>NC_080762.1:41425227-42051136 GCF_020826845.1 Diceros bicornis minor | reverse complement strand
ATATCTTCCCAATGCACATAGCAAATATTTACAGGACTAGAAGAATTTCAGCTCTCATTCTTCCTGCTTTTCATTTTCATTCTTATTGCTTTGGATGGATACAAAAATGTTTTAACTAGACCTAGGCGAAGCCGTTTGGTCATTGGTTTGATATTTACTTTTAACATGCCTCAGCATGCATACAATTACATAGATATGGTCCTTGCAGTATGCTAGTTTACAACTAGAGCAATGCTGAGGTGAGTAGAAAGTATTAGGGGCATAAATTTATGGATTGCATACTTAGTACTCAGGTTTATACCTTAATGAAAACAAAATACTCACCTACTTAGGGGGATAGGAATGACGAGTCATCTGGAGATGCATAGGCCATTGATGTCCTAGAATGCACGGTTCATTATCCATCATCACTGTAACTATCACTGTCCTGTCATATTTGCAAATGCCAGGTGACTTGGCACGTTTTGCTCTGAGATGGTGCATCCTAGTGCTGTCTGAAGCATTAATTTGGGTGCACTGCAGAAGCAGATCTGGCTTTTCCTTTGGGGCTGGGTAAAAAACATTTTTGTCTGCCTGCTTTACAATTCCATATTAAGAGATCTCATTTCTTTTTTTTTTAAGACATGTTACTATATAAAATAGTTTTCACTTGTACTTACAGAGCAAGGGCTGTATAAAATTACCCATGGAAAACACTTTTAGCTTTAGAAATTATAGAGCTTGTTAGTCAATGATTGTCAATATGTTGAATGGTATATTTGGAAAGTATTATTTATATAACTTCTGGAAAATGGATTCATTTGGAGGCATACTCTCCCATTCTCTTCTTTGTCCTTTGTTTATATCTCCATGTTGTATATGTTTATTTGATCACTGGTTTACAATAAAAACATGTAATATGAAATACATTTTTCAATGAGAGGAACTGGGAACAAAGGGAAAGGAGACTAAGAGAACCAAGATGAAACCAGAAATGAGGGAAGTATGCAAAATAAATGCCAGGGGTCCTCTTTCTTTGCTAGAGGATTGCCTTTGAGCATCGTAACAGCAAGGCAAAGAGAGAGTGTCTTCATTGCTAGTCTTTGGCTATGTATGATTTGTAAGTCCCTGTGCAGTCATCCCCTACAAAGCAGGTAACTCACAGCAGCCAACTAAAACTCCTAGTCTACTATCCGATCAGCAGGTTCACTGGACAACGGGCCACACAACCAGCCTTAGCGTGATGGGCTCTCCATGATCGTGCCCTAGTCTCCTTTTGGGCTTTTCTCCCACATTCCTTTCAGATTCCAGTTGAATGGAATTGTTTGCCTTTCCATGAGCGCACTCTGTTGCTCTGCCTTTTCACACACTGTCTCTCCTGCCAAGAGTGTTCTCTGTCCCCGTCCTTCAGGGCTGAGCCTAAATGCCACTTCCTCCATGAAGCCTTCCAGAATTCCCACAGCCAGAATTGATTTTTCCCAAATTATCACTCCTATCACACCTTGTTTGTTTTTTTCTTGGGGTATTTAACCTATCATAATTTCTATTAGTGATATACGTACAGGTCTTATTGCCTCTGTTTGATTATAAAATACTGGATGGGAAGTGCTCTTTGCCATCTAATTCAATACTTCACGTGTAATTGGTGCTCAATACATGGTTCTTTGAATGAATGAATGATGAAAGAATGAATGAATTTTAGCAGGTAAGATTTCTATTTGAGATTCTCCATAAACCGAAGAGGTTTGGCTTTCTCCCCAACTTGGAGTGAGCTATTCTTTTAGAGTTGCATTTGATTTTAAAAACAGAATTAGGGGACTATAAAAATAGCCTGCAATGAGTTATTTGAGCAGTCTCACTGTTTTTTAAGAGTGGTAATGTTCCTTTTATGATGCTTTTCATTTACAGCATGGCCTTACAGCCAGCTCTTTTTTGAAACACAATCCCATTATTACGGCTGCCTTTTGCCTCAAACAACTTCCCACAACATTAGAGGTATAATATTGCAAGAATAGCTTCTGACAGAGAGGTTTCTGGTTTGCAGTTGGGGGGATACAGGATGTCAAATTGCTCATCATTTCTGGATCTGAAGGGAAGTAGTTTGAAGATTTTATTTTACCTATGTGGTACCAGCCAACCATGTCATGGAAAACATATTTCTCTATATAGGGCAAGGAAATGGCTCAAATAATTCTCACACTTTGTTGAAATCCAAACATGAAATAGGATTGATTTTGTTTTCTTTTATTTCTTTGGATGATCCAAACAGAAAGAGTGCATGTCAGAAGAAATAAAAGGCTAAGATTCACTTTGAGAGTTTTTTGTTGTTGAACTTTTTAAACGAGTTGTAGGCATGAGCCTTGAAGATTTCTGCACCAGGATGCTTAAGCTATGGGGCCTAGGGGTGGATTTAGGAGTGCTGGAGGAGCCGGAGAGACAGTGGGGGATGTAGCAAGTGCAGAAAAGACTGGAGGCCAAACCTGAAAAAAGGCTAAATCTGTGTTTAGGGTCCTCCTGCCCCCAGCTGCTTGTGTACCTCTGCCCTCTGGGCCCCCTTGACACCATCCCCTCCATTAAAACTGACTTATTCTCCATCTAGTCCCCATGGGGTCAGATTCTCTTTGTTTTCCAGAGCTGGATTACCCCTTATCTGATAAACCAAATTGGGATAATTGGATATTGTGAGAGAGTCAAATGAAAACCCAAGAACTCGTTTTTGCTTCCTGGGCAAATGAGGTGTATGTGTGTGTGTGTGTGTGTGTGTGTGTGTGTGTGTGTGTTTTATGCTGCTGTTAAGGTAGTAGCAGAATTGGATGAAAAGAACAGGGGCTTTGGATTTCGTCATCCATTAGTTTATGCTCTCATTCTGCCGTGCACCTTATGTATGGAGCTGGGCATGTTAGTTATCTTCTCACCTCCCCTGTTGCCCCTAGCTCCATCCGAAAGACTGGAACATTGTTGTAAGGATTGAATGGGCTAGCAGGAAAGGGCTGAGGACAGTACCTGCCCTATAGTAAGGGCTCACTGGACACTGCTTTTGATGGTTAATTTTATGTGTTGACTTAACTGGGCTAAGAGATGCCTAGATAGCTGGTAAAACATTATTTCTGGGTGAGTCTGTGAAGGTGTCTCTGGAAGAGATTAGCATTTGAATCAGTAGACTGAGAAAAGAAGATTTACCCTCCCCAATGTGGGTGGGCATCATCCAGTCCCTTGAGGGCTGAATAGAACAAAAAGGCTGAGGACACTCCATCTCAAGAGCTGGACACTCATCTTGAGTGAGACTCATCTCCTGCTCTTGGACATCAGCACTCCTGGTTCTTGAGACTTTGGATCAGGACTCACATCATCAGCCTCCTCCCCACCCAGTTCTCGGGCCTTTAGACTGGGACTGAGTTGTATTGCTGGCTTTCCTGGTTCTCCAACTGACAGACAGCAGATCGTGGGACTTCTTGGCCTCTATAATCACAAGAGCCAATTCCTATATTAAATCTCCTCTTATCTATATCTGTGTCTACATCCTATTGGTTCTGTTTCAGTGCAGAACCCTGACTAACATGCTGCTTCTCTCCTCTTCCTTCTGCCGTTTTTAACAGAGGCCTGGTGCATCCTGCCCACTGTCTCTTTATGTGGTCCCCTGCAGGAAATGGTACCTCCTTGCTTAGCTATCAGTGGGACAATTTTTGCCTCTTAGATCACACTGTACAATTAGCCAACTACTCTTCAGTCGCATATGGCCCTTTTAAGTCATGATTTCTGCCCTTTGAAGGTAAAAAAAATTACCAGATATCTGGGCTTATCATTGGAAAATAATTTTTATGATAATGGAACTGTATATTATTATATCTATCTCACATATACAAAAGATAAATGTATAATTATTTACAATTGGCTTTCAACCTGTAGCATGTTTCCTTATTGTAATGATATTGCAGACATCCAAGAAGAAAACAGAAACGTTTGAAAAATGAATGAATAAATGGACGAATGAGCCTTATCCCTCATCCGTAAAAGAAGACACAGCAATTCAGCAATGGTGGTGATTGCAGCAGCACTTAGCTTCAGTTGTATAGTGTTTAAACGGAGATAAGTCGGGAAATCTCAACTCTGCATACAAGGAGGCTAAAAATAATAAACTCCAGGTTCTGGGATAGTCTTGGCCATTTCCTTGTCATGTGATGTGGGCAAGGTGCTTTATCTCTATGGATCTGTACTTCTTCCTTCTCGTCTGAATCTTTTCAGTTTGAGTTCAGATAGTGTGAGTTTAGTTCGAATGGGAAGAGCTACCCTAATAAAATAGACATGAGCTGCTGTATAACACTCAGGTTAATTTCCCAAGTTTAATTATAACCAGCTTGATACTCCCTGACCCCCTAGAACCTCTATCCATGTGGGCACCTCACACCGTCACTGTGGCCCCTCTGCCTGTACTCCCATCCACACTGCACTGGTGCCGTGTGAGGCCCACTCCTGGCCCAGGCCCACCTGGCCTTTCAAAGGAGCGTGAATCTAACGATAACTCCTCTCCCTTCAGGCTAGACCCAGGGCGTGCCTGATGGACTGAGGAAAGAGCGGCCAGATCTTGGAAACACCAAAGACATGTTTTCCCTGAGTAGGGGAAAATACCTTCCATGCTTTACCAGTAAGTCACCCTCCCAAGGGTGATCTGAGGACTCTTGGCTCTCTCTCCCGTTAATATGGCAATAAACAAAACAGAGAAAATTCCTCAGGGGATCATTCAGATGGTTAAGGCTTCTCTTCAGCTACACAAATATAAGGTAATCAATCATACCTTAGAGCACACAATTCTACTCAGCTTTTTCCTCTGGTTTTTAAAATTTGTGCATTTTAGAAGTTTGGATATGTCTTTCTAATAGAGTAGGTGAGTGGAAGGACACCTTCTTCCCCTCCTCTAACATGCTTCTAAAGCACACTAAAATAATTTTGATTTCTTAATTAATCTTAGAACATAGAGTGGGATATTCACAGACGACAGACACAGAAGGGAGTTGTAAAGTTAGAGCAGTGGGGGACCCGGCCCCGTGGCTTAGCAGTTAAGTGCGCACGCTCCGCTGCTGGCCGCCTGGGTTCAGATCCCGGGTGCGCACGGACGCACCGCTTCTCGGGCCATGCTGAGGCCGTGACCCACATACAGCAACTAGAAGGATGTGCAACTGTGACATACAACTATCTACTGGGGCTTTGGGGAGAAAAAGGGAGGAGGATTGGCAATGGATGTTAGCTCAGAGCTGGTCTTCCTCAGCAAAAAGAGGAGGATTAGCATGGATGTTAGCTCAGGGCTGATCTTCCTCACGCACAAAAAATAAATAAATAAGTAAATAAATAAATTAGAGCAATGGGCAGTAGCTGAAGCTCAGACAGTTCACACCACATTCGATCTCTGTAAAGGCGGAGCCAAGGCTCTGGCAGCTGTGTGTTGAGGGGAACCTGGGCCCCAGTTCCATACAGGACTGGTGTTCTGCTCCTCACATCAGTATGGATGTGCTGGTGGTTTATGGCTGCAACTGTTCTGATTGGTTGTGGCATCCACTGTGATGGGCTGGAGCTCTTGTATTGGTTTCCAAAGGAAGGACTAGAGAAAATGAGGGAGAGGAAGTGGTTAAAGACAGAGCGGCTGTGGATTTTCTCAGCTTGAATGAAGGCATGAATCCTTAGTAAAATTAATGGAGCATATCAAGCCCTGAAGAAGATACATAAAAGCAAATATCCCTTTAGATATATCATAAATAAGCAGTAGACCATTAAAGCGAAAAACAAAACAAAAAGAAAAGCTTACCAAAGATAGATTTTTTACAAAGGAACAGCCATTAGACTGGTAGCCAACTTCTTATCCGCAACCACAAGTGCCAGGAAATAAATTATATATCGAAAGTAAGAAGTTACAGAGGCAAGGAAGGGATAAGTGAGATTCAGGCAGCAAAGATGACCAAAGCAATTGGAAAACACATTACAAAAGGAATATGGAAAATGAAAGGAAGGACTGCAGGATGAGTTGAAAACAAGGTAAACCTAAAATACTAGACAACAACAACATGGGAGATGAGCCTAGGAGATCAGAGATAAAAGTACTAAGATCCTTGAGTTGCTCAGGAGGAGAATGTAAACATTAATTTACTAAAGACTTTTCTAGTTTGAGTAAGCCCATTAAAAATTCGAGTCCAATTACTAAAATAGTACAAGTAGAAAGTGTAAATTCTGAGGTAGAGATAAAGTGGAATAAAGAAAACTTCATCAAGAGTAGAAGGAGATATGTGTGTAGGTTCCACTTTTTGCTGTTATAATCAAAGCTGCAATAAGTATCCTAGCACATGAGTCCTAGTTCACATATGCAAAAATTATAATAGAAAATATGCTTACAAGTAGAATTTATAGGTTGTAGAGCATATGCGTTTTTAGCTTTATTGGATATCATCAAACTGATGTCCAAAGTACTTATGCCAGTTTACACTCTCACCTCCATGTGTATAGAATTCCTGTCTACCCACATTCTTTCATATATATATGCATATATGTGTATATATATATGTATATATACGCAAGAAATAGATATATATCTGCTTCTGACTTTTTGGTATGAAATGGCATTTCATCATTGTTTTAATTTGCATCTTCTGATCCCAAGTGAGGTTGGTATCTTTTTTTTCATGGTTATTGGCAATGTGAGCTTCCTCTTCTGTGTATTGCCTCTTCATGTCCTTGCCCATTTATCTGTTGGTTGTTTTTCATATTTTTAATCTATGTACAGGTTATATATTTATATATTCTGAATTATGATCCTTTATTAGTTACATACATTACAAATATCTACCCCCAGTCTATGTCGTCTTAACTTTCTGGTTTTAAATTTTGAAGTTGCCAATCTTAACAATTTTTCCCTGATGAATAGTGTTTTTGTGTCTTGATTTAAAAAATCATTTCATACACTGATGTTCTAACTCTACTCTCTTGTATTTTCTTATGGCAATTTAAAATTTTTATTTTCCCTCTTTTGGTGACTTGGATCTTGGTCCAATACTCCCCTTCTACTTCTAGTCCCTTATCTCATGTGTTCATTAAAACAGAATATCGAGACTGAGCACGGCCAAGGATAGCCCTGAACCCAATGTGTTAAGAGACATAGACTATTGAATAGTTGTAATTCGTTTTAGTGTGTGATATGAGGTAAGAATCTAAATTGATACTTATGCAGACAAAAATCTCTTTGTTTCATTACTATTTGTTGCATAATTCCCTCTGAATTGTAATGCCACCTTGTTATATACCGAGTTTCTATATAGGCTTTGGTTTCACTGATCTATTGCTCTTTCTCTGCGTGAATAAAACTTTATAACTCTTGAAATCTGATATGGACAAATCCTTCTCTCCTTTTATTCTTTATCTAAATTAACTTTGATATTATCAGACCTATCTCTTCCATATGAATTTTAAAAATCAGTTTGCCTAATCCCATTTAAAAGTCCTACTGGCAGTGCCCTGAATTTATTGGCAGTCCCCTGGTTTGGGGGAAGACTTTATGTCTGTCTTTCCACTCACTAATATATGGTGCATCGCTCTACTCATTCAGGTCCTAACTTACGTCTCTCAATAGGATTTCACAATTTTCTCTGTAAAGATCTCTTGTATGCCTTTGGTTAGAGTTAGTCACAGATAACTCAAAGTTGTTATTTTTGTTGTTTTTCTTTTAGCTTTCTAATTGACTATTATTAGTGCAGGGCTGGCTTTATGGATAAGCAGCTAGTACAGTAGCTCAGAAGGTGGCCATCCACGATAGGGTTTAATGCTGCATAGTGGCCGTCTTGAAATGGTTAATAATTTTAACTTTAAAGTTGTGTTTTAATAAGTGAAGTCTGATGAGAAAATAGAGCATGCACGGGGGTTTGGGCAGCTCAAGATGCGTGCTCCTGCCTCGCCTTTTCGCCTCCCCAGGACAGGTTACTGGCTTGCCACATCTTCACCCTTGCCCAGCTACTGCTGCCACCGTTCACCCCAGGCGGGACCTGGATGTGGGAAGGATCCGTCTGCACTTGCACCTTGAGCACGGAGTTGCTGGGCAGGGACCTGAGATGCTTCTGAGGGTCTGTGCTCTCCACAGGAGTGTCTCCATGCAACATTACAGCCAATAGAAAACATCATGATAGGTCAAGAAAGAGATTGCCAAAGAAAGGAAAAAGCTTTTTTCCTGCTCTTTGAACAGGGGACCCCACATTTTCATTTTGCACCTGCCTGGCAAATCACGTAGCCTGCCCTGTGCTGGTGTTCGAGGATGCTAGAATTTGTGTATATTGGTCATGCTGTGGAACTCACTCTCTCTTCTCACTCATAATTTTATGTTACAATGGGTATGTGTAATTTCCATACACATTTAAGATGAGGTTTTGGTAGCCATTTGAACACCTCCAGGGGCCAAGTGCCTTTGCAATAATTTAGTTCATCCGAACACATCAAAGCCTGATGAAATTTGGACATATTTTACAAACCCCTGCTATTTCAGAGATGTATGTAGCTCAGACATAGGGATCAAAGTGACTTGTTCAAAGCTGGCAATAAGGGGCTCTTCTTGTTCCTACTCTTAGTTCAAGCAGGACCTACACACTATTTTATGTTTCAAGGCAAAAACGAAATCAGTGCTGGGAAGCACAGCCACCCCAAGAGAGCACATTTATCATGGGTTTCTCACAAGCCTCACTCTTCTCCCCACCAGCACCCCCATGGGGTGTCCAAGGATTGATGGATTAGTGTTGGGAAATTGTTTATACATTCTTGCATAAAAGTACCATAAAGAACAATGCATATAGTTGTTATTTAAAGTCAGCAAACTAAAGTTTTAGAAAACATAAAGCATATTTGGTATATATTTTTCTACTTCTTAAGGGAGTATTCAGAGAAGAACTAATTTATTGAGCTAAATATCTTCGGTTGTATTTTCCATCCTTGTTTTATACCCCAGAGCTCCATATCAAAATATAGCCTGCTTCACCTCAGACCACTGCGAGGAGAGGTGCATGTGAATATATAGCACAATTCACAGCCAGAAGTGGGGAACGGCGCGGGTGGCCTCACTCTTGACCTCATCTCAAAGCCCATTATAGACATTTCTTGACACTGTTCGTTCAAGAGATAAAAAGGGTGAGACTGAACTTTGATTCCAGAGAACAAGGATATTCCTTAAGTTTTTTTTGTTGTTGTTGCTTTTTCAGATTCAGAACAGAAGAGAACCTTCTTCATTTATTTGATCCCTTTCACATAGTAATACACAACTTTTATCTATTAGTAGTATTGTTTATCTAGTAACAAGCAGTTATATTCTGGGGTACTGAAACACCTCTCTACCTTTTCCAGGAGACATATAGCTATTGTCTGATATCTGGCATTCTGTAATGAGAACTTTAGTCATTTAGATTGTACTTAACTAAAAAGGTTGCTTTTCCTTTCCTAAAATAACCAATGCCTTTAGAGAGGTTGGCACACTAAACCTTATCTGTCCTTTATACTTCAGGGTAAATGGTTTACCAGATCCTTCTCAAAGAACATGTTCAATGAGTGGGAGGGAGTATGTTTCCTGAGAGAAAATTAGATAGGACTGTACCAAAGGGGAAGAAAGTAAGAAGAGGAGGAGAGGGGAAAGTAAGACCAAAAAAAGCCAGGTCACAGATGCTTAAGGCAGGAGTCACCCATTTCATAATGTTGCTTAAGCTTCCACAATTAATAGAAATTTCTCTTGCTCCTATCTTTTTAAAACTTGGTTCAAAATGATTCTGAGGAAAAGATTTAAGGCAGAAGTGGTTGACTCACGAGCATCTACAAAGTGCAGAGAACCACTTAGCAAGTTAATAGCAGAAATGGCAAAAACAGAGTCTCTTACATTACCATGAATAGCCATCATTGTATGTTTCTCCTATCGTGTTGTAGATATAGATTGCTGTATATAACTCATGGAATTAATCAAGAAACTTCAACTTCTAACAGAGACATGGGAGCTAAGGTGCCAAGAGTCCACCACCATGAAAATTTTCCTGTCATCGGAAAGAATAATGCTTTACTAATGGTGCTAAGAGTCCACATTGAGAAGAGGTTCAGGAATCCAATTACAAAATTTGCCTCATTTAAAAAGAATGTTGTTTGCCCTTAATATGATTTATTTTAGAGTTTTTTCCTTTAAATTAGGGGCTCATGCCCATTATCAGCTTTAGAGAAATGTGTTAGGCACAACCTCCCTGGAAGTACTGAAAACATTTGTGATCCAAGTCTACAGCAATTTAGGGAATTAAAGTTGTGATCAGATTTCTTGGATGATGGTTCCTTTCTTTACCCTTAGAATTTTTGTGGACTTTGGCTTTTTTGTGTAATAGGAAAATTAAACTAAGTATGGAACAGATAATAGAGAGAGAACTGGATGTCTAAACCCTTGCTCACGTATTAATAATATGTACTGTTTAGAAAATTCCTTTAGAAATGTAAACTCAAACATATGTCTTTATTATTAATCATTTACCTCAAATTTTGGGCTGAATGACATGCAAGGATCCTTTCAGGTCTAATATTTCTGACTTGAGTACTCTGGGCTCACACAGAATTGACTCAATTGTTAACCTGCAACTCTGTCTGAAAGTTGACAGAAGATCTGTTAGAAAATGTTTCCAATTTGAAAGAAGAAAATTTCTGTGTTTCATGGGAAAAAAAGCGTTGACTAGAAACACCCCAGACCTATTTCTGAGTTCTTACCTTGTCTTTTTTTGCCCAGCATGAGGAAGGTAGATTAAAACTAGACAGTGTCCTTCTATGAAACCACATTTCATAATAGGCTTAGAGGTTCTCCAAGACATAGTCATCTTTCCAACGTTTTTGTCTTAGATCTGATAACTCTGGTTGAGCAAGTTGTAATTTACACCCTTAATATTTATCTTGGAATTCTTGGCCACAGACATTCTTGGGGAAGGGATAATGAGAAAATAATACAGGCTTCCCATGGGTCAGTATTTTCAAATTTACCTCTTGGTTAATACATTCCATGAGCTCCATCTTCCTTATTGAGTAAAACAATGACTATGGACAATAGAATTGAAATAAAGGCTAAAATAAATTTTGGGGTAAATGACCGGGGAAGTACACCAGAAGCCACACTCAGTCATATACTATTCTCTAGGCAGAAACATAAAACAAACTCAGTGTATTTGTGAGGCAAAGAATAATAGGGACTTCAGATGGAGACCATGAATCATGAGAAGATTGTAAAAGAAATCAGAGGTGTAAAAGAGAAATTATGGGAATCAGAAGGCAAAGCAACATTATTAAATGAAATATCCTCAGATAATACAAATAAAATATTCCAAAAGCAGGAATAAAAATTAGTGTCTGGAATTAAGAAATACCTCAAAATGTATTTTTTCCCAATTAAATCAGTAACAGAATAATTATTATGTAATGAGCGCACTGCATGGCTGTACTTCCTGTACTTAAAGCAATCTTATCTTCTTGTGGTTCAGAGCAGTGGTCTTAGCTTTTCTTCCATGATTTATGATGCAATAAAATGGGGAAGTTACTGGACTGTTTCATTGATGGCCATGAATTTACAAGAGGTTAAATTTGGCTCTTCCCAATTAAGTTAACAGTGAAAGAGAAAATAATTTTAAAAGTGATGGTATCTTATATGTACAACTTTAAAACATGACAACCTATCTGTATTTATATTTCAGAAAACCTGAATGGTAAATGGGGAAGATGTATTTTCCTAATTTAACAGTTGGGAAAATGTAAGCAGATGTTTCATGGATGTTTCAGAAATCAGAAAGTTAATTAGAGGAGGATCAATACTAAAACTCATTTATTTCCAGATTCAGGGTATGCTCTTTTTCCCATATCAAATCCTAAAAAGAAAAATAATTATCTTAGAGATTTCTTTTTTTCAGCAGAGACAGAAAGATTTAAGAGTAGTTGGCTAAAATCCAACTGTGCCTGCATACAAGGAAGACCAAGTAAGCAAGAAAGATAGGATATTAAAAGATAAGCAAAAGCACTGTAAGGAAGTATAAAAAAAAATGTTGATTATAATCTTAACATTAGGGGCCATCCCAGTGGGGTAGTGGTTAAGTTTGGCTGGCTGCTCCACTTTGGCAGCCCAGGCTCCATGGGTTCAGATCCTGGGCGTGGACCTACACCACTCATCAAGCCATGCTGTGGCAGCTAACCACATGCAAAATAGAGGAAGATGGGCACAGATATTAGCTCAGGGCCACTCTTCCTCAACCAAAAAGAGGAAGATTGGCAACAGGTATTAGCTCAGGGCCAATCTTCCTCATCAAAAAAAAAAAAAAACCTTAATATTAGATTGCATTGAATTTAGGGCAGAAAGCATTAAATAACACAAAGGGTATTTTATAAAGAGTGAATCCACAATGAAGATCTATGTACCAATTAACATAGCATACATTAATAAAATGCAAATGACAATAAATTCAAGGCATAATGTACAGAAACATTCATGTTAGGAAATATTAACTTACCGCTGTCATTTCATGACTAATCAGGTAGACAAAAAGTATGGATGTAGAAACCTAAATAATGTAATGAGTAGGATAGTTCTAATTAACAGATATTAAACACTAAATCTTCAAAATAAAAAAAAAACACTTTTTTAAGTGCACAGGGAATATCAATAATTGGTTGACTCAATAAATTTTAAAAAGTAGTAATAGCTCACTCAACTGATTCTGGCAGTATCAAAGACAAGGCATTCCGTAAAGCCTTGCACTAACACAAAGCACTCAGATACTGAATAAATTACAACAAATATAATTTAAAATGTATTGCTAAGCCAACAAGAAAGTTAAGAAAAATCTCTGAAAACCAGAAAAATTGAAGAAAAGCTAAAACTATACAGGTAGGCAAATACTGTTGCAGAAGCTGGTGCTGCCCTAGGGGGCAAAAGCTAATACTGAGAAACCAGAATTTGAGAGATTAGTAGCCACTTGGAGTGAGAGAGAACTAAGTCTTGGGCTCAGCTAAGGGGTTGGGGGGAGCTGAGTTCACTTGGAACACATATATAAGGCTAGGACACATAAAGAGCCTGCAGATCTATGAAAGGATGGGCAGCAAAATGTCTGCCAGCCTATTAAGATAGCTGACTAAAAAACCTGTTTGTCTATATTCCACTCCATGCAAGTTAGGGATTTGAATTTATGCTACCTCATAGACAAAAGAGTTCACAATTGGAGCAATTCAGTAGAGTGGCTTAAGTGTGGTAGTATCCCCAGATACCAAGAAAAAGCAAATGTGAATCTTCCTGGGAGAAAATATCCTTCAGGCCTTTGGGAGTCATATAGGTTGAATTTTGCCAAATATAAATTTGCAATTAAAAATTACCAAATATACAGGAAAGCAATCCACTAAGAGCAGACTCAGTAGAAAAAGGAACAACAGATTTAGTCTTACAAAAACTATTAACATTTGAATAATTAGATACAGATAATAAAATAATTTTTTATGAAATATTTTAAAGAAATAAAAGATGATTTTGAAATAAAAGAGCCAGAAGTAAATAAATATCTCATATGATCAGGTAAATTTGGGAAAACACCAAAAAGACATTCAGGAAAAAAACTGCAATCGTCAAAATTAAAACAAAGTGGATAAATTTACCAGTAGATTCGAGAAAGCTGAGGAAAGAATTAGAACTAAGATAGTTGGGGGAAGAAAGTACCCAGAATGCAACATAGGGAAATAAGAAAATGGAAAGTATGAAAGACAAGTTTAAAAAGATGGAGGATGGATGATCTAGCATAGATCTAACTGGACTTCCTGAAGAAGAAAATAGAGAGAACGGGAACAAGTAAATATTTGAAGAGATAGTGTCTAATAGATATAAATCCATTTATATAAGAAGCACAATCTATACCAAGTGGGATAAATAAAAAGAAACCCTCATGTTGATCACCACAGTGTAACTGCAGAATAATAAAGACAAGTAAAAGACATTGAATACAGGTAGAGAAAAGAGAAATCTCCTACAAAGCAATGACAGAATTAAAGCAGACATCTCAATAGCCAAAGTGTAGCTGAAATAAAATAACATACAAAAATGCTGAGAGAAAATAACCGTGAACCTAGAATTCCATATCCAGCAAAATATCTTTCAATAGTAAAGGTAAAATAAAGACATTCTCAGATAAATAAAACAAAGAATTTGCTAAAACAACAATAAATAATAATAACAATCAGAAGTAATTTGTAAAATAAAATAAAAATAATAACACTAACAGAGGATATATAAAGTATGGAACAATAATGGTATGTAATCCAGGTGTGGGATTTGAATCAAATTACAGTGCTCTAAAATCCTGGTAATTTTTGGAAGAGGGGTAGAGATATTCATTAACTACAGACTTTGTTATTCTAAATATACTGTTTATGAGAGATGCTCCTAAAATATAAGATTACAGAAAAACTGAAGGTAAAAAAAGAAACAATATAAACCAAGCAAATATTAACCAAAAGAAAGCTGAGATATCTAAACCACCATTAGAAAAGGTAGACATAAAGCCCAAAATCATATATATGAATAAACAGGATCATCATCCAATGAGAAAAGGTTCAATTTACCAGGGGGTTATGAGAATTTTAAACTTATATGCACCTAATAAAAGAACTTCCAAACACATAATGCAAAAATTGACAAATTCACTATTATAGAAAGGGATTTCAAAAACACCTCTCTGTAAGCAATAGGTGAAAAAAGTTTGGTAAAAATATAAAGCATTTGAACAACTCAATTAACAAGATGGATTTAATGAACCTACAATTATAGCACATGTATTTTTCTCAAGCAAATGTGAACTTGTATAAAAAAATAACCACAATTAGGCAATAAAGCAAATTTCAACACATTTCAAAGATCTGGTATCACATAGATTACATTCTTTGATCAAATCCAATTAAGTTAAAAATCAACAACAGAGATACTGGTAAACAACTCTATACTTAGGAAAACTAACAAACTACTGTTTTAAAAAAATTATCCGAATAAGAAATAAAACATGAAAATTAACAATACTTTTAACTGAAGGTTAATGTAAACATTTTATTTCATAGCTTGTTGCCTCCATCTAAAAAGTGTGTTTCATTTATAGCTTTAAATGCTTATAAGTTAATTAAAAAAAGCTAACAGCTAATGAGCTAAGTTGCCAATTTTAGAAGTTAGAAAATTAATTCCAGAATAAACCTAGAGAAAGTAGAAAGAGAAAAATGATAAAAGTAGGTAAAAAAAATTAAATGGAAAACAAAGGTACAATAGAGTGAAACAACGAAGCCAAAATTGGTCATTTGAAAAACCAATAAATAAGGTTCACAAATCTCTGGCAAGACTGCTTAAGATAAAAAAAAAAAGACAAGGTACGTGTACATGGAATGAAACAGGGAGCCAGCTATAACACAGATAAGAGATAAGAAGATAAGAATTCTAATTATATTTAGAATACTAAACGTAATCTTATTTTCAATAAATTTGAAAATAGATTCTATAGGGAAATTCCTAGGAAAATATAAATTATGCATTAAAAACTGACATAAGATGAAAAAGTAAGCTTTAAATCATCCTATTATCATTGAATTTTAATTAGTATTTTAACCATATTCCACAAAGAAAACAATAGACCCAGATGGTTTTGTGAATTCTACTAGGGTTCCTGGCAAATACTTCATGCTCTCAGTTAAGACTTCTGGAAGCTACACCCTGGTGCTAAGAACAAACTCAGAAAGCCTGACACCCAGCCTTGAAATATCTCATTTCCTGATTGGATCAAGGTGATCTGTCCCAAGTTCCCTAGAGAATGAAACACCATTCAGATTTTCTCCAATTTTGCATCCACAATGTCCAATACTCAGTAAAAACTGACCAGATATGTCAGGATATAGAATCAAATGAATGAAAACCAAGCCAAAATACAGGCAATAGGAACATACTCAGAGGTGGTCCAGATATCAGAAACACAATTTAAAATATGTTTAAAAATGTGGATAATAAGACAATTTTATTATCTGTGACAGTTTTGATTCCTCCTTTCTAAATCTTATACCTTTTATTTCTTTTTCTTAAGGTGTTTTGCAGATATTTTTTTCCAGTCTGTAACTTGTAGTTTCATTCTCCTAGGTGTGTCTTTTGTAGAGCAAAGTTCAATTGATCAGTTTTTTTTTTTTATGAATCATGCTTTTGGTTTCATATATAAGACCTCTTTGCCTAGCTCCAGGTCATGAAAGTTTTCTCCTATGTTTTTGTCTAAGCTTTTTATAATCTTACGTTTTGCATTTAGGCCTATGATCCATTTGAAGTTAATTTTTGTATGAAATATGAGGTTTAGGCCAAAGTTCATTCTTTTGCATATGAATATCCAAGTGTTCCAACACTATTTGTTGAAAAGCTGGCAGTACTTTTTATCACATCACAATATACTTTAATTGTCTCTTTCCATGCCTGCTTTCTCATTGAGGTGTATGTTTCTTTTGCACTGAGTCTGTAAGTTATCTTTGTATTTGGGAATCTACCTTAGAACCTTGAAGAGTCAATGCTCAGTAAATATTGGTTGGATTAATAAAGAATAAAACAATGAATTCAAATTTTCTTGTGCATGGTAGAAACATTCAGAAATATGTATAATGGAGATGTCTTTTATTTTTTAGCTCTTTTCCATTCCTACTTAGAGAACGTATCCCACTCATAGCCCTGATAGGGGCCGTGTATGTGTTCTGTGACTTTGGCCATAAATGATTAGACCAGAGGCAGAAACATAAATCAAACTGGGCCAATTAGATTTTCCATCCCCCAAATTTGGATTGGGACATGGAAAGAACAATTCAGATTGCCCCGGGTTCTGGGTCTGCAATACTATGTGGACTTAAGGACTGAAGCCACAAGGTTGAAGTGGCAGTGATGTAGCATGTAGAGGTGGAGGAGAAAATGGAACAGTCATTTGAGAAGCAAAAGTGAAGACAGAAACAGAGGGGTAGATGTCTGACTGTGCAGTTCTCCTGCTCAGAATGGGCTGTGCTATTTTGAGAATCCCTATAAGTTAGCTTCACTGGGAGTTTGTCTCATTGCAATTAAACAGTCTAACCAAAGCAAGATGGTAAGAACATTGTAAAAAATAACATTTAATTAAAAAAATAACCTAGATGGTAAATAGACTCTATGGAATTTTTGTACCCAAATGTCTTAGTATATATAAGATTTTATTAAGAACAGTTATAACATTCTTCTAGCTAATACATACAGCCACGTATGGTTAATTTAAATAACCTTAGTGCCTTTGGGAGTAAAGGAGTAGTACTCTTTTTGAAATGGCCTCTGCTCTTTCAAAGATTCATTCATTCAGTGAGTCAGTCCCAAGCACTGGATATTGGTGATAAAAAGATGGTCGACAAGAGTCTGCCCTTAATAAGCTCAGAGTCTAGCAGGAGAGATGGGAATTAACAAATAATTATAATGTAAGACTCTGATATAAGTAAACAAGAAACAATAACAAACCATACCAGTCCACATATAAAGTCTAGAAGTGTTATGAGCACACACAACATTGCAAGACACCTGACTTTTGGATGGCTTCAGAAGAATGTGGGATTTGAGGACTAGGGTATGTGTGCATAGAGAAGAAAATGGAAGTTTGAAAGGTAGAAGAGCTTCCTTTACACATACCAATATTGATAGAAATGTAAATATTGCTCAGTTATTTCCGAAGGGTTTGTGCACACATTCAAAGTTACATACAGCTTTCCCATGCCTTATTTGCTTGGAATGGAAAAGGGCAATATGAATAGAAGGTGGTAAATTTAGTCTAGAAAATGCTCTCAGAGTTCAGCTACAATGTTTGGAAGCATAAGAGTAAAGGAGAAATGTTACTGCCAGAGCTTTAGGAAGAAGCTGTTTCATGGTATGTTGACAGTAATTTAATCAAAAAAGTGTATCTTCTGGACTAGCACTCAAATTTCCTTAGTCTCTCCTGATGATTGAGGGCGTTCTATGTTAAGTGTAATGTGCTGGCCCTCAAAGTTGCCTCGTGTGCAAGGAAGCTGTCAATCATATACCTAAAAAAATGTGCAGCAAAAGGGTTCTAAAAAGAAATCAAATAACAGTCCATTTGGAAATGTCACAATCAAGTGGTACCAGCAAAAATGAAGAGGTTCATTGACTATTAAATTGGTATGTAAAGAATTGTGTGTTTTTGCTGCTAATCAAAGATAAAGCTGGCCTTTGAGCTGCCTATGTGGAGCCTGAGACCACCCGGGCTTTAGCTAATGTTAGTGTTTACATGACATGTTGGAAACAAACTGGGCAATTACAAAGGCCCAGTCTAACTAGATCCTAACAGGCAAAATGCCCTCTGATCCAAATGTTAATAGCTTTGACCTTCACTGGTTTTTAATCTCATTCTGTCCGGCAGAGTAAATGAACTCTAGGTTATACTGTACAGAAGAATTCTTTTTGTTTTTCATTCTGTTTTTTTTTTTCCTGATATTGCCAGGGAAAATGAAAGTCTGTCTTTTCTCAGTTAGGTATATCACTGAGTGTATGCACAGAAAGCCTGCTGATTGACGGTGATTCAACAAAGGCAGATTCAGTTTGCAGCTGATAAGGAGCAAAGTCATCCATGCCATGTTTACAAAGTAGGCGAGGAGAGTGAAAAATTAGCGATAAAAGAGCTAATCTTATTGTTTTGCTGGATGAGAGAATGGCACTTTTGTGCTTGCTTTAAGAGGAGCTGGCATATTGCCCCTCCTTCCCCCTCTATGCTTTGGCAGCAAAACAATTTCCAGATTCCCCAAAGTGTTATAGATTATAAAGGACACAGTAATGTTGGAAGGGTTTCCTAACACTGAGTAGGATACAAATTGCACTGAAGATTGGCTGTTTATTCCACTTACCCGTGACCCAGACTGCACAAACTTCTATTTTCTCCCCTTGGTGTTTCTAAAGCAAAAGATAAATATTTGGGCTGTCAGACAAATTCATTAGTGTTTAATTTTCTACCATAGTTAAATGCTTAGTTGTGCTAAGAATAAAGTTTGAAATCCCTTCACGATCGGGTGTTGGTTCTGGCATTGGTAACTGGGCCTCTTTGAGTAACAGCCATGCGGCTGAAGGAAAGGACCAGGGAAGAGGAGTGTGCTTTGTTCTTGTAGTTCTTGACTACTTATAAGCCCCATTGAGACGGAAGAAATAGTAGTCTATAGTAGCCCTATGTGCAAACACAATTCAAAAACTGGTGTCTCTGCATTTAAAGTATTTCCGGTCATACTTCATCATCCACTCAGTTTTTCTAAAGGAGATGTAACAAATGATCTTTCCGTCAGAGGCATATCCCAGGTTTTATAGCTCCTCGCCATGCTGATTTCTGCATATCATGGTGAATTGCAAAGACCTATAACAACGGCAGCCATGTGTCTATTCCAGGTAATCTGAACCATTCACTCATGTTCACTGAACACAGTGTTCATTAAGCCTACCATGGGCATGTTGGCGCTACTCAGGGGAGCAAAGTACGGATCACCACCTCCAGGAGCTTCCAATCCTGTAGGAAGGACAATGAAGCAGGCAAATAATTATAATACACTATACTAAATTTCATAAGAGAAGTGCTTACAAAGCACAAGAGAAGCACCTCTCCCTTGAGTAGTGGAGGGAAGTTTCCAAGTAGATGACAGTTAATTGTATCTTGAAGAGTGTGTTGGAGAGAGTCAAGAGATGACAAGCAGTTGAGAATGACCAGAGTCCTTCTTCTCAAGCTGTCGTACAGAGTTCTGTGCCAGGGGTACATAAGGCCACAGAATAGATATGACTTTTTTCATCCAATAAGAGTTTATTGTTTTCCCAGTTGACAAATATTTATTGAATACCTATTCAGTGCTAGGCAATCTAACAAACATTAGGGATAGAGAAACAAATGAGACAATCTTAAAACTCATCATGGATTGTCAATTCTGGAGAAATATATCTCAAAACAAATATATATATATTATTAAATAGAATGTACAAATTTATGCAAACATGAATATTTCATATAAATTTTGTGCTTGCAAGAGCAGCTTTTGGCAATGCCTCCAGACCCCAAAGAATGTGTGTATTTTATTCTAGAGCCAGGGATACTGTGTTGAAAGACTTTCAGGAGTGCTAGTAAGGGTACATGAAGAATTGAGTGGGACATGGGATTGGAGAGGTAGGTAGGCACTAAGCATCTATAAGTTTGCATTGTATATTAAATAAAATGGAGCACTCTAAGAGGATTTGAAGTAGGAATGGCATGATCAATTTAGGGTTTCAGAAGGATCACTCTGATGACAAGTACCCATAAGTACGTCTGAGATCATGCTTTAAAAATATGGTCCCTGGGGCCAGCCCAGTGGTGTAGTGGTTAAGTTTGCGCACTCTGCTTTGGTTGCCCAGGTTTGCAGGTTCGGATCCCCGGTGCGGACATACACACCACTCATCAAGCCATGTTGTGGCAGCATCCCATATACAAAATGGAGGAAGATGGGCACAGATGTTAGCGCAGGGCCAATCTTCTTCACATACACACACAAATATAGTCCCTATACCTGTTTTTCATTTTCCCTGCTTGTATTGAATCATTTGATGGTTTTCATCAAAGTTCAAACGGCTAAAGCTAAGGACCTGAAATGGACACCCTGCAAACAGTGCACAGACAAGAGGATTAGCCTTTGTGGAATTTCTCTCAAAGATGAGCTCACCAAAAGCACAAATTGAATCTAAAAGTTGGCACCACCTGCATTCATATTTTGAGTTGATTTAGCTTTTTACTTAAAGGATCTCAAAATATTTCACATACACTAGACGGGCTATTTTCCAGGGAGAGATTGTTTGGTTGCAGGTAACTGAAACCCATTCAAACTAGCTCAACCGGCAAGGAGGAAATATACGGAATTATTATACGGACAAGCCATGTAGCCAGACCTTAGGAGGACTATAGCTAGGACGTGGAATGAGAACAAGGTTGAGACCAACGGAATTATTGTCTTTCTGTGTCTCTTTGATGCATATTGGATATTTCTCTTCATTCTTTGTTATCTCTGCAACACTTTTCTCCCTTGTTTGATTTATTTTTTAATGGGTGTGTGTATAAAATGTCCACACCAAGTTATGTCCTTTTAGTCTAAGCATCACCAGAGACTGGACAATTTCAGTTTTTCAGGAGAGAGAATTGGATTGTCCAGTCTGGGTATGGTGCCCACTCCTGGTAAAAATCACCTGTGACTGGGAGGAAGTCCTGTAACTCACTGACTAAGCATCAAGGCTATGGAAGTAGGCTCTGGATTCTCAGGGGTGTGGATAAGTTCTATTAGAAGAGGAGCTGGGGCAGGGTGCAATGATTAGATGAAGGAATGACTAGAATCTCTAACAGCTTCCACAAAAAAGCCTGGCAAATCCCCAATATTAATGAGTATAGTTTCTATAGGAGGAAGACCACTCATTCCTTTTTGATATTTTCTTTCTCACCTTGATATTTTACAAAGAATAGATTCTTGTATTAGTCATGACTCTTCAGGTTGCAGTGCTAGAAACTGAACTCATCTTGCTAAAAGACACTGTATTGACTGATCTACCTGAAATGTTTAGACAAATGTTGGTTTCAAGCACAGTAAGATTTAGCTACGCAGATTATCTAAGCAAGAATCTGTTTCTGTCCCTCTCCAGGCTCTGCTTTCCTTGCTGAAAGCTTCACTCTCAGATGGAGCCTGTATCAAGTGGTGGTAAAGATGACCAGGCTCCTGGCTTACATCTTATTTAAAATGTTGCTATCTCTGCTCCAAAAAAAATTTAGGCTCCAAAATCAAAATGCAAAATTAAAATTAGTGTTTTATTCCCATTTTCTGGCTACTGAGTTGAGTTTGGGAGGAAAAAAGTAATTTTTGACCTGAACTTTCTAAGAATTCATTGTGTCATATGTGAACTTTATAAGTAGAATAGCAATGTGGAAAATATGAATATTCAGATTAAAGACTGTAGAGTGCAAGATACCATGGTATCTTATAATAGTTGTAAAGGCATTAGCATAATACAAATTTATTTGTTTATTTATGTCCACTATAAATGACAGCAAAACTGGTTTTTTATTGATTTTTAAAAATTTACCTCTTTGATGTATCTTTTTCTACATCTTGAAGTATGAAAATTTTTATTCAGCAGCTTTCAGAAGTTTTTTTTTAAACTTTATTCCTTTTATTGTTTTTCCCCTAAATATATATATATATATATATATTTTTTTTTTTTTTGGTAAAGAAGATTGGCCTGGAGTTAACATCCATTGCCAATCTTCCTCTTTTTGCTTGAGGAAGATGGTCCCTGAGCTAACATCTGTGCCAATCTTCTTCTATTTTGTATATGGGACTCCGCCACAGCATGGCTTTAGTGGTGTGTAGGTCCGTGCCTGGCATCTGGGCCCACGAACCCCAGGCCACTGAAGCAGAGTGTGCAAACTTAACCACTATGCCACCAGGCTGGCCCCTTTCAGAAGTTTTTAAATACAGTATTTCATATCTGCATACTCAGACTGGAATTTGTATTCTCCACTTGTATTTAGAATGATTGCCTAGTATTGTGAGAGATGAAGGATATTAATGTTAAAAGGGAGGGGCACTTAGGAGGCTAAATTAGAATTGGCAGTTGTCTAATTTAGAGGTGACAAAAAGCCTGAACCAGATCATAGTGTGGAAGTAGTGTTACTGAGCCCCAAGGGACCAGTGACCCACAAGTGGGCCCTTTTGCCCAGGGCCACCAGCACCAATAGAACAAGACTGTGTTCAGAATAGCAGAGCAGAAACTTGACTCATTGATCAGCCAATGGAGGAGGCAGAGCTCAGCTCTAAAACACATTCTCCCTGAAGGGAAGGAGAGCAGAGTTCTTACGGGATGTGAAGGCGGAGGGGTCTCCACGTCACCACCCAGGGCAGGGCCATTTGGGGCATGCCCAGATCTTCCCTTCTTGCACATGGCACCTTTTGCACATGGCACCCCATCGCCATCTTGGACCTTTCTGGTTTGGACTGGTTCTGCCGTGTGGCCACCTGGCATTGTTCTCCTTTGGTTCCTATAAGCAAGCACAACTTGAAAACAAAGTATTAGACACGGAAAATGTTTTAGGGACTTCCCTGGGTGACAGTAGAAAAAGAGTATAGATATGAGAGGGACATATTTATGTGAAAACAAGTTTTCTTACAAGTTTTATCCATTGTTTTTGTTGCGTATTGCTGCTTTCCATATTTTTTTTTTTTTTTTTTTTGGTGAGGAGATCAGCCCTGTGCTAACATCCGCCAATCCTCCTCTTTTTTTGCTGAGGAAGACGGCCCTGGGCTAACATCTGTGCCCATCTTCCTCCACTTTATATGGGACGCCGCCACAGCATGGCTTGCCAAGCAGTGCGTCGGTGCGCGCCCAGGATCCGAACCAGCGAACCCCGGGCCGCCGCAGCAGAGCACGCGCACTTAACCGCTTGCGCCACTGGGCCAGCCCCTCCATATTTTTATTGTTAGCAAAATAGTAAAATTATGTCACTAAGTGGGCTAGCTCATAATTCCATGCAATTGATTTCAAGAATCATTTGAATAGGAGAATTCATATTAGTATAATGTTTTTCAGGGAATTAAGAGGATTGGATGTAGTGGGAGCGGGAAGTATTTATGCCTGGTAGAAAGCAGGGTAGTGGAGCACAGTTTAGGTAAGAGATACCTAAGGCAACTGGTGCTAGGGGTGTGTGAAGCAATGCACAGCTTGGTTCTGAAAGGGAAGAGGAGACTCAATTCTGATGGCATTTACTGCTCGTCCTGTTGGGTTCTCTCTCATGGCTGTGGCCTTGGGAACGTGGACATTTCTGTTTTCCTTTTCCTTTGCAGGTTAGTAAACTGTCACAGCAGCTGCATGCTCTTGGGCTGGTTTTCTTTAGTACAGTTAAAACCACTTTATTACAGATGTAATGATACCCCAAGTGCAAAGTACATAAGGAACAGGTAGATACAGTTTTAAAATGCAAAACCTCGTCCTATTTCACTTTGGAGACTCTTCTCACTGATGTGTCCAGGACCATGTTTTTCTGTTCCAAACTCCTTAGTTTGCTGCCTCATTTTATTTACTCTGAAATCAGGTTACTTTTCTATTTATCTGTCTTGTTCCTCTCAGTTAAAAGTTTTGATTCTCTTCTAATTTAAAAATCTCAAAGTTTTCAGTCTTCTAGGAAGTAGCAGATATTTTATTTATTCAATAAGTGTGTGTTAGATGAATAAGGTCACACTTAGCCAAGTTGTCATGTTATAGGCAAGATGCAGTTTATAATCCATCACAACAGCACATACACAGACTCATATGATAAAGGAAGAGGTGGTGTGAGTGGAAATTGCTAAACACTGTTTGTGTTGCTTTTTTCTTTTTTTTGCCTCTTTTCTTTAGTTTTCTTTCTCTTCTCTTTCTTTTTGTTTGTCTAACAGAGGGAGAGGAAGAGATATAAAATGTTGGGGCAAGATCAGAAGTTGGAGTAGGGAAGAGGCAGAAGAACCTAAGCTATATAAATTGTCCCCTCATCATCCAATGTTCATCCAGAAACTATAAATTCTTTTGAAATAGTAAGTTCCTTGTTTTGGGATGCAAATAACTACTCACTGGTTAATAATATTGACCATTCATACCATCTTTGTGTTGGTTACTCTCATCTTATTTACTTCTATTAGTGGAAGAGGCATTAAGTTGGTTTACTTTTACCCCAGAGGGCAGAACTAGGATTTATAATAGAAGGAAAGAATTTTATAAGATGGAAAATTGTGGAATGGTGAGTTTCCAGTGTCTTTTGATGTCTCCTCAGAGTTGAGCAAAGAATGTGTTACAAGAAATTCAAACATTGATTAAGAATTGTGTAAACTAGAGTTCATTCATTATAAGCGAAGTTAAACATCCTAGGCATCTTATGCAAGAAGGGAATGTGTTGAAAAGATCTGAGAGAGCTAGGGGCTCCTAAGAGAGTCTAGTGGACCAGGTTTGGGACAGAGAAAATCCAGTTAACTCAAAAAGCATTGCATAACCACTCCACAATGCAGGCCAGGTGACCATCACTGAAATGAATAAATTCTTACTCTATTTAAATATTTACTGAGTGTCAACAAGAGCCAGGCACTGGGATACTGCAGAGAATGAAAAAAGGCCCTGGTCTTGCAGAGCTTACATTTTAGTGGGGGAAACGGATGCTAAACTAATAAACAAATAAACAAATAAATATATAACACCTGGAGTAGTGATAAGTACTAAGAACAATAATGAAACAGGTTCTGAAAGGAAACAGCAAAGGAAAAGAATAATGGGGAAGGTATGAGAGACCTGGGTGGAATGGGCCATGTGATGCCCTGGGTAAGAGGGTAGCAGAGAGAGGGAAAAGCAGCTGCGAAACTATAGAAGGAGGGCGTTTGGTCAGAACAGAGGGAGGGAAGGGTAGGGAGGTGGTAAAATAGAAGGATGCCAATTGTTCCTCTGACCTTAGTCTCTCCTTTTAAGCTGTAAAGTCCCTGGAGAGAGAATCATACTAACTAAACTTAAAATTTGTGCTCACTTCTTGGCTGAATAAGGAAGAGAAGGGGCATAAGCTTGTAGGAGGACTTTGTACAGACCTTTTAGCATCCTGAGGAATCAGGGCAGTTGGATTCACCGTCCTTCCCCACAGAGGAGAGATAGAATTTCCAAAGGAGGAAATTAAAGTATCGTTAGAAGGAGGATTAATGGCGGGAATTAAGCAACAAATGTTCCTATGGGTAGTTATAGCTTAAGTGACATTTGAGGTCCTTTTCAACATTAAGATCAGTTGAGTGGTGAAGGTGAAAGAATGGAAACAAAAAGGGAAAGCACAAAGAGCTGGGGAAGAAATGAGGTGCTCTGCCATGGGTCAGTGCCTCCCCCTGCCTTCTCCTATCTTCCACTCTCAATTACTACATTAGTGATTCTCAGGTTGGTCCCAAGGCACAGAGACAAATCCTGTGGAGGGAATTTATGACAAGGAATAAATATTATGGGAAATAAGCACTGGCAAGTGGCTATTCACAGCTGAACATCTAGGAGACCTGATATGTTCTAAAAAAGCAATGGCAACTCTAGGAGCCGTACCACGGAATGGGTTTGTCCACTGCTCCCTCATTGTGAAGAGTCAGCTTCTTTCTTCCTATTCTACTGAAACAATCTGCTTCTATCCCCTTTCTGACTCCTTCTCTTGTTTTGGTTCTTTGAGGGCTTCTGCACGCCACCTTCTCTCCACACACCCCTTCACAATTGCTCCACTCTGCATCTGATCTCTGGGTCTCTTGTATTCAAACTCCCTAAGAAGATCTGATAAGATTGTTTGGTTGTCACTATTTATTATAGCCTTGCTATTGTGTAGATTTCTCACTCTAAGTAATGCCATAGGCTGCTAGCCAACCCATGTACTGGTGCCTTGATTCAGGTGATAACCTTGATTTAGGCATCTAGGAAGGATAATGAAATCTTAGAAACCAAAGATCATACCTAAAGATCTGTTCATTCATGCTTTGTTCAGAAGGAGCTGGTGAGTGTGGTAAGTGTTCAGAGTTTCTTGGACTTTTTTCTAGTGCAAAAACAATACTAATCTCAACATATAGAATGCCTGCTGTGGGACAAGCATTTAAAGCACATTATTTCTGGCTCTGAGAATAGCCTTACTACATAAGTATCATTATTTCTATTTTTTACTTCCAATATCACATAACCAGTAAATGGATAAGCCAGAATTTAAATCCAAAGTCTATATAGTCTTTGAAGACATTATTAAGAGTTCCTTTAGTATATAGATCTGAGGAAGTGAAAGGCTTTTTAAAAAGAAACAGTGACAACACAGAAGGTGCATGTACTATAAAAAGGTCAAAATAATTTTTGAAGGGCATGGGCTTGTATGCATTCATTAATCTACTAATTAACCCATAAGTGATTTTGAATGGATATTGTATTCAAGGGACTAAAGAAATAAAATGATGAGTAGAGATATTCTTACCGGATACAAATCTAAACGGTTTCATAAAAATTAGTACAAACGGCGCTGTTTTGCAATCAGAATGTCTGAATGCTAACTATGAAAACCTGGCAAATACTTCTTTGCAATGTGCAAGATAGAGAATTGCTTAATAATAAAGGAACAAGAGAGAAGGGAATCTTATGGGGAAAAAATGTTCAAGTAAAATATTCCATGTAAATCTTGAAATAATAAGAGAAAAGGATAACAATGTTATCTTTTTCCTGGAGCTCATGAAAAACCATTGTTCCAGAACGGTTCTTCAATGGTAACAGGATCCTATTCTGCAAAGCCAAGTGAATACATGCTAAAAAATAGAGGTTTCTTTTAAAAGAATGCCATTTGCTTTGTGAAAGAATCGTCAATGAGAACAAACATTTAAAATGCCAAAAATTATAGAAGCTTTGGCTTTTTCTGAATTTTTTTGGTCAAAATCAAGAAAGATGATTTTAACAGGAGATAGGATGTTGTATATTAGTCATAATTAAATAGGTATAAATTCACAGGCACCCAACCAAAAGGTGCCACTTCAGCCCGCAGGCGAACTTCACTGAGCTCTCCTCGATCAATGAGGAGAAACCAATAGAAATGAAAACCGAGAGCTGGTGCCCCCTGAATGAGCCCCAGTGTTTTAATAAGTTTTCAAAATAACTCTTAAAAATCCTTAGCAGGCCGCTCTTTTTTAAATTGTAAAGGAAATTACTGCATCCTCATGTAGTATAAATGGCCAATTGTGGGTTTAAATGGAAGCAGTTGGGAGAAAGGGATTGTTCATAGATCTGTTGGTGCTGCCAGACAGCTTCTTGTTAAATTCTGACATAACTTTGAGCACATAAAAGTGCCCACCATGGCCTGCCTCATGTCCCTCAACCCTTTTTTCCACAACTGAAGCCACATTTTCTCTTAGCCTGTGGCTGGCTGGAAGCTTACGGAATGTGAGTTTCATCACAGATTACTTTTTCTACTTTTACACTCTTAGGCCAGTGATATTGCTGCTGTCTTTACAGAATGAGGCACTATAAATATATCTCACTAGGTATCCATTTAAAGGCATAATGAAAAGTGAATCAACATTAAACTCCCATCCGAAAGTCCTGGGTTTTACCTTTCCCTGATGGGCTAAGGTAACATTTACTGCAAACAAAAATAATAGTCACAATTGAAAAAATTATCCCATCAGAAAAAGAAGTCCTAGAGGAAGGATCGTAACTTGAGTGAACTTTGTATGTTTCTTTTAGCACATGAATTTAACATTAACAGTGTTTACGAATTTTGTTTTTCAGACTGTAGGGATTTTATTCTTTCTTTCTTGGGAATGTTGTCACCTTCTTATCTTGCAGGGACTGCCACTCAGTTAATGAGAGGAGACTGCGAACATAAGATGGAGAAGAAAGATTCCATGAATCAGGAGGAAAACAACCCACGGTATTCTGGTTTGTGCCATCGCGAGTTCACGACAGATAAAGAAATGAAAGATCTGGCTGGTTTTTGTCCAGGAAGTTGCCTGAAGATGATGGAAACCTTGATTACCCTGAGCTGTGAATAGAGAGAGAGCTTTGTCTTTCTCTTCCTATCTCCGGCTTAGGTAGAAAATACCCACTTTTGTCTTTGAAGATTCTGAAGAAAATCTGGACCTGGTAATCTTTTGAATGGTGACATGAAGTTAGGATTAAGAGGCTGGAGACTTCCTTTTTGAGACCTCTGGGGGAGGTTCAGCAGGAGGGCACATCAGAAGTGCAGCAGGTGCCTAATCACTCTCTGTTTGAGGTCTTCAGTTAATGCTTTGCGAGAGGAACTAGGATTTTGTGATTAACTTTTTAGAAGTGTCAGAAATGCTTTTCAACACATAGGTTATGACATTAAGTGCAACATAAAGAAATCGTGCGTGTCTTCTGGGTCAAGAATTGGAGGGGCTTAACATTCTCTAACGCCTCAGTGATGATGTGCAAGGTGGATTTCAACATTAAGACAACTATCATCTCCTGAAACAAAGTGCCCCCATTCTGTTACTTCAGAGAAAGTTCTGAGAACTGACAATGTACGTGCTGTTATTTTGAAACCAAATAATTAGATGCACCAGAAAAACATGTTTCTTCTGAGAATAAATTTTGTTCTTTTCTACCTTTTATTTAAGTTTATGGGGAGATAATTGGAAAAAAAAGCCCATCCATTTTACCTTACCTTTATCTCTCTTCTTATTTTTTATGCAGATAAATTCTGGGGGTATTTTTGATAAAGACACAGAAGTGTCTCAGAGACCTTGGCTGGTCTAATTATGTCACTGTATGTTATGACTGTTAAATGAATATTTGTTAAGTGGAGCACAGGGTGCTGGATGGTGAGCTATGGTTCAACAAAAGACCACCGGAGAAATTGAAATACAGAAGTTTATTACTCTCAAGGCCTGGAGGAAGTACATGGCATGCTTCAAGGGGCCCCATGGGAGGTCAGGGCAAGGTGTGGGCAGAGAGAGAGGCAGGACCTGGGGCACATGTCTTTATTAGGGTCTGTGGGTGGAGTGCTTTGGGGTTCCTGGGTTAAGGCCAGATTGGCCAATTCAAACCAAAAGGAGCAGGGTTTTGGTAAGCTCCATGGGAGTCTTATCTAATGGGTGCACAAGGGGAAGGCCCTGAGAGGCAGGGGAGACTGTTGATCACAAGAGTGTTGGGGAAGTCATATCAGGAACTTACACTTGTCCCTCTGTGGGCTGTTATCTAGGGTACAAACTTGCATGAGGGGCTAGTGTCAGTTTAAGGGTCCCACGGGCTGCTTGGCCTCACAAAATGGATGCCGAGGCTGCAACACCACGGAGTAGCCGAGCTAAACTCTCGACACTGTATTATCGGGACTGCTTTGTCCTGAGAACAACCCAACCCAACCTGCAAGGTTCTAAATATGGGAGCAGCTCTACCAAGGCCAACAGGCCTAAAGCAAAGAGATGCAGCATAATTAGCTCCTCCGATATCCTCTTGAACAAAATGTCAGTTCAGAAACCTGAAGTGTTTGCTAATGACAAGGGCCCAACTGTCCCATAAAACTAGAAAAGTGGTGTTTGTTGACTATTTCAAGAACTGGAAATGAAAATCTTAATGACACAGGAAATGCTCTTCAAAGGCCAAGAAGTCTTAGTGAAAGATAAGAGGATCAATCAGTCTCAAATACGAGTTGACTAAGAGTAAGAGAGGGGGTGCTGCCAGCATGGATATGTATTTCAAAAGGAATCAATAAAACCCAGAAATAGTGTTAATTTTACTTTGAAGTATATAATGAAACCCTTCAAGTACCCAGACTTCAACACCCCCTTCCCAAAATGACCGAAATTTCCATTTTTGAGCGTTTATCATTCCGCCGTTTTCCGTTCCCCGAGTCTTAACGGAATTTTAAAAGAGCAGCTAATAAATGAAGTATACTTCAGTTTCACGTAATGGATTGGATCAGAAGGAAACTGATAAGATGACATTGGAAAAGCAGGTAGGGGGTCGAAAAGCTGCAAAAGTGCTTAACTGTGTGGGTTCAATTGATTCCTGGCTCTCAGGCCTGCAGTCTCGGGTTATGCCAGCGAATGGAAGGAGAGCACTCTGCTCTATTACAACCGAGGCTCTTCCTGAGGGACTGGTTACCAGCAGGGCCAGAGGTGATGAGGGAGAGATAAGGCCAATCAAGAATTCAGACTGGGGAAGCAGGAAACAGAAGCCACAGGGAGAATTCCACAGGGGAAGACGGGAAATGAGACTCTGGGTCACTGTAGGCATTCAAGGTGGAATAAAAATATGAGTTTTAAACCTGCTCTAGAAAAACTCATTTTAGTGCAAGACAGGATCAAAGGAGGCCGAAGGTTTGCAATGTGGTTTTTAAAGGCAAGGCACAGAATACCTGAGTAGAAACTTACCATTAAACCTAGCCCAGTGCTGATCGTCCTTTCTGTGTTCTTGGCACACTTTGGGATATTAGAAATTTTCGTGGTGTACTTGAAGCAGTTGAAAAGCTCAAAACAAAACTAAGCAATTGAGCAATAATTTCAACACAATCAATGCCACCGTGTAACTATAATGGCGCAGGGTCCATAACAGCACCCCAGGGACTGAGAGCTGGTGGGGCATGTGGTGAGGAGTCAGACAGAGGGACATCTGGCTCTGTGACCTTGGACCCATTACTTAATGACTCTGATCATCAGACTCTGCATCCGTAAAAGTGTTTTACATACATCATCTCCTTTTTCCTCTCTTCAAAGCAGCCTTTTCAGGTAGGCAATATTATTTTCAAAAATCATTTTGCAAATAATGAAACTAAGGCTTAGAAAGATTAAGTAACTTCCAATTTAGGTCTTTATGCCTCCAAAGCAGTGCTCTAGCTCAGTGGTTCTCAATCATCAGTGAACATCAGAATCACCTGGGGGGCTAGTTAAAACAGACCGTTGGGTTCCACCGCTAGAAATGCCCTTTCAGGACGTCTGGCTAAGGAGCTGAGAATTTGCAGTTCAAAATTTTTTGTAACGCTGAAGCTGCTGGCCCTGGGACCACGCTTTGAGAAACTCTGCTGTAATATCTCCTCAAACCCTTGTTAAGCCCCTCTAAAAACCACATAAAAATGCGTATGTATACTCCTAAAATAAATACATAACATTTTGAGGGGAAATCAGAAATAGCTCTCCATCAGAAAAACTTGGATGATCCTCGTCCTAAGTTAGGTACAGGCAAAGCAACCCTTGTATTAGGTGACTTCACTGGTGGCTGAAGGTATTTTGTGGCGAGCTTTCTATTTCCCACCAGGCCCAGGGCATATAACTTTGGTACTACATTGTCTAACTCTGTGATTTATTGTTTTCATTTGAAATAAAACACTTCTATGCATAGTAAAACAAAGCAAGAGATGAGGGCCTGGAAATGGTTGTGGTTTGTCAATGGTAACGCCATTGGTATAACCCTTGTTTGTTTTGTTTCTGAGGTTTTGAAAATTGCTTTAGAAAGCCTTGGGGCACAAAGCTTCACTTAATTAAAATATTTTAAATCAAACCACAGAAACTTCGGTTCATAAAGCCTCAGGGTACAGCCAGCAATTTTAAGAAACTCAAGTGGAATAGGGTGGATGGATATAATAATACGGGGTATAACTTTTTGTTATTATTTCTGTTTGCTGGATTGAAATAATTAGGCAACAGAAAATCTTTAGTTAACTGTTGGAATTCTGAGGATATTCATTAATTGCTACACAACTGGTTTAGTGTTTCCCAAAGAATTTTCTTGGAGTATTGGGGTAACGTTCCTAGGTTGCTCAGTGAAGAAAGGATTCCCTTTTAAAGTAACTTTGGAAAGTACTGCACCACCCTCTGGGAAGTAAGCATTGCCCATTTGCTTAGGAAAGGCTCTTACAGGACCTGCTTTACTTTGTTTAAACCATCATTTCCCCAAATGTTTTGACCACACCCAGAGTTTCTCTCCTCCCTTCTACCCCCAATACCCACCCCAAATAACACCTTTTCACAAGCTATGGAACTAAAAAACATTTGAGGAAACACTGATATGTATTTTTAAATTAATATTGATACTGAACCAGTTGTGGGACTTCCTTTCCATGTCTAATGCTTTGTTTTCAAGTTGTGCTTGCTTATAGGAACCAAAGGAGAACAATGCCAGGTGGCCAAAGGGCGGAACCAGTCTAAGCCTGAAAGGTCCAAGATAGCAACGAGGTGCCATGTGCAAAAGGAAACATGTGCAAGAAGGGAAGATCTGCGCATGCCCCAATTCCACCACCCTCCCCCGGGCCCCCCCCCCAGTGATGCCGTGGAGATCCTGCCCCTTTCACATCCCATAAAAACCCTGCTCACCTTCCCTTTGGGGAGAAGGTGTTTTAGAGCAGGAGCTCTGCCTAATGAGTTCGTTGATCAACAGTAAAGTTTTGCTGTTGTTATTCTGATCCTGGTCTCTTTCTGCTGGCGCCAGTGGTTCTGGGCGAAGGGGCACACTTGTGGGTCACCAGTCCCTTAGGGCTCGGTAATAGTTGTATGTATATATTACAAAGTTGGGATCCTCCCATTCTTAATTCCTACTTTTTCATAAGTGTTGTCTATTTGCTCTTTGCAAAAATAAGGACCTGAACATATGTAGATACCATTTGCTGCCTGAAGCACACGAGCAGTAAGAGATGCTACGGTTGCTTTCAGAGTTTACTAGTAGGTGGAATTAAATAAAACCATAGAAATTTGGCCTAACTGGAGGGAAGGTCAGTCAGACTTGTGGAAAGTTTGAAAAGAAATTTAGTTTCATTACCTCCAATAGCTAACTTATTCCTTGAGTGCTGCCCTAGACAAGGTCCTTGGGGGAGTCTATTCTAATGACTAGAAAGAGCTGATTTATAATTACAATAGCACTTGTTTATCTGTTAAATGTACCTAAATTGCCTGAAAACTGCTTGCTCAATCAGTTAAATGTTTTTCTCTTTAGAAATATTAATTTGCTAGCAAATTCATTTTTCCCAGGTACAGAAAAGTAATCTTCAGCCACTCTTAGCCCAGCTAGAGGAAAGGTAAACTTTAACCTAACCATTTTTCTAATTATCACACGTTTTGAATTAATGGGGTCCAAATTAATTAAGGTTTTATTATAGTTTCATTCTTAGGAGACAAGGTTTCATTTCCCTCCTTTGAAGTATTTTCCATCTGAATCAAAAGAAGATTAACCTCACCACTCTCATCGCTTGACACCAATGGGTTTCAACATTTTTCCCTCCCCAACATACCTGAGGGTTATGAAACACTCCCTCTGTAAGGAAAAGATGCGGTGTGTGGGGCTATAATTAGGAAAATCTCTCTAGGTGATCCTGATAGGCTTCCTATCCTTCTTGAGAATCCTGGCTTTATGCCTTTGATTAAAACCTTGTAACCCTCAGGCAAGTGTGGAATTGGGGCTGCAAGGGCAGCAGAGGCCCTGACAGGACTCCAGCTGGGCTAGGTCTCTGATAGCAGGGGGTTTTGTCATGAGTGGTCAGCAAAGGCACCAAGAATCAAAGGTAGAGCAAGCGCCATAAGCGTTACTAGCACTGTTCGCTGTCTCCCCCACACAAATGGTGCATGTACTGAACACGGTGTTGATAACCCAGAAGCAGCCAGAAGGAAGGAGGTTGAAGGCCTCTGGTGCCAGCAGGGGTGGAAATGTACAGTTAATCTGCTTGACGCTGGATCTATGAAGGAGATGGAAAAGAGAACCGCATCCAAGAGCTTTCTCACCCTTTCTCCAACATCAGCCACAGTCTCCTGAGGTTGCCAAAAAAGAAATATGCTACTAAATGTGGGTTCATAGATGATAGGGGTGTGGGGTCTGCAAACCAGACTAATGAGGGGCTAAATGTGACTTTTAGAGGAAATTAACAATATAATGGAAGTTATTAACGGAAACACCGTAGTCATTGTTTTGAATTCCTATTATGAGCTATCTTTTGAAGGTTTAGATTAAATAAAACAGCTGGTGAAGATAAAGAAATATTCACAAATTTTATTTTTATTTGTAAGCAAAATATTAAATGTGAGTGAGGTACACATTGCCTTTGATGTTGATGTACTTAATCTTGTAGGTTATTAAACCAAAAGCCCTTTGGGAAATAACTTGCCCTTACCTACTGCTCTTATTGTTTTACTCTTTTCCAGGACAAGTTGAATACTTATTAAACTACATCTATATTTATTTAAGTTCCTTTTAACTGGTTGTTCACATTTGATAATATTCCAGCTGTCATCTAAATATACTAACTTGGGGGCAGATCTGTTGATTAGAGGTGGAGACAGATATAAAAGGGGATCTTCCCCTCTTGTCACTGTTTCCTCTAACACGATCCAGGATGTTATGGAGAACATATGAATACTAAATGACTGTTATGTTCACTTGTCACTGAATTGGGTTTGGATCACCAGGATTGGGCTGGTTGTCAAGAGATCTGTTTTCTCATAGCTCTGTGAGCACAAACAAATAAATCACTAAAGCTCTCCGGAATTTCAGTTTCCTTGTCTATTGAATAATGCTTTCTTCCTGAGGCTCCTGTCTGATTTTATAGGTCAGTGACATCTGACTTAAGTTTTAGGTTTTGGGCGCTAGATGGTGATGTTGTGCTGCATTTTAAGAGATCCAGACCCAATACAGTCAAGGTCTAGAATTAGGCTTCTCCTTTTCTCAGATTCTAATAAATATGGCGTATAACTAATGAAACGCTATCCATGAAACAAACATAAATGAGCATGGAAATAACACAAAGAGCAAGAAGAAACAAAAAATATCCTCTGCATGCTTTTTGGCATGCTAGCCTCCAAATACACTGAATCTTGTCTTAACTAGCTTAACCATCGTCTGGCGTCCAAAGTTTCCAGCTCCTGTTTTTATCTTCCTTTTGTGATAGGCACCTTATTGATCTCTTGAAGCTTCATTGGCAGGCCTGGCTCCTGATACCGACTTCCGTGTCTCACTCATCTCTTCTATTCAACCCCTCGGATTCCTGGAATTACTCTCCTCAGAAGCACTTGTGAGACTTTAGGCTGCCTATTGAAACTCCAGAAACACATGAACTAACGTGGGTTTTGTTCAGAAGCAAACTCCTTAAGAATACATTTCCTCATCATAGGTCAAAAGGCCTGAGAACAGTTCTCTCAGAAGCTTCTTCAGGGACAACTTATTGCTTGTTTACCAAAGGAGAACGGATTTAATAAAATGGCGGCTGCCTCTCTCAGTCTCCTTGGGAGGGAGTTTTTTGAGCTCAAAGCAAGAAGGAAATAAATGCTCCTTGAACTTCCTTTTTGAAGGGGGTCCTCCATTTCCTGGCACTGAGTCTGCAGATTTTCTGGATGGTTTTATGCTGAGGATGGCAGTCACCCTGCACATGCTCCTCTCTTGCAGAAGGCCAACTTGTTAATGAAAGGAGATGTCCTGTTAAACCCCTGCCAGCCCTGGGCCTGCGTTGTTTGAACACGGAGTAGGAACTTTTGAAAAGAACATGTTCATTTTAAACAATTTAAAATATTATTTTGACATAACTATGTCCCACTTGAGAAAATGCACCTTTGCATTTCCCCCCATGGTGGCATACTCCTTCACTGACATCAGCAATTGGAAATGGGGAAATCTCTTCACTAGAGGTCCTGTGTGCTGTCTCAGGAAGACAGCTGTACAGACAGGGCTGGGGAAGCCATATCACGTGATGAGTACTGCTCCCGTCAGGCGTGGTTGTCCTGATTGATGAAACGGGCAGTTGTTCTGGTTCTCATGATAGGTTGGGTCATCATATTATATGACCTAATCCTGGATTGCAACCAGAGCAGGTAAATCTCTGCTATCTTTTGGCTGGGTGACACAATCAACTGTCACTTTACTTTTCTCCAACTTACATACTCAAACACGTTGAAATATAATTCATTTGAGGCTTATGAGAAGAAAAATAGTTTTAAATTTGAAATGTTCCACTCCAAAAAGATAAGGCTGAATGAAAATTAACTTGACTCTTATAATCTTCTAATTTAACGCCAAGAGAAAAGAGGCCCTTTTACATGGTCTAGAAACATGCACATCATGGAGCATTTTTATTGGTTGGTCTAAGGAACCTGAGGCAGAAATAGGCTCCCTGAGGACCCGAGACTCAGAATTTACAAATTGAATTCTTAAATGTTTTTTCCCCATTCATTGAGCAATAGAAGAAATACAACTAAAGAATACAAAGAAACAAAAAAACTTTGAGACAAAGGCAAAGGGAACTTGGAGTTAATTTTATATAGCTGGAAGAATGTACTCATAGCGGTAGCACAAAGACCTTTTTTTTAAATGAATTGAGCCTGTATTTGGGTGATAGCAAGGAGATAAATATAATGTGGAACTTGGCACAAATGAATAGAAATCCTCACAGCTACTCAAACCACATCTCTTTTAGTTTCATTATGTAGCTACAACAGAGCAGTTTAAAAGACCAGAATAAATGTGACCTAAACATTTGTCTGTCTTAGGTTTTACAAGTACATTTTGAACTAAACTGTGCCAAATAAGTAAAAAAAGCTATGAAAATAAATACATAATAGTCTAGCATTGTACTTAAAATGGAATATAGAACACTAACCAAATAGACCCTAAATTTAAAATGCATTTCAAATATTATTTAGGGCATTTTATTATTTTATTTCAGGTATGGCAGATAATGGCAAATTCAGTAGGACTTCATCAGAAGCAATAAACAGGTATAGTGAAAATGGTTATATTTTGATTTATGTAGTTCATTCAAGTTCTGGGCCATTTGTTCTGGCAGATGTAGATTCCTTGATTCTAAAATTTCTGTAAAGGTGGTTTGGTTACCGGAAAAAGGCTTTATACTAGAGTAACATACAGCTCTTAATCATATTCTTTATGCTCTGCTCTGTGTCTTCTCTGTGAAGCTTTCCACCGTTCAGTAGTATCGTTTTCCAAGGGAAATTTTTATCAAGAAAATGACGTAGGGGATGGAAGAATATTCTTAATTCTTAATAGAGGTTTTTTGTTGTTTGTTTAGCTTTGTTTTTATAAACAACAGAAATTTATTTGTCACAGTTCTGGAGCCCAGAAGTCCGAAATTGAGGTATCAGCAGGTTTGGTTTCTTCTGAAGCCTCTCTCCTTGTCTTCTAGGTGGCAACCATCTTGCTGTGTCTTCACATGGTTGTCTCTCTGTGCTTGCACATGTCTGGTGTCTCTTTCTCTGTCTGTGTCCTAATTTCCTCCTCTTATAAGGACACCAGATATGTTGGATTAGGACCCACTCATCTGACCTCATTTTACATTAATTACCTCTTTAAAGGCCGTGTCTCGAAATACAGTCACATTCTGAGGTTCTGGGGGTTAGGACTTCAGCATATGAATTTGAGGGTGGGGTGACACAATTCAACCCATAACACAGTCTATGTTTAACTTTTTGATAAACTGCCAAACTGATTTCCAAAACAGTTGTACCATTTTATATTCCCACCAGCAATGTTTGAGGGTTCCAATTTCTCCACATCCTCAGCAACACTTGTTATTATCTGTCTTTCTATTGTAGCCATCCTAGTGGTGTGAGAAGTGGTATCTCACTGTGATTTTGAATTGCATTTCCCTAATGCATAATGATGTTGAGCATCTTTTCATATGCTTGCTTGTTGGCCATTTGCATATCTGCTTTGGAGAAATGTCTATTCAAATCCTTTGTCCATGTTTAAATTGGGTTATTTATCTTTTTATTGTTGTGTTGTGATTGTTCTATATATATTCTGCATCCTAGACCCTTATCAGATATATGATTTGCTAATTACTATTGTTTTTTATCTAAGCTGCTTGGGTGAAAAAAAAACCTTCCCAAAACAAATGTAGTATTTGATATTTATGGGTAAAATAGGAATGAGTCCCTGTCTAACTCATGAACAGTCATCATGGTGAAGAGTTAGATTCCCCTACTTCACTGCAAGCAAGGAACATACTGCATAACGTCTCTTTGGTGGTGGAGGAGACGGCTTTACTGCTGTTGGAGCCGGGAAGCGGGGCTCAGATGTCATGCTGAAGCCAGTCACGCTTCAACAGATATGATTCTGAGTCACCAGCACTCAATGCTAGGGATCAACACAATGAATAAATCAAAGAGGGAACAATTGATTACATGAAGAATGAGTGTTTTGGAAGAATATAGAGGATAGGAGAAGAAATGGGAAGGAGTTAGCTAGGTGAGGAAGGCAGGTAGCAAGAGATGGGTGTTCCAGCTAAGGAAACAAACTTGGAGACAGAAAGCAAGTAGAGGAGTTGCATGTGATAAGGCTGGTGTGCTAAGCAGGGGCCAGGCCGTGACAGCACTTATAGGCTGTATTCAAAATATTGGTCTCTAGCCTAAGAATAATGAGAAACCTTAGTAGTATTTTAAATAGAGGACTGCTATTATCAGTTTTGCCTCTATTCTGATTACACTATATCATAGTCAAAAGTTCTGAATTTTTCCTGCTATTTTTAAGTTTTGGGGGAAAGTCTCATTATGACTCTTATATAATAGCATGAATTCATTCAAGTTGGGAACTGACTTTATTAGCTAATCTAGAGAAGGCCATTAGACTTTTATATGGGGATAGAAGTTCCTATTATGGTAACTAAAATTGTAAAAAGATAGTCAATTTATAAAGAACTGCTTGTTGTAAGAATCTTTTTAAAAGCAACCTTTTGTAGTGTTTTAATATTTATTCTGGAAAGTTTAAATATAGTTTTGATAGGATAATAATGTACTCATTTCACTAATCCTCCCAATTTCCAACACTGTAATTTTTCTCATATGCTTTGTTTAATCTTAAAAAATCCAATAAGCAATTTAAAAATAGAGATATAAAGACTCATTACACTATATGGACACTGGAAAGTCAATAAGTAATCGACTTACTGAGCTCTTTGAGATATGATATTTTTAAATGCAGTAATGTGAAGCGGAAAAATTTATTGCAAGTTAGATCAGTTTAATTCTGGTTTGTATGGATATTGTGGAGAATAGATATGCCGTTGTCACTGTTATCTCTTCACTTCGGTCTCTAAGGTAAGAATTCAGTCATCTGCTAGAATTATGAAGGTGAGGATAAATTGTTCTCTCTTTATATATATATAGATATAAATGCACACATATGTATATATGTGTGTACACACACATGCACACGCACACCCAACTGTGCAAGAAATGTCATATTATTTTTCCAAAAACTGAGAAAGTATTACTCTGAACGCTCGCCACACCAAGGTTGTAGGGAATTCAGTCATCTTCATTACTGGGTCTCCCTTCCTGAGTAGGTTGATAGAGAGCCCAGAATTTTACATGCAGGAACATGTTCAAGGGCAGCCCTTTAGTGTTCGGCCCACATGGGTCAACCTGTTATCTTCATGGTTCTCAAAGACAGTGATTCTGCTTGTTTCAGGCCAAGCTTGGTTCTGGGAATCTTTGCTGATTCTGGGAACCACCTCCCTGGGGGTGCCATGAAACAATTGCTCTCCGAGGTCCTGAGACCCTCCTGGGGCACTTAGGGGAGAAGGACACAGATTCCACTCTTCTCAGTTTCCTGCCTGATCTTGGAAAACCTTTGAGAAAGACTTCTACGAGTTTAAGCCTTTGAAACCAAAAACCAGGGAGCGGTCAAGGGATGTTTTTAGCTAACTTTTGCTCTCAGCCTTACAACACAGGACATGCAAAGACATTCTCTGACCAAGAAAAGGAAAAATATGGTGAGAATGAAACAAAAGTTCTCAAAGATTATCTACCATGTATGTGCTTATTTTTTTCATCTAGTCAACTGAGTGCTATGAGTTCATGTATATTGCAATAGAGATGTATATAATAGTAATTACAGTAATGACGAAAACAATAGTAAGAAGAAGAACTCAGCATTTGCAAGCTTACCATATATGCCAGGCTACTATGAAGCTGAGAGATTTACAAGTACTGTTGTCTCATTTCCTCCTCACAGCCCCAGGAGGTGGACACCATTGTCATCTCCATTTTAGAGGTAAGAAAATTGTAGTTTAGAAAAGTTAAGTAACTTTTTAATAAATGAAAAAAATACTTATGTCAATGAAAGCTCATTTACTATCTTGCTACTTTGCCACCTCAAATACTTTTCAAAGCTTTCAAATTATGCTGAATTTAATATACATTCATACGAATGTACATGTGTGCATATACATACACACATTTATAAATGGGTATATATGTGTGTGTGTGTGTTTTCCTCAGTTGAAACATTTGGCATGTTTCCATATATTCATGACATTATATTATAATGTTTCAATAATGTATTATTCAGCAGTTATGTTTATTTGTGACCCACGTTGTTTTAACTTAACGAGTATTAAGAACATCTTGATGAAGTATATTTGACACCCTGAATGCAGTCTTGTGTCCTGTTACAGGAGAAGGCATCTACCACAGGCTGGAATCAGCTCGGGATTTTGGCAGGCACTCGTCCCTGTGGGCCAGCAAAACTCCTACCAGAAGGGGCCTTCATGCCTCATTCTGGTGTGATGGAGTCACTAGAAGAACACCCACTTTCCTCAAGTGATGAGATGTGGGGGCAAAAGGAATTCCAAACCTCAAGGCTAGGGAAGATTCCAACCATTAGAAAGCAACTCTTAAACATTCTTCTACTGTAGAGTTGCCATCTATCGCCTTAGGCTTTTGGGGAAATTCCTTGTGCCTCGTTAAACTGAGGATGCTTTCATATATGTTATTTCCTTTAGACTAAATCTCACGAATGTAAAGGGGAATCATCCGAGTTTGGGAAGCAGCTCTGTAGGGAATGGGATGGGTCATTACGTCCACGGAACTGTGCTTGTTCAGTATCGGCCATGGATGCGTGAATGTGATCTTAGTGTTGGTTAGGCTTGCGCATTCATTCCCAGGGAAGAGCACCTTGCCCCTGGTTCAATGGCCCCTTTTAATAACACATCCATGGTACTGAAAATTGTGTGATGTTTGTCTAGCGTAATTTTGAAAATGATCCTTTTCAGTGCTATTGAATCATAGCCCTTAATTGTCCTTGACATTTAAATACATTCACATTGCCCTTAAACAGAATTTGTGTTTTGAAAATTTAAAGTATTTCTGCTGTCTCTGATAACACCCTTCACAGGTCTTCTCAGCAGAAAGCCCATCCAGTTTGGCGATCCACAGGAGGAATTTGCTTGAAAATTATGTTCTCCCCTGTTTCTTTTCCTAATAATTTGTAATACAAGTTCTAACATGAAATTAAAATTCTTTTATAATTTCATTATCTAGGAAGTGATTTTGCAGTCTGCTGAGGATCCAATGTTGAAGTACAGCACAGTGTACAAAATAATTCTTGTTTTAATATGTCGCTACGGCTCTCAGAGGAACCTCCGCTCAGCTCAGTTTATCATTAGCCTCTATATTACTCAGGTTTCCAAGTCTTTAATTCAAAATGAAAATTAAACAATATTCATTTTGCCAGGGAAGTTCATAGAGAAATTGGTTTTAAAAACCCTATATTTTTCAATTAGAAAGGCTCTTACTGTAACCATGTCTAGTTTTCATAATTGTTTAGAACCCAAACACTAGAAGCCAGAAAACGCTCAGAGAATGGACTCAGAGCCCCCGAGCCCACATTGCAATACATGCCATTACTACTGATGGGCACTAGTTAAGACCTTTTGAAACCACTAAGCATATCACAGGAAACCAAAATCAAACAATATCCACCCCTAGTGAGTTTTTCAGGAGATCCAAAAAGCATTTTCATCTTGTATATAAATTTAAAAATGAATATTTTTAACTAGGAGTAATTATGGTATTTTGGCTTATTTAGGTAAGGCCATTTTCATATGCAATTATCATAAAGCTGCGTGGCGTGGTCGAAAGACATGGGTTTTGCAGCTTCAAAAAAGCTGGACTGGATTCAATTCTGTGCCTTAGCGGAACGAGTTGGTTTAGCTACTTGAAGCTTCAGTTTACTCATTTGTAAATGGGCAACAATCATAAATATTCCACAGGGTTCTTACCAGTATGAGATAAAACACAGATGAAAGCACCTAGCATACAACTTGGCATAGAGTCATCTCCTATTACATGTTCCTTTCTTTTCTTTTTATCTATCAATTATTTAAAAATGGAACTGGGTAGAAAAGCATAAAAGTAGAGCCTCCTGAATTTTGCTGCTGAAAGTCAGGCTCAGATTTGTGGATCAGGCTTTATAAAATCTCACCAAGCCCTCAGGATTGATATTTCTACAGCATTAACAAAAGAAAAATGAGATTTTTTTCCTTCCTCGAGCCTATTATTTTTTGATTCTTTTTTGGTTCACTCACTTACAGGGTATTTAAGTGGAAATCACTTCAAGCCCTTGAACCACCCTCCGAAAGCTTTGCTAAATTCCACGTTTTTGGTTTCACTCCAGATACAGTACTGTGTCCCCTACCTTTGAAGTCTTTGAAGTGTCCACATTGTAGGCTGAACCTGTGGTGAAGCCCAAACTGGTGGTTTCGACTGCACAAACCCATTTAAAGCTGGGACAGGTGGAATTGAAGCGGGATATGAGAAGGGGTGGTGTTCGCTTCCCTTTCTTGACCCCCACCTCTCTCCACTCTTAGTCTCTTCAAACACTCCTGCTATAGTCGTAGACATATCAAAGACCACTCTACTATGGCTGCGGTGACACTGAGGCTGCAAGTGACTGCTTTACCCGACCACAGCTGTTCACTGCCTTAGGGGAGTGAACTGAAGCAGAAAGTACATCATGGGGTCTTCAATTGCAGCCAATAGCCTCAGGTGTCTTTATGTGGGAGAGATTTGAATCAGGGGTAAAGGATAGAATAAAACAGTTAGAATGTGGTATTTATGTTATAAATTATTGTAAAATAGGATCATAAATTATATTATAAAAATATAAATATGATTTGTTTTTATAATTCTATAACATATCTGTATATCTTTGAACGTTATATATTGTTTTGCAGTTTTTAAAAATCAATATAAATGTATTATACTATACAATTTTGTTAAAAAATTCAATAGTATAGTGATGAAGTTAAGAGCTAGACTGGATTGGAATACTCTTTTGCCATTAATGAGCTGTATGTCCTCAGGTAAGTCACTTCACTTTCCTATGCCTCAGTTCCCTCATCTGTTAAACGGGATTAATAGTACCAATCTCTTAGGCTTGTGATGAATATTAAATATTAATGTGAAGAAAATTAAATATATAAATTAAATAATATATGTAATGCACTTAGAACAACACAAGGCACATTGTAAACACTATGTATTTGCTCTTGTTATTAATATTATTATGTTTTTGAAGTTTATATGTTTTGATTGATTATTTTAAATGCTGTATCATAGCTCATTCTAACTGCTGTATCATATACTGTTGTCTACATATGCCATAATATATTTATCCATTTTCCTGTTGATGGATAATTACTTCTTCCAATGAGAAGTACAAAGAATAAGAAAATGAACACTCTTGCACTCATTGCCTTGAATACAACATGCAAAAATATCTCAAGATGAATACTCAGAAGAATTCTTGGCTGACAGAGTATGAGCATCAACAGATTTACTCAATATTGCCAAATTACTCTTCAAACAGTTGGGCCAATTCATTCTCCTAATGTCACTGTGTGAGAATTTCCACTGCTCCACATCCTTGCCAACATTAACATTTTTACCAATCTAGTAGATGTGAAATGGGAGTGAATGGCATCTTATTGTTTACATTTTATTACCAATTGGGCTGAGAGTTTTTCATGTGTTTATTGGCCATTTGTGATTCCTCTTCTGTTACTATCTTTTGCCCATTTTTCTACTGAGTTTTCTTTTCCTTATTGATTTGAAGGAGCTCTTTAAATATTTTTGAATATGGAGTTGGTTATATGGGTTGCAAATATCTGGTTATATGGGTTGCAATGATCTGTTCTAGTCTGTGACTTGACTTTTAATTTTGATTATGCTGTCTTTTTGTGAAAAAGTTTTAAATTTTATAATTAGTTCAGTGCATCAGTTGTTTCCTTTATAATTAGGCTTTTCGGCCGCTGGTCGAGGAAATTCTGCCGTAACCCGAGTTGGTAGAGGCATATGCCTACATTTTCTTTGAAAATCAAAGTGTTGATTTTTATATTTAGATCTTTAGTTCAGCTGGGATTTGTTATTATTTATAGTGTAAAGTGTGCTTCTGTGTGTTTTATTTTTTCATAGATGTGTAATGCCAATTCTGTCATATAAAAATTAGCCATATATGCAAAAGTTTCTTTCTGGGCTTTCTATTCTGTTTTATTCATCAATGTATATATCTTTGATCAATACCATATTGCAAAATAGCTTCAAAATACATCCTAATATCTGTTAGAAATAGTTTTCCCACTTCTTTGCTTTAAAAATGATCTTAGCTATTCTTAACATTTTGCACTTTTATGTGTCAAGTTCCATGAAAAATTATGTAGGCATATTAAATTGAATACATTGATTGCATAGATTAATTTGGGGAGAACTGGTATGTTTGTAATATTATGTCTTCTAATCCATTACCATGTAATAGTGCTAATTTATTGAGGTCATATTTTATGTCTGTCACTCATATTTTCCTCATATTTTATAAAGACTACAAAAGTCTTAAATCCGAATTTTTAGGTTTATTATGAAGTAGCTAAAGGTTTTGGTTGCTATTTTAAATGGAAGGGCTTTTTTTTTCCACTGTTTTTTTTAATAGCTATTGTAAATGGAAGGGCTATTTTTTAAAAAATTTGTTTATACTGGTATATAGGAATGTTGTATTCTTTTGAAGTCCTAATAGTTTATTTATAGGTCCTCTTGAATTTTCTATGTAGGCATTTTTTTTTGTCTTTCTTCCCAATCTTTATACTTTTTATTTCTTTTCCTTGTCTTATTGCATCATCGAGGCTGAGTAGTACAATGTTGAATAGAAACCAGAATAGAAGGCGTTCTTGTCATTCATTCAGCCTCAGTGTCAGTGTGCTCAGACTGCTGATTGCTGCAGATTGTTGATTGATGCCTTTGATCAGGTTAAGGAAATTTCCTTCCATTGGAATAGCACTATATTTTTGTAATAGTTCTTTCTTAAATCATAAGTCTTGAATTTCATAAGAAAAAATTTTTTGCATCTGCTGAGCCAATCATTTAGTTTTTTCTACTTTAATTTATCAACATAGCACATTTCACTAATAGATCATTTTTTATATGAACTATCTTTGCATTCCTGGGATAAATATAGCATGGTTATGGATGAAGAGAGGGAGAAAAACATGTGAATGTCTCAGAGAAGGGCATTCAGGAAGAAGGGCCAGCACATGCAATGGTCAGCAGGGTGTTTGGTCTGTTTGGAAGATGACTGAGTAGCATGATCTGATGAAGACACTACTCCATCTAGGACATCTTTGGCAACAAATTATACAGGTTGTGTTGGTCTCAGCCTACTGATGGTGATGCTATCAGCTAGGGATGCCTGAGGCACTTGCCTGGGCCCGAATCACTTGTGGCAAGCCCCAAATTTCCCCGACCAGAGCTGATGTTGTGGCTGGACCAGCCCTTGTGGTCTTATTATAATTGCAGGACACACCTCAGCCTCAACCATTAGGGACTTGGAAGAACAAGATTTATTACTCACAGGTCCCGGAGGATGTCCTGCATGCCCAAGGGTCACACAGTGAGGTGGAGGTGGAGAGAGAGGGAGGAGCAGGACTTGGGACTCTGCCTTTATTAGTGTTCAAGGGCAAGGTGTCTAGGGTTTTGTGGGTTTGCTCTTTATTGCAAATTTAAAACATAAGAGCAGGAATTAGGGAATGGGGAAGGAGAATTGGGGTCATTCAAGCTGTCACTTATATAGGTTACCCAGGGCTTTCTAAAAGGGGAACTTCATGGGTGAGGGCAGCATGGTTCCTTATCTAATTGGTTTGCTAGTAGCTGTGTCATATAGCTGGCAGTATGTTTTTTCAGGATGGATGTCTTTGAAATGCATGTCTTGGCAATCAAAAGCTTAGTGTTAGGCACTTTTACACTATATCAGGCTAGGAGCTCAGGGCTTCTTAAAGCAGTGTGTTCTTTGCTCACCTCCTTATATCCTCCACCCTAATTCTATCCGTTGAGATCACTCATGTGACCCTCTTTCAGCTCTCTGGAGGCAGAGCTAAACTCAGTCCTCTCTCTAGTTCATAAAGACACACCTCTTTAGACTGACCTTCTCCTATGGTAAAGATGAATAACTTGCTTCTGGGACCTGTTGGCCAACATTCAGCCCTTATCTATATCCAGTGATGGGTAAACAGGAAGTATGCCTGAGCTACACTCCAATATTTCATGGCTCTGTGCTGGTGAATAGTGTCTTCTATAAATGATTGTGAAGAACATTAGAAGAAGATCTAAAGTGTGCTAAGGTGATCCTGAATATTGTGAGAAGCAAGTGGAGAGAGAAGATATTACTGTCTTTCCAGTGAGTTGAATTAACGGGGATATTATATATTTTTTTGATTTAGTTTGAGAGTGGGATGTCCTGGCAGTCTAAGGACGATAAACACATTCCTTGTATACTGAGGATTTAAGGTTGCTCTTTCAGTGCTAAAACTGGAAGGCAAAGAAATGGAAATACTGAGTGGGACACATGTAATACATTTGAAGAAGGCCAGAGGGGAAAACACTGGAGCTCTGTCTCAACTATGTGTGGGGTCAAAGGCAGAACAATCTCTATTTGCCTTTTGGGACAGATAAACCCATCCATCAGGCTGCATCTGCTGCACAGACTGAGGCCTTGACACCCACGTGCTGAAGGATTTATTGGCCTTGTTCAGGGACTCGTAAACCTCCTTCTTGGCGTCTTTTCTCTGGCTCCTTGTCCATGCTGTACTTTGGCTCACTAAGCCTATTGGTTATGCTGCTCAGTGTTTCAATCCTCTCCTTTGTGAAGGAGACAGAGCTACATTTCTTGTGCCTTTGAGTATCTCACAGGCTCAGACAGCTCCTTAGCAAAGAAATCCTCACACTTGCCAGCAGACGACACAATGACAAAACCAGGGGATTGTATTTCCTCTACTTAGCTTCTCTCTCTCTCCATTTTTACTTTTTTCAGAAGTACATAGCTTTGGCTTCCTAGCCGGTTGAACATTTTTTCTTTTCTTTTAGGCTTTTCCTGGAAATAAGTGGCTGGCTGCTTGCTTAATGATCATGATCATGTGACGCCATCACTCCTCCATCATGGCTCTGTGGCCTCGGGGAGCCAATAGCTTAGGATGTGTCTACCTTTGTCTTTTGACATCATTCAAATTAATTCTACATGTGAAAATTCTATTTAGATGCTCAGTTGATGTGTGTTGTATGGATTAGTACACGTGCCTACTGCAAGTTACAAGAGATAACTAGATTAAAACATATTTGAGATGAATTAACAACTTTGAAACTATTCAAATTGATGTAGTGTTTTAAAATGATAAGCTGTCCTGTGCTGCATTGAACATCCCTTGAAAGGTATGTGAAGAATGTGCTATTAGAGGCAGAAAGATGTCTGGTTTTAAAACAATAACGATAGGTACTTATTTGAACTCTTACTATTCTAAGCATTTTCTTTGTAATGTCTCTTATAATTCTCACAGCAACCCTTTGAGTATGTGCTGTTTTTACCCTATAGACAAACAAGGTAACGTAGTGAATAAAAGCATGTATCTTGGATCCAGACTAGGTTTAAATTTGGAATCTACTGCTTGCTAAATATGTAAACTTAGGCAAGTTAATTAAACTCCCTTTATCTTATATTCCTTATCTGTGAAATGGGTATCATTTCATCTTCTTTTATGATGACTAAATGAATCAAAATATCTAAAGCTCTCAGAACAGTTCCTGACACATAATAAATACTCAACAAATGTCAGCTCTGATGACCTACTCTTACATACAGGTCAGCATTCTTACAGATGCATTAACTGAGATACTGAAGCACAGGATGGTTAAGTAACTTACCTGAAGTTACATAGTAAATATCAGAATAGAAACCCTGGAAAACTGACTCCAAGATAGATGTCTTTCCACTGTTTTTTTGTGTGTGGGTGAGGAAGACTGGCCCTGCGCTAACATCTGTTGCCAATCTTCCTCTTTTTGCTGAGGAAGATTAGCCCTGAGCTAATATCCATGCCCATCCTCCTCTATTTTTTTGTATATGGGATGCCGCCATAGTATGGCTTGATGAGCAATGCGTCGGTCCACGCCTGGGATTCGAACCTGCAAACCCCGGGGCACCGAAGTGGGGCTCACAAACTTAACCTCTACGCCACTAGGCCTGCCCCCTCCACTGGTTTTCGTACAAGGAACCAAAGTATTCTTTGTGGCAAGAAATGCTGGACAACATATTTTACTGAAATGTATTAATTCTATAAATATGCAGGTAGTACCATCCATTATTATTCTCTGAGTGTACTAGAAATTGCAAAAATAAATTCTAGTTAAAATTTAGCTTTAGGCAGAGTTAGCTTTAGTTGTAAGTGCCAAATAATTTCAGGTAACCTGTTTCTGTTTTCTTTCCAGGGGAGAAGGAGTCACTGGTTTTATGAGGTCCATTAAACAATGTGTAATATGACAAAGATTCCAAAGACCAAATGAGTAACTTGGAATCTCTGCTCTCTGCTGGCATTCCAAAGCCTCTGACTTCCTTTCCTTCACTGCCTGGTCTCTCTCTTATCAATGTCTTTTGCCACAGGGCTCTGTCCTTGATTTTTTCCTGTCTCAGTAGTTAATAAACTATACTATACATACTTAGAGGAAAACAAAGAGTGTTTGTTTATGAAATTTGTGATTACAAATAGCTAAATAGTGAATATGTTGGACTATAGAATTAAGAATTAAAATGATATTGGTAGACTTAGGAAAAAAGGAATGTAATAGGTGAAGCCAGTCTCATGAAGTATGTGGCCAGATTTGATTTGATTATAGTTCATATAAAATACCTCATGATTTCAGGTAATTGCAAATTCAAAACAAATCAGCAGGGACACTTTTGCTCTAAGAATTCATGCACCTTTGGACTACAGTATATTATAGGTCAAGGAAAGTCAGACACCAGCTATGCTCAGTTCATCCTATGTTTCACTCTAGAAGGGCCTTTGAGAAACTGGGGATTTCAGGCACTGGTAGCTAGGAGGTCATTAGAGCCATGACTGAGAAGCTGAAGGATGATTATTTTGGGGAAGAACAAATGTAATGTGTGCTTCTGTTGGTGTGTTTCCACAATGCACCAGTTCATGGTAGTGGAAAGAGGCCCCAGACTGGATAAGCAAGCAATGAACTTGTCTCCTAGCAGAGGCGGTTTGCTTTCTGCTGTTGTGTTCAGTGGCTGTGGGCCGAAAGAATCAATCAAAACCGAGAGAAAAATGAAAGAATTGCAGCAGAACCTTGACTTCAAATGGAGCAGAAGAAATTTTGGGATTACCAAGAAATATTTTTGCCAAGTCACTATTTATTCAAGGATATTCTGAACTTCCTAACACAATAATAATTTTAATTAATTTAATTATAAGTACATTTCTATATCACATCATTCTGGATGATTTTCAAATTGTCTTATAATTAAATAAAGTGACTCAGTTCCTTTAAATAGGGACAGTCACTTTGAGAACTGCTGAGAATATGGTTCTGGACTAGACACAATATAGTTGATCCAGAAGCAATTCTAGACTCAATTCAGGGTCAATGTGTGTGTGCATGTGTTTCCATGTTTGTGTAAGATAGGATTGGTTAGTGCCAATTTTTTAAACAAATACAAATCGATGCCACCCTTTTAATTGCTGCATCAAATTTCTATTATATAATTGCATTTTAATTTTTAAAAACAAACCTCTAAATCGAGAAATTCAGGATCTTCTCAACTTTTCGCTATTATAAATAATATTTTTTTGAGCATACTTTTGCACACATCTTTGTCCACATGCGCAATTACGTACTTAGGATAGGATCTCAGAAGTGGAATTACCGGTTTAGCAAAATACATCATTTAAGATGGGTTTCCAGATTACCTGCTCTAAGTTTACCTCAACCCATATTTCTACAAGCATTCAATAAGACTATCTCTTGCCCCAGTGTATCGCCAGTTTTAGAATTTTGCCAGCTAGATCAGCATAACATGATATTTCCTTACTTTTTAACTGCATTCCTTCAATTACTTGTGAGAATCAACATATTTTGTTAGTTTCATTGATTATTCTATCTATTTTTCTAAAAGAAAGGAATCCTATCCTTTTCATTTAGCTTTAACAACATTGTAGCAGAAAACATTGCTGCCCCACCCATATGCCTTAGATTTCTTTCCCATTTTCATGGACTCTGACTTTGAGTATGCGTTTATTCCCAACAACCAGAGTGTGTATGTCTTTTCAGATGGTTGCATCCAGGCTTCTGGAAGTAGCTTTTCTTGTGTACTGGGAGGGATGAGTATGTATGAGGGGGTGGGAGGTGGTGTCCTTAACCAGTGGCTGACCGACAAATGCAGGGATCTAAATCCTGCAGCCTCCTCAACCCCTGAGTGGGACTACTCTGAAGTGTAACCTGCTCTGTGGCCAGAGTCCCCTGCATGAATGAGCCAAAGTCCCCCTCTGCAGGTATATGCTGGATATTTTACCCTTGCATGGCTTCCTTCCCTTCCCTGTCCCTCTGCCTCGTTCCTCTGCCATTTTTCCCCCTGGGAACATTTCCTAATAAATCACTTTCACACAGATTTTTGTCCTAGGATCTGATTCTGTGAAACACAATTGAAGAAAATACTTTATTCATTAAGGATATTTTCTCCATGTCATAAAGATTAGAAATATTCTCTACAGTTTATTAGTCTCATTTTCTTTTCAGACTATTTTCTCATGTAGACATTGCTGTATTATTCTATTATATACTGAGGCAAATCTGACTTTTTCCCTTCATGCGCTCGACTTTTACATATTTCTTAAAACTTTATTTCTTAGCCCCCATATTATATAAATATTCACCTTTCTTTATTTGATGTTTAAATCTTTGTATTGACTCTGTTTGTGGTTTGTTAAGGTTCTTAAATCAATAGGTTTAGAGGTTTCATCATATTTAAGAAATTTTCAGCCATTATTTTTTCAAGTATTTTTCTGCCTCCCACTGTGACTTCCATTTCACACTGTAGACTGCTTGATATTTGTCCCACAGGTTCCTGATGCTGTGTTCATTTTTTTAAGTCTTTTTTTTTTTTTTGTGATAGCTTCATTTTAGAAGAGTTTCCATTGCTCTGCTTTCAAGTTCATTGATCTTTTCTATTGCAGTATCTAATCTGCTTCTAATTCTATCCAGTGTATTTTTCATGTCAGATACTGTATTTTCCATCTTCAGAAATTTCATTTGTGTCTTTTTTTAATATCTTCTATTTCTATCCTCATCATATTCATGCTTTCTTCTATCTTCTCTACTATTTGGAGTGTATTTTTAATAGTTGTTTTGACGTTGTGTCTGCTAGTTTTATCATCCATGTGGTTGCTGTATCTGTTTTTATTGATTGATTTTTTTTCTGGTTATGGATCATATTTTCCTGCTTCTTTGTATGTCTGGTAATACCTAAAGAGCATTACCATTCTCTGGGTGCCAGACATCATGAATTTTGATTGGATGACATACATTGTGAATTTTACATAGTTGGTTGTTGAATTTTATTAGAGTCCTTTAAACAGTGATGATGTTTGTTCTGGTGTGCAGATAAATTACATGAACTCAACTGGATCACTTTAGGTTTCCCTTTAAGCTTTTATAGGGCAGATCCAGAGCAGCCTTTGGTCTAGTGCTAACTTAGCCTCTTTACTAAGGTAATACTTTCTGAGCATTCTACCCTATGCTCCATGTTTTATCACTCTGATAGTTGAGAACGAAAAGTATTCCTGACCTTGTGTAAGTTCTACATGTTATTTTAACTACTCTTTTCTGATGTATCCTTCCCTGGCCTCAGGTAGGTTTTCTCAGATACGTGCAGAGCAGTGCTCAGCCAACGTCTTGGGGTAACCCTTCTGAAGATCCGCAGAGCTCTCTCTCTATATTCTCTCCTCCCTGATACTTTACCCTGCACGTTCTAGCTGCCTTGGCCTGTCCAAATTGTAATCTCCTTCTCCTCAGTTCAGTTGGACAACTGAGCTCTGTGTTCCTCTTCTCTGCACTGTGGCCTGGACACTCTCTAGGCAGTAAGCTGGGGCCATGGCAGGGTTTGCCTTATTTGTTTCCCTTATTTCGGGGATCATAGTCTTGTGATCCCTGTAGACTGGCGTGTGAAACCGTTTGTCTTGTTTTCTAGTTGTTTAATGTGGCAGGGTAAATATGGTCCCTGTTACTTCATCTTTGCTGTCATTAGAAATCTTTAGTTGGGGGCGAGCCCCATGGCTTAGCAGTTAAGTGCGCGCACTCCGCTACTGGTGGCCTGGGTTCAGATCCCAGGCACGCACCGACGCACTGCTTGTCTGGCTGTGCTGAGGTGGCGTCCCACATACAGCAGCTAGCAGGATGTGCAACTATGACATACAACTATCTACTGGGGCTTTGGGGAGAAAAAGCCAAAAAAAGGAGGCAGATTGGCAATAAAAAAAAATATTACAATACAAGGATATTAAAGAAAAAAAGGAAATCTTTGCTTGATGCCATTTGATATTCCTTTTTACTCATCTTCTTTATCATCATTTTGACTGCCAAAAGGATAGATGAATGAAAAGTGAGTAATTAGTGAGAGGTCAGTATATGTTAGCAGAAAAGGTAGGTAGAAGTGTGATGAAAAGATGATTTTTAACAAGGGCAGGAGAGGGATGCCCCTAAACATATCTGTTCTTGAAATTATCTCAGTGTCTTTTTACACTTCTATGTCCCATTAGCTCACCAGCTGTGCTTATTAAAGACCTCCAGGCAATAGTCATCAACCTTGCAAGAAGTAGGGACTGCCACATCCCTCGGGACTTCCGTAAGAGACACTTGAATCTCAGAAATAGCCACTTGTGCCATTCTGTCAGCATTCAGCTAACGAGAATTTTCTGTTCTACTCCAAACACTTCATTTTCTGCCTCTCTTCACAGGTAAGAGAAGTTACACATTGAAGAATTGGCTAATGATTCAGTTCCACATCACTGAACTACCTCGGAGGAAACTTAAAATGCTGCAAAATGACGATTACTTATCCAAAGGGTATATGGGGTTTTACAAATACATTTTAAGTGCCTGGATGACTCTGTTGATACAATCATTACTTTAATCTCCTTTCTCATCTTTGTGAGAACTCCACTGGCATGTTATATATTACATATACGGCCATGCCGTGTGGACAGTTTAAAGAATAACAACATAGCTGGTAGGATTGACGCACTGGGGAAAAAACAGTAAGCATCATTTAAGTTTTAAAAATATTTTCTTGTGAAATACATCGTATTATACAAAGAAATGGGTAAACCATAAATGAATAGTTTAATAAATAATAGAAAGTGTATATGTATGTTTCTATGACCAAGGTCAAGAAATATAACACTGCCAAGAGCAAAAATATACCCTATACATTCCTTCCTTATTATAACTCTCTCCCTCTCCTAAAGGTAATGACTGCTCTTCAATTTATCGCTGAATTGTGTGATAAAAATATAAAGAAAAGCACAGAAATGATTATCACGTATGTATGTGTGCATGAAAGTAAATGAAAGTATGGATTCATGCATAAAAGTAAATGTAGTTTACTCTTATGTATTTTTGAACTCTATTAAATTAAATCATTGAATCTGAATTCTACTGTCTTCTTCCTTTACTCAATTTTATATTTATGAGATCCATCCATGTTGTATGTAGCCAATAGTTTGTTCATTTTTACTATTTTATAGTAGTTCCTGATACTGCATTCCAGAGTGCCATAATTATTTATCACCCTATTGCTAGTGTATATTTAGGTATTTTCCATTTGGGGCTCCTAAGAACAATGCTACTATGAACATTTTTGGACATGAGCCAAAGTTTTTCTGGAGTAGATTTCTAGGAATCTGTGGGTATATAGTATTGGATATCTGTGGGTATGTAGTTCATTGTGGTTGTTTTAATTTGTATTTCCCAGGCAACCAGGGAGGTCAAGCTACTTTTTATGTTTATTAGCCATTTGAATCTCCTTTTTTCAAAAATGCCTTTTTTTAATCTGTTGATCATTTCAAAATTGTGTATGTGTGTGTCGGTTTAGAAAATGGGTCCTCTGTTGTATGTAAGTGTTTTCCTCCACTCTCTGTATTGCCTGTTCACTCTCTTTGTGGTGTCTTCTGATGAACAGTAGTTCTTAGTTTAATGTAGTAAATTTGCCAGTCTTGTCCTTTATGGTTAGTGTTTTTTGGTGACTTGCTTAGAGAATTTTTTCCTACCCTGAAGACATGCAGTTATTCTCCTCTATTATCATATAAAAGCTTAATAGTCTTTCATTTAATGTTTAGATCTTTAGTCCACCTGGAATTGATTTGTATATATGGTCTGACTTCATGGTCGAATTTTATTTTTTCCCATATGGACATCAAATTGTCCCAAAGCCGTTTGTTTACAAGTCTGTTCTATCCACACTGCTCACCACTAATACTCCTCTTATAGCACAAGTATCCATCCATACATGTGTGGTCTGTTTCTGGCTTTTTATCTTGTTTCATTTGCTGTTTTTATCTTTTTGCACCAATGTTACACTGTCTTTATAATGAATTTTGATGTATAGTTGGGTAAGTTTTCCAAATATGTTTTTCTTATTCAGTTGTTCTCTTGGCTCTTCTTGACTCTTTTTGGGATATAAATTTTAATAGTCATTTCTCCTTTTCTGCAAAAAAGTTAAAAAATGGCTGAGATTTTAGTTGGGATTACATTGGGACAATGTAATTTTGAGACAATGGTCATTTTTATAATATTGATTTTTTCCAACCCCTAAAGATTATTCATATAGGTCTTCTTTTTTTCCTTTCTTTTTTTTTAAATTTTTTGTTTATTGCAGTAACATTGGTTTATAACATTGTAAAAATTTCAGGTGTACATCATTATACTTCTAGTTCTGCATAGATTACATCATGTTCACCACCAAAATACTAATCACAAGCCATCACCACACACATGCACTGAATTATCCCTTTCACCCTCCTTCCTCCCCACTTCCCCTCTGGTAACCACCAATCCAATCTCTGTCCCTATGTGTTTGTTTATTGTTGTTATTATCTACTACTTAATGAAGGAAATCATACGGTATTTGACCTTCTCCCTCTGACTTATTTCACTTTGCATTATACCCTCAATGTCCATCCATGTTGTCACAAATGGCTGGATTTCATCGTTTCTTATGGCTGAGTAGTATTCCATTGTGTATATATACCACATCTTCTTTATCCATTCGTCCCTTGATGGGCACTTAGGTTGCTTCCAAGTCTTGGCTATTGTGAATAACACTGCAAAGAACACAGGGGTGTATGTACCTTTACAAATTGGTGTTTTCAAGTTCTTTGGATAAATACCCAACAGTGGAATAGCTGGATCATATGGTAGTTCTATCCTTGAGTTTTGAGGCATCTCCATACTGTTTTCCATAGTGGCTGCACCAGTTTGCACTCCCACCAGCAGTGTATGAGAGTTCCCTTCTCTCCACATCCTCTCCAACACATGTTGTTTCCTGCCTTGTTAATTATAGCCATTCTGACGGGCGTGAGGTGATATCTGATTGTAGTTTTGATTTGCATTTCCCTGATAGTGATTTTGAACATCTTTTCATGTGCCTGTTGGCCATCTGTATATCTTCTTTGGAGAAATGTCTATTCAGGTCTTTTGCCCATTTTTTAATTGGGTTGTTAGTTTTTTTGTTGTTGAGATGCATGTGTTCTTTATATATTTTGGAGATTAAGCCCTTATCAGATGTATGGTTTACAAATATCTTCTCCCAATTGTTAGGTTGTCTTTTCGTTTTGTTGATGATTTCCTTTGCTGTGCAGAAGCTTTTTAGTTTGATGTAGTCCCATTTGTTTATTTTTTCTATTGTTTCTCTTGCCCGGTCAGACATGATGTGTGAAAAGACGTTGCTAAGACCGATGTTGAAGGGCGTACTGTCTATGTTTTCTTCTAGAAGTTTCACAGTTTCAGGTCTTACATTCAAGTCTTTAATCCATTTGGAGTTAATTTTTGTGTATGGTGTAAGGTAAGGGTCTACTTTCAATTTTTTGCATGTGGCTATCCAGTTTTCCCAACACCATTTGTTGAAGAGACTTTCTTTTCCCCATTGTATGTTCTTGGCTCCTTTGTCAAAGGTTAGCTGTCCATAGACGTGTGGGTTTATTTCTGGGCTTTCGATTCTATTCCATTGATCTGTGTGTCTGTTTTTGTGCCGGTACCATGCTGTTTTGGTTACTATAGCTTTGTAGTATATTTTGAAATCAGGGAGTGTGATACCTCCAGCTTTGTTCTTTTTTCTCAGGATTCCTTTAGCTATTCGGGGTCTTTGGTTGTTCCCTATAAATTTTAGGATTCTTTGTTCTATTTCTGTGAAAAATGTTATTGCAACTTTGATAGGGATTGCATTGAATCTATAGATGGCTTTAGGAAGCATGGACATCTTAACTATGTTAATTCTTCTGATCCAAGAGCACAGAATATCTTTCCATTTCTTTGTGTCTTTTTCAATTTCTTTCAGAAATGTTTTATAGTTTTTGGTGTACAGATCTTTCACCTCTTTGGTTAAGTTTATTCCTAGGTATTTTATTCTTTTTGTTGCAATTGTAAATGGGATGGTATTCTTAATTTCTCTTTCTGCTACTTCGTTGTTAGTGTACAGAAATGCAACTGATTTTTGTATGTTGATTTTGTATCCTGCAACTTTACCATATTCGTTTATTACTTCTAAAAGTTTTCTGGTGGATTCTTTAGGGTTCTCTATATATAAAATCATGTCATCTGCAAATAGTGACAGTTTCACTTCTTCCTTTCCAATTTGGATCCCTTTTATTTCTTTCTCTTGCCTGATTGCTCTGGCTAGGACTTCTAGTACTATGTTAAATAGGAGTGGTGACAGTGGGCATCCTTGTCTGGTTCCTGTTCTTAGAGGGATAGCTTTCAGTTTTTCACCATTGAGGATGATATTAGCTGTGGGTTTCTCATATATGGTCTTTATTATGTTGAGATACTTTCCTTCTATACCCATTTGATTCAGAGTTTTTATCATAAATGGATGCTGTATCTTGTCAAATGCTTTCTCTGCATCTATTGAGATGATCATGTGATTTTTATTCTTCATTTTATTAATGTGGTGTATTACGTTGATTGATTTGCGAATCTTGAACCATCCCTGCATACCTGGAATAAATCCCACTTGATCATGGGGTATAATCTTTTTAATGTATTGTTGTATGCAATTTGCTAGTATTTTGTTGAGGATTTTTGCATCGATGTTCATCAGTGATATTGGCCTGTAATTTTCTTTTTTTGTGTTGTCCTTGTCTGGTTTTGGTATCAGGGTAATGTCGGCTTCATAGAATGAGTTAGGGAGCTTCCCCCCATCCTCAATTTTTTGGAAGAGTTTGAGAAGAATAGGTATTAAGTCTTCTTTGAATGTTTGGTAGAATTCACCAGGGAAGCCGTCTGGTCCTGGACTTTTATTTTTGGGGAGGTTTTTGATTACTGTTTCCATCTCCTTACTGGTGATTGGTCTATTTAAATTCTCTACCTCTTCTTGATCCAGTTTTGGAAGGTTGTATGATTCTAAGCATTTATCCATTTCTTCCAGATTGTCGAATTGGTTGGCATATAGCTTTTCATAGTATTCTCTTATAATCTTTTGTATTTCTGAGGTGTCTGTTGTAACCTCTCCTCTTTCATTTCTGATTTTACTTATTTGTGCCTTCTCTCTTTTTTTCTTGGTGAGTCTAGCTGAAGGTTTGTCAATTTTGTTTATCCTTTCAAAGAACCAGCTCTTGGTTTTATTAATTTTTTCTATTGTTTTTTTGGTCTCTATTTCATTTATTTCTGCTCTGATTTTATTATTTCCCTTCTTCTACTGATTTTGGGCTTGGTTTGTTCTTCTTTTTCCAGTTCCTTCAGGTGCATTGTTAGATTGTTTATTTGAGATTTTTCTTGTTTGTTGAGATAGAACTGTATCGCTATAAAGTTCCCTCTTAGAACCGCTTTTGCTGTATCCCATAAATTCTGGCATGTCGTATTTTCATTTTCATTTGTCTCCAGGTATTTTTTGATTTCTTCGTTAACCCAGTCGTTGTTCAGTAGCATTTTGTTTAATCTCCATGTATTTGTGGCTTTTCTGATTTTCTTCCTATAGTTGATTTCTAGTTTCATACCGTTGTGGTCAGAAAAGATGCTTGGTATTACTTCAATCTTCTTAAATTTATGGAGACTTGTTTTGTGTCCTAATATGTGATCAATCCTGGAGAACGTTCCATGTGCATTTGAAAAGAACGTGTACTCTTCTGTTTTTGGATGGAATGCTCTGTATATATCTACTAGGTCCATCTGTTCTAGTGTGTCGTTTTAGGCCAATGTTTCCTTATTGATCTTCTGATGATCTATCCGTTGGTGTAAGTGGAGTGTTGAAGTCCCCTACTATTATTGTGTTACTGTCTATTTCTGTTTTTATGTCTATAATAATTACTTTATATATTTAGGTGCACCTACATTGGGTGAGTAGATATTTACAAGTGTTATATCCTCTTGTTGGATTGTTCCCTTGATCATTATGTAATGCCCTTCTTTGTCTCTTTTTACAGTTTTTGTTTTAAAATCTATTTTGTCTGATATGAGAACTACTACCCCAGCTTTCTTTTCATTGCCATTTGCGTGGAGTATCTTTTTCCATCCCTTCACTTTCAGTTTGTGAGTGTCTTTAGGTCTGAAGTGTGTTTCTTGTATGCAGCATATATATGGGTCTTGTTTTTTTATTCAGTCAGCCACCCTATGCCTTTTAATGGAGCATTTAGTCCATTGACGTTTAAAGTAGCTATGGATAAGTATGTACTTACTGCCATTTTTTAACTTTTTTTTTTTTCTCAGTGTTTTAGTAGTCCTTCTCTGTTCCTTTCTTCTTCTATACAGAATTGATGGTCACTTTAGTTTGACCTCTGTCTGAAAGCTGTACTCTTTAACTCCCCTCCTCCCTCTTTTATGTTTTTGATATCATATCTAACCTCTTTTTTGTGCATTTGTATCCATTACGTTCTTATCATGGAAATAGATAATTTTTCCTATTTGTGGTCTTCTCTTTTCCCCTTAAATCAGTCCCTTTAACATTTCTTGTAGCACTGGTTTCTTGGTGACAAACTCCTTTAATTTTTGCTTGTCTGGGAAATTTTTGATCCCTCCTTCCATTTTGAATGATAATCTTCCAGGTAGAGTATTCTTGGCTGTAAGTTTTTTCCTTTTAGCACTTTAAATATATGGTGCCACTCTCTTCTAGCCTGTAAGGTTTCTGCTGAGAAGTCAGCTGATAGCCTTATGGGGTTTCCTTTGTATGTAACTTGACATTATCTTGCGGCTTTTAGGATTCTCTCTTTATCTTTAATTCTGGACATTTTGATTATGATGTGTCTTGGTGTGGGCCTCTTTGGGTTTATCTTGTTTGGGGCTCTCTGTGCTTCCTGTACCTGGATGTCTGTTTCCTTCTTTAGGTTAGGGAAGTTTTCATTTATTATTTCTTGAAATAGATTCTCTGCCCCCTTGTCTCACTCTTCTCCTTCCGGGACACCTATAACACGGATGTTAGTGCGCTTGATGTTGTCCCAGAGGTCCCTTAGACTGTCCTCACTCTTTTTAATTCCTTTCTCTTTTACCTGTTCAGCTTGGGTAATTTCTTCTAGTCTTTCATCTAGCTCACAGATCCATTCTTCTGTATCCTCTACTCTGCTTTTGAGTCCCTCTAATGAATTTTTCATTTCCAGTATTGTATTCTTCATTTCTGATTGGTTCTTTTTTATATCTTCCATTTCTTTGTTGACATTCTCACTGAGTTCATCTATTCTTCTCCCCAGATCAGTGAACATCCTTAACACTCTTTGTTTGAACTCTCTGTCAGGTAGGTTGCTCATTTCTGTTTCACTTAGTTCCTTTTCTGGGGTTTTGTCCTGTTCCCTTACTTCGAATGTATTCCTTTGCCTCCTCATTTTGCCTCTTTCCCTGTGCTTGTGTCTACGTATTAGGTAGGTGAGCTTCGCCTCCTGCTCTTGGATAGGTGACCTTATGTAAGTGATGGCTTAGGAGACCTGCAGTGTTCTTCCCTCAGTTCTCAATGTTCCAGGGGTGACCCTTATGTGGGCTACGTGTGTCCTTCTGTTGTGGCCTGTTTGCTCTCCCTGTAGGTGCCTAGGGAGGCCGAGTTATGCTCCTGGCCAGCTGTTGTAATGCTCAGCTGCTTGTAGTTGTTGTGGACCCTTCAGTCTCTTTATCAGGTGTGGGGAGCCCCAGCACAGTTGGCTGCAAGATCTAATACCACATTTGTGTTGCAATATTTCTTTTAAGTGAGTAGGCCCCCAGCGTGGCAGGTTGTTAGGCTCAGGGCCTTACAATTGCTGTAAGCCTCCAGCCTTTAGGTCTCTGGTCAGCTCTCTGAGGATTGCAGCTGGGTGGGGCTGGCCTCAGGCACAGGAGCACCCAATTGTTTCAGACTTTGGAAGGTGGGGCAAACCTCCTATGTGGGTCTTTGAGAAGCACAAGTCTTCTGCAGCTGACAAGCCCTGTTGCCCACAGGTCCACACACACAGTCAACACAGTCCTGCCCCGTGTGCGTGCCCTGACCTCCTGAAGTGGACCCAGTCTCTCCACGGCGGGAGCCCCACACACTCCACCACTGCCTCGCACTCTCCACCCGCTCCTTGTGCACGCCCTACCCCACTGAAGTTGGCTCAGTTGCCAGGCTGCAGAGAATCCAGTCACCAATCTGTGCAGGCCCACAAGTTGCCTGAGGGCTTGTTGTTGGATGGGGCCAGTCTCTAGGGTGGGCTGCCTGCCCTGGCTGAGCTGGATTAAATCGGTGCTCTAGCGGGTGGGGCAGACCCTGGGCTAGCAGGCCCCAGGGAGAACTCCAATGGCGTCTGTGTCAGCACACTCACACCAGGCCACAACAATGGCCACTGCCAATGTCCCAGTCCCTGGAGAGGTCTCACCCCTCACCGAGATGCACTCTGGGCCTATCAGGTGAGTCTCTTTTCACCACAGCACTGTGCACCTTTCTTTCTGGTGATTTTAGGTTGCTTTCTGAAACGGGTGAGTTTGTGCGCGGGCCCTTTAAGAGCCGGTTTTAGTTTCTTTGTGAACCGGGTTTTCTGGGGCTGCTCCCCAATGTTTTAGTAGCAGGCAAAGTCAGATATTATGCCACTCATCTCGATTGTGCTGGGTCCACAAAATGCCCACAGCGGGGGCGCTCCGGGTCCAGGGAGGCTGCGTACCTGTGAGCTGCTCCTGGCGGCTGTGAAGCTGGCGGCTTGTGAAGGCGGCGTTTTTCCTCTCCAGAAGGGAGTCTCTGCCGCTTCCACCTCAGTTAGGATTGTCCGTTGTTGCAGGAGTTCCTCTCATCCAGTTTTCAGTTCCGTCTCAGGGGTAATTTTTCCACGAGTAGTTGTGAATTGGCTGTGTCCACGGGAGGAGGTGAGTTCAGAGTCTGCTTACGCCGTCATCTTGAGTTCCCCCTCCCATTTAGGTCTTCTTTAATGTCTCTCAATAAAGTTGTATCTATTTTTCTTCTCAGAGATTCTCATATCTGTGTTAGATTGATTCTTAGTCACTTCATTTAAAAAAATCTGATTGTAAATATTTAAACATTTTATTTTATCATTTTTTTTCCATCTATTGAGATGGTCATATCATATTTTTCCCCCTTTTATCTGTTAATATGGTGAATTACTTTGATTGATTTTCAAATGTTAAATCAAACTTAGATTTCTTGAATAAATCCCACTTAGTCACAATGCACCATCTATTATATATAGGCTGGATTTCATTTGCCACTGCTGTGCTTTGGATTGTTGGATCTATGTTCATGAGTGAGTTTGGCTTGTAAATTTCTTTCTTGTACTGTCCATGCAGGTTTTGTTATCAGGGTTATGCGGGCATCATTAAATGAATTAGGACAGTATTTCATCCTTCCCTCCACCCACCATTTTCTGGATGAGTTTGGGTAATATTGGAATTATTGCTTTTTGATTATTTGGTAGAAATTGCTAGAGAAGTAATCTTGGCCTGGAGTTTTCTTTGTGGAAAGATTTTTGAGTGCTGATTCAATGTTTCTAATAATTATATAACTATTGATATTTTCTATTTTTTTCTTAAGTCTGTTTTTCAAATTTAAGTTTTCTATATAGTCATCTATTTCCCACTGAGGACTGAATACTTGGAAATAAATTTGAAAATAAATTTTCAAATCTATTGGCATGAAGTTGTTTATAATAGCTTCTTTGAAAAAGAAATTTGCAGGATATAAAGTGGGGTCTACTTTTTTATTCCTGGTAATGATTATTTGTGCTTTCTTTAATGTTTTCAAAGAACCAACTTTTAGATTTTTTTATTCTATTATATGTTTGTCTACTTTATTATTTTTTTATCTTATCTTTATTTCTTTATCCCCTTCGTTCTACTTCTGTTGGGCTCCTTTTAAACTTTTTAGATGGATGTTTGCTACATTAATTTTGAAACTTTTTTAAACTGATGAACACATTTAAGCAACAATTTTCTTTTAAGTACTGCTTTAACTGCATCACCGCAAGTTTTATGTGTAATATATTATCATTCAGTTTAAAATACTTTCTAAATTCCTTCATGATTTCTTCTTTGACATATGGGACACTTGTAAGTTTATTTAGCATATTTTCACATGCACAGGTCTTTGTTTTTTATTCTAGAGTAATTCCCCTTTGGTCAGAGAACATGTTATGTATTTTTTCAATCCTTTGAAAACTGTTGGGACTTAACCCTGTGGCTCAGGGTATGCTCAACTTTTATAAATGTTCCATGTGTGTTCAGAAAGGATGTGCACAATGCGATTGTTAGGTGCAACGTTTTAAATATACTCATTAAGTTTTTTTTCTATTGTATCATGTATGGAAAGAGATATGTTAAAATCTGCCATCATGAATGTGGATTGGTCTATTTCTCTTTGAAATTCTTTCTATTTTTTACCTTATATATTTTGAGAAATATGTTATTAGGTGCACACAAAGTAAAATTGTTATATCTTCTTGGTGAATAAAATTTTTTTATCCATATGAATTGGCCCACTCTATCTCTAATAAAATCTTTAGCTTTAATGTCCATTTTTGACTATTAATATAGCTATACTAGTTTTCTTCTTGAGTGGTATTTGTGTTCTATAACTTTTTCCATCTTTACTTTCAAGCTTTCTGGATTTTTTGTCTTAGATTTGTCTGTTATAAAGAGTATATAGTTGGATTGCAAGTTTTTTTTTCCCAGTTTTGAAATCTGTCTTTTTACTAGAGCATTTAGTGCATTTGTATTTCACATAACTGCTCATATATGGGGTTTAAATCCAGCATTTTATTTTGTGCTTTCCATTTATCATACTTGTTGAATAGTTTGTTTGGTCTTCTCTCTAGACTTCTTTTGAATAGATTTTCTACCTTTCCATTTCTTCTCATAATATTTCAAAATATATGCACATTTTATCTTCTTTTAGTGATTACTCTGAAAATTACAATATGCCTTCTTAGCTTCCCGATGTCTAAATTTAATGGTAGATAAAACAAAGCAACTTAGACTACTTTAATTCCACTTACCCCCTTTCAACCTATATATAACTGTTGTGTATTTTAGTTCTATCTCTTTTATCCAAAGAAGACATTTTTTACAGTGATTTTTTAAAAAAAGGTTCCTAAATATTACATTTTCTTTTTTGTGTGTGAGGAAGATCATCCCTGAGCTAACATCCATGCTAATCCTCCTCTTTTCGCTGAGGAAGACTGGCTCTGAGCTAACATCCGTGCTCATCTTCCTTCACTTTATGTGGGACGCCGCCCCAACATGGCCTGACAAGCGGTGCATCAGTGCGCGCCCGGGGATCCGAACCCGGGCCACCAACAGTGGAGCATGCACACTTAACTGCTACGCCACGGGGCCATCCCCTAAATATTACAACTTTTTTTGCTTTTCATTCCTTACTGTTTCTCAGAACCCACGTCTGAGCTAGATTTACTTGTACCTGAAGTACACCCACTGGAATTTCCTTTAGTTGAAATGTGCTGGTAGTTTGCTCTCTCAGTATTTTGATTGTCTGAAAATGTCTTTATTTTGCTTTCATTCTTGAAAGATATTTTCAATAGATGTAGAATTCTGGGTGGACAGAAGACAGATATCAATACATTCTCTTATGGCTTCTATTGTTGCTACCGAGTAAGTAGATAGTCAAGTAATCACATATTGGAAGATGATTTTTATTATCTGGATGCTTTTAAGACTTTCTATTTGGCTTCAACCTTCTGTAATTTCACTGTGGTGTATACATACATGAATACAACTTCTATTTATCCTGCTTGTAATTTATGGGGCTTCCTGGATCTATGATGTGGTCTCTATTGTTAGTTTGGAATATTCTGAGTCATTATTTATTCAAATATTGCCTCTGATACACTCTCTCCTTGCTTTCAGGGACTTCTGAGATGGTATGAGTGGGGTTGGGGGAGAGAGTGTAGGGGAAAAAGAATCCTGATTGGGAGATAAGTAGCATAGTTATTATTAACTGTCAGTAAAGCTAACATTTATTGAGCCCTGACTGTTTCATACTTCACAAACATATTTTACGTGTGTGTATTAGTTATCTAGCTTGCATGACACATTACCCCAAAACTTAGTAATTCAAACTGCTGTGTATTGTTTCACAGTTTCTGAGAGTTAGGAGTCCAGGAATGGCTTAGTTGAGTGGTTCTGGCTCAGAATCTCTCAGAAAGTTGCAGCCAAGCTGTTGGCCAGGGCAGCAGCCATCTGAAGGCTTGACAGGGGCTGGAGGATCTTCTAAGCTCATGCAGTGGTTGCTGGCAGGACTCTTCAGTCCCTTGCTGGCTGTTCTGATGCGAGCTTTAGCTTATGTCCAGTCTACACTTTTTTGCTATTCAGGACCCTGTAGACAAAAACAGGGTACTTAGCATTAGTTGCCCTGAGAATAAGGCCAAAGTTAGCAAACTTTAAAGAAATTAAAATTTATAAAATTGGTCAAGGTCATTTATCACTTCTTTTAGTCTAGTTGTTGTTTGGTTTTTAATAGTCATCTTTATTAATTTTATCCTGAATGTGCACATGAAATGTTATGGATCAGAGACAGATTTCTTATGAATTACTTCACAGTAAATAATAAAAGCATGAGCTCCCCCTGTCTCAGGCCTTATCCCTGGGGCACATTGATGAAAACCAGGTCAGATGTCCTAAGTGAATAGCCAGACACTCCATAGGTGAGAATTGAAGGGGAAGGAGGCCGCTGTCCCCTGTCCTCCCAGAAGGATCTCCTTGGACATGGAATGGGCCTGAGTACTAACTCCAACCCTTTTGTATGCTAATAAAATCTCTCCAGGAGCCAGATAGTCCCACATGTCTTCGACCTAGAGAAGTCTTCAAGTTCTGGTGTTCATCTCTTTTGACATGTAAATACCTAGGAAGATAAAGCTTCAGTCCTCCTGTCATCTTTGGTTGTAACATAGATGCCTATCCTGGGATGTAACTGTTTGGCTTTGAGGGAGACCAAAGAAGTTTTAATCTAATCTTTATTTATGTGAAAATGTTTCTATGAGAAGTGAAAGCAAAAATTGTCTATTTTTATAGCTTATGTGTTTCCATGGCTCAAGAGGCTAGGAATTTTTACAGGAATACTGAGAAGTCCTGGGAAGTTTTATTTCTCCATAGTTGTCCTCCCCACTGGCCTGAGGAATGTCTGTTGTGCCACCTTGCCCTAAAAAGTGAGCTCTTCAATTTGTGTCTCTACCTCTTCTCCATGGGTTCTTGGGCTTATTACTGGAGAGGAATTACTCTCCTCTAATTATAAAAGACAATGAAATATTTTTCCTGGAACTCTTAAAAAGAATGAAATGCTCCTAGGCACATCAATGGAAAACATTTTTTTTTTTTGTAAAAATCTTTGTTTTCCCTTGAAATCCAAACTGGTCATTTTGCCCACAGATTCCTTCCTAGAAGACCAGCTGTTAATTACTTATTCTCATAGAATGATCGAATATCATTGTATTAGTAAACTATTGCTGAGGTAATGCTACCTAACAAACAAGCCCCAAAACCTTCATGGCTTACAAAATAAGCATTTATTTTTTGTTCTGTATTTTATAGAGTTTGGCTGAAATCAGCTGGGCTTGGTTTCAGACTGCAGATTGGATTCAACTCTGCTCCACATAATTCTTTATTCTGGGAAGAGTGACAACTTGTGGCATGTTCTTGTCACAGTGGAGGCAGAGAAACAAGAGGATGAACAGATAAACCATGTTTCTTAAGGCCTTACCACAGAACTGGCACACTTTCACCCACATCATTGGCCAAAGTCAGTCATCTCATCATGCCAACATCAATGGGTGGGGAAGTGTTCTTTGCCCATAGTGGGCAATAATTCACAGACTCCTGGCAAAGGGCATGGATGTATGATTCTTTTAAGGGAGGGAACAAATGTTGAAAAAATATAATCTAATCTGTTATACTCAAGTTTTGAAGTTTAGGCCAGCTTAGAAGTCTCCTAAATTCAACTTACCAGTGGATGTTTGAAACTAGAGTTTGTTGCTTAGGAGATATGTAGCAGAAAAAATGTGGCAGACATGGCTAGCTATCCACCAAAAATGTGTGGTCTCCCTTCCAGGGAGAGATGTTTTTGCTGGGAAGCAGACACCCAACAGGGAATACATATCCCAGACCCTTTTGCATCCAGGTGCAGCCATGTGACTAGTTTTCACTAATGGAATGAGAGTAAATAGGTATCACTTCTGTTTTGAAGTGCTAGAATGTCTTGTTCATATCACTTCCCCTTCCACTGCTAGAGGCAGAAGACATTGAGATCCCAGAGGAAGATGAAACCCTGAGATCCACAGAAACCTTGGTTCTTCAGTTATCCTATGGGGAAAAGCCACTTGCTATCCAGAAACACCTACACCGGACTGATACATGAATGATGAATATGTTGAGCCCACGGAATTTTGGAATTTATTTGTTACAATAGCTTGTATCATCTTCACTATTCTAAGTAATTCAGGAAGAAAAGTGTTTAAAGTCATGTGGCAGCTGTGTGAGGTAACAGGAAAACAATAACCATCTAGATTTGAAGTTAGTTTATAGCTTCTGATCCTGCTCTGTTGATAAGGAACTGCTTGATGCTAAAGACGGTTTTAAAAACAATGAGTTTTGGGTTAGTTATCTTTAAGATGTCTCTCAGCTTTAAGATCTTATGATTTTGAAGAAGGGCTTTCCATAGTCTTCAGAGTACATGGAGCAGAAACAGTGTTCTCCCTTAAGTGTCTTGTGCAGCTCTCTGACAGACAGAAAATGGGCAGGCGCTCTTCTGTGAGAGAAAGAACAAGAGAGAGTAGGTTTTCATCCCAAAACAATGCCCTACAGTGATGCGAACCCCAGCACCAGAAATGAATTAGAAATCTCTGGTGCAGTTTCGTTAAGTGGCCTTGGGTAAATCATTTAAGTTCTTTGAGCCTTGGTTCCCATCCACATAACAGAGATATAAGAGTGACTTTGCAGCAGGATTGTGAAAAGTAAATGAGCTATTATACAAAAATTTCATAGCACAGCAATTGGAACACAATGATCCCCCAATAAATGCCTATGATTGCAGTTATTCTTGTCTAGATTAGATTAGAGGTACAGGCTCTCTCCGGGTATAGGGTACTCATGGGACTGAAGAATTGAATGATTAAATCCCAGGAAAGGTTGAAAAAGTTGTCTTTGTGGAGACCTAGAATCATGATAATGAAACCCAAATAACATAGATCTATCACTGCAAATCCACTGGGCCTGGAAATGACAGGAGAAGGTACCTACACTGTCAGCATCTTAATGCATCAGAGAACCGTAAACGAATTTCCTTCCTATGCTGTCCAAGCATACAAGGTGGTGGTGAGAGACTGCACAGGGAGGCCATGTATTTGAGCAATCATCAGGGACTTGTTTGCCTTGTTCTGCTTTTGATTGCCATCAAAAAAAGCAAGGAGGCCAATGCAACTTTATAATTTAAAATAATAATAATCAGATAAATATTAGAAAAATGCTTGAGAGTAGTAATTCCGATCTACTGTTTTTAATGACCATTAGCTCCCGGCTGGCAGAAAGCAGCTGGTGCCTGCTTCTTCAAGAGAGACTCATTGTGTCACTCTGGGCCACATAGTGTGAGTTGCTTATTGAGGGCAGATGGGAGCTGTAGGCCCCTTTGTACCAGGGAGGCTCTTAAATACGAGAAGGACTGAATTCTGCTTGGAGATCAATTAGGCAAAGTTAAAAATTCCCTTGAGAGAACATATGGGTCCCCTGAGCCATATTCAAATAGCCAGATCTTCCCAGCATTAAGGATACTCAGTGCTATCTTTCTCATCTTCTTGTCTCAATGGGATCTTTTCTCTAAGTTGTCACCTTACGTTATAATTTCTGATATAAGTTTTATTTGTTTTGCATGCACAAATTGCTTCCCTATGTAGACTACAAAGTCTTTGAGAGAGGGGCTATTTCAGGTAATTCTAAGGATCTCCAAATGTGACTAGCAAAGGGCTAACTATCAGGAGTTCATTAATAAAGACTAATTGAAATGAGTTTCCAACCACCCGTGCAGAGGACATGCTGCATTTTTCATTTGGTAAAATTGGGTCATTTTTGAGCTGTTAAGGCAATATTGAAGGTCTCTTAAGTATGTAAATTCTGAATTAACATTTCTATTTTGTCCTAACTCAGCGGCACAAGATTCCCTGAGTTGCCCACCAGGTATAATGAGAACTGTTGTGGAACTTTGGGAGTTGAGAGAAAGAAAAGTTAATCTGGGAAGTTCTTGAATCTCTGAGTTCAACTCTGAGTGACAAATACTAGAGTCAGTGTTTTCCAAACTGCCAGTAATAAGCATTTTCAAAAGCCTATTTTTTTTAAAAAACTATGCTGGTTTAAAAGATGTAATTTGAACATAAGAGACGTGTTAGTGAAGTCTGGTAGACTTCACTTTTTGTATGTGAAATATTTTTATAAAAGCAGAAGAAAGTGGTAGGAAGAGGAAAATGAGCTTTCCAATCAGGCGTGTTCAAAAGACTCCAATTCTACTGTCTTGGTGATTTTGTTTTCTGTAATGTACATTTCCTTTGAAAAGGGTGTTTGGTTTAGAAGAGGGAAAATTCATTCTCCTGATGCCAGTGTACTCCGAAAACCTCTTTCCCTATTGACCCAGTATCCCTATTTCACTTCCCCCTTCAGTGCTAAATTATCTTTAACTACTATGGCATTAAAAAAGACATTAAGAGTCACCTTGATTAAAGAGGAATGGTTGGGTCAAATTTTGCCTCTAGGTTCCTGAGCATATTTTCAGGAACCGATTTGCTACCAGAGTTGTATCTCCTGTTGACTCCTTAGGTGACACAATTTATTGTGTCCATAAATGGAAGAGTAGGGGCACTTCCAGCTAGTTCACCAGCCCACAGTCATTTCATTGCACGATGGTCCTTAATTGAACAATGAGGGAAGTAATTATGATCTACAAAGAAGACAGATAATTACTATCCTGCCGAGTAACAAGGCACAGTCTCCTCGTAGGGTCACGAAGTGCAGAGATGGGGTACTGGGAGTGTCTTTAAGATTTCCTCCTTAGGTTAAAATGTACCCTTGATTGGGTAACACCTATCAATCCTGTGTGTTTTATGATTCTGTCTGAAGTTTGAAGAAAGAGATACTAACAGTGGGTAGGAAATTGGATTCGATGTTGGGAAGAGTCATTTGTAGGAAGTATGAAGGACACTAAGAAACAACTGTATTGGTAAAATAAACAAGTAGATAGAGGGCTGGCTTTGTGCTTCCAAAAATCTCTAGCTATTGATCAATGCAATAGCTGTACATTTCTTGGCTGATTACAATCAGCAAGGTTTTCCCCAAAGGACAATAATGATCTCGATTGAAAAGTCTATAAGCAAGTTGGTTTGGACATTTGAACATGGCCTTTAGCTATGCAAATAGTGAATTTATGTCTTGCAAAAAACAAATTGAGTGAGGCATTGTCCTTTCTTTTACTACTTTTCTTCTCTCCAAAGCCCCACCCCAACCACAAACATTTAGCTTGAAGTTTGGTTATCTAATTCTTTTTGCTATCCATTTTACAGAACAGATTAATTTTTATAGTTTCTTTCATTGCACTTCAGTCAAGCTTGTCTTAAAGTAAGGATAGTGTTATTTAAGATTTCCTTCTGTCATGTGAGACTAATTGGTCTAATTCATTATGTAAAAAACTATATGGGCTATGAGACAAATGGGGTAATGTATTTTGAACAGTAGTGTAATTGCTAATGAGATCTAATGTGAGTAAACTGCCTGTAACTTAAGTGTTTCAGCATGATGGATATGTCACACTTTACTAAGGAAAGAGCTGAAATAAGTTATAGCATCAGTTAACAATGCACTTACAGATGAAAATAGAGAGCAAGGGATAATATAATTAAATTAAAATATTTCACTTTAAGGTTAATTTTTTTTTGATGTGTGGTGTTTTTCCAACATGTTGGATTTGAGTAAAATGATAGCTCATGACCAGCTGCTATTTTTAATGGCCTTTGGACCAATGTAGTAGTGCATTTATTTTGAGTATGGCATTTCCAGAGGGATTGCTGTTACAATAGAGCCGAGGTCAGAGAAACTTACGGCGTTTATTGGTCATAATTGAAAAGATTTATATCTCATTGTGCAGCGACAAACCCGGGATGACAATTTACAAACAGTGCATGGCCTACGTCCTTGAAGGAGTGGGGGGACAGATGCATGAGTTTTTTTGGCTATAGTTTTGCCCACAATTTTCTTTTTGATAACCAGGTATGTATGAGTTAACAATAGACAGTAGGGTGAGGAGAGAGATGTTTGTCCCAAATGTGGGAAATGAAAGGGGATGTTCAGCCAAATAAGCAAGGCTTGGATCCACGAGGGTTTAGCAATCTCTAGGGATGGTCAAGAAAATAGTCAGCATTCACGAGTCCTATCTGAGGTATCAGTGGGTCCCAGCTGGTGATTTAAGTATAAAAGTAGGGGCTCAGAGATGTCGTATTCAAAGACTTGATGGGCCAACCGTTGGTGGATACCCAGACCCAAACTTTGCACTATCTGGAGCTAATGAAATGTCTCTGGGTTTTAACTCAGGAAATTGGCAAGAGTGGAGTGTAATTCAAGCCATAGGAAAGGGAGGAAAGTAGATTTATTAGAGTAGAACCTTAGAGTGGAGATGAAAGCTAGGGGAATGTGGGACTTGGGACTTGGGACTTGGCTTGGGAACTCAAACATATATGTCCTGTTATCAAAAGGAGTTCCTGTGATGGACGGGAAAAAGTATCAACTGACACAATTGGAATCAATGTGGGAAGTCAAAGATTAGCGCTCTAGATTAAGGCTGTAGTAAAGATAATTCAGAAAGCAAAACCACTAAAATGGAAATTCTATCAGAGAAGACACCTTGCCTGATTTTTTGTTGCTGCCTCTCCAGTGCCTAGAAAATAGCCTGGTGCATAGTGGGTGCTCATTGTATATTTTTAAGAGAATAAATGTGGAGTACAGAGTTCTACATGCATATAAAAGTGGTTTAGGTAGTACAATATGAGTATAGCTTACCTAAGACCGAATTGGGGTTAGAGAAAGTCCTGCTTTATCTGATAGGAAAACCAATGAATACAGGAGGAAGTTGGAGAAGGAAAGAACAGGATGGGCAAGAGAGAGAGACTGGCTGGTCCCACCAACGACAGAACTTCCTCCTGCTCTATCTCAATATCTCAATGACTAGGGTCATTGTCATACCTTGAGAACTAATATAGAGAGCCATTTAAATTCTTTAGTATTTTAATATTAAATTAGAATAAATTCCCATCTAAGCTCTGTAGATACCACTATCAGATCCCAGCAAATATTATGTATATAATTTTAACAAAATTGGTTATAAACTGATGTTTGTCCACTCACCTCACCTGTCTTTCTTCTTTCTGGGATCAGCCACCAAGGTGCTGAGGTGGGAGGGGGAGCAGTTGGCTGTATATCTTTTTCAATCTCTTCTATTAATCAAATGACTTAAGGGAAGATATATTTTTCAAAGAATGTGCCACAGGTTCACAAAATGTGTGCAAATATACAATATAAACAAGTTGCTTTATAAATGCATGATGGCAATAATAAATGGGAAAAAATAATTGTGTAGATCATCCTTAGGTAATTTATGTCAGGTGTCTAACCACAAGAATTTTCAGAGAATTAAACGCTTTCTTAAGAATTTAGAGTAATGGATGAACAGGAAATAGGTAATTTTACTTGGAGCAATGGAAACTAACTAGAGAAAGTTACTAGAAATATACTAGAATAGAAAATATAATAAAAATTATGCCAATAAATGGTGGTAAAAAACTATCAAATATGAAAGTAGTAGGACTTGTAATATGGTATCCAATAATACAATTACAGATATCTCTTGCTATCTGATGTCTCCCTATGTAAAACTCAAGAACAAATAGATTTGGCTTACTCAGCATCCCTCTGTATCTTGAAACCAATATCAAACTCTAGCAACCTATACTAAGGAACCAAATATATTCACATAGAGAAGGATATTGGTATATCCATACACTTATACCAATTTTAGTTGATATCAGTGATATTCCCCAGAACATTCTCCTCAGTCTAGAGGGCTCAGCTATTGATAAAAATAATAGCCATAGTTAGTCTCTGGCTTAGCATTCATGGGCCAGCTGCTTGGAAACACAGCTCTGCTGAATTCTACTCTTGGGCTTGGAGATTCCTTTTGATCTCATATAGACTTCTGTTCCCACTTCATATGGGTAACTGACCATCCCAGAAACGTCTCAGCGATCCACTGGAGCTGCATTCAGTGGTCGCTACTTACTGTTGTTCTCATTTTCCTCGTCTCCATCTCTTAAGTGGACAGCCATTGGTTAGGGGCTGGGATGGTGCTTTGGGGACAGCCCACCGACATCTCTACCTGTAGTCATGGCTATGACCTCTTTTACAAATTTCCTAATTTGTGTCAGAAACTACTAATTGCCCTCCAATATCCATTGATCCTGGTAAAAGTCTTCCTAGCAGGAAACTACATTCCCCAACCTCTTATACCTAGATGTGAGCGTGTGACTACTTTTTGGACAATGAGGTGGGTGTGAGAGAAGTTCATTCTATTTCTGTGTTATGCTAGCTCCTTTCCATTTCCTTTTTTGTACTTCATTTTGCCTGAGAAGTAGTGATAACTGGAGCTGCCACCTCACACCTAACGGAGGAAGGCGTGGGTTAAGGATGGTAGAATTCCCCCATTTACCCTGAAATGTTCACCTCTGGACAGTTATATGAGAAAGAAGCTAATTTAATCCATTGTATTTGGGGACTCTTTGTTATAGAACCTTAGCCTGACTCACAAAAGCAGCTACATCCAGGGAGTTATGTGCCTCTGCACTAAGTGCTAGACTTGAGCAAGACTTGACAGACCAGAAGACTTGAGTCATTTAGTGTTTTTAGTGGTTTAGATTTCCTCTATCCTGGGGGAGCCTGTGGACCAGTGTGTCTCTTTCTTTCTCTTCGAGTTCATGATACCAACCCTGCTCCTCTACGAAGCCAGTTTCATTTTCACTTCTGAATAGGGTTCCTCTGAACTTGATGACAGACTTGCCTGCGTGCCTTTAGCCTTCTCTGTGGGGACTTGCTGCTCAGAGCTCCTCAGCAGTCTCCCACTTTAGGATCCTGCACTTGTGCTCTGTGTCTGCAATGCTTTTTCTCCAAGTCTTTGCATCATTTATTTCTCAGCTCAAATATTACAAGCCCCAAACCTCACTTCACATTGCATTCTCTCTTTCATTATCCTGTAATATTTCCTTTATAGCATTTTCCTCTATCTGAATGATTTATTTATTTGTTTACATGTTTATTTTATTTAGAGAATAAACACTTTGAATGCAAGGTATTCCTTTATTTTGGTCACTGGTATATCCCTACTTCCGGTACTGTGTCTAATAGAAAATAGGTGTTCAACAAATATTGGTTGAATGAATAAATCTCCCAAAGGACATTAGCTTATAAGTTATTGCGTCCTCAAGTAGGTAGAAGTCTGAAGCTGAATACACAAAATGATAGTCTAGCATGATTGAAATTTTAGTAAAATTCCAACTGGATCTAGGAAGTTTCTTTTCTGAAGTTTTCCTTTTATGTATAGCAGCTTATGCCTGTTCATTTGTACAGGCTGAAAACACCACACAGAGTGATTTAGGTATGGAAAGTTTTAGAAAGGGAAAAACTAATAATTCCTGGGAAAATAGTGTGTGTGTCTATTTAACAATGAGGCGTTAAATTATAATTTCAATATCAATTAATTTATTTATCAGCATGAAGAAATGGACTAAATTATACCAGAGAAATCTTTTAAAAATCCTCTTTGCTGGAATATTGTGCATCCATTCAGTTTAAACTGGTTATGACATCTTTCCCTCCAATCTCATCAGGGTTTAAACCATTGAGGTCCCGGTGGTTTAACTAATGGACGCCTCTCCTACTTCTACTTCTACTTTTAGAAGGGGTTTGACATGGAAGTCCTGGCGTTTATACGTTTTGGTGATGATAATTTGCTCACTCTAGGTTAACAATGTCTGTATTGGTCCTTCAAGTTTCTTCTCTTGGCTTTGTCTTTTCTTCCTGGTAAGCGTCTGTAGTGGGCTGAACAGTATCCTCCTAAAATACAAGTTCATCTGGAACCTCAGAAATAGAGTCTTTGCATATAGAATTAAGATAAGGATTGAGATGAGATCATACTGGATTAGAGTGGACCGTAAGTCCAATAAAAGTGTCCTTATAAGAGAAAAGGAAACATACAGCACGGCAAAGGCAATGTGAAGAGGGAGCAGCGATTGGAGCGATGATGCATCTACAAGCCAAGGAAGATCAAGAATGGCTGGCAACCACCTGAAGCTAGAGGCGAGGCATGGAACAGATACTCCCTCAGAGCCTCCAGAAGGAAGCAACCCTGCTGATGCCTTGATTTGGAACTTCTGGCCTCCAGAACTGTGAGAAAATACATTTCTATTGTTTTAAGCTACCCAGTTTGTGGTAATTTGTTATGGCAGGCCTAGGAATCTACTCCAGTGTCTTTCTGACTCACCAGGCAACAGCCTGAGTAGCCCCTCCAAGCTCTGCCATGGGAAGGACAGGCCAGTGTTGTTGCTTAGCCTCAGTTGATTCCAATTCCCCTCTCCTAAGGCTGTCTCAGACACAAACTAGAAACTAGCTACCTTTTGAAAAGAGTCACGTTCTTTTAAGCTGTGATAGACAGTAGAATCAATTATAGTCCAAATTCAGACTTTTCTCTAATTCCTTGATTCATAGTTTTGTGAAAATACACTAGACATACTTAACCTTTCATTATTTCTGGTAAATGATAAATATAAAAGAATTAAAACATGAATTCAAAACCCGATTTTTAACTTATGACTTTCTTAAGGCATTTTTAAAAATTACAAGGCCAGCTGTGTCCAGTGTAGCTCCAGGAAAACTAATGTATTACTAGAAAGAATGTGGGATACATAACTTGTCGTTTTCTCTATTTAATTTCTGCTGAAGAATTTCACTGTATCCTTTGGGTGTCTCCATTTCATTCATTAATGAGTCCTGGGGATACAAAATGAAAGATGGGACGGAACCGTCAGGCAGGAGAGAAATACTGTGGGGTTTTTCCCTGTGTGATATTGCTGCTTCCATCTTAACTCTCTTGCTTCAGGTCCCTGTCATACTAGCCCCGTATTTTCAAAAAAGGACTAAATAAAACCTAGTGTTAATTTTACTTTTGTTTCCTACTTCATGTTAACTCATTCCCGCTTTTAGGTTTTAGGCTCTTATTCTAAGTTTGTTGGCAGGTTATAATGAACGGCTTTAAATTATGATGATTAGGGTTTTTAGGTCTTTTGGGTGAATTATTAATGTGAAACATAGAGGAAAAGAAAGCCTATTATTTAGTATTATTTTTGATAACTTCCTATGAAGCATTTCTTGAACAAATGTTAGGACACAATAAAAAAGCAAAATAATTTGCATTTAATAGTCCGTGTTCGAGCTTTTGGAGATATCTGCACACCATCATTTTTTTTTTGTTTGTAGGTATAGATTGCTATTTCACTGTTAGAGTAGCCCCATAATTCACTTAAATGAACGATTTTGAATTCTGTTTTACTTGGAGAACAAAGAAAAGCCAACTTCCAACACTGGTGTATTGACATGTGTTTCACATCCCTGTGATATACTTGTTCATTCATACAACATATGTGTATTAGCCAACTTTAAGTGTCAGAGCTCCAACTATGACCACCCCAAACTGAACTGAAACCTGTTTTACTCTGTGCCCCCAACCCATTCATCAGTTCTGTATCCCTTATAAGTCTGGTGGTATTGTTACCTACCAGGTTGTTCAAGATAGAAACTTTCAACTAATCCTCAATTCTTTCTTTCAACATCCAATTGGTCACCAATTCCTGTCAATTCCACCTTTGAAGTATCATTCAGATTTTTCCTCTCTCTTCAGTTCTGCTCTGCACACCTTAGTTTGGGCCCCATTATCTCTTGCATGCTTTATTAACAACTCACATTTAAGGCTACCACTCTCTTCCTAGCCTATCCACTTTCTAATATCTTCCTGTAATTAGGAGAGTATTATGTGCTCTTAAATCACTGGCCTTTTTTCATCTTCAATGAGACTTTTTTTATTCGAAAGCTTGGCTTTGTTGAGAGATGAAAGGATTTTCTAGATTCAGAAATATCCCTGTATAGATTGGCCTTTATACACTTGGATTTGTCCAGACAGACCAAATAGCATCATAGAATTTTACCCGCCTATAGGCATAGATTGCTGTTTTACTGTAGTTGAGCCCCATAATTCACTTAAATGAATGACTATCTATTCTGTTTTACCGGGAAAAAGAAGAAAGCCAACTTCAGACCCTGACACATTGACTCCACGTTTCATAGCCCTGAAAGAGCAATCTGGAGACAAAGAGAAGGACTGGAGTGGAGATGTGAGTGTTCAAGTTTCTATGTCATGGTTGCAACTCTTGGGATGGGAAAATTCTAGAACAACCCTGATAGGTTTTGAGAAATCAGGGAAAGCTGGAATTAGTGCCCTGCTTTTCTCCATATTCCTGGGGAGACTGCAGGTCTTTTGAAGAAGATCCGTGTTCAGCCTGGGGCTGCTACCAACAGGGATGGTGGAGGAAGATGTTTAGACAAATGGACTGAATAGTCCTCCCAGTTACCATGGTTGGAGTGTGGCTACCAGAGACCAAGAAGTTCCCACCTGTCCTAGTGTGGGTGTGTGGAAGCTTTGAGGGCACAGATAAATTAGGTACAATGTGGGTTGGGATGAGGCAGTCAGGGGCATGGTACCCCAAAAGACCTGGACAGCCACAATTCAGCACACATCTTGATGAAGGTTGGCAAGGACTCAGAAGAAAGCACACTCACTGGAGACCTGTCTTCCTGCCTCCTTGAAATGCTCTAGTGTCCTGCTACCAGAGACAAACCCAGAACTGCGGAGGCAGAGAAGAGACCCCTAAAGGCAGGAATCTGCCCTGATAGGGAGTTTAAACCTTGAGTTGATTCAAATGTGTGGCATTTTTTAAGCCAGAAGAAACCAAATTATCTTCAACTGATACATTTTTATTCTTTGTTTTTCTCATCAGCTAGAATGGAGATTTATAGAAAATAAAGAAAGCTATGTTTCCCGGTCCTGCCTCTCTCCCTACATCTGAGTGATTCTGAGTAAATTTAGACCCAATACAATTGATTCACTGTGTGCACAACTCTACAGGATCCCTGTAGTATAAAACCCACACATCTCTGAGAGCCACAAACAAGTTCTCTCCTCCCACCACTACCCTTCTCAATTCCTGCATTCCAAGTGCTCTGAATTTTTCTCTAAATCTGGAACCCAAAGTTGCTTCACTCTTTTGTGATCCTGTATATGCTGTCTCTAGACCTGGAGTGTCCTTTTCCTGGGCTGCACATGGCAACCGCCAACTCATTCACCAAGACCTGAAGACAGCAGGAGTCTTCCTCGCACTTCTGTTACTGCATTGATAGTTTGTGTGGCTCTGTTTTTACATACCTGCCTGTTACCACACGAGCCCAGCCTGGTTCTGAGTGCAAAGTAGGAGACAAAACACCACCAACAATGTTTGTTGGATGAATTAACTAATGACACTCATAAAATCTTGTAAGAGAATTGTTGTCTTCTGTTTATAGTGTATTTCCTCTTAAGCACCCCCATTGCACTTTCCTATATGCTTGTCAAAAAATCGGTTTTAAGTCCAATCTCTTAGTTACAAAAACAATAAAGCTATGATTAGTGAAATTTTAATTCAGATAAAAGCATTTAAATGCATGACGCTAATGGCCATTAATAATCTCTTGGTAACATACTTGTTGATTTAAAACAAGGATTTTCAAATTAATCATTACCAATTAATAAAGTTTCTATTACTTAAAGCTTTATGCTTTGACCCTGAGTAAAGACAAAAGATTTAAGCCTTGCTTTTTTGGGTGTGTGTGTGTGTATGACCTCTCAGAATATAACTTCTATGCTTATATGAAATGAACCAGAAATAGTCATGGAAAGAAGAATAGCAGACTAAATAGTTTACCAAAATGTGACCCTTCAATATGTTCAACAGTACCACCTCAAAGTATACAGGGAAAATTATTCCCAGGAAACTTGGCATTAAGGACTTATTTTAAAAGTTACTGGCTTTATATGAACCAGAACATAACAGTGTTTATGAAATAATATCTTCAGAGGCCACTTTCAATCAGAATAGATTTGCTAGATTGAGGTAATGTCAGGCACTTTGTTATATATATATATGTGTGTGTGTGTGTGTGTATATGTGTGTCTTTTGGAAGAACTCAAAATGATGTATGAGGAAACTTAGTCGTGTACTGTTCTAAGGGACACTGTATTTACAGGCAGAAGACCTGGGTTTAATCCTAAATTTACTGTTAGTTAGCTGTACCACCCTGAGCAACTTAACCTCTCTAGGAATGGAGTGTGATAGAGGATCTCCAAGTTCACTTCACGAGTTGTAATTTGTTAACATCTAGATCAAAACCTCAAAGTAACAGATTAAAGAAGGAGAGTAAAAGCAGAGACTGGAGAAATATAAAATAGAAAGAATAAAATTAAAAAGGTAAATGGCATAGATTTCAAAACCTGGGCAGTAGGCAAGCAATCTGAGTTTGTGAAAAAAATACTGTACCTTCAGGCGTATTTTCAATAAAACTAATACCATCTCAACTTCTTTCCTTGAAACTTAATAACATATTTTCAGACTAGGGCAATTTTTTAGATTTTTAAAAAATCTAGGTCAGTTCTAAAGTATATATCTATCAATCTATCTATCTATCGATCTATCGATCGATAGTTGTCCCTCGGTGTCTGTAGAGAGTTAGTTCCAGGATCCCTGAGGATACCAAAATCTGCGGATGCTCAAGTCCCTTATATAAAATGGCACAGTGTTTGCCTATAACCTATGCACATCCTCTCTATACATTAAATAGTCTCTAGATTACTCATAATACCTCACACAATGTAAATGCTACCTAAATAGTTGTCATACGGTATTGTTTAGGGAATAATGACAAGAAAAAAACTCTGTACATGCTCAGTATGGACGCAAACCTCGTAGGCCTTTTGATCCACAGTTGGTTGAATTGACAGATGTGGAACCCGCAGTTATGGAGGGCTGACTGTATATATATTTAAGCCTGATATTTAACTAGGTTAGCATTCTAGTTTAAGATACATCCCAGAAATTTTACTTAAGGGGTGGTGCATAAGCTTGCAACTAAGGAGGTGATGTTCTTTTTTAATCCTAGAAAAATAACCAGAACCAGGTTGACCAGTAATTAAGCAATTACTCTTAAGTACTCAAGGTACATAACTCTAATAGCATCAACTATTAGAACTTTCAGTAGTTCTCTCTATATACAATATCTGAGCCTGGTTCCCAGATGAGCAGGTCTTTTGGTCATTTTTGTTGCTGTGATTTTGGTTGTTGTTGACATTGGGCATCCTGCTCTCCAGATATAATAAAGATATTTTGGTGGGAAAGAGTAGCTTCTTGGAATACTTTTGCTTGTAGTTTTCTCACCTAGAAGAGGGGACTCGGTACTCATTCTCCTTTATTCGTGCGTGCATTTAATGCGATAAATATTTAAGTGATTCAAATGTACAAAGCACTTGGCCAGATATAATCTGGATATCCTGGACAACCTTTTCTCTCTGCATTTTACTTTCAAAATGTCTTGACTCACTATTTTCCATGGGCTTTTCTATGTATCATATTAGCATCCAGTGAGCATGAAATTTACCTTTCTGAGCTCTCATGAAAATAAATGTATTTTAAAATCTGACTTGCTATAATTTTTTGTAATTTTTTAGTTTGATTTGCAAGACTTATATTCTAGAGGCCATGTATTCCTTCTGAGATACTTTGGTTTCAGTGAGGACAAGGCGAGCCCTGAGGAATAGATTGAAGTCCTCAGCCTGAGTGACAAGGCCTAAAATTGAATCTGAGGTTCTAATCAGCAACTTTCATGGTTAGTGTCTTTTTAAATATAAAAATTAAAGCTCTCTTTTCAAATAAAGTGTAAAACTTTCAAAATAAAAAAATTATTATATGTAATAAATACCTAAGTCTAATTGATAACTTTCTGTCTAAATATTATCAATTATTGTTTAAACTAGTAATTCTTAAATTATGCACTGTTATTCTACAAACTGAACTATAGATATTCTATTGCTTAACTAAATGACAATCATCTTTCCCATTTTCCTGAAAGCATTACTTTAATGGATTTGATTTTCAAAATTTGTATTTCTTTCCTTTGGTTTCTCATCCAAAATGGGGAAAATACTAAGACCTGTCTCTGAGGCTTGTTGAGAATATTAAATGAGTTAATAGGTGCAAGGTGTTGAGAATAGTGCCTGGTATGTGTGCTCCAAATAAGAATATTTTTTCTTAAACTTTTGATAACTACTTTCACTTACCTGATTGTCTTAGGAAACAGCAAAATTTACCAACTAGTATCAAAGGAAAACAATGAAAATCAGGCAATAGCTATGCATCTTAGTTCAGCATTTTGTTTATTTCCATTGACAACTGTGCCTGTGATATTAATTTTATATTACTCATACATTATAAATTTGGGAATAAAATTGCCTCGATTGCATATAATTAGATTAAATGGATGGATGCTTTTCTGCCATGAGCAAGTACCCTAAAATTTTAACACGTTTCAGAAACACTGTTTAAGCCTCTCCTTGAATTTCCTTCTATTTGAGGAATCTTTATTTTTGGGTGCCCACATCCCAGGATCACCATAGAATCCGAGGTGAGATTGGGAGTTGAAAGTGTTCCTCGCAGCTTGTCCCAAACCTTGAAGCTGTACACCTTTTCTTTTTCTCATTCCCCAGCGGAGTGTAGAGGGCGGCTGTCCATTCTCCTCTGCCTCAGTTTCCCTGTCTTTCTATCCATCAACAGAGGAAGAAAAGGGGATCTCATTCACCGAGTGGAACGATCCCTCCCTCGCAGTGAGACCAATGTTTTCCCTGTCTTTAATCAGAAAATTTATTTTCAACTCCCTTTTGCACTTCCCTTTGAGAACGCTTCACTTCCAATTCCTCATATTACACATTGCTTCTTTGTCAAACGGCCCCAACACCCAGATTTGGGCCTTACAAACTCCTAAACCTTATGCCGTTAAAGGGAAAAAATCTCTCTCCACAAGACTAATATTTAAGAGATTTAAAATAAATTAAATAACTTAAAATAATTCAACTGATTTTAAAACTAAAGTGTTCAGTAGTTTTTGTTTTTGTTTAATTCCACTGCTGATGATTATATTGGGATCACGTGATTCCACAAATGCCATCCCTCTCTCCATAGGCAATCCTGTTTTCTGGATCCCTATGCTCAAAAATATTTTGACTATTATCAAATACTCAGATTTTCTGGCCTCTAGGCTTAGATCTCAATGAAAATTGCAGGAAAAATATTTTTTTAAAAGGAGTGAGAGAGAATAACTAAGAGAGTCTAAAGAGCATAAATCAGGCCCTGGGCTTATTGGTCACTGTTTATTTTCATGGTTATGAAATCCTTGTCTTATTCAACGTAGGGAAAATCCAATACCTTTAGGCAGTTGGCCCAAGTTTGATTTTTAGGCATTTTGATTTATAAATTGAATTCTATGTAACCTTTACAGGATTCCCAACTCCATTATCATGTTATTACTTTTGTAATGTGTTTTGAGCACTGCCAATGTGTTCAGAATTGAAAAGCATATTAAAGTGAGCCCATTCCCACAATGGCCTAAACATTTTAGCTGAACTTTTTATTTTTCTACCTCTGCACATTTTGAAAATGCTGCTGTATATTATTTTCCCCAAAATAGATAGAAATTCCTTTCAAAGTGTTATTTGAGAGTTCTCATTTGCTAGTGTTGCTAGACTCTGGATGACGTTCTTTGGGGGTCCTTAGCGGGGACCTAAGGCGACAGCCATCGTTGCATTACCACTCATGTCTTTCAAAATGTTTGGGCCATGTTATAAGAAATGATCTTTGAGGTATCTTTATTTTCCTCTAATATCTATGTGTGGAGGATACCCATTTTTACCTTAAAATTTCTAAATTTTCCTGTTGATCTAAGTTCATATTTTACTAATGAATGTGTCCACCGGAATACGTTATGACTTCCTTAAGATTAAGAGGCCTGAAACCCGAATAAACGTCTTTGTCTTTCGAGTGTTCTTCTCTTTTAACTTTCCTAATCCTTGAAGACGATGCTCCAGTTGTTCATTTCCCAGGGAAGCATCCAAGAGTCACTTTCAGGTGATTGTCTTTTTATCTTCGGGCTCGCTGAATCACGGAATGCTTGCTCTACTTCCAGGCCTGCAAGACTATTATGCCTGAGATTTTGACTATATAATAATAGATTTAAGATATCCAGGGTTTAGTTATAATTTGCATGTCATTCACTTAACTAAGAGGCACAGAATTTTATACTGACTTTCAGTTTTCATTTTGTCATATTAGGCTTGTCAAATTTGGGAAAACTATTACTTAGGTTTCACCTAGAACCATTTAGGTTGATTTGAAAAACTGGTGTATTCAAACCAATTATAGCACATATTCATTCCTTATTTTTCACTCCCGTGGCTCGGTCTTACATCCAGGTGACAATAAATTTGGAAGCAATTTATCAGTACATTAAATTGCGGAAGCAAGAATAATATAAAAACAAGAGTATTTCTAGTCACTATTTGGTAAGGTAAAAACTTGCCTGGTGATGTTTACTTAACCTGTCCAAAGATCAAGCTGAAAGAATAGCTCTATCATTGTTTTTATATCGACAATAGTCAACCACTGAGCTATGCTTGACCTTTATGAAGTGATTAGTTGAAATGAGCAAAAAGCACTTTCTAGTCCTGAATTGGATGTTTAGGATGAATGGTAGAGTCAAGCTTGTGATTGATAAACATGATCCTGACAATTATGGCTCACTATTTGTTCACATTCCAATGCGAACATAACATGTAAATCTTAATGCCGTCTTCACAGCCATAAACTTGAACCATTTCTTCACACTTGTTGCATCTTTTGAAAGGAGGGAAGCCTTGTGGTAGCTGCTGAACTTTAAAGGAGATGTAGAAGCATGGCTAAATAGTTGAAGAAGTAATCACTGGCTGAGAAATAAATCTTAGTCAGTATGTAACATTGCTAAAAACTGATAAAATTGGAGGGAGGAGGGGAATTAGCTTAGTATTCAAAAATATTTTTTCTTAGAAACATTCATTTGCGACCAATTTGCTTCTGAACCTTTCATTGAGTGACAGAAGCAAAATTGTAATATTCCTAAAATGTTGCCAAATAATTTGAAGAGGCATAAATGACAAAAATTAGTCTAAAAATTGAAAGCTTGTATAATTAATAAAAATTCAAAAGGCCCATTAGGGCCACAAACTATCCCAAGTTTTGATGTAATTATCCAGTCTCCTCAGCTCAATTATACTAATAGCATGTTTTGATAAATAGACAGAAATGCTCAAAGGCATACACAAATTTGCCCTTCATCATCCCTATGATGTACCAACATTATCATCCTCTTTACTCCTCCTGAAACACACTCACAGATCATACCTTCCTATGAACACTGAACTCAGGCCTCGAGGCATAAATGTCTCTGGAATTTCTAAGAATTTCTGCACTGTCAGACTTTGGAGTTGGGTGGAAATAGGTAAGGATGGCAGGGTCTTGTTGATAAGAGATTTAAACAAACTGATTTTCCCATGAATTGAATAGTAATGGGAAGGAGCCATCCAGCAGCATGATAGAGTAGGGAAGCACCATTTGCAGGGAGGTAGACAGTACAACATGGCAGGGTTGAAGTTTTAGTCTCCTTATATATTAGTCTGCTAGGGCTGCTGTAACAAAGTAACATAAACTGGGTGACTTAAACAATAGAAATTTATTCTCTCAGTTCTGGAAGCCAGAAGTCTAAGATTAAAGTCTCAACAGGATTGGTTCCTTTTGAAGGCTGTGAGGAAGTATCTGTTATTTGCCTCAACTCTGGCTTCTGGTGGTTTGCTAGCAATCATTGGCATTCCTTGGCTTGTAGAAGCATCACCCTGATCTCTGCCTTCATTTTCACATGGCCATGTGCATGTCTATAAGTTCCCCTCTTTATAACGATATTGAATTAAATATTGAATTAAATACCCCAATACCCTCATTTTAACTTGATTACCTTTGTAAAGACCGTATCTTCAAATAAAGTCACCTTCCTAAGTACAGAAAATTAGAATTTCAACACAAGAATTTTGAGGGGGGACACAATTCAACCCATAACACCTTACCTGGGCAGAAACTATGATGGTGGTGCAACCCTGGCAGGAATGAGATTTCAAACAAATTAGAGAGAACACGTTATCCCTGTTCTTAAGTTCATTTATCCAACATACATTTAGCATATACTGTGTCCCAAGCACTGTGCAAGTGCCAGGATACAGTGGTGATCAAAGTAGACTTTCTTGACCCTGCCCACTTGACACTTACGGTTCAATGGCTGAGACTCTGACTTTCAGAGACAGCTGAGTTATATATAGTCTTGGTCAGAAGTCATAAACAGAAATATCTTCAGGTGTCAGGCATGGAATGTAGTAAGTCAAGTTCATTAGATGTAACAAAAAGCGCATCACAAACTCAGTGGTAACTGGCAACTGAAACTCAGCCTCGATATGAGGGAGACAAAGCAAGTGGAGTGGGCTGTCGCCCCTGGGGAATGCCCATCTTGTCTAAAGGGGGCATCCCTCCTGATTGCTGATGCATGGAATGTGGTAGAGTTTTTGATATATGCTACAATTTTTCAGAAGAAATCAGAAAGCTGTATTTTTATGTAAAGTCCCCTGATTTTTGAATGTTGGCATCTTACGTGTTAAGTAGCCACGTAAAACACGTCTGCTAGTGTAAGTGGCGTTGCTCTCCTGGTTCACATCCTCAGTTTAGAGGAAGGAACACATCATTTGGAGTCTGATGGCACGACAGTTGTAATCACCAATCATATCAGGAGGGGAACTTAACAGTCTCCTTTTTTTAACGCTTTTCCAAAAGGGAATGGAGTGTGTTCCAGTTGGTTTGGAGAAGAGCATAAGACAAGGGCCATTCTGCTGACCATCAAAGGAAGATAGCAGACAGGAGACAGATCAGACCGTCAAAGGGAAGATGTGTTGTATTTCCCAGGAAAGTAGTCAGGGGCCAGCATTCTTTATGCTAGACTGTAGCCTGTAGCCAGCATCTAATCATGTTCAAGAACTGAGATATTTTCCCAGGTATGTATAGGCTTTGCTTTAAATAGGTTAATAAACTCCCCACAACACCTAAACTCTTGTCTTTTTTTCCTCTCTCCATGAAATTATGTACATTTACAAACTTTGCTTGATTTTTCTTTTTGCAGAGTCTGCAGTCAGTTTTTTGTCCTGATGTGCTAGTGTATAAATTATGCAAAGCATCTAATTATTCTTTTTACTTTTGCTAAAGACTTGCTTATTTAACATGGATTCAGAATGTCTCCATTATACAAAGACACTGGTTATAAATGTCTTATAACTGAGACAAGATCATTTTATGTGACAAGGCAAGAATCCAGCCATTCCAGCTTCCCTTTTGTGCATATTTCTGGAAGGAACATAAACCAGGAAAGGTTCTGAGAAAAGAGTTGGAGGTTGCAATGGCCTGTATTTTGCCCCATGGTGGCAGGGCAGGAGAAAGGTTGAAGTGGGTAGAACATATGGGTTGATGGAATAAGTAACATTGGGGAAAAGTACACTGTCCTCTAAACAATCATGTCGGAAGCAATGTGGTGTGTATCAGTGTAACCAAGCAAGCACTTCTCAGTATCTCTTTATCTTCTTTAATATTACCTGTGCACTGGACCAACGTCTCGATACTCCTGTGTGTGAAATACCATTACCTCTCTGGGGTTTAGCTGCTGATTTAAATGAAAGTACATTATGTAAATAGTTGAATCAGGGAGTACACAACTAAAGTCCATTTCAGCGTGATCTGTATTTCTCAGTGTTTTAGCAGGTTAGCAGCACCTTTGGAAATTGCTTTGTTCAAATGTTTTCATCGGAATTTGGACATAATTTTGTTTTTACCAAATGGCAATAAGAAGTTTGTTGAAAACTGCACTAAATTTCCATCTTATATCAGTGATTTCCCTTCACAAATATCAATCCAAATGAGCTAAGTTTTGAGGTAATGATGTAGTGAAGAAAACAATTCATTAAATGGTGATTGCACAGCTGGTAAGAGATTAGGCGCTGTGGAAGATTAAAACGCATACTCATGCGCATGTACACACCACAAAAACTAGGAGATAACCCTGACTTTGAGGATTTCAAAATAATTGTACATCGAGAGATAACTTCCAGAAACATCTAGAGACATATGAAAGATAACATACAATCAAATAATAGAATGCATGTTGCAGATTTGAATTGCTTTCTGAATTTCTGGGCTCTAATAAATATCATGGCTTGTGACAATCAGAGGAAGTATCTTGAGACAGATGGAACTTGAGCTGTGCCTTGAAAAAAGCAGAAAATTTAGATCGAAGAAAAGAGATTACAGAGGATTTGGGACCCTTAGTGCTGGGGGTGAGAGGGTATGCAGAGCAGTAGCGAGAAGACTCCAAGTAGAAGAAAATGCTTCCTTCTGAGTCATTATGTGAGTTGTAATAAGAGATGAGGCAAAACAGTAACATCAGGCCAGCTGATGTCCCAGGACTTCAGGAAATAACATTGCATTAAGTCATCCTGTTTCCTTAGTCTCTTCCGATCTGTAACTGTTTCTCCGTCTTTTCTTGTTTTTCATGACCTTGACCTTTTAAAGAGTCACAACCAGTTTTAATTTCTCCTTGAAAAGTCTTACAATAAAGAATTTTATTTGTAATGTAGCAGGAAAAGTATCGTAATCATTTCATAAGCATGGTTCATTTAAAAAAATTGTTACAAAATTTCATGGTCCTGGCAGAGGGGAATAGTGAGTGCTTTCTAATGTAGGGCTTAAGGCCCTCAACTGTGTAATGTGAAAATTCTTACCTATGTTCTCTTCCAGTACTGCTCCATTTCTGAGCGATATGTGTTGTCTCAGGACTTCAGGCAATTTGTCTGTTTATTGGCAGCTGAGTGGGGTCGTTGAGACACTGGGGGTTGTATGAGAGAGGGTGTGACCTTCACACAAGGAAAAGTAGTTGAGGATAGTGTCTGTGTGGTGTGTGTGAGAGAGAGAGAGAGAGAGAGACAGAGAGAGAGAGACAGACAGACAGAGAGACAGAGAGACAGAGAGAGAGAGAGAGAGAGAGAAAGAGGAGGGGAGAGGAGTCCAATCAGCAGAGACTGAATCCAGAGGAACACAAGGGATCTATTGAGTAGTTGTGCACATCAGGGGGCCCCTCTGGGCAGTCTGGGTTAAAAATGGAGCCTGGCAGAGCGATTCCTTGATCCTTGCCGCCATTCTTCTCTCCCTGCCTCCCTTTCTTCCTTCAGACCAAGTCCAGGGACTAAGTCGTTTACTCTCCTTGGCTTATGACACACTGCCAGATATAATGAGCCTCGCTTCCTCTGTTTTGTTTGCTCTTGATTCATGATGCCCACTTCCATTCTCTCCCCACATAGGGACCCATTCTAATGGATCTGGTGTATGTCTTTGGAAATATATCATTTTTCTAAAACAAAAAAATCTTTAATCTTGATGCTGTCAAATCATTTGAATTTTCACCTTATGCTTTGTAATTTTGGAGTCTTGTTCAAGAAGGTCACAGAACAAGTGTCCTACATTTTTGCCTTTAGAAGTTTTATCTTTATTCTTCTTTAGAGTTTTACCTTCCACATTTATTTACTTAATCTATCAAGTGTTTTGTTATATATGGAGTGAGATAGGTGTCCATCTCTATTTTTCTCCACATTGAATCAGTTTTCTCAATGCCATCTATTAAGTCACCTCCCCCTGATTTGTGGTGCTACTCTGTAATTTCCATACTTACATAAGTCTGTTTATGAGCTTTCTAGTACGTTCAATTTCTTCTATTTGTATGAACCTGCCTTAGTAGTACATTGTTATTATTTTAAAAATTATTCCTAGGGCTCTGTAGAATTTCTTGGTCTCTTGTTAGAGAAGTTCTTCATCTTTTCTCTTATTTTTCAGAACTGGCTCATCTATTCATGGATCTTTATTTTTCCATATAAATTTTAACAATTTGTTGATTTTCTTAGAAATTTCCTATGCAATTTAATTAGTATTGTATTTATAGGTTAATTCAGGTAGAATTTTCACACCATTCATGAACATATCTCTTTCTCTTTTTCATTGGGTCTTTTGAGTTGTAAAAGTTTCATTCTGAAGGTCATGGGCATTATTCATTTGGATAATGCCCAGATATGTAATAGTTTTATTTACATTGTGAATAATATCTAACTTTTCTATTTGATTATTCTTGCTATAGAGGAATAATACTGAATTTTATTGAGTTTTATCTGGCAACTGTTGCTTCTACAGAAATTTTTACATAGATGATCAGATTATCTGAAAATAATGATAATTTTGTCTCTTTACACTTAAGAATTGAAAAAATGATGTTTGAAATATTTATCTTGTTCTAATGTAAATGGGGAAATTAAAGTTTTTCCATTTTATATGATTTTGCTATGATTTTTAGTTTGTGTGAGAAATTATATTTTTATATTTGTTGATATCAAACCATCCTTGAATTCCTGGAATAAGCCATAGTTGACTATAATGTATAATTTTAATATATATTTTTGATTAGGTTAGCCAATATTTAATTCAGAGCTTTTCCTTCTATGTTCATTAGATAAATGACTCATTTTCTTTTATTTTATTGTCTACACAGTTTTGAAATACAACTTCTACTAACCTTTTCAAAGCTTTCTATCTGGAACAACTCTATAACACAGAGATTATTGATAGTATGGAAGGACTGCCTTGTAAGGCCATCTGAGCCTGGGGATTAAGAAGATCTTTGATTAGCATTTTAATCCCTTTGGAGAGGGGTGTCATTGCTTATTGAAATAATGAGAAAATTCACTATATTATCTACTCATTCTTACCTCCTACATATCTTGTGATATTCTTGAATTTATTTCACCAAGATTTTCAAAGACTTTTTCAGGGAAAATGTTCTGAGGCCTAGTATGGCTGAAAATATCTTTATTTAATTTTCAATTTTAAATAAAAGCTTAGCAATACATAAAATTTCCCATTCAAAATTCTATTCCTGAGCCAGCCCCGTGGCTTAGTGGTTAAGTGCGCGCGCTCTGCTGCTGGCAGCCTGGGTTCGGATCCCAGGCACGCACCGATGCACTGCTTCTCTGGCCACGCTGAGGCCGTGTCCCACATACAGCAACTAGAAGGATGTGCAGCTATGACATACAACTATCTACTGGGGCTTTGGGGGAAAAAAATAAATACAAATAAAATTAAAAAAAAAAGTTAATGTTAAATGGGGCACACCTCATTTAAAAAAAAAAGAAATTCTATTCCTATTACTGAGCCCAAACACAGGTTCATTTACCCACTGCATAGTAGGGCCAATAAAGAAAAAACTGAAACACCAGGCTTGTGGCAAGGAAAGAGGTTTACTATCAAAAGGCAGCCAGATGAGGAGATGGGAGTTAGAACTCAGATCTACCTCCTCAAAGGGAAAAAGGTGGGGATTTTTAGGTAGGGGAGGGAGAGCACATGCTGGGGTTTTAGGTAGGGGAGGAGGAGCATGTGGCTGTGCTGATTGGCACCATCCCACCAGCCTGTGTTTGGCCTTAAAGACTGAATTTCTTTTCCTTGACTGTCTGGACTTTTCTGGTTAGTTTTCATCTTCAGCCTGTGTTTGGCCATGTGAGGCTGAATCTTGATGTGTGGACCTTGATTTCCTGGGAAAGATAGCTCACTCATATGCTAAGGAGGGGCAGAAAGACCTAGTTAGTTTTAAACAACAGTTGATTATGCTGAATATACACAGCTGCAGTCAGCAAAGCTTATCTCAAAGTTTTTATTCTCTTCTTCTAGCCCAGGGAAGATTTTTTAACTTCTTCATGCTTGCTTTCATTCCTTTAACTTTGAAAACATTATTCAATTGTTCTTTTTTGTATCCAATAGTTCTGTAAGAAGCCACAAATAATTCTGATTTTTCTTCTTTTAGGGTCATCTGCTCTTTCAGGAAGCTTTTATAATTTTTTCCTGTCTTTGAAATTGCTAAGTTTTACTATATTGTGTCAGAATATTTCTTTATCTTTTCTATCTATTTTCATTGCTACCTTGAGTCCTTTTTATTTGAGGTCTTTCATTTCCCTTTAATTACAGAAAATTATCCATCATTATTTCTTCAAATATTTTCTTCTTCCATATATTTCTTTGCTTTAAAACACTGCTCTTATATATATGTTGATACTTTCTCTTGTATACCTCTCAAACTTTTTAAAAATTTTATTTTTCATGTTTACTTACTTTCTGATAACTTCTGAGAGTGTTCTTTGACCTGTCTTATAGCTAACTGTTCATTCTTTGGGTGTCATTTTTCCGCTCTTCAACCTATTTATTAAGTTCTTTCTATCAGCTGTTATATATTTTGCCGCCAATATTTTCTACTGGTTCCTCTTTATAATTGCTTTTCATTCTTTACGTAATTACTATTATCCCTTATCTTTTTGAAAACATCTTTTTTGTTAATTTGACATTCATTTTTATTTTAGAATATTAATTCAGCTTCATCTAATAGAGTTTGTTCAGTTAATTTTTTTTTTTCTTCTTAATAGTGATTGGGCTTCTCAGTGTTCTTCATTTCCCCCAAAAGTTCATCATCTCTGGAGATTAGTAGTAACTCTGGCTGGTTACATGTATTTTCCTTTGCAGATATGGATGGGGAATACTAAAGCCCAGACACTTGTGTGCTCTCCTACTTGTGAGTTTAGGAATATGAGGGTGAGTGGGACCTGCTTTGGGCAAAAAGCTTCTGCCTTTATGGTAGGGCTAGACCCCTCTCCATTTGCCACACCCCGTTAGACCTCTCTGGGCCTCACATTATTTCCTTGAACCTTCCTATTGACACTGTTATTTACTTGAATTACCTAGAAGCCATGATGTGAAGGGGAGTGTCTGCCTACAGATGTTGTCCACCTCCTACCTTAGCCGGCTAGAGCCTTACCCTGATGTTGCCATACCACCTAGGCTGTGTAGGCTGTGGACATTGCTGTATGTTTGCTTTGCATGGGAAATGGATGGGCAGTGACCTACCCAAGTAACTTGAAGAGAAAAAAGAGTTCAACTAAAAATTTCCTCCTCACACCCAGACTCTTCCCCAAAGCTCTCTTATGCTCTTGTCCTTCAAAATCTTCTGTCCTCCTAGGGTTTTCCTGCCATTTAAAAGTATTATATTCTCAGAACTACCAACATCCCCCTTGATTCTGTGCTTTTTTCGGTTTGGGTTCAGGGGAGGGTGCCAGCTGCCTATGTTTGTTCACTATCTTGTCAAGGACCCTTGATTTCATTTTTTAAATTTAATTTTGGGGGGATGGTGATGATGGTCACTGATTATTGACTAATCTATTCCTTTGGACCTGCTTGCCTATCCCTCAGTCATTCTTCTCAGGTTATGTTTTTGGCAACATCATTACTTAAAAATCATTTATAACTATTTTTCTTATTATATATTTGTATTCCTGTGTTGTTTATTACTTGTCCCCCCAAACTCCCTCAAAGAAAATTGTTTCACAGATCTTAGATTGATTTTGTATTTCATGACAGTGATTTCAGGGTTCATAGACTGAATCATAATTTCACTGTTTCAAACTCATAAATCACTATTACTAAGGTGTACCTAAAGAACTAAAATACTTTTATTGCAAATCTGAGTGATAATATGGGCCTCAGGATTGCCCTGGAATATGGATGAGAACCAACCATTTAGGAACAAATATTCTGGCTGATAACAGCCAGCCAGCCAAATGCAGCCCCTGATAAAGATAAATAACCTGTACTCAGGGAAATTTTTTGCATCATTAAACATGGTGAGCATATTAGCTAGCTGGGGGTGGAGCCCAGTCCCCAAAGAGATAAATCTAAATTATGTGCGCTGCAGTGATCATAACAGGAATGCACCATCTTGGCTAACTAGCTGACATCAATGGGGAAAGGAATTTCAGATTTAAATGAACCAAACTAAAAAGCATTTCAGTGCACATACAGATTAATTGGAGCATATTCATGAACTTTTCAGCCCTATTATGCCTCTTTTTTTTTTTTTTCTGACTGGTGCCAAGTACAAAGAGCTTAGAATTTTTCTGTCAAACTTTGCATCTTTGTTTTTTCTTTTCACTTTCTTATGCAGCTTGATTAATTACTCTCCAATTTGCTCTCCATTAATCTCCCTCCTACACAGTTGTATCAGTACTTGCCAAAATCTCTTTTTTTGTGCGCAACTAAGATGGATAGTATAAGTTTAGTGGCACTTCTCTCAAATGAGTCAACAAAGTAGTCATTTGTTAATACTGTACTTTTGAAACACAGAATATCCAAAATTCAAAGTTAAGAAGTACTGTTAATTGCTTCAGAAGACACATTGTGTTGATAATATAACCAATGTGAAAAATCTGAGAAGGCTTTATGGTGACCAAATTTGATTTTGTTATTCTCTGTTTGTGTTGGACAATCTCTTCATGGTAAGGTACCAAATTATTGGTGATGAACACATGCAGTCTATACAGAAACTGATATATAATAATGTACACCTGAAATTTACACAATGTTATAAGCCAATATGACCCTAATAAAATTAAAAAAAAAAAGTCACGCTATCTGCTTTTCTTTTATTCAGTTCCCTTTGTACCTCTGGGAATTTGTAGTACCATATCGGTAAATGGAGAAGAAAAACACTATCGGTTTGTGGCGATAAATTAGCCATTATTTAAAGATATGTTTTTTCCTGTTTCAGATAAATATAATTAAGTGAGCTCCTGCTAGAGTCTAGGATATACATGCCCGTGTCTGTCTTATTCATAGTCATCGAGTCAATGCACAGCACAGTCATGGAATAGTTAGGTGCTCAGTAAATATTTGTTGAATAGATGAATGAGTAGTTTTCAAAAAGAAATTATTTTGTCCATGATAAGGAACAATTTATGTAAACTTGAAGATAATGAGGGGAGTAGCAATCAAAATTGACTTATAATTTTAAGCAGAGAGAAAATTACTTGAAACAGACACCACCAAACCATTTTTTGTTGATTGATTTTTCACGTTTGTGGCTATGCCACTCATTTTTATTATTAAGGTTAATTTATTAAAGGGAAATTACTAAAATAGCCAATCATAGAAGGATATCTGGAGACAACCTGGGTTTAAGTTGCATTTCAACCACTCAACTATAGAATGATCTCAATTCATCCTTCAACCTCTCTCTATCTCATTTGCCTTCTTCAAACAAGGAGCAGGTTACTTCACACCTGAGCGTGTTGTGAGAGTTAATGAAGCATAGTATGTGATGGTACCTGGCACAATACTCAGAGGGTAAGTGTTGCCCATCATTCCCTTCCTCCTGCTTCCTTGCTCTTCTGAGGGCAAGACAACATTTTCTACATCATAACCTTTTTTTAGAACACTCAGGGTTCCCAGAGACAATTAATATGTCTTTATATTTAATTGTTCTTAATTTTAAAAGGTGCCAGAAACATGACTATAAGAATACTGAAGCAATAAGGCAAGAGCCTGACATATTGATAATAAATAAGATTTAAAACCTATCTTTTCTAATTGTTTTCTTCTAGAAATGACAACTTAACCTAATTTTATTTTCTCCACATTACTGAGTAGACTACTTCTTTCCAATTCTGGAATCTGTTACAAGTCAATTCATGATTCTGGTGGCTTGACCTCTAGCAGTTTCTCTCTTACCTTTCTGATCTCGAGTAACTTTTGTATGTCTCAACGATGGAGAGTGCATTTACTTTGCTGGCGTATAATGGAAGGTGTTATGCTTTCTGCTCCCTTGTATATGTCTACAATATGTCTAAAATATTAACAACATCCCTGCCTTTTCCTCGACTTTCTTTTAATAAAAAAATCCTATTCACTGCCTCTCTGCCTTTGTCTCCTTTTCCCCGAGTGCAAACATACTCATATGAGAAGGAAACTAACCAAGTTGCCTGCCTTCATAGCAAGACCTCTGCTCTTTCTAACCTGACCTTCTTCCATCAGATGCCCCTCTAGGGTAATCACATCGAATATTTTTAAATGCACTTATACCTATCTAGGGTGTTAAATAGAAAGTTAAAAACGTTTATCTTTAAAAGATATGCAAGCAGAAGGGTTCAGTTTGAGGAAAAAGGAATGAAAATTTAGCAAATGGAATTATTGTGACTCAGTTACATTGCTCTGGCCAGATGTACTCTGAATAAAATGTCTAGTTCAGCTCTTTATTTACCCCAAAAAGGTTTGTAATCCCGGTTGTTCTCCAACTGACAACACCTCCTAAAGTCCCTGGAAGTAAACACCTTCCCAGGGCTCAGTTTGGGATTTATTTTGGTTCTCTTATTTCCAGAACCAGAACTAGACAGTGGTGATTCAGAAGGAGATTTGCTGTCTCTCTGCAGCAAAGCTGTAAGAAAGGCATGTAACATTTTTTTCTTCACAGAATGTCATTTATAAATTAGGAATTCATGTGGTGTACTGGTGGAGTCAGGGAGACATTTGGTCTCTTTATGCACATTGTTTAATATCCTAGATTTAAGTAATTTGCAAAATACATTTCTTATATCTTTGCTATGAAAATCTCTGATAGAACCATAAAATGCATTACATTCTATGGGGCAAGTCTTTGCTTAATAGAAATGATCGACTATGTCTGTTATCATTAGTTTGATTGTTTTTTGACAATTTTTTATTATATATTTTTTTTTTGTGAGGAAGATCAGCCCTGAGCTAACATCCATGCCAATCCTCCTCTTTTTGCTGAGGAAGACTGGCCCTAGGCTAACATCTGTGCCCATCTTCCTCCACTTTGCATGGGATGCCTCCACAGCGTGGCCTGACAAGTGGTGCATCGGTGTGCGCCCTGGATCTGAACCCGGGCCACCAGCAGCGGAGCAGGCGCACTTAAGCGCTACGCCATGGGGAACGGCCCCATAAATTTTTTGTTTTGTTTTGTTTTGTTTACACTGCTTAATTTTTTTAATTTAAATTTTTAAATGTTTAAATTTTTAAACATTTAAAATTTAAGTTTAAATTTTTTTAATCAAATTGCTTTAAAAAAAGAAAGGGAACAGAATAATAGCAAACTTTCAGAAATTTACATGGTTTATACATTGCATAATTCTGGGGCAAAAGTTGTATAGTCAGCCAGGTCTGGGTTTAAATCTGGCCACACAGAGAGGTTAAACAATGTGATAACTATAGTTGGTTTGGTTGAATTAGGTACCAAACATTATCCACATGTTTCATTTGGTTTTGGTTGTCTCATAAAATTCTTTCAATGTATAGTCTTTAATCTATTAAGACAGTTCCATTTGCCTTCCTCTTTTTAAAAAGTTATTTATTAATTAAGGTAACTTATGCAGTATGGTTTTAATAATATCTAGTACAGAGTAAGCATGCAATATGGTGACTATTATTATTGTTGTTATTGTTATTATGATATCTCAGAATATCAGCTATACTTGCTTGAAATTTGTTGTAGTTCATGGATCTGAGGATTGGTTATCTTTCCCCCATTCTGAAAAATTTTCAGCTGTTATCTCTTCAAATATTACTTTGCTTCCGTTGTTTCTATTGCTTCCCTCTAAGATTTTGATGGATGTGTATTAGACATTCTCAGCTTATCCTTTATGAGTCTTAAGCTCTATTTCATGTTTTCCAATTCGATCTCTCTGTGCTACTTTGAACGTAATTTCATCTGCTCCAGCTTCCATTTCACTAATTGTTCATTTCAGTGTAATCTCCTGTCATCGTAGCTAATAAGTTTCTAATTTCAATTAAATTTCTAATTTCTAGAAGTTTTATTTAGGTCTTCTATGAATCTTTCTGATAATTTTCTATAATGACTATATAATTATTTATGTTTCCAATTCTCTCAGTTTTAAAAATATATTGAATATACTTTTTTATAGTTTGTATTTGATAATTGCTATATTTGTTTATCTTTTGTATATGGATTGCTGTTTCTACTGACTCTTGCTTGGGATACCTTGTTTAATTATGTATTTGGTTGCTTATTTATTTTCTGAGGGCTTCTGTTTACTGGAACTTCATCTGTGGGAATTATTTGAAGATTGCGTTTTTGTTACTTTCTTCCTGAGGGTGTTTTTACTTGTCAGTTGCTACTACCAAAATATGTCTGCTTTAATTAAAATAATAATTTGTGTTTTATTTCTTTGGACCTTGTAAATAGAATGAATATGGATAAAGATAGATCATTTTCCTGGCTGTCTTTCTCTGCCAGTTAGATTTTATATTTATTCCTCCTTTCCATGGCTTCCAGCTTTATTGGGGGGAGGTTTTCTTACTTTTCTCCTCCGTGGCCCCTTTGGTACTGATACTCTAGATCATTAGTTTAGTACCAATACTCTAGGTCAGTAGTTTAATACTGATACTTTAGATCAGTAGTTTTCAGTCGGGGTGATTTTGCCCCCATAGAGGACATTTGGCCAAGTCTGGAGACATTTTTGGTTGTTATAACTGGGGAAAGGTGCCACTGGCATCCAGGGGCTAGAGGCCAGGGACGCTCCTAAATATCCTACAATGCACGGGACAGATCCAACAAAGAAATATCTGGCTCAAAATGTCACTAGTCGCTAATCTGAGGCTGAGAAAGCCATGTTCTAGGTCAAACAGACTGGTAGGTGCCACAGGGCAGCCAATGGCTTCTGCTTACTTCCCCAGACTCTTACTTCTGCCTTGTTCTAGCCTTGGGGACTTCTTTACTTTCTGGAAAGTTCATCCATGCACTTGTAAGGACTTCAAAATTACTTTAATAACTTTAAAAAATATTTAGCATCTACATTATCTTGTCTGTTATCTTGTTTGACCTAGTTCTCTTCTTCTTTGATGGCTGCAGAATGTTTTGTTGCTGCCTGCACGATACTCTGATTAGTCTTTAGTTATGGACCTTATGGTCGCTTTTAATGATTTGCTATTACAAATAATGCTCCAATGAATGTCACTTTGTATTATGAAAACATATCTAAGATATACACACACCTAAGAGTGTAAATGCTGGGTATGTGCATTTTAAATTTTGATAAATACTGCCAGATTCTCCACATGGGATTTATGAGTTTACTCTCCATCCAGCATGATATGAGAGTCACTTTTCCTTACACAACTTTAAATTCAAACTGGTAGATTAAAAAGTGGGCCTCATGATACACACACGTATAAAAAATGAACCTTCATACCAACCATCAATCAAATTCAACAATTCTCAGGATTTTGTTTCAGTGATCTCCCTGCTCCTATTTTTCTCTTTTTTCATTGCTGATGTTTTAAAAAAAGATCCAGACATCATTTTATTTCATCCCTATACTTCAACAAGCATCTCTAAAACATGTGGACATTTTATTGCATAACAGAGCCATAATCATACCTAATGAATATTTATTGCTCCATATCACCAAATAAAAAGTCATAAGGAAATTTCTCCAAATGTGAGAAAAAATTGTCTTTTTATAATTGGCTTGTTTGAATCAGGATCTATGTAAGGTCCACTCATTATATTTAGTTTTTATATCTCCTAACTCTCTTTAAAACTAGAACAGTACCCTTTCCTTTTGACCTCCTGACTTTGGCTCATAGAAACCGGATCAATTGTCCTGTGCAGAGTCCCACAACCTGGACTTGTCTGTCTGCTTCCTTGTGGTGTAATTTAACTTCTTCATCTATCTACATCTCGTAGAGAAAAATTAACACCTGACGCTTAATCAGATTTGGGCTCAACACGTTGGCAATATTATAGTACATTTCACATGGCATCAAAGCAGGGGTCATACAGTACCTGCTTTTACCACTTTCTGTGATGATCAGACTGATGGCCAGTGGGTTCAGGTGTTCACAGTTGGATCTACCCATTTACATTTTATCAGATGGCTTCATCCATGTGATCTTTGCTTGAATCATTTATTTATGAGGGATTGTAAGATGGTGATTTTTAAAAATTTCTACCTTTCCTTCCACAAGTTTTAGTTAGAATTCTTCAATAAATTATAACTTTCCCCCACCAATTAGGGCTAATTAATTTCCCTGAAGTATGCTTCATAGAAGAAAGGCAGAATGAATTATTTCCTTTTAACTGCCTCTTTTCGGAATAAGGATTTGGGCCCAAGTTATTTCCAGTGATGTTCTATTAGTTTTGTTTAAATTTTAGTTTCTCTCTCTCCCTCTCTTATTGAGAGGGCTGTCAGTAAGAACTCCTGTTATATATTTTATATGCTTCAATCATTTGTATTAATTACTTTCTTTCAAGCTCAAATTGTTACGTATTGGCCAAAGGTTGTCCGTGCATGTTGGCTCCTGTGTCCCTCTGACACTGCCCATTTTGTCCTGGATAGTTTCATCGCTTTCTGGCACAATAAGATGTCCCGGGTACATCTTGTGTATTTTCTGCCTCAGACCTGAAATCAGCTATTATTCATTGTAATTTTAATTTTATCTCCCTTGTTGAGAAGGCTAACACATTTTCTTAGATTTGAGAGTCATTTGTATTTTCTTTTTTCTAAACTGAATGTTTGCCTCTGTTTTCCCTAAAGGTTGTTGGTCTTTTTCTAACTGATTTATAGGAATTATTTTTTTATGGTAGAAAATTAGCTTTTGTCTGTGATATAAATTACAAATATTAACCGCATTTGCTGTTTGTCATTGGGCTATTTATGGTGTTTTATACTTTATATTTTTTTAATGTAGTAAAATTTATTAAATTTTTTCTTTTATGACATCTAGTTTTAAGTCTTATTTAGCAAATCCTTTCCCAATCATGGATTACTAAAAAAAAAGTTTTCTCTAAATATTTTTGGGGCTTCATTTTTTAATCCTTTAATGATGTTTGGTCATCTGGAATTTATCTTTTTTTAAGGTGTGAGATATGGATCCAATTTATTTTTTCTCAAATAGCTAGAAAGTTATCTCCACACCATTTCTATTCAATTCATCTTTTCCTCACTGATTTGAAATATCACATTTATTACTGAAATCTGTTATGGAATTTCTAGTCTAATCCGCTGATCTGTACTTCTATTCATGTAGCAGTAGTAGATTACTTTATAATATGTTTTATTATCTAATAGGTCTGGATTTTTTTCTATATTATTTTGCAGAATTTTCACGGATTAGTTTGTGTATATGTTTTTCCATTTCAGTATTCCTGTTTCCAAAGGAACTGTGCTGGCATTTTTGTTCCGATTGTGTTAAATTTGGGATTAACCAGAGAAGAACTGATATCTTTGTGATGTTGTCTTCTAATCTAATATATGGTGTGGATTTCCACTCTCCAATTATTTAAACTTTTTCTGTCACTTAATTCTATATTTTAAAAATTGCTCCATATGGAGCATATAAAACTTTCCTCTTTTTTTGGGGGTGTTAGTTATGGTATGGACTCAGCTGCTATTACAAACAAACAAACAAAACGACTAGTGGCCCAAACAAGATAGGTTTATTTTTGTATTTCAGAGGTGAGTAGTTCTGTGCTCAATTAGATCATTCGGAGACCCATATTGCCTCTCTCTTCTCACTCCACTCTCCTATAGGGTGTCACTTTTGTTCTGGTGGAAAAAGTCAGTTTACTAGCATTACATCCATCTTACCAACGATTGGAAGGGGAAAGAAAGAGCTTTAGCGTACTTAAGGAGGTGATCAGGAAGTTGCCTCTATTATTTCTTTACGCTGCTTGGCCCCCAGAATAGGCATATGGCACACTTGGGCACGCAGTGTCCAGGTGGGCAAACATGTATACAAGTAAAACTCAATGAGTTTTGTTAGTTCAAAGTAGAAGGGGAGAACAAATACTGGGAGTGACCATTAGTAATCTTTGTAAATTTCATCTTTTTAGTTGCTATTGAAAATGTTCTTCTATTTTTTCTTCTAAATGATTTTTAAATATCAAGGTTATATTCTGCCAATTATTGACTTTTTTTGCCAAGCCACCCTCTCATGGAATTATTTTGTATTTTACAATAGTTGATTTTCTTGAATTATTCAGATTAAAAAGATCTTTAATTATAATAATTATTAATATAAATCATTGTAATTTTATACACTCCTTTATAATTCTTATTCCTCTTATGTATTTATATTATTGAATTGCTTTGGCTAGTAACTCCAGACCAATATTAAGTAATAGTGGAAATAAAAGATGTCCTTATTGTGTTTCTGAAAAGCTTTTAATGTTTCCCTATAAAACATGATGTTTGCTTTTAGGTCAAATTTGATATTATCACATTAAGATATGTACTATAATATTAGGAAAAATATAGCTATTCATATTTTATTAAGAATTTTGGTCTTATTAAGATTAACTTTTAAATTTTATTAGATGTCTCTTGGGCTTCCATAAAGGTAACAGAATAAGTTTTCACTTTAAATCTGTTATTATGGGAAATATATTGAACACTGAACTTCCTTGTTTTCCTAAAATAAACCACATCTGTCATGGAAAATTATTTTTTATGTCTCGTATTGTTTGTTAACGTTTTATTTCGTATTTTTGCAACCATATCTACAAGTGAGATTGATTTGAAATATTCTTTCTTTTTTTGTAAAATGATTTTAAAAGTTTTCAGTATTTTTCTGTGCCCATGGATCATTTTAAATCACACTAGAGTTGTCTGTCCCTCTGATCTGTCCTGTGAATGTCTCCGGGCCCAGCACACTGGGGAGTGTTGTACTTTAGTAATGTTTTCTGTTTCTAGCAGACACTTTCTCTCTCTTCTGTGATAAGTTTTTCTAATTTATATTTTCCAGGAAATGATCTATTTTATCCTGGTTCTTAAATTTATTTACAACAACTAAGCACATTGACATTTTAAGATTCTCTTAATTTTTTGTGTCTGGGGTTATTTTTTATAATTTTTCTATTATGTATAGATTTTCTATTTTGCATGTTTGTATTTTCTCATTTTTTTTCTTGACTAGCTATTTAGTGATGTATCAGTTTACTAGTGTGTGTGTGTGTGTGTGTTTACAGTCAGCTCTTGGATTTATTTTTAGTTTTGTCATTTTTCTGGGTCACTTTGTTTTGGATATTTCTCTCAAATACAACATGTAGTTGAGATTGGCTTTCTTGTCTGATCTGAGACTCTATTTTAATAAGTGAGTTTATCTCATTTGCATTTTTATATGAAATATGTATGTTCTGCCTTAGGTTTGTCGTCATATTTTGTGTGGTGCTTTCTGAATAAAGACGGGACTCATTTCTGTTCCTTTTTGTCCTTTTTCAATGTTTGTCTTCATAACTTCAAGTAAACATATAGCTCTTTTAGTTGACTCATCAACTTATTATTTGATGTATCAACTAAAATGTCTTGACCTCCCCCAGCTCTAAAAGTCCTACTTTCCCCTATGCCTTCCCATTTTTGCTTCACCCGCATATATGACATTTTCATTCTCTTCTCCAACCATAATCCTCACATTTGTTTTCATCTTAGTCCTAATCTTAAATCGACTCAATGCTCACTGCCAGACATTTTGACATAGTTTTTCCATTCATCATGTTGTTGGCGAAAATTTATTTTCTATTTAATTCTATTTTCAAAGGCATGTTTGTAAATGCTTGTGTCTTTTCATTTTATTTGAAAAACTATTTGCCTAGGAAAATAATTATGAGCCAAACCTTCTTTCTTAGAATACTTTGTAGAAACTACCCACTCTCTTTTAGTATTGTTAGGAAGAAATCTAGTACAAGTTGGATTTTTTTTACTTTTTATATGTGACTTGATTTTTTTTCTGTCAAAGGATTTTCTCTTCTTTGAAATCCGGTAACTTTATTAAGTGGTGCCTTTGAACTGACTGTTCTAGATCAGTTTTTCTTTTTCTGGGATATAGTATGCCTTTACATTTTATAGATTCTGATTCTTTTTTTTTTTTTTCTGGAAAGTTTCTTGAATTATACCCTTAAATATTTACTCTGTTCTGCATTTTGTTTCTCTTATTTACCAACACCTGTTACTTGTGTTTTAGTGCTCTTTGCCCGTCTTCTGTATCTAACTTTTCTTTCCATATTCCCTTTGACTCTGTTGTTTGCTATCTCAGTGATGTCCTCTCATCATCCTTACGTGTTTTTACCAGTTCTCAGTCTTCCTTGTGTTGCCTCCAGTCAGACATTTGTTGTTACGATTGTCCACGCTGCACCCACCCCAACAGGCTTCATCTTTTTCTATGGTGTTAAAATTTCTTCTCTGATTACATAGATTTCTTCTCTGTGCTCTTTTATAAAGCAAACTGTTTCACTAAGTTTTGAAAAATCAGAGTGATGCATTTTTCATTTGCTCATCACTGCGTTTTTCTTTTGTTTTGGTGAGCATTTTTCACCTGCCATTTGTATCCCCAGTGCTCCCCTAATTTTTGTCCTGGTGGCATATGGTATAGTTCCTTTGTTGGTTCCTTTTTACTTACTTCTTATTCTTGACGACAGTAAGTTTTTCCTTGACCATCTATTGTAGGAAGCTCATGTTGGGGAGGAGCCAGGACTAATGGGAATTCTGCTTAGGATTTGTGTGTGTGTGTGTGTGTGTGTGTGTGTGTGTGTGTGTGTGTGTGTGAAGGAGAGAATGAGAGAGAGCGCGAGATTTGATACTCACTCCACATCTGGTCACATTGCCAAATCTTTCCTCTGCTACCACTACTGCCGCCTGTCCCCCAGACACACCCCACAGGCTGAGCTGGCCTCACGCTCCACTTTCTCAAGACTTTGTGCCAAATGTGGTTAAGGGAAGCACTGCCTCTATTCCCCCAAATCTGTTCCATTGTTGCAAGTAAGTTATTGTTTTTGTTTGTTTGCTTTGTACTGTAACGTTCAGGGTGTACCACTCTCAGAAGATTTGTACTTGGCCTGTTTTTTCTGGTATCTGTAGCCACAAACATCCTCTCTCCTGGTTCAAACACCCTTCTTTGAATGTCAACACTTTTGTTAGAGCCTTCTCCTATTTTGTGATCCAGAGTTTCAGGCATTTCAGCTTCACTGAGGACAGTGTTTGTATGTCTCTCTCTTCTTCCTCTTGCTGCTTTAAGATGAGTTCCAGAGAAGCGTGAAGAAAATCTAACTTAATGCACTTATTTTAAAACCATATTCCTACTTAAAATTTTTGCTTATTTTATTATTAGTATTTCCCAGATATGGGGATATTTTCTTTTGTTCTCCATTAAGTAGGCATGGAGAATCCTTGATACTGTTGTTGTCTTAGCCATTTCTTCTTTCTGCTTCCTAATTATAGTTCCCTTGGCTGTTTCTCATGGTGACAAATTAAAAATTCCATAGGTTTTGATTTTACTGTGGAAGCACTTATAAATGTATGGCACAAATTTAGTGTTCAAAAAATGTTAGCTTAATCTGAATCTCATTACAGTTTCTTGTTCTTATTCCAAAAAAGAGAATAAACTAGAATATAAATTAAATTTAAAATTACTTTCTTCATTACAAGCTACGTATTCTGAGATTTTGCACTGAGTTCTAATGATGGAAACATGATGGATATTTGCTTGTATCTGAAATGTTATACATTGAGTGAGAGAAAATGTGAACTACTAAAATGTACCTAAAGTGAAAAATACATCTAGAGTTCCATCTAGTACATTATGAAAAATACTAATTTTGGAGTCTTTCACTTATTTAAAAAAATATATTGAGCTTCTACTAGCACTTGCTAAATCTTGATTCAGAATCATGTGGCTCTATTATTTTCCCTAAAGACCAGACACAGTTTAAATTGGATGCTTTTTTCTGGTTCCTGCTTTAGTGTGAAGCAGTGGGAAACAAAACACAGTGTAGTCAAGTAATGAGATCACATTGTATTGATTATATTAGATACATATGATCATAACTTTAAAGTCATATTTCATAATAGTGTTCTAATTGAACTAACTTTTTAAAAACCAACTTTTCTGCTAGTTCCTACTTTTATGTTTTCTTTGCATGTTTTTTCTCTTAATGAGTTTGCTCTTGAATAACTTTTCTCTGTTTTTACTTGGATTTTTCCTCAAGTGAAATCTTAGATGTTAAATTCCCAGTAGGCAGAAACCGTATCTCTGTTGTATCTTACCTGTGCTGTGTTTAATAAATGTTTTGTGATGGTGATAATCTGTTGCCTTCTGTCCTTTCTCTTTGTTCCATTTTATTTTTCTCTTTTTACACCTACATGTAGTCTTTGCTAGACTTCTGTGCTACTCATTTTTACTGTTCTCTCTAGATCTGCTGGTGGCTATGAGATTTTTCTAAAGCGATGGTTCTATTTTCAGGTGTAAAAAGGTTAGAATTCATTTGATGCATTTTCAAACAGCTTCTCTTTGACTGCCTGCAGTAATCTACAGAAGTATGAAAGTTCCAGTATCATTCAAATCTCTTAATTTGGACAGTTACCACGATCATATTATTCTGAGGGCAAATCGACTGCTTTTCTCCTGGTGTCTTTTGTGAAGGCAAGAGCCTTAGCGCTATCTGGGGCAGGGAGTTACCTCATTTAGAATTTAAGCCATGGGAAGTACTATCCACATCCCTGGTACTACACAAATAAAAAATAAAGCATGCCACCAGACAGCACAAATAATCAAGTGTCATCAACCGTGAAACTCTGAAGGGGTGAGAAGGAGGATGGGAAGTAAAATCTAATAAAAAATGATGTGTAAACTGTTTCATGAAAGTCATTTTTTATTACAAAAGCAATAACACCTTTCCATCAACTTTGTACAATAATTTTAATAACCTTTAGTGAATATTAGTAAGTTATGTTGACCCTTGAGGTCCCTGGATGGCTAGAAATAAACACACACAGATTAACCATGTTGCCGCTCTTCAGCTCTGTTATGCAAACAATTATATATAAGGTCAGGTCAGGCCACCATGGATATTGTTTGCCAAACAGTTTATTCCTAAGACCCTTGACCTCATTTTAATGTGTGCATTCAAAAGAACACTCAATACGGTGTTGCTAGCTGCAGCCACCAAAAATTAAGAAGTTGGTACTTTTTCCAACAAGAGGGGGTTGGAAATTCTGTTAGAAATTCATTTAATACAGTTGAAAGTTCATGCATCATTTTAAAAACTCTGATTCAACCAGAATGCTTTTATTCATCATATAAATGTCATATCCGATACGAAACTGTTTGGAAGAGCTAAAAGTGGCCTTGTAAATTAAGTTTTTGTTTTATTTTTAAATTTATAGTGACTTCAACTAACTTCCCAATTGCTTTCTACTTTGGCTTTTTAACAATGTGCCTTTTGTCAGATTTCAAATACTGTTGATGGCTTTTTCTAAGTATTACTTAATTTGAAAGTTTAATCTTTTCATTTTGAAACACATCATTTTCAATGGAAATGGAACATTTTGGAACTAGCTGGATTTAGTGAAAATAAGCAAATTCATATGGTAGTTCATATGAGTTATGGATACCTTGTTCAGGAAGCAGGAAATGACCTGAAAGGTGAATAGAAAGAAGAGAGAATGAATCATAGGAAAAAATTCAATCTAATGTGCTTTAAAACCAATTATATTTTTAATACCGTCTATCCTCAGTGGGCCCTCAAGAGGCATACACATATTGCTAGAGCTGTCATTAGGATTTCAGGAATGACTTTAAATCTTTCTGTGGCAAATATCTCCAATCATTTGTAAATTTAATTATCAAGTTAGCAAGCACCCAGATTTGATGAACATGTTTGCAAACATGATTATGCACCAGAAACAGCACCTATACTTCCTCCCTCAGATATCCCTTTAATCTCTTCACAGCGCAAGGCTTGTCTGGGCTCAAATTAAGAATCTGTGTTGGAAGCCACAGATGCAATATCTGTATATTACAGTGCGAGAAAAGACGAGGTTTGTTTTCAATTCCCCTTGCTGTTATTTCCTACCTTTGTAAATTATTGAAGGCAACACATTCTCTCTACTTATATTTTATGTAAGTCTCAAATGGTATCGTAAATAGTGTATGCACAGACGTATATTCCTGTATTAGCCAAAAAAAGATGCTGCTGCTAAAATTCAGTTTAATGAATTTCTAAAGCTCCCTGTTAATTCTATTTCACGGTGGCTTTGCATTTTTATGGAATTTGAAAGCACAAGTTGTAATTGCTAATATCTGAAATTAATATAAGTAAACTAGATAGCTCAGCGGTGCTCTTTGCTTATAATTCATTCATACAAAGACAGGATTGTCTACATTTTGTGTGTTTTCCTAGTATACCCTTGCTGGCACATTCATGTTAGTTCATTTAAGATACTGGGTTTCTAGTCCATTAATTTGTTATTATACAATGGCTATTAATAATGTAATCCTTAACCTGTTTTATTACTTACATGGTTTTCTAAATATGTATATACCCCAGAGTATTGTGTCATATATCTTAACCAATTTTATTGTGTTCAATAATTTTTTAGTCCCAAACAGGGAAGGCTAGATTTATTTTTCTCTCCAGGTAGTTCGCTAGAGATCCCATCTGGACCTAACCTGCTACCTGTGGTGGTTGATGGGCCTCCATGGACCACCTTGGAGGTGGAAGATGTGAGATGCAGATACTTATCAGTGGTATGCTCTCTATTAAGAGGACAGCTTAGATCAGAAAGAAGTTCCAAGGGAGCTGTTAACAGGAGTGATTCCTTCTGTCACCGGTCCCTAAGCATTTTGAAAAGAACTTAAAGAAGACATAGATACTTTAATTTCTTCCCCCCAAAGCCTTCAGATCACAGTGCTAAGAGTAAGGAGGAGTGAGCGTTAAGAGTGAATCTCCAAGTGTATGTGTCTAGGGGAGGGATTTTGAGGAGATTGCTGACAATATTGGATGTATTGCCCAGGGTAAGGTCTGTTGTGGTGTGTTGCTGAGGATACTAGATATGCATGTATACACCTGTCTTTCCAAGAGACCTGAATAAAGTAATCTAGGTGTCCTCTCTCACACTGACAATAAAGAAAACAGTCTGCTCCTTCCCTGAATAATCTCACTCTTCAATTCAAGGTCATTCAGTTCATTTCAATTGACACATATTTATTAGCAGATAAAGTTTAGGAAGACACCAGCAAAGTAAGACAAAACAAGTCTATGGTTTTTATGGAACAAAAGCCCTTAGGAAAGTCATACTGAAAGACAGAACCTCAACAATTTTGTAGAGAATTTCCACACAGGACGTGGCCACTGCGCTGCACCTTCCCCAAGAGATCACCTCAGTATCTTTTTGAGGATGGATCCCTTACAAAAAAGCTGAGTTTGAGGAAAGACAAAAGCCAAAGGTTAGAATTTCCAGCAGGATTTTGCTTAGAGAAGCATGTAAACGTGGTCTTACTCTCTGACATTTGTTTAACCAAGCAAAACCTTTGACCCCACTTTTTTTTTTGAATTTGCTCATGGATGCCACCTCCTGGACCAATCGCCCCCTTGGTTTCATTCATCGCAACAAGCAAGTAAGGCGTTTCCTGTCTTGCTCCACTGCCACAGCCCAGCTCGAGGCCAGCAGCCTAGATGCTTGCTTTTCTTGGACGGGTATTGAGTTTTATTCTTTGAAACCCTGGTTTTGGGGGACTTCTCACTGTCAAGTAGCCCAAAACTGCCAGGCAGATGACTTCTACAAGAATCCAGAGTACCACATGGTACATTCTAAGAATCTCCTAAAAGTTGTGACCACCCAGAGACAGTTAGCCCAAGGGAGGAGTTAAGCTCATGAGAGTATCAGTCTCTTAATCTGTAAAATGTGGATAATAATTCAACCCACCTCATAGAGCTATTGTAGTATTAATACACTTGTACATCTAGAGGGAGGCATGGAATGCTGAGGCAATTGCAATTCTCTCATGGGTGAGGAAGCTTTCCAGGTCCTTAGGTTACATGCCTCCACCCTCAGCGCACCAACCACAGGCTGGTGTGCACACAGAGCACATCAACCAGATACATGAGAGACACTGCTGGTAACATAATCAGTCCCCCTGTCTTTCTACAAGATAATTTATATACTATAAAAATTCGCTATAACTCTCCAGCTAGGATGTCATAGTTACCAATTCCTCCCTCTCATACTTCCTCTGGCTCATTGATGTTCTAGTATCATCAGTACCTGGAAGTTTCAGGCAGCCCAGATTCACTCTTAGACTACCTTCTGGATCATCAGGAATTATACAAGAATTGTGTTCATTTGCATAAGTCTTAGGGAAAGACACATGAATACAAAATATTTTTGACTCTCTTGTCACGCTTTTCCTGTACTGGAAAGTTAAGGCTTATTTCTTGGAATTTTTTGAGGTTATGAATATGTGAATCCTATGGCTTTCTGATTCTAGCTGCCTCCCTGTGTGCTTTTTCACTGATGCTTCCACTACAATAAACGCCATCCTGTAAATGTTATCTCTACTCTGAGAGTTTGGATTACTCTGTGCAGGAAACAGAAATGTTTATTCCTATCAACTCCTATCAGCACTGGGGCCAACATCAATACTGAGTCTTCTGGTAAAAAAAAATATACTTCAGGAACCACATTCTGCTTCCAAAATGAGTTAGGATTCTCTATCAACCTCACAAAGAAATCAAGGACTATGAGGCCCAAAGGATGGCCCTGAGAGAAGCAATGATGCCCTGTGTATAAGTATCTTTCTCACTTTTTTAGATTTATTACCCAGATGAATTGTGTATATGTCAGAATATTCTAAATTATGCTACAGTAACAAATGATCTGAAATCTCAGTGACTTGCATCAGCAAAGGTTTATTTGCTGCTTGTGCTGCATGCCCATGGTAGGTTGGCTGTGACTATCTGGAACCCTGCCGTTTTTATGGCAGAGACTGAAGGTGGACTATGGTGAACCACGCCCATGATGTTAAAGTTTCTACCTTAAAATGATGCATGTCACCTTTGTTCATGTTTCATTTGCCAGAGCGTGTCACAAGGCCAAGTCTGACATCAAATGGGTGGAAAGTATAATCCTTCTCCAGGGAGAGGCAGCTAATATTTTGAAAATTAATATCATCAACTTATCATTAGCATGTTGTTAGCTTTAGGTTTTTCTTTTAGAACTGATTTTAATTGAGCACCCCATTTTCATGCACTATGCCCCAGAAGACAAGTTTTAGTGCATTGCAGCCCTTGTTCTGGAACAAATACCCTGTATTAGTCTGCTTGGAAGGCCATAACAAAATACCATAAACTGAGTGACTTAAACAACAGAAATTTATTTTCTCACAGTTTGGGAGACTGGAAGTCCAATACCAGGATGCCAGCAGGGTTGGTTTTCATGGAGAGCTCTTCTCCCGGCTTGTAGATGGCTGCCTTCTCCCCATGTGCTCACATAACCTCTTCTTTATGCAAGCGTAGAGAGGGAAAGAGAGGACAAACTCTCTGGTGTCTCTTTTATAAGGGCACTAATCCCATCATATGGGGCCCACCCTCATGACCTCATCTAACCCTAATTACTTCCCAGAGGCCCCATCTCAAAATACCATCACTTTCGGGGTTAAGGCTTCAACATGAGAATTTTGACAAGATACAAACATTCAGTTCCTAACATAACACTCCCAGTGCCTATAATCAAGTCGGCCTCCGAAGCAGCAACTATCAATGTTTTCTTTCTTTTCTGGAGAGGCACGAACCATTGGGAGACTCTGGATTCACTGTTCAGGCTCCCAGTGTTTCCACGGCATTGCTGAACATATGGACATCTACCCAGCTCAGTGTTGGCTGTTTCTTCTTTGGAATGAATTGTAGTTCACTCCTTCCCCAGGGCTGAGCCTCTCACACCAGTATACCTCAGTGATAGAGCTAAATGAAAATATTTCCTAATTTTCTCCAGAAAATTTCCTGTTCCTCAGTCCCCTTTCACGTGCCCTACGGTAATCACTCATTGCTTTTCCTGGTTTTTCCTTTTGTCTCCATGTCACAGAATCCTTGTTAATTCCACCAGGTGGGAATTAACTCAATTATTTTTGTGGATGGCTGCCATATTTCTCTTCTGTTTCCCAGTGACTCTGTTATCTTCCTTTATTCCTTTCCTTTTATGTCTAGACAAGAAAATCATTTACAGTTATTTATGGTCTCCAATTATCCTGCTGGTCTTCTGTTATTCTTTTCCTATTACACATTCTAATTACATTTATGTGTCGCTTAACGACGGGAATACATTCTGAGAAATGCGCCCTTAGGCGATTTCATCGTTGTGCATGTGGATGTGGTAGAGTATACTGAAGGGAAACAAAATTTGCCACCCCAAAATGTGTCTCTTTAACGTGAGGGTTATTTTAGGCTGATTATTTTTTTTTTTTTTTTTTTTTTGTGAGGAGATCAGCCCTGAGCTAACATCCGCCAATCCTCCTCTTTTTTTTTTTTTTTTTTTTGCTGAGGAAGACGGCCCTGGGCTAACATCGGTGCCTATCTTCCTCCACTTTATATGGGACGCCGCCACAGCATGGCTTACCAAGCAGTGCGTCGGTGCGCGCCCGGGATCCGAACCAGCGAACCCCGGGCCGCCGCAGCGGAGCGCGCGCACTTAACCGCTTGCGCCACTGGGCCGGCCCCAGGCTGATTATTTTTAAGAAAGAAAGGACTTAGAAATTTTTTTTTTGTCACTTCCCCCTTAACTGCCTAAAAGAATTCGGATAAAAAAACCTGTCTCAGAAAGTGAGTTATCACCTTAGCACAACATGAACTAGGGAGGAACCTAGAAAAGCCTGTTTTTCGGGGTCCCCTCTGTGTTGTTCTGTTTCTTTGTGGCCAAACACTTGTTTTTCAAACTCTGCTCCTTTTCACCTACCTGTGAATTGCTCTCCTTCCCTTTGAGGTCCCTGACTCTCCCCATCCCCAACATGTTCTTTTGTCTTTAGCTGAGGATGGTATTTAAGGTCAGGGCTTTGGCCATTTTGGTGAGTTACTTGGTTTTCCTGGGTTTCTCCCGTGTATACATGGTATTAGACTTTTGTTGATTTTTCTCCTGTTAATCTGTCTCATGTCACTTTAATTCTTAGACCAACCAGAAAAACCTAAAATATAGAGGAAAACTTCTTCCTCCCTGCAGTACTCACACAAGCCTAGATGGTATAGCCTACTACACTCCTAGGCTATATGGTACCAATCTTATGGGACCACCATGGTATACGCAGTCTGTTGTTGACCAAAACATCATCATGTGGCACATGACTGTATTTCACTCCTCTGCTTGGAGCTCATCAGAGACATCCCAATGTTCTTGAGGTAAAATTCAAATACCTCATCGTAACCCACAAGGTCCTACAGAATCTGGCTCCTGCCTTCCTCTCTGACTGCATCTCAAACGATTCTCAGCCATTGTTCACTTTGCTTGAGCTACACAGACCTTCTCTTTGTGCCCTGAACAAGCCAAGCTCTTCATGCTTCTAGCCTTTTGTCCTTACCATTCTGTCTTCCCCTGGCTCTTCACATGGCTAGCTGATTCTGTCCTTTTCTCGGTGAAGCCTTCCCTGGCCCTCCTAACTAAGAAAGGCCTCTTTCATCACAGGTTCTCCTATCTCCTTGTTCATATCCTTTATGACAATAATTACCACTTATAATTTCTTTATTTGTTTATAAGTTTTTTTGTCTCCCCCATCAGGATGTACTGTTAGGGCAGGAGTTTTGTCTTCCCTTTTGCTGTGTCCCAGCACTTCATATAGTGCCTGACACTATAAGGTACCTCCTAAGTGAATGATTAAATTATTACAGCATTGTTATATGAAGCCAAAATTTGTTTTCTTATAACCTTTATTTGGAAGACCTAGTTTGATCCTCTAGGGTCTTATAGAACACATCTAATCTGCCTTTCACTTGACAATTTATTAAAAATTGTAGGATATTTTTGGTCTCTGTGTGACTTCTTTTCCATAGGCTTAACATCTTCAGATCCCTTAACTATTATTCAGGGAACATGTGTTTATGACCTTTCAACACTCTGTTCACTGTCTTAGATTTATGTTACTACTTTAAAATTTTTCCCTTTTGACATTTGGTTCATCACCACAGCTAGACCACCCATTTGACCATCTGCAGCAGGACAACAGAGCAGCGTAGATGTTGAGAAATGGCTTCAGTAAAGTAGGAACTGGTCTCCCCAGACACACCCTTGGGGCTCCTTCCTAGAAATGGTCATCCATATTCCTCCTAAATCATAGACTTATTTACTATGTTCAGTGGGCTTAGAAAGAAAAATGCAAGATACAATAGGAAGAAGAATGCCCTTCCCCCTGCTCTGCGGCCACCTCTGATCACCCTCTTTAGGCCTCTCCATGGAGGGGGCATTTTCAATCTGCTTGCTCAGCACTAGGACATTATTTAGTCTGTGGTTATTAGTGGATACAGTTTTTTACTTTAAAAAGCACAAACCCAGATCTCACACTCTCGAATTCTTTTCTTCCATTCATGTAAACTCTTTCTCTACATCTCTGAGGCCTTGTTACTTTTCTCTTCTCTCTCTGGCTGCATGTGGCTGTGTTAGTTGATTCAGACCTATTCTTGGGGCCCAGTGAACTCTCATTTCATGTTGGGTGAAGGAGCAATGGTCCCATGTGGATTCCAATCCTCCTTGTCCTTCCTCTGACCCCTGCGTTTGAGTGGAGGACACTTACATGGCCATCAGTAAGTCCTTAAACAAGCATAACCCGTTAGTTTAATATGCCAAAATCTTTTTTTCTTGTTAATCATGGTCATTTTATCCAACATATTAACTGATATTCTAGTTATATATGATTTTCAAATTTGTCAGCAGAGTACCAATATCCTTAACAAAACTTGTGTTACAGAATAGAATCAAGTGCAGAGCCCGCTGTTATGCCATTAGACACACTGGTGTGCAACATTCCTCACACATATCTCTATGTCAGTGCTTTGCTAACTCAGATCTGCCATGTGAAGAGCATTCTTCATGTCTATTTATGGTCAGCCTAGACCAAAACCTCTGTGTTGAATGAACCATTCACTGTGAACTTATTCATTTCAGTATTGATTCATTTTCTTGCAAATCCATAATATATAGATTGCATCAAATACATTTTGCAACAATCCCTTAGCTATTTGGAATCAATTTGAGAGACTTTGAGTATATCCTCAAAGTCCTCTCTGATAACGTGATCTATATCATCTTCTCTTGACTGCTAGGTTAGGAAACTGAAGCAAATTTGAGGTTCAGGCTCAATGTCTGTTCATTATCTGATGGTAGTTTATTTGGTTCCTCCTATTTTTTTGGTTCTATACTTTATTACTGATGAAATGATGTTGTCAATAGTCTCAAATTTCTTTTGGACAGAGGAAGGGATAAATAAATAATGTGTATGTGTGCATGTGTGTGTATCTAAAGAAAGACAAACTAGCTTCTATGCTGCTAATTCTGAGAACTTTGAATGGCAGTATGGTTCTGTCAATTAATCTGAAGTTAATCTGAATGCACTCTCTCTCTAGAGATATTTGGCTAAAATAATAAAACATCCTCTGAAATTTCTTTACCATTGTATTCTTTTAGTAAAAATGGCAGTTTCATGAATGAATTTAGAAGAAAATAGATGAGTATATATTTTTAACTATGGTGCCACTATATTGACTATCTAATCATCAGTCTCCATATTCTTATCTTTACTAACAGATTGTTAGTAAATCATCATTTGCCACTCACACTTACTTTTATTCTATTGCTTAGTCTCATTCTTGAATGGGTGATGTTTTAGGTAATGGACGATAAGGTTGAGTGAGAGTATCTCAAATTCTATTGTCAGTTCATTGAGGAATGAAGAATTCTTTATATTTTTTGTTTCTTAACTCTGTGCCAAACAACCAGTAAACATTTGTGAGCACGTATCATGTGCTAGGCATGGTTTTAGGCACCGAAGGTATGTAGGTGAGTAAGACAGAGTATAGATAGACCAAAATTAGCTTTTCTTGCACCTTATCTAAAGAAATGGATAAATCTTAAGTCAGTTGATATCTCCCTGCTATTTGAGAATGGCTCAAGTCCCCAATACCACACCATGCAGTGGTTAAATAACTCTACATATTTCCAGAAAATTCCCCAGCAAACTTATGTTTTCATAGTTACCACTACTCTCTGTGTCCATGTGTGTTTTTATGCTTCCCTTTAACCTGGATGTGAAATTCAGCCCCTTCCACAAATTTCCACATTTCCACTAACCAGGCTCCTCATGCCCAACACACACACACAGACCATAGATATTTCTGAACATTTATTTGTGGGGAACGAGATGAGAATTACATCATAGCAACATAAACAACTTCCAATTGAACACTAAGCATCTTCCTGTTGACCACCTCAAAACTTAGAAGCTGAAAACAGGATTTATTATTATTTCTCACAGTTCTGTGGGTTGACTGGGATCAGCTGGGGGGTTCTTGTTTAGAGTCTTGCATGCGGTTGCAATTACAGTCAGCTAAGGTGCAATTATCTGAAGTCTCAACTGGGCTGGGTATCCAAGGTGGCTCACTCACGTGGCAAGCAGTCAATGCTGGTTGTTGTCTGGGAGTTTGGTTGGGATTGTCAACTGGAGCATCTACAAGTAGCTCTCAGGTAGCTTGGATTTTTCACAGCGTGGTGACTAGGTTCTGAGAGGGAGTCTTTCAAGAGAGAGTACTCCAAGAGAACCATGTGGAATCTGCCAATCCCTCTTAAAATCTAAGGCTAGAACTGGTGTGGTGTCACTTTTGCCATAGTCTATCCATTAAGGAACTGCAAGCCAACCCAGATTCAAGGGAGTGGAGGAATAAACTCTACATCTCAATGGTGGGATGGATGGTACATGCATCATTCTGCCCACACAGCCGCTCTCCTAACACATGGGGATTTCCTCTGACCCTCTCCCCTCCGTAGTCTCCTGCCATCCCTTTTCTTGCCTCTCCCTTTTCTCCTCTATCTCTTTGGAGGTAAACAAACTTGCTCCTGCTATCAAGCAATAAATCGTGTTGCCTCGCATTGCTTTAGCCCTTAATGGTATCCATACCCTCAGTATTCACCCTCTACCCTGGAGGCTTATCAAGATCTTTTCTCTACACGGTTTCCACCTGAAGAAAATTTCTGGAACCAGCTTTCCAGATAATACAATTTTTATGTAATTGCATCTAGTAATATTTCTTTTACTTTAACAAAGATACTAGAAACCCACACAGATATCCCAAACCTGTTGGCAGACTTATCCAGAAAATGCAATAAATAAATAAATAAATAAACAAATAAAATTATACATAGAAAATATCTCAGATCCTCAAGGGCTATATTTTATTCTTTTTTTATATCACAGATATATAACACTGTGTGATACCCAGTAGGTACTCAGTTACCGATATCATACCATCATACTACTTACCATATCATCATACTTTAAAATTGGGGTGTTTACAATCAATGGTGTATTTTAATTTAATTGTCAAAATTTTTTCCTTTCATAATGGTAAATAAAATAATAGTGTATTTTAAATCATTGGTGTCTGTCTTAGATTCAGTAAAATATGATAACAAATCTTTAAAATCATAAAGACTTACTGAATATCCATTCTTCTAAAATACGTTTTTTTCTTCTGAGAATCTTCTAATGAATTTTAATTGGTGGCCTCTCCAATGAGACCTGCTTCCTCACTGCTTCAGTTATTGAATATTCCAGTGCCACAGCTGCTGAGGCCCAAAACCTGGAATTCATCTTTAGCACTTTTCTTTCCCTAACACCCCACATCCAGTTCTTCAGCAAATTCTGTTTGCTTGATTTTCTAAATATATCCAGAATCCAACCACTTACAACTATTTCCACAGTTAGTGTCCTGGGCTGAGCCACAATCCTGTCCCAATCTTGGTTTCTGTCATAACCTCTTAATTTATCTCCCTTACCTTATATGACAGATTGTTTTAGGACCTTTTGGACTCTTAGGACCTTTGCACTTGTGGTTGCCTCTGCCTCGAAGGATAGTCTTCCAGATCTCCACTGTGGAACTCCCTCATCTTCTTCAAGTGTTATGTCAACTGTCATCTTATCATTGAGTCCTCTGCTGACCACTCTATTTAAAATTATACCCCCAAATCTCCTATCCCTTTACCCGGCCCTATTTTTTTCTATAGTACTCACCTTTTAACATACTACAGAATGTTTCTGTAGGTTTGTGTTTGCTTTGTTTAGGATGCATGTTAAGAGCATGGGGCAATGCCTGGCGCATTTTAGGAACTCAATAACATTCTGTTAAATGAATTGAGTGAATGTTAAGAAGAATTATTGAAACTCAAGTCTCTATTCCTTTCAACCAATATTTGGTTCAAAAATTCAGCCCCTAAAATAATCTCCTTATTTTTTAGGCGTAAGAAATGTTCCTACCCAGGGAGTTAGTAACTTTATTTACCGAATGTTTTTGTTTTACTGAAATAAAATTTTAAACACCTTATAGGAAATTCTCTTTCGACTAGAACTCTTCAAAGTCTGTTTTGAGGAGTGCTATGAATTGAATTGTATCCCTCCCCCTCCAAATTTATATGTTGAAGCCCTAGCCCCCAATGTGGCTGTATTTGGAGAGAAAGCTTATAGGAGGTAATTAAGGTTAAATGAGGTCATAAGGGTGGGGTCTTAATCCGATAGATTTGTGGTGGAAGAAGAAGAGGAAGAAGAAGATGAAGAGGAAGAGGAGGAAGAGGAAGAAGGGGAGGGGGAAGGGAGGAGGAAAAGAAGAAGGTGAAGAAGTAGAGATCTCTCTCTCTCTTTACTTGCACAAACCAAGGAAATGCCATGTAGGGACACAGTGGGAAGGTGGGCTTCCGTAAGGCAGGAAGAGAGCTCTCATCAGAACCTGACCATGCTGGCACTCTGATCTTGGACTTCAGCCTCCAAAATTGTGAGAAAATAAATTTCTGTTGTTTAAGCCACTCAATCTATGGCATTTGTTGTGGCCACTCGAGCTGACCAATATAAGAAATGATCTCTTTTCCTTGCTAAACCATTCACTCAAATTAATTTCTTCTAAATTCATATAAATCATAGTCAATCTCATCTATAAAAGTGACTTACTTTATTATTTCAGATGGGCAGACTAATCATTTTATTAGACATTGTTTAGAAATATATGCTACCTTTTCCCACAATAGCCTCAACTGCAGGGCTAGGGGTTCTCAAAATAATCTTCTGTATGAAGAATGATTTAGATTCAAACACAGTTATGTCGATCACAGATGTTCCCTGTTCCCTCTTATTGACAGAACTATCAGATACCTCAAGGATGTTTCAGTGTTCATCAAATCATCATTAGCTATTGGTATGGCAGACAAAAGTCATTTGTGCCGTCAGGTTGTAGAACCTCAATATTTTAATGTTGTATTTGTGTAATATATATATATACACATATATATATATTTCTATATATTATCTGTGTTAATTATATATATGGTATTTATATATTTCTAAACATATCTCTAAATACTGCTTCTAAATCATAACAGGCAGAAACGGTCTCATAAGATGTGATTCCAAATGATATCAAACAGGCAGCATCTTGATGCTGCTCTTCTAAGGCCTTTTATTGAAACAGCTTGGTGAATAATTCAGAGGCCTGGGTCTGCTCCTATGTGCTCTTGGCTCATGATTTTGAAATTAAAAAGATGGATGTACACTCACATGATGTTTTTGCACCAAATTACAGCTGTGGTTTTAAAATTTCCATCATGCTTTGATGGTATAGAAATAAAAAAAAATCGGATATATAATGGATATTGAATAGGTAAAACTATGTAGTTATCCTAAGGAGATTCGCTAAAATTAATATTCTCCTTTAGGCTGAGGGCATACTTTATCTTTAACGTTAGACCATATTAGCCTACAGATCAACTTATTTAGCAATTCAGGCAAGTGTTTTGCAGGTAGAATGTTTTGGTTGGCCCAGCGGCATGCTGTGCTGAAAATACGAAGTAATAGCAAAGACCCACTCATGCTTCTTTACTCTTTGAAGGGAGGGGACAGTTGAATTAAACAAATCTAAGACATTGTCAGGCTCAGGTTATATTGTTCCATGCCGTATAGTGTAGAACTTTGAGGTCACGATGAGTCACTAGTAAGGAAGTGAGAAAATTATAGTAAATTTTATATACATATAAAATTAAACTCTCTTTCCATGTGTACTCTGCGTAAAAGCACATGCCCTCTGGCCTGAAGTAGATGGTGGTCATGGTACATTTATAATTAAGGAGAAAAGCAGATTATAAAACATTCTGCATATTATGATCTTATTTTAGTTAAAATATACAATACATATAATTATATAAACATATGGTAAATCACAAACTTGAGGGAGAGCTATAATTTCACTTTACATATAGCTGACTAGGGATGTGTGTGTGTGCTGGGTTGATATGGAAGTGTATCACCAAAATAAGTTCTCTCGGAGCGGCAGGGTTTCAGGTCATTTGTGTATGTACATTATTTTATTTCTCAAATTTTGTACAATGAAGAGGTACTGCTTTTTCAATATGATAAAATCATTTTTTAAAAGGGTAAGCTGTCTATGTTTTTAAATTTGGCTCAAACTTCTACAACAGAATGTTAATTTGCCTCTAGTCTCACTTTAATCAACAAAGATCATCTTTCTCTGTATTGTTAGACTATCAAGAGCACAGTGCGTAGACTCTATTTTATCAGACTTTTACAAAAATGCCTTTGCTGAATTTTGATAAAATGGTATGCCCTCTATTGAGGTGAGAATGGTCCTCTTGCCCGTGTTATTTATGCCTTTGGTAAAAAAAAAAAAAAACATGATTTTTTGATATTATCCATTGTAAGACTCTGTGTACTTTATACAAGGAGTGTTGCCATAAAATCCTACATGAGAACAGTTGCAAGGGCAGTTTTGCCTCTGCAGATAAAAGTTTTCTCATTTTTGTTTTCAGGGAAATAAAAATGTAATACAACAGGTTTTCCAGTTTACCTTATCTACTGAAAAACTTAGTGCTAAATCTATTGTCCAAAAATTATAATTTTGTCAAATGTAATTATTGGAAGAATTAACTCTGCTACTTTTGGGTGGACTCAATTTATTTAAAATATAAATGAGTTAGATTGCACTGTATTTGAATATGTAAATTATTTTACACACTTGCAGACATATATGGGGTAAAAATCTTATATCATAAAATTCCCAATTATTGAAAAGTACATGTAGACACACTACCTATATACTTTATTCATTCCTGTATTTATTCATGTTTCAGGGCATAGTTATATGGGAAGACAGCAATGAGAGAAACAGAAAAGGGCCTTTGCCCTCATGAAGCTTATATTCAAGAGAGGGAGCTCTGATAGTAAGCATGATGAATAAATCAATTATGTAGAATGTTAAAATATGAAATGTGTTATGTAAAAGGATTAAAGTAGGCTAATAAGCATTAGATGCCATTGAAAATGTTTTAAACCACAGTAGTAACAGATAAAATACTCATTTTAAAAAATCTCATTTAATAGTAAATAAAATTCTTACATGATTAAGCAAATGCTTGAATCGAACTCTTCCTTAAAATGTGTTCATTTGTCATTTTGGAACATGTTTTTATGAGCAATTGTATGCAAGCAATGTGCTAGGTTCTGGGGATATAACGGTAATAAGACAATTACAGTCTCGGTTCTCACGGAGTTCAAATATGCAGAGAAAGAGAAAGGCAGACACAGCTGTAGGATATTATGTGAAAGAAGGTGTGATAGGGACGTTCAGGATGCTGTGGGAGTGTGCAGACCGGGCCCTTGACCTTGTTTGTGGGAATAGGAAAGGCTTCCTTTGAGGAAGCAATTATAAAATGAGAGGCAGGGTATGTGCTGGCCAAGAAAATAGTGGAGATTTAGTTCCTGGAAGATGGAACTTTGTATCCAAAGCCATGGAGGTGAAAGAGGGCAGGACGAACATTCAGAGAACTAAAAGGTGTCCCGTGTGCTGGAGCAGGGCGTCTGGGGAAGAGCGGTGACTTCCCCGGGGAGAGCCAGACAGGCGCCAGGTTAGCAAGGGGCTTTAGAACACATTGAGCAAATGCTAACAGCAATGGAAAAGGACTCAAGGATTTATAGTGTAAAACCTTTTGAACAAATAGGGCTTGATGGACACACACAGAAAACAATTACATCTTTCTCACCATTGCCCCTTTCAATTCAGCTCCGGGGATTAGTTCTTTCTCCGTCTTGGGAGGAAATCTCAGACGGTTTCCGTAGACTTTCCAGGCACTCTGAAATACTTTAATATCAAGCCTCTATCTCCAGCTCGTGCTTCCCTCCCGATTCGCATTCCTGACTCCCCCTTCCTGGCTGCAAGGCACAAGCAAGTGTAAATAGCTTACTGGAACCTATTTAGAATCGGCATTTAAAAAATATTGACAGCACAATATCACTCACCTGTGTTTATGCCTTCCCAGACTTGTGAAGTGACTATGAAATGATTTCTGTTTCATGCCTGGACCTCTGGAGATAAAAAGCTACAATGTTGAGGAAGAAGAAAAGTTTTAGGATGTGCTGTAACAAGCCATTGAGATTTGGTTTCTTGAGAAATTTATTTAACAATGCTGCCTCAAAAATTATATGCATAATATAGTTTTTTTTTGTTTGTTTTGTTTTTAAACAGAGAATGAGATGAGGACCTCAGTTTAGAAGACTACTGAAGGAGAAACCCAAGGTCGGTGTGTTTTTCCTATTGATTAGGTATTCCTGGGTACTCTGGCAAGGAGCCAAACTCATCTTGCACTCCAGCCACTTGAATCTTCTGCTTGTGCAGGAGGGAACAGTGTGCCCAGAAAGCAGGGCAGTATTTCCAGTAGGTGGTAATAGCAGGCATCACATTATAATTTTAGGAATATCTGATACAGTGAAGCAACCACATTCGTGCTTGCAAGTAACTGTGCTTTCAATGGACTACAGTGAAGTGTCATGATGTCTCATTCTCCTAGTAAAGATTTTATGTGAACCGAAATGTCTTCCTGTGTATCCATTCACCTAACATTGCCGAGAGAGAAAAGGATTGAAACATAAATCTCGTCTTATTACCAAACCTAAATTGTTCCCTCTGATTTTGTCTCGATGCCTGACTCTTGCCTTGTTCCCCTGGCATAATGAATTTCGTACCCTAGAGTCTAGAGAAAATCCTCCATAATTTATTTTTATCTTAGAAGTTGTCATAAAAATTTACTGACAAGGCACAGCCCAGGGTGGTATGCAATGAGCTACCTTAATCTGTTTGTATAGAGAGAGATACACTACTGCTTTCCGATGGAAACATAGTGACTTTCCACTTTGTTCCCATAAAAGAACATCTATCAATTCCAGTGAGAGTTCAGAATCGGAAAATATGTGAAAGTCCTTTTACATATAGAAGTTAGGAAATGGAGCTGGATGAAAAATTACTTATCTCTGTTAGTATGGTTGTTTATTACATTTTGTAAAAGTCTGATATTAACATTTAAACACCTAAGGAAATCGTGTAGAAATGAGATCTTCACATATACATCTGCTAAGATGGCACAGCTAGCATACTATTTTTAGAATAATAAGCTTAGTGGTTAAAGTGTCATGCACTGAAGATTAAGTACTGGAAGGAAATTAATCGGGAGACAAGCACGGGGTTATGAGGAAGAAATCTCAGGCTCTCATTAGTGGAGTCAATCAAGAATTTTCAAGGCACAGTTTTTATCCCTGGCATAATCTTGGGGTCCCTATCTTAAACTTCAGGGAATTCTTCCACGTTTGTTATATTTGTATCCTTTCTTTATTAAAGGTCTCAAGCTTGAAGGATACAGAATTAGAAAGCATCTTTGAAGTTCTCAGCACCCATGGGACATTTCTACATTTCGCCTGGGTCTGTGTGCTTTGTTCTCGGCACACCTCAACTCAGAAAGTCAAGAGAGGGGTGTGTCACTGTTGTTTAGTTGAATACATACCTTGAAAAAAAAAAAAGAAGAAAGAAGAGAAAACCAAAAACCGAACAACAATCATGCTAACGATTGTTTTTTCCTCGGGGATATCAAGACGGAAAAGTTCGAGGAAGAGCTAAGGCAGAGAACACTGATGGATTTAGGAAGAGAAAAGAGCTTTCCATTTCTTTTTCTAAATCTAAAGTATAGTGTTTCTCCCTGACTCCCTTACTTTCAAAATGAAGTACCTAGCAAGTTCTTGGGAGTTTCATTTGTATTTCAAAGCCGATTAAACTTTTTTCGCCCTGAGAAAGAAATGGGTAATTGTGAAGAAACCGCTGAATAAAGCTGCTTAAGTTCCTTTGTCTGCGCTGTGGAGATGTAGGGCTCTTTTACGAACAAGTGCTTCCTTTCAGAAGTCATTGATGGAGCTCAGAGTGTGAAAACTAAAAAGTGAAGAAAAGAAATAAATGTATGTGGCCTCAGCTCGGGGGTGGGACAGGAGGAGAACTGTGGTGGGGAGCAGGCAGCCGTCACGATGGCATGGGGGTCTGCACAGAGATCTGAGGGAAGCCTGCTGCCTCCTTCCTTGGGCTCCTGAGAGAGTTGGCAATGGTTCTCCCCCAGCTAAGCCATCTCATGGAGCAGAAAACCATTTCCTCTGTTGTCAGAGGGAAACAGAGTGAGCAGACAGAGCTAGTCAGGTGAACGTCTCCAGGAAACATAACATCTTCCATGAACCTGTGATCACAGCCTTGGATCACTTTTCTTACCTCTGTTATCACCTCCTTATCTTATAACCACATTAGTCTCCTAACTGGTCTCCCTGTTTCTGTTCCTTTCCCTTTTGAGATCATTCTTTAGCCTGTGACCAGAGACCCAGGTAAACTATTGTATTTCCCAGTTTAAAATTCTGCAAAAGCCTCCTTTTCTTGCAGGATGAAGGAATCTTCTCAGCGGAAGAGAGAGGCCTCTAACTTGTCTTCCTCCTGATGGCTCCTCGACTTCATTTCTCATTTCTCACTTCACACTTGCTTCTTGCTCTATAACACTGAACACTCCGAAAGCTCATGCATCTTCTCCCCATAGAACTCCTTTCCCTGCTCTTGGATTCTTTTTATGTTTCCTTCAAACCAATGCTCAAGGGCTGGTCACTTCCTCCAGGAAGGCTTTCCTAATCCCTTCACCTCTTCTCCCAAATGGACACCCTCACCTAGGCTTCCACAGGAGCCTGCCTGTTATAAGCAGATTACTGTTGAAAAGCTAGTTCCCCCTCTGTGCAGGGAGCATCTGGAGTGTGGGCGGGACTTTGTCTCTTTTATCTGAGTGCTCTCTTGGCCTGGCACGGAGCAGGAACCCTGTGGAATCGTATGAAAATGGGTCCATAAAGACAAGCTTGGTTTATGGCTGTGGCTGTTATTTTCCAAGGCTCACGTTATTTGCAGTTCTCCCTTTCAGGCAGACGCTCTTGATTCCCTCACTGAAAATTAATAGCTGCTATTCCTAATGCCTTCAGGCCAAGTTTGCTCTGTACTATAATTTCCCAGCATTTCATAGCCAATTCCCCGTTATTTGAAAATTCATAGCAGTGTCTTTAAGTTTTCTTCTGTCTATAGTAAAGCAGCTATATTATACTGTCAGAGAAATTATCTCAAATGTAGAAATAAGCAAAAGAGAATACTGGGTGTTCTTTCAGAACAGAGCTGGGCTTGACTTTTTGTTTTTCGGGTTGTTTTTATATTGTGTATCAGCAGAAGTTAACTTGTAAACTTTTGTCTGGTAAAGATATAAATGTTCTTGATGGATGAAACAGTTAACTCCCAAAGTTTTGGGTTTGGCCCTGTTGGACATTCACCAGTTTTGTCTCTAACTTATCGATCTGTTAAATTGTCTATATAGACCTAGTTTCTTAAATGATCTTTGGACAGGTTTTAACACCTTACTGGTTACTTCATTAATTAGCAAGTTATATTAAACCTTTGACATATGTTCATTTTATATTTGCCAGATGGTCATGATTTTACCCTTTTGAAAATTATTCTTTAACAATACATAATAGAAAAGCACTTGTCTTTCTGGGAATCAAAAATTTAATCCTGAGTCTACTGTAACTGGCTGTTTTATTGTAAGCCACACTGAAGAGCCTTAGTTTCTTTATCTGCAAAATAGGGATGCTTGCTGCTAAGGATTAGGGAAGGATTAAACATCAGCTGAAAGAAATTTGTAGCTTATAAAGTGAAATACACAAATCATGAATTATTATTTGCTGTAGAGTTACTATTTATGTACCCTGTCACTGAGTTTTTGCATATTTTTGGCACAGTGAGACTGTGTCACAGTGACAATCCCAGGAAACCAAACAAAATTAGAAGAATCAAAATTGGAAGAATAATTGAACACATTAATTTTCAATCACGGCTTAATTTTCTCATTTTTACCTTTTACAAACACAAGGGAACCTATGTCTGTCTTCATCATCATAGAAATGTAGGAGTTATTTAAATAAACTAATTAAAATGAACAAACTTTTCCCGGTTATTTGTTTTAGGAATAAATGTCTCTGAGACTGGGCTTGATGTTTATTTACCAGAAGATTTTCTATGAGCCTCGTTTCTTATTAGGAATCAACTCGGTCTTTGGGACAATAGCTTTCAACTCTGCAATGAGCCCCAGCAGCAGCCTGGGGAAGTGGAGGCATGTAGGTAACTTTTTCTTTTTAATGATCGTGGTAAGATTTTTGTCTGAAGTAAGGGTTCTCAGGCCATATAAAATATTTGAAAACTAGTGACCTAGAAGATTTACATTCAGGTGGAGAAAAGCTGTGAGTAAACTCATTTGCGACCACGTAAAAGATGAGGTAGGGTTGGGGCCGGCCCGGTGGCGCAGGCGGTTAAGTGAGCACGTTCTGCTGCGGCGGCCCGGGGGTCGCCGGTTCGGATCCCGGGCATGCACCGACGCACCGCTTGTTAGGCCATGCTGTGGCGGCGTCCCATATAAAGTAGAGGAAGATTGGCATGGATGTTAGCCCAGGGCCAGTCTTCCTCAGCAAAAAAGAGGAGGATTGGCATTGGATGTTAGCTCAGGGCTGGTCCTCCTCACAAAAAAAAAAAAAAAAAAAAGATGAGGTAGGGCAATTTAGATGTAATTTCTGGCATAAATATTTTGTTTCTCTTTTTAAAAAAATCTAAAATGCAATTTATAAAGTGGATGCTTAAGGAAATAGACCTGAAGCATGTTTTAATATGAGATAGAAATTAATAACAACAGAGTCTTTTTGTGTGTGTGTGTGAGGAAGATCAGCCCTGAGCTAACATCCGATGACAATCCTCCTCTTTTTTGCTGAGGAAGATTGGCCCTGGGCTACCACCCATGCCCATCTTCCTCTACTTTATATGGAACACCGCCACAGCATGGCTTGACAAGCAGTGCATTGGTGCACACCCGGGATCCGAACCTGCCTGCCCTGGGCTGCCAAAGTGGAGCACGCACACTTAACCACTGTGCCGCCAGGCCGGCCCCACAACAGAGTCTTTAAGATTTTAAAATAGCAAGAATATGTTTTCAAATGTGATAGTTCTTGTTTTAAAAAATAATAAGAATATCAATTAAATGAAAATTTCTAATTTGTACAGTAAATCCTTTTATTTTTTTCAGTCTACTTTTTCTCATATTCAACATTTACTTTGCAATGTCGATAAGTGGCTTACATGAGTCTCTCTCTCTCTTTCTCCTACTTAGCACATAGGAAGTGATCAGTAAGTGCAGTCTCTCATATTATTCTGACTTCTCCATGAATGTGAAAAACAAAGTCCCTGAGGCAAACTTGCCCCCTCAGAGTGTTCTAATAATTTATATTTAGTCCAGCAGAAGACCAAATCTGAGATAACTTAAGTCTATCACAAACAGGCACTTAGCTACAGTTGTTATATCAGCTAAACTTCTAACTCTCTTAGGGTTTCACTTCAAAGATAAAACATCTAAATAATAAACATTTACTGAGCTTTGTTGATATGCCAGGAATTGTGCTAGAGGCTACGAAACAGAACATATTGTGAGTGCTTTGAAGGGCCTTTCAGGAAGAGAGAGAGATATAAACTCAAACCCTTACACTCCACTGTGGTAAGTATACATATAATAGAGAAGTAAGTTGCCTCCTGGGGGCACAGAGGAGCAGGTCATCCCACCTAGGGGTGGGGTGGAGGGCAATTTAAGCTTCACAGCGAGAACAACATAGAAATAGCCTTTAAACTCTGCCTTTATTTATCCTTTGGAAAACTGTTTGTTGTACCCATTACTATGTGCAGAACACTATGCCTTTCTGCTTCACTAATTGCTTATTGAATGTATAAAAGACCCTCAGTGGAGAGGAGGATTTGGAAAATATTAGACTCTTGAGGTCACACAGGATGGAGTTGTGAACCATTATTTGGGAATATATAATACATTTGGGGAAAATGTAATCCTGGAAGACTAGAGAACATGGGGCCAAAAATCCCCTAGAGCCCTGTAAAAGAGGTTTTAAGGTGCTACTAATTGCCCTCATTAAAAAAAGCATTTATTACTCCTGTTACTACTATCCAGGGTCCTGAAAAATGGAAGCTCTTCTTCATGAGAGAAAAGGGCAGATAGATTTGATTTTTTCCCTCTGTGTTGAGACTTTAAAGTCATGATATCAGATCATCTATTTGGAATCCAATTAGCGAATATTTAGAGCTCTGATCTTCCTCTAGTAATCCTAAAAACATGACTGTTCCATATAGCCAGGATTTAACATGGATTTTAGAGCTGGCAAGAGTGACAGAAATATCAGCTTATCCATAAGAACAACAGAAGCTTCCCTCTTTCCCAGCTGGGATCTGCCACAACGGAAACTACCTGCTGTCCATATTTGACTTTCTAGAAGCTCTATATTAGAGCCTGTGGCCAGATGGTTCCAAACCAATAAGCTAATACCCGAATCTTGTCTCCTGAGATTTCTGGTTGATTTATATCAGAGGTGTGACTAGAAACCTCCCACCTAAGATAGTTTTTTACTTTGGCTGCTAAGTGTTTTCAGTCTCGCAAGAATGCTTGAGATATAACTTACGATTCTCGATTTCACTCGGTTAAAAAAAATAATTAGGGAAGTCATATCATTGAAACATTACTTGCTTCATTTTAATTTTACAAGCAAGCTCAAGTTTCTATAGAGTGTTTACTCTCCACATGTGAATAGGAACTACAAGTAATTTAAAAACCCCTTTAAACCCAAATTAGAGAGGATATTTTCAGCCGTTAAAAGGAAGTCATCCTGTAAGTGATTCAAGTCATCAGGATGACTGGCAGGAAAACAGGAAAATTTTCCATCAATAGCAGAGGTTATATTTTCTTTACTCAAGTTATGTGCTTTAAAGTCCGTCGGTTAATTTTCTGAAGTCATACAACATTCTGATTTTAAAGTGTTGTGGGGCGTTATTGGATGCTCCCACTGATGTATAAACAGAGGGACTTTGAAAGTAAGGAGATTGTCAAGTGGAGCATGGAGAAGCCGGCTTCCTTCATTGCTTTGGAGATTCATAACACAGAACAGCAGTGTCCAGAGCTTCTGTGAAAAAAGACGAATGTATTCCACCTTTCTGACATCCATCCAATGAGCGGACATGCCGACAAAATTCATCTGGCTGCTTCCATTTTTACTTTCTCTAAAAATAGAATTCCCAACCAGGATTTGGTGATATGTGTCCTGAGGGACAAGGTCGAACCCACCAAATCTTATTTCTAGTTGTGAACTAGTAAACTACTATTTCCAATCAATTAACATGGGAATGATTTGATTCAGACATCTTTTACTTTTACATCTTTTACTTTTGCATCTTTTACTCAGCAAGCTGAGTAAAAAATTGAATAAGGCAAAAGTCTCCATAGATTTTTATTTTTACTATCTTATAAAGTCTGAAGGGACACAAAATTCATAATTCTTCTTTTAAGATAGGAAAAAATGCTGATAACAAGAGAAGGCTGAAAATAAATGAGAAACTGCTAATGTAATAAAAGGGGGAAGATACTAGAACACTCCTCTAACAAAGGAACTGGAAAATTTTCAAAAGGAGAGAAATGAAGAAAGTGAATAGAAAAAGATTTTTGTCTCTCTCGTGAGTAGTCTCTTTTGTCTCCAAATCATATTGCTTAAGAGAGACTGGGAATGAAGCTTCCATCTTACCTTTGGGTTTAACAAAACTTTTTTGTATCATGAACACATTTTAGACTGCATAGGGCCTGGAAAGGTGGTGAAAGGAGAAAAGATGATTTCAATAAAAGGAGGTACTGAAAGAAGAAAAAATTTTTAGTATAAACTATAGAAAATAATTAGTGTATAAATTAGAGAAAATTTCCTTGCCGTAGTTTCTGTGCTGCCCACTCGGAAGCCTGAGAAGCCCCTCCTTGGGAGGAGGTGAGGATGAGAGAGAAGAGGGGACAGAGGGGATCGAGTAGTGATGGAGACACAGAGCACCAATGTGCATGAATTTGGGTGTCTGACAGACCAGATTTTCAATCTCCACGCTACCATTCATCAGCTGTGGGACCCAGCCGGGTTGTTTAACCCCTGAAGCCACATTGCCTACGCCTTTTGGAGGGAGAAATAATAGTTCTTACCTCAAAAGGTTGTTGAAGATTAATTATTATAATGCTTGAAATGCCCTTAGCATAACACCTAGTAAGCTCTCAACAAACGGAAGATGTTATTACTACCGTATTTACTAAGATTATGACCACAGAAAAGAAGAGATCACCCAAAAAGGAATCCTATTCTTATTATTCCCTTACTGCACATTTGAGGTATAATGTTTGTAAATATTTGCTCACTGGAATATCTCTGACATCACGAGTTTAGATTTGGTATCTATGGTGGCTGTGGATACATGAGAGGGCAGAGAATAAGAATTTGTGAAGAACTGAAAATTTGCTTTGCTAAATTAAAGTTCTTATAAATCCTTTGCTTATGCCAGCTCGCTACTTTGGGCTATTTGTCAAAATAATTACCTGCCTTTGACAAGGTGGACTTTCATTTCTTCCTGGCAGAGTGTATCTTTTTCCTAGCTGTCCTTAGCTTTCTACACTGCCAACGTTATGTTTAGCTGTTTTACTGGAAAAACATGGTTTAGCTGATTTATTGGAAAAACAGGAGCTAACAGACCCAAGCCCTGCCTGAGTCAGGTTCTGCCACTTCTGACGTGGATTATCTTTGGTAAGTCACAGAGCCTTTTGAAGCATCAATTTCCCAAATATAAAATGAGAGTATTAACATCTACTTGCTCAGGTTGTTTGAAGGTAAAATGTTATAATGTTGTAAAGTGCATGGCACAGAGTAAATTTAAAACAAATATCCACTGCCTCTCTGCTCTTCTCCATCAAGAAACAAAACAACAGCAATAAACCCCCACAAACTCAAGCCAAGCAAATTCCCAGGGATTCATGTCATTTTATGGGTTGTCCGTACAAGTGGCTTAGAGGGAAAACATCTCAGCTGCAAGTCATTGCTCCTTTCCCTCAAAAATTCATAATACTTATTGGATTTATGGGTAAATACTTTTCTGATAACAAGATGGTTCTAAGGATGAAAGGTGCTTAAAACTCAGTGAAGAAATAATAGTAAATTGGGTTTGGGAATCTCTGTTTTATTACTATTGAATTGGAGTAAGAACCGGATTATTTTATTAAATGCTACTTTTAGAAGGATGGGAAAATATAAATCCTAAAAGCAATTTCTAGTTTTCATGGTGCTGACCACTTTCTTGTTTCTTTTCAGTTCACTTCATAGTGACAGTGAAAAAAATTTTCAGGATCAACACTGTTACTCGATTTGCAGTTGACAGGTTGGATGTTGTTAAGTGTGTCTACTGCTTTGAAGGAATTGCTGACCTACTTCAAAATTAGTCTTTACAGTAAATTCAACCTTTAGTGATTATCTTAGCCATGGATCTTTCTTCAGATGATTCCTGAAAGATAAAATATGTCTTAACCAGGCTTAATTTACTGTAATAAGTTATCTATTGTTTTCTTTTTAGAATTATACCAATTAAAGCAAACAAAAATGTAATGATTTTAAAAATTAGGTGGGCTTCTTTGTTCATGTTCTATTTCGTTTGTATTTTTAAGGAAGCTGGTTATCTTGTATTATTCCTCCATAACTCTGTTGTTTTCATTTCTTCAGTTTAGATTTTTGTACTAGACTACCAAACTGTGACAACTGTAATTTGTAATCAAATAAACACTTTATTTTATGTGTGTGTGTGTGTGTGTGTGTGTGCGTGTATATATATATATATATATATAAGCAAAAATATGTCCATGATTAATAGAGACATGTTCCAATATTTCACATTCTTTTTTAGGGTTTTGTTCATTATTGAGTTCCTTTTGAGGGCTTTAACTTTAATACACCGGCATGTAACAATCTACCAAAGAGAGATTTGGTCTAAAAATTTGTAGAACTCTAGTTTCTAGTACCTGCTTTTATATTCTGTGAGCACCAAACAACCCCATTCAAGGATAACATTCAGAAGCACAGATTCATTCAGAGGTAATCTTGCAGAGAACTGAGGTAATTGGCCAAGTTTTATATAGGAATAAGAAATTTAACTGAAAATGGAAAAGAAGTGACCGTTACTGAGGACATATTATGTGTCAGGTATTCTGTGTCTTCTCATACTTTAACTCAGTGAAATTCTTCTGCAAGTTTAGATTATACCCAATTTTACATCTTAAGGGTCAGTGAGATCAGATCAATCTCCCAAGGTCACCAAGTTAGTAAGCGGTGACCCTGCGCTATCAGTCCAGACCTGTGTGACTTCACAGCTCGTGTTCTTTCCATTCATGTCATCCATGGAAGATGAAGAAACTGCTTTTAAGCTGTTTTTTATGCTGTTGCAGTCTACAAAGCTGTTTTGGTGAATTTGCACTACAATTAACACATTTTACATGTTCTTCTACGTATGTACACATTCACCGATTCATTCTTTCAACAAATATTTATTGAGTACTTATTGTATTTCAAGAACTGTTTCACAGCCTGGGTTTAACTGAACAACACAGACAAAAAGCCCTCATCTCATGGCACTTACAATTTACTGTGGGTATAACTACCAATGTTATGTCAAAGACATAAGTTTCTTACTCCAACACGCATACTTTCGCTCTTAAGACCCCAACTTTTAGTTGTCACATAGCTGCCTGGAATAAAAGCTACAAGTCTCAGCATGCCTTGCAGTTGAATAGGGCCCAAAGAGTAAGTGGAAGTCTAGTCTAGTGTGGCTGCTTCCAGGAAATTTCTGTCAAAGAGAGCTGTTGAGTCTCATTGTCACCTTTCTTCCTTCCTCCTTCCTGCTGCTTGGAATGTGGGTATATTGGCTAGGACTCCAACCCGGAAAATAAGGACAAAGGCCACATCATAGTGATGGTAGAGCAGAAAGTTGGAAGCAACCTGCCTCCCAGACGACGGAGAAGCTTCCGAGACAGTTCTGGATTGCCTACATCTGGGTTGTTTAGAAAAAGAGAAATCAATTTCTATCTTATTTGGATCTCTGTTACTAGTAGCTGAACTTGATCCATATTAAAACATTTGTGTTTGAATGTGCAGTCGATTTTGTTGTTTTTCCTTCCCCAGTATGTCTTTATGTCTTCCCCCTTTGCCCAGCACTACCCTCCCCCACCGCATCCCCTATAGTCACGCACAGAGTTTTCTTAGGAAAACATCCTTTGAGCTCCTGGATCTAACTGTGCTTGAATATACTCTCTAGATTTTTCAGTTATGAGGACTAATATATTCCCTTTTTCACTTAAACCAATTTCAGTCTGCTAGAGAAAGAGTTTTGACTGAGCAATATGCATATATTTATTTATTAATTCGTGTAAAATTTATTACTTATTTGTTATAAACATGTTATATATTTATAAAAATGTTATACACATAGATTAAAGATTGATTAATATGTAAGCATGCTGTATAGAGATTTACCCTAGTCTTCCCATTTTCACAGTTGCAAAAGCTGAGCTGCAAAAAAGCTAAATAATTTGCCTCAAGTCTCACTTAAAAAATCGTGATTCCTTAAGATCCAGTCAATTGAAAATTGCATCTATTTCTTCGATGTCATCTTGCCTACTGTACATCTAAAATGGCAATGCTATAATGCAAGTTGTATTTTCACTTTTATTAGTTGTACCAGTATAGTTATCCTTAGAGAAAAAACTAAAACCCTGTATATTCAAAGATAAGAATTCTGAATAAATCCCCCTCCCGCATTCTTTAAAATTTTATTGAAAAGTAGAAAAGTGTATGGATGAAACATGTCATGGAGTTCAGCTTCTTTCCAGTGCAGAACTAATTCCTTGAAAATCCTTCCTAATGTGTTATCCAGTCTGAGTTTAAAAGTCCCAAATGCTGAGGCTTGTATCAATTCTCTTTGAAGATTAGATCTCACATAGTAGATTGGAGCATACCAAACAGTTCTGAAACCCAAAGTAAGCTCATTTTTTGCTGTTGCTTGTGAAATTTGGCTGCCCAAACACAGTTGCCTCCCTTCTCCATGAATGCCCTCAGTAACTCTTGGTTCTTGTTCTTGTCTTTGAAGGTTCTGTTAGTTGCATATCTGTATAGATGAAGTCCCTTTTCCCTTGATAAATCCATTCAACTTATACTGAATTCTGAACCTTTTCCACATAATTGTAAAACATTTAATAGTGAGAATTATTTCACATTTTGGAGGTAAAAACAGTGCTTGAGTTTCTTTGTGTAAGTACAAATTTGACATAGAGGATGTAACTCAACTAATTATCATGGCCATTCACCTAGCATAGTTACTCATATATTTTTTAAAGCGTAGTTTTAAAGATGTTTTCAAATTTTGGTACACTGAAATGCTTTCTATTCCTGATGTTCTGGTTGAATAAAACTATTTTTGTATTCTTCTTGGAAAGATCAAAAATTAATTCTCTAGTTGATAATCATTTGTTAAAAGTCTCCAATGTCTCCCCATTCTACTTTAGGTAAGACTCAAACTCCTTACATGAACTATGAGGGCCAGCTTGATCTAGCCTTGCCTGCCTTTCAACCTCACCTCCTTCTCCCAGTGACTCTGGCTACCCTAGGCTTAAATACATGACCAGTTTCTTCTTCTAGTCTCAGCTTATCAACTACTTCCTGCTCCAGGACCATTTTATTCTTTTTTTTTTACCATCTTCACTTCATACTTATCTCCATTTGTCATTGTTAAATTTCTGTTTCCCTCACTAGACCGTAAGCTACCTGGTACACGAGCAGGGATCACATACTGGCTTCCATGTACCCTTTTTTTTATAGCACTCTCTATATTATACACTGCTTACCTGGTAGTGTGTGTTCTAATATTGGATAAACGACTAAACATACAAGTAAATGTATGAGCTTGGAGTAAAAGAAAATAATTATTTTGAAAAAAATCAATATTATATTTAATTAAATTAATTCTATTATGATAGTTAATTATTAAAACAGTTGATTATAGATTCAAAGAATCATAGAATATTATTCTTGAAAAGAAATGAGGACATTATCTAGTTCAATACCTTCCTTGCTAGATGAGAAAGCTGAGATCCAGAGAGAATCAATAACTTGTGAAAGGTCATATAACTAATGACTGGCAGATCTAAGACTGAAGCTCATAGCTCCTGGGTGCTCTTGATGCCTATGTATGTCCTACTATACTTTTTTTTTTTTTCTATCAGTACTGAACCACTTTATTTATTTATTTATTTATTTTTTTGTGAGGAAGATCAGCCCTGAGCTAACATCCGTGCTAATCCTCCTCTTTTTTTGCTGAGGAAGACCGGCTCTGAGCTAGCATCTATTGCCAATCCTCCTCGTTTTTTTTCCCCCAAAGCCCCAGTAGATAGTTGTATGTCATAGTTGCACATCCTTCTAATTGCTGTGTGTGGGACGCGGCCTCAGCATGGCTGGAGAAGCCCTGCGTCGGTGCGTGCTGGGGATCCGAACCCAGGCTGCCAGTAGCAAAGCACGTGCACTTAACCGCTAAGCCATGGGGCTGGCCCCACTACTATACCTGTTTTTGAATCCTTAATATTTGTTATTGCATTCCATTTGTACTGAAGGGATTATTATGGAATTAACAAGACCCATTTTTTCCCCCCGCCCAGCTTTTCCTTGTTATGCTTTGTACTCATATGAAAATATGACAATATAGATATCATTTTCCCCCATTTTTATTAAATACTGTTTGTGAACAATATATTTTTTTCTCACTATAGGGACCTGGTTGTATTTTTGAAATTGACTTTGGTGCTGAAAGAGCTCTGGCTTGTTACATGCTACCCCTAGACCTCTCTCTGTATGCCTTTCACTTCCACCTCCCTTAGCCCTGCTGTAGCTCCATTCATCAAACTGAAGAAGGAAATGAACCAAAAAGAGGGCCAGCAAAGTTCTGTGCATCTCTGAATGAAATGAAGCATTGCAGGTATAGCAAGTAAAAGAGGAGGCAGTGCTGTGAGCTGTATAATGTCTGGAAACTGCTTGTAAGGGACATGTGACATTTAGTGTTGTAGACCACTTATGACACCATTTAGAGCTTAAAACTACTTTGAACCGGGGAGAGTAACTTGTAAAAATGAAGTGATTAGATTTACTCCATGAGGTGAAGAAAGGGGAGGGCTAAGGGGGAATTGGAGGGACAGTTGGGGGTTGTATTCTTAAGGACACAGTACCCTACCCCGTTTGTTGATTTGAAAGTCAGATATAGAATGTATAAAATATTGAAATGTCTAGAGATATTTAATGGCTTTTAAGTAACTTTTAATAAAGTGCATTCTAGTTTTATTTGATCACCAGTTAGGGAAATCACTCTTGCTGAACCATTAGGACATACTAATAAAATAAAACACAAAACTTCTTGGCGGATGTAGCAATACTGTAAGCCTTGATGAGAACGAAAAGAGTCTAAATTAAGCAGTAACAATTGGGAAGCAGGACATTTCCTGGGGATTAATGATGGGCTGGGTGGAGTTGATGGACCATGGCTCTTCTGTGGGCCATTAACCTCAGTTGATCATTAAGTCCCAAGAAATACCTGATGGTGAGGTCATTACTATAATTATCACCTTAAAGAGGGAGAAGGATGGTAGTCTCCAGAGTGGTGAAGTTAAAAGAATGGTGATTATTGCATATAAAGCACAGTGCCTTACAGACCAAAGGACTATAAGGTTCTTTGAGTCATTTCTCAGTTGTCAATTCAATTTCTAAATGGGAATGAAGCAGAAAGCGCCCCTCTTGTTAGAGAGGATTGCGTGGAGAAGTGGGACAAGGATGCACGTTAGAAATACACATCGTAAAGGATGCAACTGTTTTTCAAACTAGCCTCTTGAAAAATGACTAGTGGAACATTGAGAGCATTTCTGATGCTGCAAGATTTCCAACAACGGCATAGTGAGTAGTGTTCGAGATTTGATAGCCATACTGTTTCATATAAATTGTTTTTATTTGACTCTAAATATGATGAGGATGATGAAGGGGACTATGAGAGAGGTGAAAGGCCTGGTTTTACAGGAAGTGTGACCTTGGCTACTTACATTCTCTAGACTTCAGTTTCTTCATCTGTAAAAATGAAGGAGTATGTCTAGTTCTCTCTCAAGACCAACCCAGCTTTGAAGAGTCTCTGACATGTGTGGAAGGAGTCATAGATCTTCCTGGAATAAGGCTTATAGAACTTTGAAATAGTGAGGTAAACCATTGGGAAAGGAAACCATGAACTTCTCCTAGAGGAATAAGCAGCTTTATGTGGGTGGGAGGGAAGCTTTTCTAATTCAAATTATTGATGGTATTTATTTATTTTTGAGATTGACTCATTCTAGATTGCAGGCTTCTAGCAAAGCAAAAATTATTTAAATGGCAATTCCCTACTGTTTTAATTGAAAATTGAATTTGAAAAAAACTCTACAGGCAGCTGGTTCCCTGTTCTCCTGTTGTGAGATCCAGTGGTGCCAGAGGACAGCTTGGCTGGTGGTAATAATTCAAAGCCAAAGACTTCCATACAGAATGGAATTTGAATTGGGAGATTAAAGTTCAGACACAGGGGGTGAAACAAGGCAATGTTGACTCATTGCCTTGACCTTAAAATTCTTCTGCTCATTCCCATTCTCTCATCCACTAGAACTTTCTGACATGTTCATTAATCCAGTCATCTGTTCTTTCAACATCTATTAAGCACTTTCTATGTGCCAAACACTGTGCTATGTGTTGAGAAACGAAAGGTAAATATGACAGAGGTCCTGATCTCTAAGCAATCACAATTTCGTAAAGACTAATATAGTTAAAAGAAAGGAAGAAAGATATTAATTAAGTGGTGGTTATAAAAGACATAGATGCACAAAAGAGGAAGTGGTCTATTCTTTCAAGAAATGTCATGGACCTCAGACAAGGCATCACAGAAAATCTTTGACTTGAGTCTTAAAGGATGAGTGGGGATTATACAGTGACTCCAATGGGGATGGCTTTCTCCACAAAAATACAAAAGAGTTGAGCACATGCAGAAGCATCAAGTAATTCAATATGACTGGAACAGAGAGAAGGTGACTAGAGATGGGACTAAAGGGCCAAGAAGGTTCAGGTCTTGAAAGACTTTTTGCATCTTATGATAATAGATTTGGACTTTATCCTTTAGGATAAAGGAAGAGTGATTATATATTATATATATAATATATAGTGTATATACATAATACATAGTGAAAGCAGGCATTATTAATAATTATGTCAGGGCTATTATAACATATAGTCAGCTAGCCACAGAGGAATTAAAGAGTTTTAAAAAGGAATATTTTGAGATTAGACTTGCATTTTAAAAAGATCACTCTAGAAGCTGAGTGGAGAATGGATGGAAAGAATAAGACAGGTGGAAATCTTACTCACAGGAGGCACTGAAAGAAGAAGAGGTTAATCTAACCTGGGTATCAGAGAAGAAGGGAAGATGTAAAAAATATCTAACAGATGGAAAACACAAGATGAAATCATTGCTTGAATGTATAAGGATGAAGGTCATGGAGGCATCTTGGACCAATCCTTGTTTGGGTAACTACATGGTGCCATTAGACAACATGGAGAACAGAGGAGAAGGAATTGGAAATTGGAGTGATGCTATAGACTGAATGTTTGTGTCCCCCATAATCCCTAACATGATGGTGTTTGGAGGCCTTTGGAAGTGATTAGGTCATGAGGGTTGAGCCCTCGTGAATGGGATTTGTGCCCTTACGAAAGAGAACCAGAAAGCTCCCTCTCCCCATTTGCCATGTAAGGACACAGTAAAAGGACAACTGTCTGTGAACTAGGAACTGGGTCATCACCAGAAAGTGAGTTTGCTGGATCCTTGATCTTCCTGGCCTCCAGAATTGTGAGAAATGTTTATTATTTAAGCCACTCAGCTGTGGTACTTTTGTTATAGCAGCCCAAACAGACTTAAGACAGATGGGGAGGGGACAAAGAGAAAATATAGTGAATTTGGTTTTGGCCATATTGTTTCTTAGATTCAAGTAACTGAGAGATATTTGTATGGAGATCTTTAGTGGGAAGTTAGATATATGGGTCTGAGTTCAAGTCTCTGCTTGGACTGAGTCTATGCTCAAGTTATGTATTTAAAGCAATGTGGTAGACGTGATTGACTGGGGAGATTATACAGAATGAGAGAGTTGAGGACAGAATCCTTGGTGACACCAATGTTTAGGGGGTGGCCAGAAGAGGAATCCTCAAAAGAAACTCAAAAAGGTTCCAGAGGGGAAATAGCAATAGAGCAGCAGAGAGCTTGAAGAAGCAAATGTTCAAATGGCAAGATAGCAGAGTTGAAGCCACGTGAAGTGTGAAACGTGTTCACTCTGTTTGACAGGTGCCTACTGGTGACATTAGCAAGAAGGTGGGTGTAGAATAGCAGTGGGTCAAGCAAACTGTTCAGTCCACACTGTTGGTTAATAACAGAAATAAAATTCTAACCCGGTACCTCTGACTGCAAGTACAATGTTTTTCCCACTATACCAATTTTTCCCTTGATTCATCCTTGCTGCTTGTATCATGTAGAGGATATTCTGTGTACCACGGGTGAGTCTTCACAACCTAGTGCAGCCACTGAGTCATAGAATAAACTCCTGCCTCTCCTGCCCTTGGATCCTCTTGGCTGCGTTTGTGGTACCAAATATTGAAGTTTCTCTTTGTATGTACCTACACCCACTAGATTAGACATTCCTGCAGCCTCAGTGCCTAGATGAACCACGTGTGAGCTTGCCTTTATTTTGGACACCAGGCACCAGTAGAATCAATTGCGCCCATCTGTCTCACTTTATGAATTCACTCAATAAGTATTTTTGAGCACTTACTCTATGGTAGATAATGTTCCAAGTGCTGGATAATGCAGCAGTGAACAAAACAGGCATGGTCCTTGACTTCAAGGAATGTATAATCTCATTTCCCATTTGGGAATAACTTTTTGCTCTTCTTCTCTGTTTCTGTAATCACAGAATGTCTAGTACAAACCAACTCCTGATATGGCATTTACCTTATAATTAGGAAATTAGTTAGAAATTGGAAAAACTAGGTAGTAAAGTAGCATTGTTTGAACTACAGAAACGCATCGCCTAACAATGTTTCCGTCGATGATGGACCCCATATATGATGGTGGTCCCATAAGATAAGTACTGTATAGCCTAGGTGTATAGTAGGCTATACCATCTAGGTTTGTGTCAGTACACTCTATGATGTTCGCACGATGATGAAATTGCCTAACGATGTAATTCTCAGAATGTATCCCTGTAGTTAAGTGATATGTGACTAGTCATATATTTTCAGTTGTAAATGTAAAAGAACAGTATTAGAGCTGGAGTATGCTTAGAATAAGTATTGTCTAATATGGTATTGTCTCAGGTGTAAAATTTACTTAAGTTCCTTGGAGATGGTAGGTGTTATGGCCACTGCTAGTGTACTTTTAAACTCATTGTTAGAGCAGAATTCCCCTATCCCAAATTATTCCGCAGAATAATGCACGTGTTTTGGTGTTTCCAGGCATAATGTACAATATATTGCCTTTAATGTCGATTAGGAAGTTTGAAAAAGAAGTTTGATGAGTGGCTAAAATACTTATTGGGAGCCAAAGGATTTTGTTCTACGTCTTGTTACATTTGGAAAAATCCCCGGAATTTTCCACCTCTGTTTCCTTATCAATAAAATGATAGTGTTGAACTTGATAACCCTTAAAATCTCTTCTGGCTCTAAGATGCTGTGATTCAATTGTAGGCTAATATCCACAGCAAAGAATAGGAATCAATAAACGTTTTTATTCTCCTACTGATTATATACTGTTAACCTTCATTGAAAATAATTGTTCTCGCATGCTCCACAACACAGGCCCACCAGATCCTAAGTAAATATTTTTTTCAATGAATGGATGGATGTGTCAGAGCTGAGGAAACCATTACAAATACACTTGAAGAAGCAACCACAATTCTGTTGCCCCTTGACCTTTGGCTGCACTCTCTGGCTAACTTTCAACTCTCGGTCAAACTAGCCATTTGTTTTCTCTGATAAAAGAAAATCAGATCTGTTTATTGGCTCTATAGTAATTTGTGTTTTTAAAACCTGATCGAGCCCTCTGTATTACCTGCCAACATTTTACTTATCTCTAGGTGATCCCACAGCAACTGTTCTAAATTTCTAGCCCTCCTCTAAAGCTCCTAGTATAACTTAGCTAATTACCTTGACCTTCTTTTTCACTGAGAAGATAGGAACTATCACTATACAGACGCCCCTCTTCACAAATTCTTCTTTTCCTCCAACACATTTACCCGAGATTTCTATTGGCCTTTGGTATTTTTTCTTTCCCTTCTCAATGGAAGACTAGGGTTTCCTCTTTCGTGAAGTGTCCTGATCCACTTTTACTCTTAATTCTATTTCAACCTGTCAACTCAGAACTTTGCTTCACCTGTTCCTTCTCTCCTTTCTTAAGCCTTCCTGTTTGCTTCTCCAGTCTCCTTCCTTCCCCTCAGCCCTCAAACATACTCAAGTATCAAGTATCCACATCCCAGAAGACTATTCCTCAGGCTCTACTTCCCCCTTAAAGTCCTGGACTCCCCATTCCCTAATCCTATTCCTTTCATCCTTCATCAAAGTGTTCCGACCCTTTCTCTTATATAACCTCTATTTACTTCTCAAGCTGACTTTAACCTGCCTTCACATCATTCTGATCAAACTGCGTTCCCGAAAATCACCAGTGCCGGAAAGATGTCGAATGGCTTGATTTGCTCCACTGTATTCTGAATGACATACCCGAGCCCTTCAGTATTTTGAAAACCACTTTCTTCTTGAATATTTCTTTTCTTTTGGTGTCCTAGGGAAGGTCAAAAACTGACTTCTCCTGGTCTAACTTGGAGATTTATTTCTCATCTACATTTTACCTTAAGTTTTGAAATTACAAAGCCCTTCTCTCTCTTTTTAACAGCGTTATTGAGGTTTAATTGATATACAATAAACTATACATGCTTAAAGTGTACTATTTGATAAGTTTGAACATCTATAAACTTGTGAAACCATCACCACAATTAGATAATGAATATATTCATCACCACCAAGTTTCCTCTCCCCATCATACCTTTTCCCTGCCCCATCTCCATCCCCAGGCATTCACTGAACTGCTTTCAGTTATTATAGGTTACTTTGCATTTTCTGGAATTTTATATAAATTCATACATACACACTATGTAGTTATTTATTTATTTTTTGGTCTGGCTTCCCTTACTCAGTTTAATTATTTTGAGATTGGTTCACACTGTTGTGTGTATCAATACTTCATTACCTTTTATTGCTGAGTGGTATTCCATTTATGACTATATCACATTTTTTTAATTCACTTACTTAATAGACATTTGAGTTGTTTTCAATTTTTGACAACTACAAATAAAGCAGCAACAAATAGTCATGTATAAGTCTTTGTAGGGACATTTACTTTTATTCCTTTTGGTAAATACCTAGACGTGAAATGGCTGGGTTGTGTGATAACGTGTATGTATAACTCTTTAAGAAACTACCAAGTCATTTTCCAGAGTAGTTGTACAATTTTACATTCCCATTGGCAGTGTATGAGAGTTCCGGTTGCTTTACATTCTTGCTGACAGTTTTCATGTATTTGTCATCCATATATCCTATTTGGTGAAGTGTGTTTTCAAATTTTTTGCCGATTGTTTTTTTAATTGGCTTTTTGTTTTGCTGTTATTGAGTTTTGAGAGTTTGTATATTCTGGATACAATCTTTTGTCAGATATGTGGTTTGCAAATATTATCTCCTAGTCTGCTGTGGCTTGTCTTTTCATTCACTTACTAGAGATTATTTTTGAGCAAAAGTTTTTCATTTTAATTAAGTTCAATTTATTACTTTTTAAAAAATGGTTAGTACTTTTTGTATTTTATCCAAGAAATCTTCATCTAACTCAAGGTCACAAGATTTTCTTCTATGCTTTCTTCTACAGGTTTTGTTGTTTTAAATTTTAAATTAAGGTTTATAATGTAAAGTATGGACCAAAGTTCATCTTTTGCAAATGGATATCTGATTGTTCTAGGATCATTAATAGTTCTCCTTTCTCCACTGAATTGTCTTTGCCCCTTTAATGAAAATCAATTGATGATGTATGAGTGGATCTATTTCTGTACTCTCCATTCTGTTCCATTGAACTGTTTGTCTATCTTAATGCTGGTATTGGTATTGTACTATCTTGATTACTCTAGCTTTGTAATGTCTTAAAGTCAGGCACTGTGGTCCTCCAACTATGTTTTACTTTTCCAAATTGGTTTGCCTAGTCTAGGTCCTTTGCATTTCCAAATGAACTTTAGATCATTTTGTCAGTCATGGATATGTGTGTCTTTCTGTTAATTTAAGTCTTTTAATTTATCTCAGTGATGTTTTATAGTTTTCAGTGTACAAATGTTGCATATCCTTTGTTAGGTTTATCTCTCAGTGTCTCAATATTTTTTTTGCTATTGTAAATGACAGTGTCTTTTTAATATCATCTCTCATTTCTTGTTAGCAGTATATAGACAGACAGTTGTTTTTTTGTATGTTGGTCTTGTATCCTGCAACCTGCTAACCCACTTTTTAGTTCTTTTGGTTTTTTTGTAGATTCCATAGGATTTTCCAGGAAAATGTCATGTCATCTGTGAACAAAGGCAGTTTTATTCTTCCTTTCCATTGTGGAAGACCTTTATCTTTTTTTCTGGCCTGTTGCACTGGGCATGATCTCCAGTACGGTGTTGAATAGAAATGGTGATAAAGGGCATTATTGTTTTGTCCCTGATCTTAGAGGGAAAGCATTCGTCTTTCACCACTAAGTGTGCTATTATCTGTAGATTTTTCATGGATACCCTTAATCAAGCTGAGGAAGCTCCTTTCTATTCCCAATTTGATGAGAGATTTCATTTTTGTTTGAATCAGAAATAGATGGTGGATTTTGGATTTTGTCAAAAACTTTTTCTGCTCTATAGAGATGGTCATATTGTTTTCCATTTTTTGTTTGTCTACAGGGTGAATGACAATTATTAAATCGCAAATGAGAAACCAATCTTGCATTACTGGGATAAACCCCACTTCATCATTATGTATAATCCTTTTTATATATTCTTGGATTTGATGTGCTTGCATTTTATAAAGAATTTTTTCATTTATATATAGAGTTATGTAGTTTTCTTTTCACTTAATATCTTTGTCTGGTTTTGATATCAGAGTAATGTTGGCCAGATAGAATGAGTTGGAATATTCATTTCTCTTCAATTTTTTGTAAAAGTTTGTATAGAACTGGTATTCTTTCTTTCTTAAATCTTGGTATAATTAACCAGTGATGCCATGTGTACCTGGAGTTTTCTCTGTGGGAAGACTTTTAGTGGAAAATTCCATTTATTTAATAGATATTGGGCTATTCACCTTATCTGTTTCTTCTTGAGGGAGCTTTGGTTGCTGTATTTTTCAAGGAGAACATTCATTTTATCTAATAGGTCAAATTTGTTGACATAAAGTTGTTTATAACATTCCATTATTTTATATATATATATAGTGTGAGTGTGAGAGGAAGATTAGCCCTGAGCTAACATCCATTGCCAATCCCCTTCTTTTTTTTGCTCAGGATGATTGGCCCTGGGCTAACATCTGTGCCCTTCGTCCTCTACTTTATATGGGATGCAGCCACAGCATGGATTGACAAGCGGTGCATCGGTCCGTGTCTGGGACCCCAAATTGCAAACCCCAGGTCGCCAAAGTAGAATGTGTGAACTTAACCGCTATGCCACCAGGCCAGCCCTCCATTATTATATTTTTAATAACTGTAGAATCAGTATTGATTTTATGTCTCTCATTCTTGACCCTGGCAAATTATGTCGTCTCTTTTTGTTTCTTTTCAGTATGACTAGAATTTTATCAATTTTATTGATCTTCTCAAAAAACAAGCTTATTGTTTTATTGATTTTTTCTATTGTTTTTCTGTTTTCCATTTCATTGATTTCTGCTCTTATTTTATTATTTTCTTTCTTCTGCTTACTTTGAGTTTAAATTCTCTTCTTTTTTTCTAGTTTCTTAAGACAGAACTTTAAGGTGGAGCTTAGTGCTATAAATTTCCTTTTATAAAGTATTTTTTTAGCAAAAATTTTGATGTTGTGTTTTCATTTTCATTCAGTAAAAATACTTTCTCTTTTGATTTCTCTGATACACAAATATTTTAGAAGTATGTTAAATGGTCTCCAAAGACTTGGAGATTTTCCAGATATTTTTATTTTATTGATTTCTGTTTAATTACATTGTTGTCAGAGAATAGATTTTGCAATGGCTTGAATCTCTTTAAATTGTTAAGATTTGTTGTGTGGCCCAGAATGCCACATGTTCACTTAAAAACAATATGTAGTCTGCTGTTTTTTTGGGTGGTGCTGTCTGTAAGTTTCAATTATATCGAGATAGAGTTATTCAAGTATTTATACCTTTATAGATTTTTTTCCTATTTTTTCTTGCTGTTATTGAGTTAGGGATGTAGAAATTGTTGTCCATAATTGTGGGTTTGTCTCTTTTTCCTTACAGTTTTGGATTTAGCTTCATGTATTTTGAAGCTCTGTTATTAGGTGCATAAATGTTAAAGATTGTTATGTTTTATTAATTAATTTTTTTAGCATTGTAATACGACCCTCTTTGTTCCTGTTATATGATTTCTTCTACGTTGTCTGATATTACGATAGCTACTACTGCTCTCCTTTGATTAGTGTTAGCATGGCACGTTATTCCCTCCATCTTTTTCTTTTAACCTGTTTGTTTCTTTATATCTAACGTGAGTTTATGGTTAGGCAGCATATAGTTGTCTTACTCTTTTATCCAGTTTTACAATCTCTTCTTTTTAATTGAAGTGTTTAGACCATTTACATTCAATATTTTTACTGATATGGTTTGGTTTAAATATTCCACCTTGTTATTCATTTTCTATTTGTATCATCTACTCTTTGTTTACTTTGCCCTCTTTTTTTTGGATTGAGTGTTTTTAAAGATTCCATTTTGTCTCCTTTCTTGGTTTATTAACTTAACTCTTTGTTTTGACATTTAAGTGCTTCCTTTAGAGTTTATAGTATACATCTTATGCTATTGATGTCATATATTTTACTTCATATATATTATAAATCCCACAATAATTTACTATTTTTGCTTTAAGCAGTCAGTTATCTTTTAAGAATATTTAGTAATAAGAATGATAGCTTTTATATGTGTCCATGTATTCATCATTTCCATTGCTCTTTATTCCTTTGTGCAGATCTGGGCTTCTATATGGTATCATTTTCCTTCTGCTTGAAGGACTTCCTTCAACACTTATTGTGGTTAAGTTTTGCTGGTAATGAATTCTTTCAGTTTTTGCATGTCTGAAAGAATCCTTAACAGTAAAAAGATCAGTGGTTGCCAGGGATTGGCCGTAGGAGGGAAAGGATGAATAGGCAGAACAGAGAGGATTTTTAGAGCAGTGAAAATACTCTGTATGATACCATAATGATGGATACATGTCATTATTCATTTGTTCAAATCTATAGAATGTACAACACCAAGAGTGAACAGTAATGTAAAAAAACCATGGACTTGGAGTGATTATGATGTGTCAATGTATGTTCATCAATTGTAACAAATGTACCACTCTGGTAGGGGATATTGATAACAAGGGAGGCTCTGCATGTGTGGGATCAGGGAGTAAATGGGAAATCACTGTACCTTTCTCTCAATTTTACTGTGAACCTAAAACTGCTCTAAGAAAATAAAGTCTTAATTTTTTAAAAAGTCTTTAATTTACCTTCGTCTTTGAAAAATACTTTTGTAGAATAGAGAATTCTAGGTTGATTTTTTTCTTTTAATAATTTAAAGATGTTACTCTATTGTCTTCTTGCTTTCGTTGCTTCCAACCAATCTGCTGTCATCCATATATTTATGCTTCTACATGTAATTTTTTCCTCTAGCAGCTTCCAATATTTCCTTCTTATCACTGGTTTTAAGTAATTGGTTTATATGTGCCATGGTTTTCAATGGTATAGTTTTCTTTATGTATATTTGTGCTTAGAGTTTGCTACACTCCTTTGATATGTATGTTTATAGTTTATATCAAATTTGGAAAATTTTCAGCCACTAGTTTTTCAAAGGGAAAGTCTCTTCCCTTTCAGGAACTCTAATTGAGCATATATTTCATCACCTAAAATTTTCTCATATTTCACTGATTCTCTGTTCATTTTTTGTCAGCCTTTTTTCTCTGTGTATTTCATTTTGGATAATTTCTATTACTATGTCTTCAAGTTTACTATCTTTTCTTCTGAAATGTCATCTGTCATATTTCCAGCCTGTGTATTTTACAAAGAAGACATTGTAATTTTCACTTCTAAAAATTCAAATTAGGTCTGTTGTGTATGTCCTATTTAAATGTTCAATCTTTCCTCTAGCCTCTTGAATACATGGAATCTAGTTATAATAACATTTTAAATGCCATCTATATCATATCTGGATTAGTTTTGGTGGGTTGACATTTTTTTCTTCTCATTACAGATTGTAGTTTCCTTCTTCTTTCCATACTTGATAAATTTTTATGGATGCCAGACATTGTGGTTACTGGATATTGTATGTCTAAAAAACATTCTATAGTTTTGTACTTGAATGTGGTTAAAGTACTTGATAATAGTTTAATCTTTTGGGTCTTCCTTTAAGCTTTGCTATGTGGGACTAGAGCCGTGTTTATTCATCCCCACTCTCGAGGCAATACTCTTCTTGGTTCTTTAACTGATGCCAATGAATTATGAGGTTTTCATTTTGGTTACTGGCGACAGGCATCATTCCTGGCCTTGTATGGTCTCTGGGTACTGTTACCTCTAATCCTTCTGGGTGGTTCTTTCCCTGGCCTCAGGTGGTTTCCTCACATGAATGCACTGTTTGCTGCTTAGCTGAATACTCAGTAGGGACCATCTGCAGATCTTTGTAGTTCTCTTCCTGTGAATCTCTTTCCTCTTCAGTATTCTGCCCTGCAAACATCAGGCATCTTGGCTTCTCTGGACTCCTAGCTCTGACTCCTCAACTCAGGATGTTCACTGGGATCTACCTGGATTGTCTCTCCCTGTGTCACAACCCGGAAACTTTCTCAAGGAAGGAAGCTGGGGCAATCACAGGGATCCCCTCATTTGTTTCATGTTTCTTGGAAGTCACTTTCCTTCATTTCCAATGTGTTGACAACCATTGTCTTACATATTTTGTCTAGTATTTTAGTTCTTTCAAACAAGAGGATAAATTTGGTCCCTGTTACTACATTTTTGTCCAGAAGTCTTGTTTTTCTTCTTAATTTTTTTTATGCCAACAACTTCTTTTTGTGTTGAGCAGTTCTCATGTGATTATAGCTATTGATATTGATTTAAGTCTGTTTTCCTTCCTCAATGATTAACTTCTTCAGGGCACAGAACCTTTATTGTTTGTCTTTATATACTCAGTACTAACACAGTGCCTAATGCATAGTAAGGGTTCAATAAATTCTTACTGAATGATTGAAACAAAAATAGGAGTAAGCACATCTTTCTGTGATGGTCTGCTATATGTTTTGCGTATATGTGTATAATATATTTTATATTTATATATGCAAGTGTGTATGTATAAATATATGCTACTGTGTATATGGATAGCCCTTACATTGCACTTGTAGTTCTGTAATTCTCTTTTTTATACAGTTGAGAGATGATTAGTAAAAGCTTTTTTTGTGGCAAAGAAAGGTTGATTAGGATTAACTATAGCAAAATGAACAAGACTGATGCTTAAAATGTAAAGGCTTTACCTGCCCAGCCTTTACTCACTCTGAAGATTAATAAGTATGTAAGTACAACTATTGAATATTAAAAAATAAATACTATTTCTAAAACCCAGAAAGAAAAAATCTATAACAAATGTTAAAGTAGAATATCTCATGTATGTCTCTTAATAATTTCATTGTAAAGGTAAAATTACATTTAGCAATTACTTTGCAAAATAACTATGTAGAAATACATACCTGTATCTGATACCATCACAGTAGGACAGTTCTGTCTGCTCTGCCCAGCTTCATTCAGAGATCCAAGGGAGTAAGCCCTGAGAGAGAGCAGATCCTTCTCCAGTGAGCATGAAATTTGGTAACCTTAGCCCTGACCTTTAATCTGCTAAAGCGGTGAGACAGAAGCATTTCTCTAGGACACTTGAGAGGATACAAACCATTAAAGTTAACAGTGGATGAACTCGTTTCATTGCTTTTAATAACATTATATCTGTGTTTGTCTGCTCGATATAATGATAACTCAGTGAAGGAGAATTAATTCCACGTATTATCTACATAAAGGATAATGAGGGAAATCAGTTCCCTCTAAGGAAGTTTCAGTAACTTTGGGTATAAGCCAATCTACTTTAGATTGGTCCCTGGCTTTTGGATGACTTTCAAGCCTTGAGGCTCCGACAGAACATACAAGGCCATTTTTGAATCTCGGGGAAGCAGACGCAGAAGCTTTCAGAAGACCCTTGTCACTGAAATTCCCTTCCCTTCTGGAAAAGCAAACTGCTAGTTCGTTGACCATCAGGTGCAAAATACAATTTTTTCCCATATACCAACATTGTGTCTGCTGAGATAGTTTTAATTCATATGATTTGTGCCTAAATTATCTGATCTGTGTGTCTGATGGCTCCTTGAGGCATTTCAAGAAATGAAAACAACAAACAAGCCAATAAATAGTGAATTAATAAATATTCAGCATCAATAAAGAGAAATATTTTGCGTTTTTTTTAACACAGGAAGGTTAAAGCAATGTCTTCCAAGCCAGTTACCAGTTTTGAAAATCCGTCCTGTCGAACTCACTCTAAGTATTGACATTATATATAATGCTAATGATTCTTGCAGTGAAATACAGAATATACAGTTTTCATGTAGGTATAGAATGCAATTAATTTTGCATTAACAGAATCAACTGAGCAAACAATTTGATGTCTCAAAGACAACAAAGCAAATTCACTAAAATAGGCTTACTTTATATTGTAAACAAAATTTCGTCAAGGGTAAATTGTACCTAAATTGTCTCATTCAAAAAACGTTAGTTATCCTTAAAATGTTTCCTGTGTACATACAGCAGTCTTATGACCTAAAACATTACTAACGCAGACTGGATGGTGAAGAGCAAGCCTAAAATAGCAAACGCTGAATTACAGGATTTATTTTAATGGTAATTCAGTTTATTATTTCTAAACTACTACTACAACTAATATAATAACTTTAACTCAGTCTAGGCTACAGATTAGCACCTAGTGGAAGTACTTATAGACCGAAATAATAAAATCAAAGAGTTGAGGGAAGCATTGAATCAGAATTGAAAGGATCTGCTATTAGGTTGGATACTTGACTAAATGACACTAAAGTTATTGAATGAAGATTTAAGTACATTTTACCTTACAAAACAAAGCAAAACAAAAATCTTATTCCTAATGTTTCCAAGATTTCTGCAAAATTGTTTATTCTCAGGTATCCTTTTTTTAATATATATTTGTTTAAAAAATTAATCTATTGAACCTATTAAGAAGAACATCCTAGTCAAAGATAACCTTCAGCTTTCACTTTGCCTGAATTTCTTCAAATTCCAAATTGGTGGAGCCCATATGAGTAAAGTCTTGCTATATTTACAATTCCAGAATAAATAACACAGCAGTGGAATGTGAGTTTCTTTGGGGACTTGAATTATTCACAAAATGAGTAATTGAGCTAATCCCATATGTAGATTTTCAATTTATAATTATTATGTGATTAATCGTTATGGTTATTTGGGATCATGAAGAATTTACTAAGAAGACTTTATGAAAATGGAGCAGATGTGCAGGGTGACATAATATGGTAGAAAAGGGTGTGGCTCGGTAAATCCTGAGTAAAATAATTGTTGATTGTTGGTGAAAAGTGTGCGTATCTCTCAGTATGGCAGAAAGCAGTTAAATGGGATTCAGAGCAGAGAAGACATTAACTATTTTTTATACGCACTGTATTTTTTGTGAAGAACAATATAAAAAAAAAAGATGTCATTATATTAGACAATTATGTTTTACAGCCAAAAATATTAGTTTCACCATTTTTAGGCCAGGATAACTATTATAGATTATCTAAAGGATGAGAAAACTATTTTTTCCATGTGCTATTCAGTGTGTAGCATTGGTCTTCAAAATCATCATAATCATCATCATCCTCAATAGCTGTGAAGTTTGGTAGAAGGAGGTCTTTTATAGCTAGAAAATTTACTCTGGACTGACTTCTGTGTGATTATGGGGTTATAAATCTATGAACACTTAGAAGGAAACAGAGATTTATGTTTGTCACCATGCATTCACGACATGAATGCTATCAGCAATGAACCACCACATCCTTCTCCTGGGGAAAGCCCTAGAGTGTGGCTTTGAGGGACAACGGTGATGCTGATGATGGCAACAATGAAAGTTATAGGGTAGTTGCTATTCATTCATTCAATAAACATTTATTGAGTACCTACTTTGTACCAGGAATACTTCTAACCTCCGGGTATACAGCAGAGAAGCCCCATAAAGTTCACATTCTAACGAGGAGAAACAGAAAGGATAAGTACATTCCATGTCAGATAATGATAAAGTCTTTGGAAAAACAGGGGAAGGGGGATGCAGAAAATTGAGGAGTACTTTTTTACAAGGAGAGTTAGCAGAGGTCTCCCAGGTCATGTGGTGAATAAACCAGGCATCGTTGACACAGTAAGGAAGAAAGCCATGAGGAAATCTGGGAGAAGGCGTTTTCAGGCAGAGGGGAAAGCTGACACAAAGGCACTGAGGGAAGAGTGTGCTTGGCTTGTCAGAACAGCAAGAGGGCCAGCGCCATCGGAGAGAGCTGAATGAGGGGAGGTGGTATCAGAGAAACTGGGTGAAGGGGTGGTAGCGTCAGATTATAGGGCCTCATAGTCCACTGATAGGATTTTGGCTTTCTGAACAGAGGCATGACAGTGTCGGATTTAGCTTTTAATAGGATCACCTTGCCTCCTGTATAGAGAAATGATTCTATGGAGACCAGGGAGGAAGCAGAGAAACCAGTTGGAAGAGTTTCGAATAACCAATAGAGCTGACGATAAGATGATAGTGATCAAGATTGAGAGAAGCAGGATTTTGAAGTCAAAGCCAACAGGACTTGCTGATGATTTGGATATAGGGTGTGAGAGAGAGAGAAATGTCAAGGTTGACTGCAAGGTCTTTTGGCCTGTGCAGCTGGGAGGATGGAGTTGCTGCACACTGACATAAGGATAGGAAAGATGAGGAGGAGTTGTGCTTTTATGCGTGCTAAGTTTGAGACACTTACTAGGCATCCAAGAGACGATGTCAACGGTGATAGAAGAAATGAGTCTGGATTCAAGGGAGAAGTTCTGGCTGGAGATATAAATTAGGGAGTCTTATCAGCATATCAATGTCTGTTTGAAGAGAGGAGATAGGATGAGATCACCCAGGGAGTGAGAGAAGAGAGGGGAGTTATGAGGCCTGAACCCGGGCCACTCTAACCTGTGAGGATCTGGTTAATGAGGAAGAATCAGCCAAGGATCTGGAGGAGTGGCCAATGAGGTAGAAGGACAGTTTAAATGTGTGGTGACTCTGAAGCCAAGTGAATAAAACATCTCAAGAAAGGGCAAGTGAGCCCTTAGAAGGAGAGAGTAGAATGGTGGTTACCAAAGCCTGGGAAGTGGGGGAAATGGGGAAATGTTGGTCAAAGGGTACAAGGTTTCAGTTATGCAGGATGAATAAGTTCTGGAGATCTAATGTACAGCCAGGTGACTATAGTTATTAATACTGAATTGTACACTAGAAATGTACTAAGAGAGTAGATCTTAATTGTTCTCATCAAAAAATGAAGTAGTTAGGTGAAGTGATGGATACATTAATTAGCTTGAGTGCAGTCATCATTTCACAATGTATGTGTGTATCAAAACATCACCTTGTACACCTTAAATATATACAATTTTTATTTGGCAATTATACCTTGATAAAGCTGGAAAAAAAAGAAAACAAATGGCAAGTGATAAACTATATCATATGTTCTTGATAATCCTAATACCTGAGAGTCAGACTGAGAATTAACTATTTAGCAATGAGGACACCATCGAAGACCTTGAGGAGAGCCATTTGGCAGAGTGCTGGGGATAAAGCCTGATCGAATGGCCTCAAGATGAGGAGGTAAGGCACTAGAGGCAAGGAGTATAGTATAATTCTTTTGAGTATTTTTGTTGTAAATGACAGTAGGAAAATGGAGCTGTAGCAAGAGTTGCATGTGGGATCCAGTGAAGGTTTTTTATTGTTATTCGTCGGAATTAAAGCTATAGCTTTCGCATATTTTGTCATATTTACGTGTTGATGGAAATGATCCTGTAAGGAGGCAAAGAACTGTTGATTAAAGAGAGAGGAGGGCAGTGGTTGCAGTGATGTACTTGTGTAGTGAGAGGTGTTGGGGTCTGGAGAACACGAGGAGGGGCTGGCATTAGATGGGAGCATGGACCCTTCACTGAAGTAACAAGATAGAAGCCAGATTCCACGTGTTCAGATGCAACTGGGGAGGTAGATGTGGTGGTTGTGTGGGCAGAAGTTGGTTTGTGTTGTTTCCACTTTCTTAGTGGACAAGGGAGCAAGTTCATCAACGAGAGTGAGGAGACAGAGATGTTGGAGACTGGGGAACAGATAGGAAGGTGTAACAGAGTCATCGAATAGAAAGAGAATGAATGAACTCTATTGAATTAGCTGCTATTTGTTGAAACTTATTTTCTCAGTTGTATCCACACGTCTCTGAAAGGCAAATGTTCTTATCATTGGTTATAGATAAGAAAATGTGGCAAACTAAGCTAAGCCTATATGTGTATGCTACACATTTAGGTTCTTTTGGTGGATAATGGCACAAGACTAGTACGTAAACCAGCAAAAGGTCTGTCATGGATGAAGATAGCAGTAGAAAAAGGAAATGTAGTAGCCACTCTGGAGTGTGTAGCCCTCTGGGTTAGAATGGGGACTGACTGCTCTTAGATTGTACATTCTTGAGAGCATATTAGCTGTCCATGCCTTGAATTAAAACTTAAACTATTTCGCACTGACATATTATCATGCTGATAACCTGATTTGCTTTAAGGAAAATTACAGACATTATGATATTAAGCAGTCTCAGAGAGGGGCAAGGACGGTTCCTTGGCTGTAAAGGGAAGACACTGGGATTTGAACTTAGATATGACTGACTTCAGAGCCCATGATTTCCACACGAGGCTGTGTTGTTCCACCCATAAGATACAGCTCCTGCACTTCAGAGCCAACACTCGAAAGAGGCAGGCAAGCCATGGACATGACTAGCAATGACATAAAACATGATGTCATGACCATGTCTAGTCAACATTCCTGCCGTGCAAGTTTGAGGGAAAGAATATCCACTTCTGGCTGGTGTGCAAGGAAGGTTTCAAGGAGGAGGAAGGACTTACATTGGATTCTGGGTGATGAATAGGACTTGGAAGTGTAGAGACAGGAGTTTCATTTTAAGATCTGGGAATAAAACTCCTCACAGTAATGTTACTCTAGGAAATGACACAGCATGAAGGCTTGAATTCTTTTTTATTTACCATTTGTTTCTCTACATTTTTATGCAAAATTTGAATTTCTTTTGGTGGGATTAGAGAGAAACTGTTGACAGATCTCCTTCTTAATTAAGTACAGCACTGACCTCCTTCTGTTAAGGAAACACAGTGTCTCTCTCGCTTGTTAGCCATGAGATGGACAGAGCTCTGGGAATTGAGTTTCTTCATCTATAACACAGGGCTGTTAATACATTTCTCACAGAGGTGCTCTGAGTATTAAATAAAATAGTATGTGACAGTGCTTTGTAAAGTGTAAACACCATGGAGATCTTAGATGTTGTTATTCAACTTCATCAAGTACAACAATGCTAGAGGAAAAGACAAAAACCAACAATAAACTTTTCCTTTGGGGTCTTTTCTTGTGGCCTTATGATCTAGTTTGGCTGAAGGATGTTTTGTATGTTAATATAATAACTTTGAAAAGCTTTGAGCCCTATCATTCATGTTAGACATTTCTATCCATTTATGGAAGCACTGTGCCATATCCAGCTCTGCCGCCAGCTGGCCTGATAGAATTCAAAATAGTGATAGGACCCCAGAGCTGTTCTTGACTGACCCAAGGACTTCAAATATAAAATAATTCAGTTCTATTATTTTTCATCTCCTGAAAAACATGAAAGCTGCTAAGTTTTGGGCTTTCTCGCTGTTACAAGGAAAGAGTCAAGTTGAATAATCCTTTTAGCCAATGACAGAACAATCCAGTAGTTTCAGTTCCAGAAACATGCCACTTGGAGGTTAAAGATTCCCGTCTCAGCAAAGGGTTCTCTCTTTGGGGAGCTTTCTGGAAACACTCTGTTGCATGGTGCTGGCCAATTTGGTCTCAAGCATTCTGCACATGGCACTCCACTTTGTTTTATAGGGGAGGTGGTTAGGCAGCATGCTATTTACACTGGTCATTGATCTTGTAAAGTCATCTAAAGAAGTCCCTTTGGCAGCTCAAAAACTTAACGTTCAGTTCAGTTAGTTAAGAGGCTCTCAAAGTCATGACTAATCTCTAAAGAGGATACACACGGTAACTGATCTTGCATTCTCCATAATCAGAAACATCACAAGTGCATCAGAAGTCAGAGTCCAAATAATATTTTACTTCTTCTTCTTTTTTTTTTGTTTATCTTTGCTTTAAACACGTCAGATTAGTTTTTTGTATGTAACAATTCATTCTTTTAGTTGGGATAGTCTCTAAGAGATTAGTGAAGCCTATGAAGAATGGATTGAATCACAGCAGATTAAAGTTGTGAGTATAGGTAGGGTGCACCTGAGGAGCTGCTAGACATCAGAGTATGCAGAGTTCTGCTCTGTGCACACCACACTCATTAAGCTACTCTGGGTCAATTTAAGGATTTTCAGCATAAACCATGGAAATTCTTTTACCAAATTCTCTGGAAGTGCATTCTCTTCCTTTTTGTGTGTGACCCCCCTCTCCCGCCTTGTGTTTACTAGTTCACAAATGATCCATGACCCACTTGACCCATTTCAATTCCTGTCTAAGACTGCTAGTCAATGCCAAACTACCACGGAAAGGATGCTAGAGAGAAGAGATGTGAAAGGTCCTAGTAACTTGGTGGCCACATCCCTTTCTCTTCTGTCGCTTACTCGCTTCAGCCTGTGGCCACAAGTCGATCTAAGATGGAATAGAGAAATGCTTCTCAAACTTGAATGTGCATAGGAACACTCAGGGATCTGGTTAACACTACAATTCTGCTTCAGTAAGTCTGGGATGGGACCTGAGATTCTGCATATCTAACAAGCTCCCCAGTGGTGCTGATGCTGGGGTCAACGGGCCGCCCTTTGAGTAGCAGGGAATTAGAGGATGTGTTGGTCAGGGAGGCTCTCAAACATTCCAGCTGGATTCAGGCTCCAGTAACAGGACAGGGCCTAACATGATGTATAACAAAGAAATATTGTCTTTTAACAGCATTTCCTAGGCCTGTCCCCTGGGATCTAGCATAAAATGATTTCATTATATTCATCAAATACTCTCTGCAAAACATATTGCTATAAAAATCAGTTAAGCATTTGTGACCAAATAAAATGACTAAAGTGCTGTAATTGTCTAAAGAATGATATACGAGGAATTCACCAGAGCTATCTGGGTGCACAGGATCTTATAGCCTCTTTCATCCATCAAAAGTTCTCCTCCGCAGATGTCAGCCAGGAGGTTATCTGTATCGTAAACACTACGCAAAGCTTTTTGGATCCTTTCTCTGGGACAGGTTGCTTCCATTGACTATGTTATCAATCAGGGCATAAACCACAGCCGTAATGTTATCTGAGACTCAGAAGTTCACCCTGGCACACTAACAGCTGGGGAATTATGAGTCGTGGGATTGCTTATCATAGGGAGTATTGTGCTGCAAAGATTAAGAAATCTTATTAGAAAAGGCTCTGCCCCAGATTCGTAGCAGTTAAAATCAGAGATTTCTTTCAGACACCTTAGGGAAGATGAAAAATGTTGGAACCTGTTTCTATTTACTAGTCTATACTCCCAGGATGCAGAGCCAGCAGCAGGAACTACAGCAGTCGCCGCTTATTAGGACGAATTTCCCCTTTGGGGGGTTATTTAAAAATATTTGTACATATTTCAAATCCCTCAATCTGGTTTGTGGCAAATGGTTGCTTAAGCAGCTTCTTAATTATTTCGTTTGAGTTTTTGCAGAAGGACTGTTGCAGATATTTGGCTGAAAGCTGAGGGTTTTGAGGCGTTTTACTACCTCCTGAATAGATTTCAGGAAAAGGAAAAAAATCAAGGGGGGTTAAATTATTACTCTCTTTGTGTAGTATGCACAAATAGAATTGATTGTGGACCTCAGTACAGGAAAGAAATACTTGCACAGCTGCATGGTCATAATTTTTATGTGTGTTAAAATTATGTTCTTGCTATTTTGTCATAATATTCCAGAGTGAAGCATTGAAAGAATGACATGGTTATAATAATAGCAAATGGAGTCACTTTGTAGACATCAGGTAGTAAATCAGCTCATGAACTTGGGGATGAAATGTAAGCAACATCATTTAAAATCTATGGTGGATAAATAGAAACAAATCAAAGCAAATGTTTTTTTGTAGTAATATCAGGCAGAATCATTCATTGGAGGAGACACATTGAGTAAGGTGCCAAACTTGGACTTAAGCAAATTTTAATGAGCAAGTGTATGCCCAGTCTTTCTTCCTGCCTTTATGTTTGAACTTCCGCTAGCAGCTGGAAAGATGTGCATCGAGTGTGGAGGGATGCGGCTGGTGGAATTTATGGACCGAGGATGTTTGAGACCCTGGGTCATCCTGGATCATCATGTGGCCAATTTATTCCTTGCAGCCATGGGGAAGAAGAGATGGTTTTACACCCTAATTGATCCTATGGTAGCTGATTTGAAACAGCTGGACTGTGTACCCAGAGACAACCTCAATACTGTCTCTCTGCTTTCCTAGTGATCTAATTATGTAGCCTGTTGCATTTCAATCTCTATATTTGTGCATATCAATATGTTTTAGAAGCATAGGAAAGACCAGTAATAGGTGATGAGAGCGACATTCAGCATTGCAGTGCTGCCTTCCTACATCAGACTGTGCAGGAAGCAACCAATTAGGAAATACAATAATGCCAGCTTCACTCCTGCTCTCTGTCTTCTTTCACTTCGTGTCATGTTTTTTGGGCAGATGTGACTGGTCAGGAAGACACTTGAGTATTAGAATTTAGGAAGAAATATGAAGTTTGAGTGATTGCAACGTCAGAGTTTGGATCTTCCTGATTATGATTATGTTGAGTGGTGCTCTCAACAGATTGGTGGTGCTTTTTGGTAAATAAGGTTATCAGGGCAAAATAAGATGAGACTGCACATATGTATGTGTGTGTGTGTGCACATTTGTGTATGTGTGTGCATGTATACATGTATATATAATCACACATATATATGTATATATATATATTCACAGTCATGCGTTGCTTAACAATGGGGATATGTTTTGAGAAGTGTGTCATTAGGTGATTTTGTTGTTGTGTGAACATCATAGAGTGTACTTGCACAGATCTAGATGGTATAGCTTACTACTCACCTAGGCTATATGCTACCGATCTTACGGGACCACTGTCATATATGCAGTCTGCCATTGACCGAAACATCATTGTTATGTGACGCATGACTGTGTGTGTGTATCTACCTATCTATCTATCTATCTATCTATCTATCTATCTGTCTGTCTGTTTGTCTATCTATCGATCTATCTGTCTGTCTGTCTGTCTATCTATCGATCTATCTATCTATCCATCTCACACCACATGAGCACTCTAGAAACTATCCCATTGAGAATGATGATCTATGTGATCCAAGATCCTGAGTTTGGGGAGAAGAAAAACATCAGGGAAGGCAAAGATAAATGAGACAATACCAAAATAACATTTTTTTTGCAAAAAAATTCCATAATCTTCCCTCTGTGAAGATCATTTTGTGGTCACTGTTTTGGCAATGCAAACAAAAGTTGTGTGCCAAAACATTTGCAGGGACCTCAATGCATGGACATCAGCTTTATGCAGAGTATTGAACGGTCATTGAAAGCGTAGTGCCCACCTACACTCATTTTAAAGGAATAAAAGGAAATCTCACAACTCCCAACCATGGACAGAGGACTCTGTCTGGCCCAATAAGGGATACAAGTTTAGTCTAAGCAGACCATGTCCTCAGGTAGCTTACCATCTGGTTGAAAGCTTAAAAAAAAGAAACCCCAAACCAAAAACAAATAGCAGAGCTTGGAGGTTACATAGTACAAGTAGTTCCTTTTTACAAAAAAGGAATTTGAAAATGAGAGGTTATGCAGATTTCCCCAGAACACACAGTTGGCCAGTGGCGGAGCTGAGCTGACGATCCAGGCAGTCTGACCCTAGGCTTTGTGTTCTTGATCCTGCTCAGTATCGCCTCTCTGTAGGAGCTGTGACCTAGAGGAGATTTCTTTTAAATTTGCTTTAAAGCTCTGTCATTCCTTCCTTCCTTCAGTTCACAATTTGGCTGCCTGTATGTAACTCCTTCCGCTAGTGGGGTGGAGGGAAGCAGGCATGAATCAGCCAATTATCAAAAAAATTACAGACTTTTCATTATGAAAAGTACTGGGAAGCAAAGAGGGCTATGAAAGTATACGGCAGGGGTGGGAGTGCGGGGTCCAATTGAGGTCAGGGGTTGAGGAAGGAATACTTGAGGAGGTGACATTTGAGCTGAACACTGATGGGTGAGTAGACATTCATTGGGTGAAGGGGAGCTATGGACAAGTGTAGAGGAATAAGTGAATTCCAGGCAATGGGAACAGCTGTGCAATGGCCCTGAGGTAGGAAGTAGCATGGCACCTAGGAGGGTCTGAAAGAGGGTCAGAATAGCTTGTGTGGAGAGGGATATGATGTGAGGTTTGGGAGGCTGGTAGGAACTACAGGGTCACTCAGGGCCTTGAAGACCATGCTAAAGAAGTTGGTGTTATTCCTAAGAACAATGAGCTCTTGACACTCGTCAAAGGGTTTTTTATCTCTGTCAAAGTAATAAATATTGGGGTAGGTGAGAAAAAAACTGCAGTTTAAGTATCTAGTCTTCGCTTGGAATTTAGACTGGAGATTTTTTTCCCGGATGATCTAAGGCGGAAGTCAGCATCCTTTCAAAGCAGGGTGTGGAGCTGTCACTTCCTGTTATCCCGACAAGCAGGGGAAGAACCAAGCCTTACAAGGGGCAAGACGGGAGCTAGTAGTTACTCAGGATGTCAGAGATCAGCTTCTCTGCCCTCTGGCGGGGGCTCTTTGCCACCTACCACCTGGGAACTGAGGTTTGCCTCTCCTTCCCCCAACTCACGTTTGAAGTCTTGGATAACAAAGTTTACTTTCAGACAGCCCTGAATCTTTTATTTTCAGTAGGTTTAGAGGATCATTCAGTCAATGCCAAAGTAAAAGAAGTCCCCGACTCATAAACTTTCATTTCTGAAGTTTATATATCAGAAGCTAGGCTGACCTTGGACTTATCCCTTCAATCACCGAAGAGTTGGACTTCCCCCAGGTGCCTGAGTCTGTGCTCCGGGCGCTGCTGTCTCTCCTGGAAGTGAGGTGATAAATGGCACTTCTGTTCCTGGGCAAGCCCACAATTGCATTAACAACTTGGTCCTCTGAGCCCAGGGGAGATGAGATAAGGCAGCTCAGAAGGGAGGACAGAAAGAATAGAATTTCCTTCCCTCTCTCATGGGTGCGATTTTGAAAGAGGCACATTTTTGTCAAATTAGAGTGATAAAAATAGTTCTGCCTGGTTGGGGAGAGGGAGAGCTGCAAGGATAAGCGTCAACTCTATTATGAAAGGGTCTCCAGGGTAGGAAGTCCGAGTGGGCTGGTGGGTGCTGAGCCGGGTGTGGAGGCCGTGAGGGACACTCCTTTGGGCTACAGTTAGGCTGGTTCTGCAGCTGCTCTTGGAGCCTGTTCAGAGTCCCCCTCGTGGAACAAGCAGAACTGGGCAACAGCTCCTTTGTTCCCTGGCTTTCCAGAACTGCAGAGAAAACTGATAGCATGCAGGCGACTCGGGCCTCTGTCTCTCCGTCTCTCTCTCTTGGGCGCCTGTTTTTGCAAAAAGCGGAAAAGCAGAAGGAGTCTTTGCCATTTCTGGGAGAGATTGGCCATGCAGTGGAGAAGCAATGGAAAATACAAGCAAAAGTCACCAGCGCAGCTCCAGCCTTGGTCCCCGCCTGGATGAGTGAAAAAGCCGGGCCAGAGGCGACAGTTGAGTGCGTGGTGGGAAACCACAGGAAAATCCAAGGCAGAGCCATGCGGAGCCCCTGGGGTGCTGCTGCAGGGGGCTGGAGAACCCCACTAATGATCCTCAGGCCTTAGAGCCAGAGAACCAAGCCAGCCGCTGCTCAGATATAAGAATCTAGGCTCCTTAGGAGCTGAGACTGTGTCTTGTGTCTCCTTGAATTCTCAGAGTCTCTGTCAGCCAGGCCGGGAATGTACGCTTAACTGTGATGAGAAGACTCAGACCCGGAGCCCGAGGGGCCCTCTAGAACTGTAGAGACGGCAGGGGGTACTACACTCAGAGATGTGTGCTGAGGAGGACAGGGAGCGACAAGTGTTCTCTTGTCTACAAAGGCCTGAAAGCCATCTCCCTTCCCTGGGCTGGTGGAGCTAGCCAATTTCCAAGAAGGAACTACCTATAATTGTATTGGAAATTGCAATGGATATTTTGCTTTCCTCAAAGACACAATATTTTGGAAGGCTTGACTCTCTTAGATACTGGTTATTGAAGTGGCCACCCTGACCCAAGCAGCCTGTTTGGGCACATCATTTTCAGGAGTGTACTGAGAGCAGGGTTTGTGATAAGCACACCTCCCACTGTGGGTCAGGGTTTCCCAGTGTGTGTTCCACTGACTGCCAGTCCTTCTGGGAGCTCTGCCCCAAAAAAGAAAGAAAGCATCCTTGGCTAAATACCTGAGGAAAGGAGTGGCCCATACCCTTCCTTTGGGGATTCATCATCCGAACAGCATAGAAAGTTCTGGATTCAGTCAACAGGCTTTGCTCTGTTAAACCCAGGGTCTCCCTAAGCTTGAGAAAACACAGAACCCCATCACCATATAGCAAATATTTCCTACACTTTGGAAAATGCTGCTGCTGTGGGTGGCTTGGAAAAGCAGATTGGAAATTTTATCTGTTTGGGGCAGATCCCAGAATCACAGGAAGTTGAAATTTTCCCTGAACAATCTGAGCAACCTCTGCAGCATATGCCAGAGGCAGTGGCTCCCTTTCTTGATGGATCTGGATCTAGAGTCAGATTAAGCCTGTCATTTTGATCTTCCTGTCACTGAACCAGCTAAGGCAAATTGCTTCGCTGTCCTGTGTCCCATTTCTTCACCTGCCCTCTGCACCCCTTTTCTCAGAAGAGTGTGCAGAGAATGAAAGTTGTCTCATTCAATGAAGCCTAATTGAGGTTTGTCGTAGTTAAGCATAATTAGCGTGTCCTATTTTCAAGCATAATCCTTCTTTGCTATTCCTACCAGCAAGACCCAGAGAAGTCAGGTGGCATTCTCTGCATTTACTGATTGGGAAAGTGGTGCACAGAGAGATTGGGGGGATAACAGCATTCCTAGCTGGGCGTGTCCTTCCTTGTGTTCCTCCAAAATGGGCTGTGGCACAGGCAGCTCATGGGATAGGGTCATGACCTCAAAGGAATACAGCTGAGCTCACTTCTTGAACCAAGTGTCTGCTCCCAGTTGGGTTTGCTAGCTCTGTAGTGATTTGTCGGGAGTTGCTTCTATTTTCATTTCTGTGCTCTTTGCACAGTTGAAACGCCTTTTGAAATAAATGAGGACATTTATCCACTAGGTGGAGCTACGTCCTTTGTTCTCTGATGGATGCTTTTTTCCCCTAAATTAAACTGAAAAGTATTTGGTTTGGGTGGGAGCTCAGCAAAGAGAGTAGACATCCTTCTTTTCTCTCACTTTGTGGTAGGAGCTTCAGTATTTTCATTGAAAAATGTATGGAGAATGGGCATGTTTTCATACTGAGAAAGAGAGCTGTGACACATTAGGATGTCCTGTGAAATACAGTAGAAAGCTGAAAGGAATCAGACGGCCTCACTTTGAATTAGTTCCACGACCTGCTAGATGCACAGAAAATGGGAAGTTCTTTAATCTATCAGTTATTTCACTTCTTACTCATGTCTTTATCTGCTAAATAGCTGCCCTATAAGGTTTATTTTCTGGAGTAAATGAAACCTACAGAAAGTACTTAGCCAATAACCTGGGACATAATAAGCACTCAATAAGTGTTAGTTGTTGCTATTATTTTTAGTTCTCATTGCCTGAATGCCCACTGACAGAGAACTTCATGTTTTCATATGAAAATGGGAAATTCAGCAGGATTTGTATTTCTAACTAGACTGCCTACATTCTTTTTTTCCCCTCTGAGTTCCTGCATCCTTTAACTTTCTTAATCCCTGGCATGATCTCTCATTTTCACTAAAACAGTGTTCCTTAAACTTTAGTTAGCAAATCCACTGCAGGGCTTGTTAAAACGCAGATTGCCAGGCCTCGCCCCCAGAATTCTGATTCAGCAGGTCTGGGGTAGGGCCTGAGAATGTTCGTTTCTAACATTTGCCGAGGTGATGCTGATGCTGCTGGTCCCAGGCCCACATCCAACTGCCTAAGCAAGCATTATTTCCACCCTTGTTTTGCCTTCCCATTAGGCAGACCAGGCTGTGACTACAAGGCAGGACTGGGTGGTATTCTTTAGAGCTGCTCCTCCCCAGACTACCTCCCTTTCTGTGCTTGTCCCGGTACCTAAAGACACATTTGTTACATGGAAAAGACAGACAAAGCTCATCATGAGGGCTACAACTCCTCTTTGTCATTTCTTATCACCACTCGCACTCCGCCCCCAACAATTTCCATCTGACTCACACTGGATGATCCCAGGGCTTCCCAGTTGATTGCTTTTAGGGGCCAATAGTTGGGCAGGAAATAGCAGGTGATTCCTCTACATTGAAGAATGACCTCCAGCACCATGCATGGCACATGGTAAATGTTCAAATATATTTGCTGAGTGAATAAATGCTCTAGAGAAGGTTCTTACAGTCTATTGAAAGGAGACTTCACCAGTCAGAAAACTGTCCATTTACCAGTGGTGTGACCATAGGAAAGTCGCTTTAGAACTGAAACACAACGTATAAAAATTAGGTATTATTGTGATTTATAGCCACGTATTGATTAGTATGACTTACAGTATTTTAGGTTGAACTATATAAAATTGCCTCTCTTTGACCATTTTTGGTTTACAAAAATGGCAGCTTTATATGGCTCAACCTAATAAAAATTTCTGTATTTTAAATTAGGCACATGCTTCATGGAACTATTTTTCCAATATGCTTTTAATTCTGAGGAACTGCATTCCTGCTTCTCTTTCTCTAGCCACACATACAAACGTTGAGGGAATATTTTAAAAATAAGCCTGATGTTGGCACTGTAAAAAGTCCATTTTTTTCCCAATCCAAGATGATCCTTCATCAATATTTTCTCAATGGAAGAATGATTCTTTTTCATTTGGAAGCAACTGGCAGATGTTCCCTTTTGAGCTGGCTCTTGGGTTTCATGGAATGCCGTGTTGAAATTCCAGTGTAGAATTGTCTTTCCTCGCTCTTTCCCCCCACTGCCCCAGAAACTGCCTCCACTCCCTCTACCCCCATTCCAAGGGTACATTAAACTTTCTTTCAATCTTCTGCAATACCATCCCTGCCCTTTTCCCGACTCCCTCTCCTCTCTCTCTCTCTCTCTCTCTCTCTATGCAGTATATATGTATAATTACAACTAACTTGAGCATAGGCAGTGAGATTAACTTGGCAAACTGAACAACATAACTTTGAAGTTTGTGATTTTGGGCAAGTTACTTAAGTTCTCGGTGCATCAGTTTCCTCCTGTAAAAATGGAGGTGAAAATAGGAATTACTTCATAGGGTTGTTTTGAGGATAACATAAGGTAATGTATCCAAAGTGCTTAGAGCAGTGACTGACAAATTGTAAAAACTATGTAAATACTAGCTATTTTTAGTTTTACAGAATATCTCAGAAAATGCTATATTATAAAAACATGTCTATGATCAGCAGTTACATTCTCCTCTAGGAACTGTTGTAGGCTTGGTCTTTTTTAAGTTCTTCTGTATTTTTTCACAAATGTCCAGTTTTAAGTGGTTTTGAGATCATTATTTATTTTAAAAATCATTCAATACTCTAATCCAGTGGGTTTATTATCAGTAAGTTCTTTCCCCCTTGATATTTAGGTTAAAATTTCTCTCCTCTTAATTCCAGTCTATTTTTCCTCATTAACATCCTTTTACTATGCTAGTGACTTTTTTTCCTTCTTCTTGTTTACCTCTTCCTGATATTTACAGAAGTACAAGACAGAATTTGTGAACTTAGGCAAACTGTTCTGAGAGAACCCCCCGGGGGGTCTTTTACAGACATCACAGTTCTCGGTTACACAGTCTGTAGGTAGCACCAGCAGACTGCCACGGTTATCTCTGGGAATTTCTCATGAATAAAAGCAGAGAAAAAGCAAAAGCCACCCATTTGTGAACTAGGAAGAGTGGGGTTCTGGCCTTTCTTTTGAATTTCCTCAAGGGCTTTAAATTACAAGGTAAACTCATGAAGCATCATACAGTCTTCAGCATTTTTATCGCTGTGTTTAGAATCGGGGGAGGGTGCTGTTTATAGCGATGGTTTACCAGGAATTTCATAGTAGGATGGTGGGGGTCTCAGAGATTCTACCCTCGTTTAGATTATTTGTGCATGCTGGAACTATCAGTTTGTACTTCGACATTTCACGATTATTTCATTTAGTTGTTATATCAGTAATATTTTGGGGGAAAAAACACTTAAAACGTTTATTTGTACTTTGCTTGCATTTTATGCCATAGTTCAATTCCGGAATCTTTTAAATCCCGGAAGGATATCCAGACCTCAGCATTGAGCTTTATGAGACAAATTATTTTTATGTCTACTGAGTTTTCATAATTTTTCCATGTGTAATTTTTTTATTTATTGGAATATTTATTTCAAGATGTCGTTTTAGAGTCTAGTTAGGTTAAGTTTTAGCATCTGTTAAGAAGTTAGGTTTTGGTTACTTTTCTTAAAAATAAAAACTATGTTCTTATCTTTGATCCCTTCAATGAAGGGAAAAAATATTTTTATTCTATTACAAAATTGATCATTTTAATAATAAGGATTTTGAAGAAATGCAGAATCTGAGAGATTATGCAAGAGTTGTGCAACTTGATACAAAAGCTACATGTTGATTTATTCAAGCAAAAAGTCAGAATAAGCAAAGGAATAGACTCCTTTGATGGTTCACAGTTTTTATTCTAGCTTCCCGATAAGATTTTATCCTTAATATCCATGCGAGGCAGTGGCTAAGATAGGACACCAAAATACTTCAATTTGAAAGTGTGAGTTCTCATTTTCTGCTCCCTGTTCCCTTATTTTCTGCTCCATCGTATGTTTAAGGCAAGTGTGAGTATAGGGGTAAATGAGTTAAAATTAATGCAAAGAAGACAGGAAAAGAATATCGTCTTGGTCCAGCCAACACTTCTAGGTCAAGGGTTACCAGCCTCTCTGCTCTTTAGCCTGAAGTCTTGTGATCCACTAGACTCTTTAAAGAGAGGGACAGAAGGATACCCAGTGATGGGATTAAGGGCTGGTGGTGATGGTGGTGTTAGTGATGGGGTAATAGATGTAGAGCCTCAGGACACAATGCCTGGTGGGATTGCTGATGAGGTGGTAGTTTATGGCAATGTCCTCCTCCGTGAGAGTGTGGTGCCCAGCAGACTCCAGATGTTTTTCCTCAGCTATCCACATCCACAGCTGGCACGAGCATTTGGAAAGCAGGTAGGTAGGCCACCTTTCCATTTTTCTGTCCTCCATTTAAATGCTCCTAGCCAAGGACTGAATTCAAAGGTAATTCAATGAGATGCCAGATCAACGGACATATCCTAGCTGGTGGGGTGTTCAGAGTGTTCTGTTAAAACCTGAAAGCAAGGAAAGAGATGTTTGGTCTTGCTTAACTACCTCTAGAATCTTCTGGCCTAAAAAAAATGGAATTAGGGCATCAGGCAAAGGTAGGCAGAGACTGAATCTGTCAAAAATCCTCACAAGAATATGCCAACAAATACAGAAAACAAAACAATGGCCTACAGACTGGAAATGCTCAATATACATCCCAACTCCCAAGAAAGGAGATGCCGAGGAGTACAATAACTATAGAACCATGGCTCTAATTTCCCATGCAAGTAAAGTGATGCTCAAGGTGCTGCAACAAAGGCTTTTACCTCACATGGAGCAAGAAATGCCTGTGTCCAAGCTGGATTTCAAAAAGGGAGAGGCCCATGAGATCTAGTTGAGATTATTCATTGGCTACTGGAATGCTCCAAAGAATTTCAGAAGGTTAATCTATGTTCTATAGACTATAGTAAAGCCTTTGACTGTGTGGATCATGAAAAGCTATGGGCTTCTTTGAAAGCAATGGGAGTGCCTCAGCACTTGATTGTCCTGATGCATAACCTGTATTGTGGACATGAAGCCACTGTCAGGACAGAATGTAGAGAGACAGAATGGTTTCTTGTAGGTAAATGTGTCAGACAAGAGTGCATTTTATTCCCTATCTGTTTAACCTGTATGCAGAATGTATCATAGGTAAAACTGGGCTAGACTCATATGAAGGAGGAGTGAAAATTGGTGGAAGAAATGTCAATAATCTAAGATATGCAGATGACACCATCGTACTGCAGAAAGCAGCAATGACTTGAAACGACTTATGACGAAAGTGAAAGAAGAAAGTGCCAAAGCAGGACTGCATTTGAACATCAAGAAGACAAAAATCGTGACTAGAGAAGAACTACACAACTTTAACGTAGACAATAAAGACATTGAAATTGTTAAAGATTTTGTTTTCATTGGTTCAGTCAAAATTTAAATGGAGACTGCAGCCAAGAAATCAAGAGAAGGGCAGCAATGAAAGAATTAGGAAAGATCACCAAGTGTATGGAAGTGTCATTAGAGACTAAGGCCGAGATGATCCACACCCTCACATTCCCAATTACTGTGTACAGGTGCAAAAGCTGGACAATGAAGAAGACTGACAGGAGAAAATTGATGCATCTGAAATACGGTGTTGGAGAAGAGCTCTACACATACTCTGGACTGCCAGAAAGACGAACAAGTGGGTCCTAGAGCAAATTAAACCTGAACTATCGCTGGAAGCAAAAATGATAAAACTGAGGCTGTCGTACTTTGGACACATCATGAGAAGGCAGGCTTCTTTGGAAAAGACAATAATGCTGGGAAATGTAGAAAGCAGAGGAAAAGAGGAAGACCAAATATGAGATGGATTGACCCGTAAGGGAAGCCATAGGCGTGAGTCTACAGAAGCTAAGTAGGGCTGTAGAGGACAGGACATCGTGGACATCGTTTATTCATAGGGTCTCCAGAAGTCAGAGCCAACTCGACGGCATGTAACAACAAAAGGCAGATGGTTGAAGAGGGGTTTTGTGGTCTTGGCCCAGTGATATGATTTGTTCATTTAAGTGCCTTTTGTAAAATATTGAACAACTTCTAATCAAGATTTTAACACTACTGAAACAAAATAGCCACATCATTATTCCTGTATAAGGAAAAACTAAAACCCAGAGAGCTTCAGCACGTTGCTAATGTTACAAACAGTAGACTGGACAAAATCAATCTTGGAAATCCCTCTTGCCCTGTTTTCTAATCTCTTCTTTCAGGCAGCGTACATCTCTTTTACTGTATAGTGAAAAGAATAAATCGTTGCCTGAAGTTACTATAAGATTGAAATAGACTTGATTCTCTAAAATATGTCTTTTCTAGAAGATTTCCAACGTTAGGACAAGTGCTGAACATTTCTGAATTCTAATTGTGAAGCACTAATGTTGTGCATTAGCACTTAGCTTTAGGAAATTCTTACTTTGGGTGCCAAATTAAGCTAATTTACACTTACTAACTAACCAAACATTTTCTTCGCATGATACAATGCTCACATTTCTACCATAATATTATGCTTTACACTTTTCCTACTATTTTACAAAATTGGGTGAGGAGTGAAATATTTCAAGCTTTGAACCATAATTCTTCATGGCCTCCTGGAGGACTGTGAGGCAAAGACCCTGAAGATACTAATGTTAACTGTCAGATGATATTACAAACTGTCCCAATGGATGGCAAAACCTGCTGAGTAGAATGTCATTACCAAGAGGCGCATCCTGAAACATGGTGATACAGTAACAATTTTTCCTCAGAATTCTTCTATGTCTATTGTTTCTAATCCCTCAACCTGGCTAGATTCTCTATGCAATGTTCTTTAAACAAAAATGTCACAGAAAAATTAAGCAAGTAATGTGAGGAGTAGTTCTACAGAAGCTGGTTTGGGAAGACCATCCAAAGTCTATACTTAATTGAATTCTCATCTAGATTCAGTATTCCATCTTATAATCTTATATATTCTCAGAATAAACCAAAACCAGACTGCTTCTACTTGAATTTGAGCCTCTGAGGTTCATCTATAAGCTTTAGGAGGTGACCCGGGTAAAGTACTTGATAGTGACTTTCATTCTGAGCTGGTGCCTGGACATTGTCCTGGAAAGCCCAAGTCTTGATCATGAGTCAGGAAAGAGTGGAGGATGTGTTAGGATGATGATTTACCTGGCTGAGCATTAGTCACTCCATGCTGGACTTGGAACACAGGCTCTTTCATTAGCTGCAGGAAGTATAGTATGTTTCTGACAAATATCCCCCAGAAATCAGATTCCAAAGTCCCCTTCATCCTTGGGTGGTTTAACGCTCCACACACTCTCTGCCTTGCTTTGTTAGAGCCTGGATGCCTGCCATTCCTATGATAAAGGCAGTGGGGAATGTCTCACCTATCTTGGTAATTTGAGCTTTTGTCCCATTTTCCAGGCAAGATTTCAAACTGTTAATTACCCACTTAGTAAAACCCAGATGTCCCATTTCAAAGACCTATTCCCATTAGGGAATTTTCATTTCCAAGCAATAGTTGGATGAAATCCTAGAGTTTTACTGCATCCCATTTCCAGTACTTTAGCTTTACTCTTTTCTTTTCCTGAATAAATAGGACTCTAAACTTTTAATTCTGAAAATCTATTTTAGATGGAATTGGGAGTATACCACATTCCACTACATTGAAGCTTTCCATCCAAGCCCTAACTGGTTCTTTTCAAAATATTCTTTAGCATGCATTTGGTTCATAAACCTTCTTGGGGTGCTAAAAGGATAAGTGACTTTCAATTTGAAAATACATTACAAGGTATTTCATCTCTTAAAGTTTAAGGAACACCCCAGTCAAGGTTTTACAACATTTACCTGAGAGTGATTTTGATAAACGGATTCATCACTGGTTTGGAAAAGGGCCAGAGCGAGATGGCTCTTGGACTGATTCACCGTGGCCATGCATATTTGGAGAAGGGTGTGGGTCTTGTGTGACCTTATTTACACAGGATATTTCCACAGCTGTGCTCACTGCAAGTCTCAACTTCAGTTGCTATCTCCATGGACCAAATTGGCTGGTCTAATCACTTATTGATGGCGTTCTGTATCAAATAGCCATTTTCCAATTTCAAGAGAAGATCCTTAGGAATTTAAACTGGTTATATTGATGTGTAGGTAAAATAACAATGAAAGGATTTAACCTTGATAATCACATTGAGAATGAAATTAAGGCACAGATGATTAAAACTGCTGCTTCGAGGTGGACTTTATACAACCTAGGGATGAGGTCCTATGCTTGATAAGGGCCATTTCAGGCTAGGATGTAAACTGTGACCCTTTCTTAGTAAAAGTGATATTTTATTTACATTTTACACTCTTCAAAGTGCTTGTACAGGAATACAGGATAGCAATAACTTTATTTTCTACAACCGGAAAATACACAAATGTGAAGACCTTGCAATGGCAGGCAGAATCACAGGTTTCTAAAGTCATAATTCATGTTGAACTGTGTGTGAGTAGTGTCCTGGGAAGCACAAATGTGCAGAGGGCTGGAGTGGCAATGCAGATGCTTACACAGCTCCAGAAAGTTTCCTCCCCCCACCCCCCATTTCTGACTTCTTCACCTACTTTTCTTTCATTGCTCAGTTCCAGCCACTTGGGCCTTCTTGTTGGCATCTGAACACACCAACATGCTCTGGCCCCAGGGACTTTGCACTTGCTATTTCTCTGGCTGTTGTGTTTAACACCGCAACTCTTCCCACATTTTCTCTCCTTTTCCTTGACTTTATTTTTCATCATTTGTCACTATTTCATATATTATACATGCAGTTTATCTTGTATATTGTCTGGGCTTTCCCCTCACTTCCCCAAAGTCTATGAGGGCAATGATTTTAGTTTCTTTTATTTTTTCCCCAATGCTGTAGCCCCAGCGCTTAGACTAGTATCTAGCACATAGTGGGTGCTTCATAAATATTTCAGGAATAAATGAATGACATAAAAACTTTTCAATGTATTATTAAAGATAGCTCAGAGTTACTAGCACAATAAGGGAGTTTTGACCTTCTGTATATACTATATTTTAAAAAGCCAGAAAATTTGATGGTTTTGCTCATTTCGGTGGTAAGACATGTAACATGTTTCATGTATGCCTAAGTAGGGCTCTGATTTGGAATGGAAGGTTCCATCCATAGATATGAGAATTTTGATGTGGAAGCCTGAAACAAAAGTAACCTCGGTTGGTGTGGCAACTTAAGGGTCAACAGCCTAATGTGATGGCTTTTATAAAAACTAAGATTTAACATTAGAGAGATGAAACCAAATTCTCATTTATGTCCCAGATCTAGCCATCTCAATTCCTCTGATCCCAGCCTTCGCCCACCTTCCTGCCACTGCACATGGATTTATACCAACTCACTTTAGGGAATACATTTGCTCTCTCCTAGAATAGTGCTTTTGTGAAAACAAGGTCAGTCTTGCCACTCAGTCCTTTTGATAATTTAGTGTCATTTGGCCAGATTTTAAGGGAATTCATGATTTGTAAAACAAATGTAGTTGTTAAGAAAACACGTTTTCTTTCGTGGCATTTCATTTGTGGTATGTTTTCTGTTAAGTATGTTTCAAATGATGGATAACGTATGTGGAAAGTGATACATAACATTATATGAATCTTCTGTGTGTCTTCGTTGTGAATATCAAAATATTCATTCTAGGAGAGTGACTTTTTTATTGATAATTGAGCATCAGGGACATAGATATGCTCTAAAATTGGTAAATGCATATGTATGTATGGAAAAGTGCAAATAACGTTAACACTGTCATTTTTGTAAGATATACCAGCTTCTGAAGCTGATATCTGGCACTGTTTCTTTTATTCTGCTACAGAAACTGAACACTACTTGTACGATTAGGTGTTGTGGTGATGGATACTAATAAGGAACATAGTGTTTGATTCTCACTGGCAGATTCCCCAACACACCGGTGGGGGGGACAGGCCATCATTAGGTAGCATGTGCTCTGGTCTTAATGCATATGAGCTTGTAGCATTTCTTTAATTGCCCAATTTGTTTTCTATTACCAGGTGGTTTTGATTAATGAACCAAAAAAGTAAATTTGTGTACAGACGACAGAAAGAATTATAACTCAGATGGTTGCTTTTAGGTCACTACAAGTTACAAAAGAAATACATAATCTTGTTACTGATGCAACATTAATTCCTTCCATATTGAGAGGGATGAAGTACCTAATTAAAATTCCAACATTTCCTTCCCCCTCTAATCTTGCTACACACTAGTAAAAATCTACAGAACCATGAATGAAATATTTTAGCTTCCCAGACACTGTGGATATTCATAAACAACAGCTTCGATGATACCAAGTACTGAGAGGTGCAAGGAATGGTCTTCAACTCAACTTGTACTTCTCCTGCCTTTTCAGGAGTGGACAGCAGCTATCCCTCCCCTGCTCTGAAGTGCAGGAGCCTAAAACATGTCTCCCCATTTCTGTTGTTTTAAAAATATTTTTACTTAAGTAGTTTTTCTTTACTTATTTAATGAGCACGCATATAGTGTTTACTATGTGACCAGAGTATTCTAAGTGCTTTACGGATATTTACTCTTTTCTTTTCTTTCTCCTTTCTCTTATGTGTCCTTTTGCCCCTTTTAATCTCTCTGTTTCAGTTACATTTAGGTATTCCCAACTTCTGAAGAAAAATCTTTCTCTCGGCCTTAGGTAAATTCAAATAGCACATAGATTTCTCGTTGGATGTGTATATACTTCGACAATGAAAAGATATCTCTATTTGTAAGGCTGGTGGATAGTTCTGTGGGGTTTTTGGATGCCAAAGATACCCACTGATCCCTGCATGTACTTTATATTTTGATAAGATTGGTTTTTTTCTTTTCCAACTGCACCCCTCGATGCAGTTTTACCTGCAAGTTGAAAAGGCTTCATAGTCAAATAAAGTTGGAGAAACATTGCCTCTAGTAGGCTTCCCTCTTGAAAAATCACAATGCATGCATGCTTATTAAAAGATCCTACAATCAAGGAACCTATTTGCAGTGTAGTGTTTCCTCAAAAAAATTAAACATAGCATTTCCATATGATCCAGCCATTCCACTTCTGGGTATATACCTGAAAAAGTTGAAAGAAAGGCCTCAAACAGATATTTGTATACCAATTTTCATAGCAGCATTATTCACAATAGCCAAAAGGTGGGAGCAACTCCAATGTCCATTGACAGATAAATGAATAAACAAAATGTGGTATATACAATGGAATATTGTTCAGCCTTAAAAAGGAAGGCAATTGTAACACATGCTATAACATGGATGAAACTTGAAGACATTATACTCAATCAAATCAACCAGTCACAAAAGAACAAATACTGTACTATTCCACTTATACGAGGTACCTAGAGTAGTCAAATTCATAGAGACAGAAAGTAAAATGGTGGCTCCCATGGGCTGGGGTAGACATAATGGGGAATTATTGTTTAATAAATACAGAGTTTCAGTTTGGGAAGATGAACGTGTTCTGGAGATGGTTAGTAGTGATGGTTGACAACAATATAAATGAGCTTAATATTACTGAACTGTAAACGAAAAATGGTTAAGATGGTAAATTTTGTGTCATAAATATTTTACCACAATGAGAACAGAAAAAAAAAGAAATTTGTTTTTAACTTAGCATTTCCTAGTTTATTTGATCATAAAACACTTTTTTCAAGGAACAAATTTTTTTGAGGAATAATTGGAATCCAGTTCTGAAAAACCTGGTCTATACACGGAGCATTGAATTCAACAAATGTGAGCTATAATAATTTTACTTCAGTACCTAAAACCCTTCTATGCCTCCTTTCTTCACAGGATAGTTAAAACTCCTTGCTTGTATACGGGCCTACCCGAAACCTGACCGCATCTGTGTGATTACAACCTCAACGCGAACAGTGGCCTCAAATTAAGAGAAATGTGGCAGTTAAAATCCATACAAAGTGATGAAGATGAAATGAGGAAAGTAAATAGGTCAAGTCAGTGCAGAAGTTTTAATCTGGGTACCTAGTAGGTGGGGGCTGCCACCAACTCAAAGAGACCATAAGGGGGTAGCAGTTTGTGAGAACGGGAGATAATGAGATTGGCTTCGCTCATGGGTCATGTTGGTGAGACATATTTTTAGTGATGTTAGAACTACAGGAGAAGGGACAGTTATGGTCAGGGTCACAGAACACAAGAAACTTCGCCATCAAGAGGAAAACCGTAGGGGTTAATCGTGGAAAAACATGGAGGGGGTTCTTCCATACTCGCGTGTGAGTTATCAAAGTCCTTTTTCCTAAGGTGAATTTATTGCTAATGACGTGAAGGATCTGGAAGTAGCAAAGAAAATAATACATAGTAAGAGTACTTGAACCGTGTCCTCTTATTCTAAATAATTTTCTAGTTTGGGGGTCTTTTTTTTTCATTTTGAGAAATGCAGTTTAAAGAATACATTTTAAGGGCTTTAATTACAGCTATTATTACAAAGGCAGTAAGAGAAATTAGGACGAAGATTTAAAAAGAATTCCTTCCAATTTCCTGTTCCCTCACAACAAAAGCTACACCAAACAATTAGTCTCCATATGTGAGGGGTAAAAAACGCAGCAGTATTTAGTCAGACAAGAGAACAGAAGGCATCTCTGACCTCTGGAATAAAATATTCAAAATGCTTTAGTCTTGCACTGAATGAATTAAAATTGTCTAGTTTTCACTCATAATTTGAGATATAATATTTGTTACATAAAGACATTATCAAGTTTTAAGCAAAGGAAAAAATTATATTCCTGCTGAGCCTATTACTAGGAGGGGTGTAGCCGACAATAATAGTGGATTTTGAATAGTGTAAATGAGGATGGATGACACAGCCTGTGTCCCTTAGGTTCAGTGCTTAGCACAATGCTGGGTACACAGTAGGTGCTCAAAAAATATTTGTTGAACAAATGGATCAATGATCGAATTGGTTTCTGAAAGTTAAGAACTGTTATGATCAAAGAGCAGGCCTGCAGTGAAATGTGTGTCCTGAGTGCACTTTAATATTTTCCCTGACATCTGAGAGTGAGGGGAGGGATCGCAGGGTGTAAAGATTGTTCGCGCTCCGGGGAGAAAGGAATGGTTTATTGTGCTTCCAACAAAGGTCAGTCTTGGGGAGTATTAATTGTAAGGGAGACCAAAGAACATTTGGGCTGAATGTCAGGGGAAGTTTTTGAAAAGTAAAGTGTGTTAAACTACATAACAGAGCCAGAGGTAGAAACCCAAGGGGACGGATGGAAGTCTCAGTGGCTGGGGAATTTACAAGGAGACTGGACCAAGTCCTGGAGAAGTGGTAGGGGAGTCGTGCCCCTTGAAAGAGCACGCCCTAGCAGAGCTGTCAGGTTTTCATCTTGTTTCTCTGTTGTGTACACCTGCACTGGAGTCTTCTAAAACACAAAGAAAAATACGCATATGTGTGGTTTGGGAGCGGGTCTTTGCAACTTGGAGAATATCAGTGATGCAACAATACTAAAAGGAGTTTGTGTATTTGGAAAATGAGGCTGTGGTTGGGTAAGATTCTGGGAGAGCAAGCAAGAAGCAAATGATTCATTTTGCAGCGCTTCAAAATGGTGTATTTATCAACTATTCATTAAGTATAAATTTCTACAACAAAGGGATAGACTCCAATGCTCATTAGAAAAAGTGAATCAGTGAATTCCTTTCAGGTCTATGATTCTTGGAAAATTAAATTTGAGGACAGTGATGTCACATAGCTTACAAGTACTGAAAATCTCTCATGTTCCCTGGAGCTAAAAATCCTCTAAAATCAGCCTACATAATGAAGTGTTTGTTATAGCTCAAATTTGCTTATATTATATAGAGAGAGTGCTTTGTGCTGCATATTTTGTACGTTAATTTTAAAAGTTGAGCTATTCTCACCCAGGAAGTGAAATTACAGGTCACTCCATAGAACCCAATAAGGATTTTTGTTATAAAATGAAAATAGTTTAACTAAAAAACGTTCAACTCAACCCCAATACAAATCTGCTGCCTTCAATTTCCTAGTGCTACTATCTAAATCCACTTGTCATTTTAAGAAAGTTGCTTCAAAAGAAACTGTATCTCTCTTTCCAACTTAGTATTTTAAAATTTTAATAAATAAGACATAAGGCATGTCATTGATTTCATAGAATAATAGTATTAGTGAAAATAAATTTGGATGTCATCAGTTTTATAGATAGATAAATAGACATATTGATAGATATAGATACATAAGTAGGAAAGAGTGGGGGAGGGAAGGAGGGAGGGTGGGTGAGAGAGAGACAAATAACTGAGTTCCTCCAATGTATGTATCTTAAACAAAATTGTCATTTTGAATACAGTGGAACCTTTCTGCCGATGATTCATGATTTAACAGTTGGTTTTTTCATTGGTTGATGAATATATCACATGGAGAATCTTTTTAAAAGACCAACTTTGCTTTGATATAATCTAAATAGATAAGATTACGTTTTTTATTTTCAAGTGCAGTACATGATCAAAGCAAGGAAGATTTTCAGCAATTATAGGCTATGATTTAGATGGTCAGACTTGAAATATAAGTTACATGAAATGCCCAAAATTAATGTTATGGAATTTGTACATTTCCAGGTGGGTCATGAGTGAGGAGCTAGAAAGAAGGGCTCAGGAGGAGTGAGAGGAGAGCCAGGAAGGCTCAGCCCTCTTCTGACCACCTGCTGGACATCTCCCCATGGATGTCTCACTGGCAACTCCAAACCAATCAAATCTCTTCTCCCAGACACGCTGATCCTCTTCTAGTCGCTGTCGTAGTTAATGGTAACCCTACATACCAGGTGCCCAACTGAAAGCTTAAAACCTAAAGCAGATGTACTCTGTGAGGCCTGTGAACCTGACCACGGGGAGGGACCTGCCGTGCCTCCCTGTAAGATGCCAGAGGGAGTCACTGATTTCCATGTCCCAGTGCACAGTCTCTCCAGTTTGTAGGTGTTGATTTGAATACAAACTGCTTGGAACAGAAAAGCAAACAGTATTTACAAAGTATCTACAGGATGAAAATAGCCATTTTTTTCCTGAACAAGTATAGCTTATGTTGGGCAATTTAAGAATTGTAATTATGAAAAGGCAATAGTAAATTATATCAATTTTTACTAATTTTCACTCTCCTTTTCCATCTTTGCTTTATCTCCTCCAGTCAGCAATAAAATTTTATGAGTTGAGGCACAACGGTGTCTGTGACAGTCCCTCATTTCTTGACTGGCTTTGACCTTGTGTACCAAGCAAACTTCGTGAGGATGCAAGTGACAGAAGACTCTCTGTTGAGATTCCCCACAGGCCTGTCTCTGGCAGAGCCCTGGCTCCTGCAATTGAATCATGCTCATTCTTAATTTCATCAACAGTTCCATCAATGATTCTGTAAGCCATCAGACTAGAGACTATCAGCTGTTTCCAAGACTGCTCAAGGTTGCCCGTTTCAAAGCATGAGGTGACCTGGCTTTCTTTTCTGAGTCATGGACTCCATATTTTAAATACTTTTGTTTAAGTGTTCCCTTTTGACGTTATTTTGTATACGATAAGATGGGGACACGTAGGAATAAAGAAATCTAAGAAGATTTGTTCCATTAGGAACATACATTAGAATTGTCCAGCTCTCACAATACTCCCATAATATATACTGGTAATAATAATCATAACAGTTCATATAGGTTTTCTTGTAGCGTAACTGCAGAAAAGAAATAGGTCTCATGGTAGAATTCTGTTTTTAGCTTTCTCCACAGAATAAATCAAGAGCAGGCTAAAGTGGATCTCCCATATCCAGTGAAATGAATAATCTTTTGTGAACAAAGGAGAAATATGCCTTTAGCTTACATCAAATATTTGGGCCTAAAAAAAAAAAAAAACAGCTGTAAAGATGGCTCTCATCTTGCCCAAACTTGTGAGATGATAATGGCATCCTTCCCAAACAGCTTGGCAACGTATTTCTTTACAAGAGAACCAACAGGCATGTCCTAAGGTAAGCCACCAGGCCCCCACCCTAACCCCTACTGATAAATAAGAATAAAACTAATAAAAAGAATAAAAAATATATTTTTTATTGTCTAGTTGTTGGACTGGATAATATATTTGGGAAGTTTATGTATAACCTGATTCTGGTCCAACCCACGTGGATTTTCCACATCTACGGAACAAGTTTAATGACCGTCCTTCACCAGTGATCCCCCCTGGGCGGGCTTGCTATCCCATTATGATAGGTGCCTGTGCAGCCTGGAAAACAGCTATTTGGTCTTCCTTTAAAGTCAACATGAACCATTAGAGGAAAATCAAACTGAACAAAGCAATTCAGAGACATCCGACAGTTACAAAAGGCTCCCTTTCTGCTTGCACGCTCCTGGAAGTCCAGGCTTTCAGAACTGTATGGTATCCCATCTTACAGAGCTCACAGAAAGAAGGTTTGGTCTTGGGAATGATGCTGACAGGACCGCCCCTTGGCTGTTGCTCCAGGCCTGTCTTCACTCAAAGGCCTCTACTCCGCTGCCCATCTGTAGTTAGCGCTCAGCGGCTCTGTGGAATTTCTCTCTCCAGATTTTCTAGCTGTAATTACAGTTTCTCATTTACAATAGAACATTACACTCTTTTTGGAGCTACTTCATATACTTGGCAGCTGACTAAGGTGATCATCTGTCCTGTTTTTCTTTCTTTCTGTCTTTCTTTTAAAATTGGGACGGGTCTTTGTTTTTGCTGAAGTTTGCCGTTTCTCCTTGTTACTGATGTGCAGCCTCCTTTGTGCTGAAGGCCAAGAAAATTCTGGACTGCTGCCCTGTTTGCCTCCAGAGACTGATGCAAAGTCTTCAAAGTAAAGTCAGTGGGTTTTTTCAAAATAGAGTTTACCAGAAACAAGACATCTTCATGCTTACGAGGACCTTGCTGTCTACTGCAGAACTTTCAAAGATTGACAGCCTGGGCTTGGCCTCTGTGAGGTTTGCAAACGTACTTGAAACCACTTGAAAAAAATGGGTTCAGTGAGGGCAATGATGAAATTAAGCCTTAATTTGATTTTTTTTAGTTTTTCATTTAGCACCAATAGAAAATGTTTGAAAATATTTTCAGTTGGATGTTCTTTGGACAGATCCTGAAGAGGACTTGCTGTCAGTTCTCAGTAAAAGTAGGATCATGAAACAATTTGTTTAACCCACTTCTCCCAAACTTATGTATTTTGCTGCTGTCATGGAAAAGACTGTCAAATTCTGTGTGATAGGCTTTAGTCAAATGAAGCATTACAGCTCCTTCTCTTATATGCCCTGCAAAGATGTTGTGTTGTTTCCTGAAGTCTACATGCTATTTCTGTCTTATTTACCTAAGACCTGATCTACCTAATTACTGAGATAGAGACAAACATATCATCCATGCCTCTCCTCCAAACCATTTGAATACATTATCCATTTATTTGGTGTTTGGCTCAGGTTTAAATGAGTCATTTAATAACCCCTGTTCACAGCAAGTTAAGTTGCAACCAGCTGGCAGCCACAACTCACAGGGTTGTTAACCGTTCCAACCAGGATCAGACCCCGCGCTCCAGCCTTCCTGAAGGGCATTATGCAGCTCTGCTCCCGCTCTCATGGCAGGAGTTTCAAGTAAATCTGTGCCTTAGGTAATGAAATGGCCATGAGAACGATAAGGGTTTCAGGAAATAGATGTCAGTGTCCATTCTAATGACTGGAAGAGCTATTGATAAAGCTGTTTGAGGCCGATTATGATCATAGAGTGAGAGGCTTCATCCGACTCCTGAGGCCTTCAGGGGCTCCACAAAAAGCACAACTGCCTGAATCCACAGAAAGGTCGTTTTGTATGAAAGGTCAGTGGCACTCAGAAATGGAGACTAGATGACAGAGTGATCGTAAGGGAGGACAGAATGCTTCCAATCAACTCTGCACTTTTTATATTTCTAAGAATGACTTATTTAAGGACATGACCTCTCTACTCATTTTTTGTTAATGGAATTTACCACTTTCTAACTTATATAATGAATTATTTATTATGCTTATTGTTTATGGTCTGTTTACCACTTCACCCCCTGCCTGGAATTCCTAACCCCAATCTCTACCCTCATTAGTCTACTTGGCACATAGGAGGCACTCAAAAGAAATGCTTAAATGAATGTATGTAGTGCATGTTCATTTTTGAAAACTGAAAAGTGTAGAAATGTATAAATAATAATATAAACAAATGTGTACGATAATAAAAGTCACTCATTTGTCCTAACCCACTAAACAACATCATTAACATCGTGGGAAGGCACACACACTGTTCCATTGCTAATGGATCAAGGCATAAATGTGCATATATCAAAATTAGTATTCATCAAAGGCCCTCCCTCATTTATTTCTGAGAATCCTCAAAGGGGTGCATACCTGTCTCAGTGTTTCAGTCTGGTTACTAATCAATCAATCCACATCAGTGGTTCTTAGCTGTGGTGGTTCTGCCCAGCAGCCACCCTCACCTGGCTGGGGACACCTGGCAATGTCTGGAGACATTTTTAGTTGTCACTATTGCCGTGGAGGGTGGAGGTGCTACTGGCATCTAATGTGTAGAGGCCAGGGATGTTGTTAAATTTCTGACAGTGCCAAAGACAGTCCCTGCTGCCCCTTCCCCACCAACAAAGAATTATCCAACCCAAAATGTCAATGGTGCTGATGTCAGAAATCCTGATCTACATTCTTCTTTTCCTGTTCCGTCATTGTCTGGACATGTTCCCAAGTCTGTAATGCCTCGAAGTGAAGGCTCCTTCCACTGCTTCTCTACTCATTATGGCAGGACTGATGCCCCTGCCGAGGGTGCCACCTCCACATCCTTCCAGTGGTCACTAGCCACAGCTGGGAAAGCTCTCAGAGAAGTCTCCTCCACTGCTGGTTCTACTCAATACTGAAATGGCAGCTCTTGCTGAAGGTGCCATCTCTACTCCTCTCAGCATTTCTGGATGGCTGGTGCTGAGCAGGCACCCGTACAAAGACAACTAGAAGTGCCTCCTCACCACCTCTGTGTTCTGCACATGGTCACCATGACCCATTGGCAGCCATGCTTGTGCCAGAGACTCAAAGAGATTAACTTCTGACCATCATTTACTGCTCAGGTGTTCACAAATTCATCATGAAAAATAATTTTGGTTCTCATTTCTCTGAATGTAAGTGTTCAAATTGAGTTCTAGGTGCCAGCTGAGAAACCATTATCTTCATCAATGTTTTTAGTCTCCTGTTCTGCTCAAACTCGAAACTCCTGCCCCCTCCCCAGTTCCCGTTTGTGACCATGGGTGTCGGGAGACACTGGGCAAGAAGAACAGAAAGAGATGGAGAGCTGTCTGCAAAGCAGCATTTGGCCTTTGCCTTTCAAAAATGCCTTTTGAGTATTTTATTTTTGCTACTATTTCCCATTAAAATTTTCTAATATTTTTTTCAGATATATAGGAAAGCTGTTATTTTTATTCACTCAAATCCTCTTTCATATTTTCAGTAGCTTTATACAGTTTAATTTACTTAAGTCCCTCATGTTCTTTATTAAATATATTCCTGGGAATTTTGTGCTTTGGGTTGCTATTGTGAATAATTTTTAAAAAAATGATATATTTGAACTTTTTGCTGACTGTAATATGTATATCTCTATATAAATATAAATAGCTATATATCTTGTTTCCAATGACTTTTCAATTTATTCTATTAATGGAAATACTTTTTCAGTTAATTCTCTTGGATATTCTAGGTAAACTCTCATATCATTGGAAAATAATGTTAATTTGTTTTCTTATTTCCAGGACTGTGTTAGCCTATAAGTCACCTTTGTGCAAAAATAGAGTAAAAAGTTGCCTTATATAGGCAGATGTTTCTACATGGGTGGCTGGCTTGGTGCATGGATAGAGCCTCTATGAAAAGTAGAACCAAATGCTTCTTCTTCAGGGCAGACACACCCCACCCCAGAGGACACGCGTGTTGAGCAGAACAATGGCTGGATTTCAGCCCCTCCTATCCTCTGGCTTGGAGCCTTAGACAGGGAACAACTTGCTCACATGTAAAGAAGGGGGTCCCACTCAGACCCCTTCATTTGAATTTTACTTTTTCTTTTCCTATTTCATGTTTTATTGCTTTGGTCAGAACTTATAGAACAAGGTTAACTAGTAATAGTGATAAGTTAGCTAGTTGTTTCTTTAATATTATTGAGACTGCATCCAATATTTCACTATTAAGTATGCTGACTTGAGATAGGTAGTCACTGATTTGAGATAGATATAGGTTAGTATTCACCTTCATAAATAAATCAATGTTTTTTTTATTTTCCAATAGTGACCAATTAGAAAATGGAAAATAGATCCCATTAATGACAGCAAAGAAATATATTAACTAGAAGTAAACTTAACAAGAAATGTGCATGATATATATGAATAAGATCACAAAACTTCAGTGCAGGGGAAGAAAAAAAGCTTTAATTGGTGGTATCACATGCTAATTCCTGGTTCAAAGGACTCAAAGTTGCAAAGATAATCAATTCCTCATAAATTAATATATAGATTCAACGAGTTATAAATAGAAGTCCCAGGAGGACTTTTATGTAAACGGATAAGCTGATTCTGAAGTTCATTGGTAGAGTAAGTATTCGAGTATAATTTATACTTGAGACACTTCAAAAGGGGGTACTGCCCCTATGAAGATTCAATGTGTTTAAACTTATAATAATTTTGAAATTGTAACACTGATGTAAGAAAGGCAAACACATCAGTGTTATTGAATAGAGAGCCTAGAAATATATGTGTATGATGGTGTTTATAAAAATTCATATATGTATACATATATATTGCAGTGTTAGCTTTCCAAATCAATGGGAAAATATAGACTGCCTGATAAATGCATAAACAATGTTGAAATAATTGTTTACCAATCTACCATAAAATAGGCACTCTACCTCATCACACACACACAATACCAAACGGACTTAAGACCTACACATAACCAACTAAATTATAGAAAAATAAGAATAAAACATGAGAGCTTTATATACATGTGATTTAGGATATAGTAAGGTTTTCTCAAGAAAGATATGATATCCAGAACCAATGTAGGAAAAAACAGAGCTTTATAAAAAATTGGTACTAAGAAAATGACTTAAAAAATGAAGATAAATGGCAAATTTCAGATTGTGATTAAAAATAAAGAAAACATAGTAGACAATATATATACATATATGTATATATATATATATATGAAGCTCTCCCACAAAGTAATTAAATTTAAAGCATGATGACAAGGACTTTTTTATAAATAATGTCTTAATCATCATAACAGATGAGGGACTGAGGCACAGAGAGGTCAAGTAGCTTGTTCAAGTTCACACAGCTCAAAAGTGGTGGAGACTGGATTTCAATCCAGGCAGTCTCCCTATAGCTGTACTCTGAAGACCCATGATTTTCTGCTCCCAAGACTGATGCTAAACAGTGTTGGTGAATTTGGGAGAAAAGAAATTTCTCATATACTGCACGTGGGAGTTTAATTGACACAAAATTTTTAAAAGGAGATTTGGTAATAGTTAGAAAGATTTAATGTTTAACCTTCATGTCACCAATTCTCCTTGTTCTCCTCAGTGCACAAGGACATTTCTACACTGTGGCATTATTTGTAATGTATTTGTTATGTAATTTGATAATATTCTGTCTCTCTGTGTTTGTAACTGTGTGTATATAAAGTTTTTATTACAAAAATGAACCATATTATAGACATATGTATGTGTACCTACACATCAGCCCATTTATTTATTTTATTAAAGAGTTCTGGGTGGAGACACATCAATCTGCTGGGAGTGCTCATCTCTTGGGAGGTGACAAATGGGAGAGGCAGGTGTGGTTAGGGATGGGAACTTTCACTTCTTAATGTATAGATTTCTGCATTGTTAAATTTTTATAGTGAGGTTGTGATAATTAAAAAATAATGAAAAGGAACTCTTTTTCTAGTCATAGTTTTCAAAGAGGCTTTTTTAAAAATTGAGGAATGAATTTTGCGTTATTGTCCATTGTTTTTTCCTTGTTATTGAGATGATATGATTTTTCTTATTTGGCTCATCGATTTGAAATGTAATATTAATAGATTTTCCTAATATTAAATGATCCTCACATTCATAGGATAAAGTCTTTTTTGTTTTCCTAGAGCTTGATGTTCCATCAATAAATGCTTAAATTTTATGGTTAGTATTTATTTAGAATTTTCAGATCTATTTTCACATAGAAGATGAATCTATAATTATCTTTTCTTGTGATATTTTTGTTAGGTTGTTACAGCGTTATGCTGGCTTTATAAAATGAACTTGGTAGCTTTCCATTTTTTTCACACACTTTGCCAAAATTCATATGGTGATGAAATTAGATGTTGCTTAAAACTTTGAGAGAAATTACCAGTAAAATTAATTTTTATAATTAGTCTTTGTTAAGTCAAAAATATTTTTTGAATTCCGGTTTCTGGTTCTGCACATCAGGAGCTTGGAAGTCATCACTCTGTCCTAAGCTGAACAGACTTAAAAATCAACAACTCTTGGGGCCGACCCAGTGGCGCAAGCGGTTAAGTGCACGCGCTCGGCTGCAGCGGCCCACGGTTCACTGGTTTGGATCCCGGGTGCGCACTGACGCACCGCTTGGCAAGCCATGCTGTGGCGACATCCCATATAATATGGAGGAAGATGAGCATGGATGTTAGCCCAGGGCCAGTCTTCCTCAGCAAAAAGAGGAGGATTGGCAGATGATAGCTCAGGGCCGATCTTCCTTACAAAAAAAAAAAAAAATCAACTCTTGTTGGAGCCATAAGAGAGGGGAGAACAAAGGGCAAGCTGCTGCCCTCAGGAGTGAAGAGACCAACAGGTGAATACGGGGAGTCGTGGCTCACCAGAGCAGAGACATTAGAAGAAATTGTCATGGGAACAAGTGCTGAAGTAGGAAAACCTGAACTATAACGGATGAATTGCTGAAGCCCCAGTGCAGAAAACGCTGAGAGTTAAAAACTCCAGGAGGACCCAGTCATAGGATCCCCCCCAATAGTGTGAGATTTCCACCCCCACAGCTCAACCCACAGTAAATATTGGAGAAAAATACCCTTGGGCTTCTGGCAGTGGGAGGAGAAAAGGAACCGTTTTGAAATATGCCACAGCACTCTGTCATTTTTAACAAGGCCTACCCTCATTGTAAATTAGTTAACCAGAGCCTAACCCACTGGGTACTACCAGAGCCGAACTGACCTAGGGAAGGGAAATACCCAACTTCAACCATTTTAGCCATCTTGTCCCACAAAAGCAAGAGAGGAAAAAACTTGACAAACACTTGTGAAGTTCTCAGCCCAGAGGTATAGGCTCACTAAAAGACAAGATTAATCAAAGGAATACTTGATAAGCTGCACTTCATTAAAATTAAAAACTTTTGCTCTGTGAAAAACAATGTCCAGAATATTAGAAGACAAACCACACACTGGGAGAAAATATTTGCAAAAGACACGTCTGATCGAGGACTATTATCCAAAATATACAAAGAACTCTTAAAACTCAACCATAGGAAAACAAACAGCACAATTAAAAAATGGGCCAAAGATCTTAACAGACACCTGGCTAAAGAAGATATACAGATAACAAATAAGCATATGAAAAGATGTTCCGTGTTATATGCCATCAGAGAAATGCAAATTAAAACAACAATGAGATACTGCTACACACCTATTAGAATGGCCAAAAATCCAGAACACTGACAACACCAAATGCTGGTGAGGCTTTGGAGCAACAGGAACTCTCAAACATTACTGGTGGGAGTGCAAAATGGTGCAGCCACTTTGGAAGACAGTTTGGAGGTTTCTCATAAAACTAAACATACTCTTACGATCCAGCAGTCGTGCTCCTTGGTATTTATTCAAGTGAGTTGAAAACTTATGTCTACACAAAAATCTGCACACGGATACATATAGCAGCTTTATTCATAAGTGCCAAAACTTGGAAGCAACCAAGATATCCTTCAGCAGGTGAATGCATAAATACACTGTGGTACATCAAGAAAAGACATTATTCAATGCTAAAAAAAAATGAGGTAATGAGCCATGAAAAGACATGGAGAAATCTTAAATTTATATTACTAAGTGAAAGAAGCCAATCTGAAAGCTCTACAAACTGTGTGATTCCAACTATACGACATTCTGGAAAAGACAATCCTATGGCGATAAAAAGATCAGTGGTTTCTAGGGGTGGTAGGGATGAATCAGCAGAGTATAGAGTATAGAGGACTTTTAGGGTGGTGAAATACTTTGTATGATATTATAATGAGGGGTTATATGTTTGTCCAAACCCATACAAGGTAAAATACCAAGAGTGAACCCTAAGGGAAACTATGGACTTTGGGCGATTATGATGTATCAACGTAGGTTCATCCTTGGTAAAAAATGGTGAGTGATGTTGATAATGGGGGAGGTTATGCATGTGTGGGGGCAGCAGATATAGGAGAAATCTCTGTACTTTCTCAATTTTGTAAACCTAAAACTGCTCTAACAAAATAAAGTTTTAAAATTTTTTTTTGTCTCTTCAGAGTTTCTTCTACATCCCAAATTATTGGTCGCATCTATTTTCCTAGAAATTTAAATTTAATCCAATTTTTAAACTTTTGTACATAGTAGTCTCTTATGATTTAAAATTCTCTATATATACTATACTCCTTTAGTAATTTAATTTTTATTTGTATTCCTCTTTTATTAATTAGGTTTTCAAGAAATTTGCCTCTTTTTTTTTCTCCCTAAGAAGCAGCTCTTATTTTTTTAAAATATTCAAATTAGAATATTTGCTTTGATTTACATTTTTGTAATATTTACTTTTTGACGTTACTCATTAGTTTGTTTTCTTAAAGAAACTTTTTCGGCAAATACTTAAAAATACAGTTTTGTTTTTCTTCCTTAGGTTTGCTATACAGACTCGATGTTAGTCTTCTCGTTTTGTTTATGCAAAACTGGTCATCCACAAAGTTAAAATTATTCCATTAGCTACTGCCCTCATTTCATGTAGAGTGGCCATTTTAATGAATATGTAAATATGGTGATTACTTTTAGAGCAAAATACATATATGTTTACAAATAAATAGCTCGCTTTTTTGTTGTTCTTACAGAATCACGGAAGCATTAGATGGAACTTATTATGGAGTTGGTATATGAAATACAATAGTTTACTTAGGAAAAAAAGCATCTCAATATCTTAAAAGAAATGGCTAGACTGAAGGAAGGAATTCTTATCCCCAACTAACACCTATACAGTGAGGATGGCAAAGGGTGTGTGTTTACACAAGATAAAAAGAAAGGCAGTTGCTGAGCTAGAAATTGCACACTTCCTCACTTCTGAGGCAGTCCCGCCGCCTTGATTCTCAACTTCGTGGCTCCTGAGCCATCTGAGTATTCAGTTCTATGAAATAACTGATGTTCTCCATGACAGTCCTTCAGAACAACCTAGCCCAGCATTTTGAAGTCATTCATTTGTACAGTTAGGTAGAGAAATTTGGAGCATGGTTTGAAAAATCCTGCCCTTTGGAAATAGCTTGAGCCCTAGATACAAGAAATGTCATGTGATGCTATGAGAAAACAATGAATTGGCACAGGCCTGTGGGAAGGTTCTCGGCTTGGGAGTCAGTCAGGGCTTTGCTTAATCCTCGCTACAGGACTCGGGGACGGTACCTGTGGGCAAGAGAGTTAACCTGGACTTCACCAGATTCAAGTGGTAACAGGAATGATACTACTGACCTTTTGGGTTCTTGCGAGGATTAAATGTCAACTATGTAGAAAACATTTTTAGAACTCTATATAAAACACTTTTAAAACATTGTCGAATAAGTGGTAAATCTATTTTTAGTATAATGATGTGACTATCTCTTATTTCAAAAAAGAGATCCAATGTCTTTGTGATTTCCAACTGAAGGCATCGCTGACATTCCTCAGTCATATCCTTGGCACGTTTCTGTCATTCAGCACTGTAATTACTTTTACGACACAGGCAATTCAATTCCACAAACATTTACCAAGTGCCTGTTCTGCTAGAGACTAGAGACTAAGTGGTGGAGATACAAGAACGAGAGCAATGAGCCTCCCCCCTTAGCAAATGTAGATTCTTATCCGTTGATTCACAGCCCGATTACTTGACCCAAAGAATTCTGATTAGCAAACACCATATGGCCAACACTGTCTTCTAAGTTCAATTTGCCTGAGGCATTATTCCTCTGAGTACCATGGCATTTTACTGCTCTCATCCATTTAACTTGTCTTACTTTTATGTGAAATCAGATGTGAGAACAGGAAGAACCTGGGAAGAACTTTTGGCCCTTCAATCGTCCAAAGTGGAAACAGTTACATTTTATTAAAAATGAAGGAGTTTAGCAAAGCGTTTAAAAATAGAATGATATGGGAGCTCAGCAGGTCATGGAAATGCTTTCAGAGGAATTTGCAGAAGGACTCTCTTAGGGGGTAAAGATCAAAGATCAGCCATCCATAGCATAAAGGGTTCAGTGTTTTTCATCTTAGCCTGTTCAGTATCATAAATAAACAGGGATATTGTGAGCGTGGTTTGGTTGTGGCTCTCCAAATCTGAGAGGTAAGGGAACATATAATTTCTACACGTGAGAGGAATGTGAGGGGAATGTAATAAACTTTCAAATTCAGGGACGTGAGAAATGGGCTTCCATGCAACATTTATGTGTAATCCTCCAGGATTCTGTGAATTAGTCTTTTCTTTCTATTGTGACATGTTTGATTTAAAAGGAATTCAAGTTCATCTGTTTGAAACAAAAGTTACCTTCACTATTTGTTTTTCTTTTCTGTGTCAGACAATATTAAGAGAACCAGCCTTTAAAATGAATTTCTAAAATCACAATTTCCACACATTCGTTTAACAACCCCACACAATACAACAGTCAATAACAATCCAAAATAAATATGTAAAGGCAATTTAGATCAGAAAATTTCAATTTTTTTCTATGAATGAGTAAGGAAGAAAGTACTAGGTAAAGCATATAAAAGCTTTGGTACTATTTCTGCACTGTGCCATATAAGACATCCTCCTGACAAGTGAGGAAAATCTGGATTAAACTATATTCAGTGATCTGTGGACATGTATCGTCTTGGGCAGTGTAATCTTAAATGGTTGATAAGCAGGTAGGTAGAAAGTTAAGAAGATCTACTCACTCTATCTATATTATGCAGGTATTGAGTGCATCAATATTGTGTAGTTTTCTGTAAAACAATATTTCTGAGATGTTAATTGGTATTAAATACCTCTAAAGGGGCAAATTGTGAAGTGAGTTTTGACTGAGTTGAGGCTTGCTCACTGCATTTAATATACAATAAATATAGTGAATTTCCAAGAAGTAAATATAATATCCACTATTTTCTAAATTTGTTAATGGGATTGTGTATGCATAAGCTTTCTAGATTGTTTTTCCAGGAATATGCTACTTTGAGATACAATAATATAAGTACCATTCTTAAATTATTGACTTACTGCAACTTCATCCTTTTCTCTAAATGTTTAGCCTTCTAAATTTTGTCCTTGTTAAACTTACAAAGTGGAGTCACAGAGCATCTGCTAGCTTTACTTCACATGACCAATTAAGTAAAATGTTAATGTGGACTCACCCAGCTATATGTGAAGTGTAGCGTTACTCAGAAGGAATGTACAGGAATACTCTACTCTGCTAGTCAGGCAACTACAGAGAATTATATCTGTCCAGAGGAATGGATTTTAAGAGGTTTATGTCAAACAGGAATTTATTGTTAGTGCCTTAGAGTCAATTCCGACTCCTAGCGACCCTGTGTACAGCAGAGCGGAACCCTGCCCAGTGTTTTCGCGCCATCCTCCCACCTTCCGACGATATATCAGACACTGCCCCACTGCTATTCATAGGGTTTTCATGGCCAATTTTTTCAAAAGTGGATGGCCAGGTCCTTCTTCCTAGTCTGTGTTAGTCTGGAAGCTCCACTGAAACCTGTCCACCCTGGGTGACTCTGTTGGTATTTAAAATACCAGTGGCATAGCTTTCAACATCACAGCCACTACGGTGTGACAACTGACAGACGGGTGGTGTGGTTCCCTGACCGGGAAATGAACTGGGGCAGTGGAGGTGAGAGCACAGAACCTTAACCACTAGACCACCAGGGTTGGCTCAACAGGAATAAGTCCATAGAAGACAACATGTTGACAAAGGGGTATTCAAAGTCTTCTAATATGAGAATATGGAAGGAATTGGAAATGTTTAACTAGAATACGGGAAGATTACTTAAAAACTACTGCCATCTTTAAACATTTGAAAGAATGACATTTAGAAGAGTAATTACATGTGTCACAACAGGTAAAACTTGATCTAATATACAGACACAACCAGCTTGCAGATTTTTTGACTCAACGTAAGGAGACGTTTTCTTGTAGTCAGAATTGTCCAAGAATGGCTGTGTGCCCTTGGGAGGCAGTGGCGTTCAAACTTAAACTGAATGAGTGCTCTGCAAGAACGTTGTAAAGGGATGTGGGGGCAGCCTTAGTAAAAAAAAAAATTGCAGGATGATTGACAAATACCATCCCTTTAACCTAGAGATTTTCTGAATTTTATCATATTAAGATGAGAATCTATATAAAACAGAAATTTTCCATGTCTCAATCGAGAAGATTCTTATTTCAAGCAGTATAGTAAAAATATGGTATTACTTCAACAGATTCATTTGAAGTTCGTTAGAACTGTTCTATGAGTATTTTTGTAAGTGACTTGGAGAATAGAATCTTTAAGTGAATGGCTCATTCCTTTGAAGAGTAGAAATGAACTAACAAATGAACTCTAATTTGATGTTTTATTAGTGACAGAGTAAAGAAAGCCATGACAAAATTCAGATTATATAGCCAGAGCAGTTGCATATGAAGACATTTTAAAAAGCAGCTGTTTTTATATATAAAATTCAACTACTGCCCTAATGTCATTAGTTCATTCACCTTGAAATAATATTGAAAATAACAGCTACCTTTCTTTTTCTTGGTGAGGAAGACTGTCGCCGATCTTCCTCCACTTGCTTGAAAAAGAGTGGCCCTGAGCTAACATCTGTGCCAATCTTCCACTATTTCGTCTATGGGATGCCTCTACAGCATGGCTTGATGAGCTGGTATGTAGGTCTGCGCTGGGGATCCGAACCTGCGAACCCCAGGCCACCGAAGCAGAACGAGTGAACCCCACCACTACGCCACCGGGCCAGCCCCCTACAGCTACCTTTTTTAAAAGCAACTTACTGTGAGCCAGGCACATTAATGCCTCATGGTGTCCTAACGGAGTAAGAACTGTTATTGCTGCAACTATTATTCCTACTGCAAATACAAAACTGAAGCTATAAGAAATGAAGCAACTTGCCCAGTCACCATGGCAGAAACTTCTAGTTGTTCCAGAATTATCACTTTCCTCTGTTATGGGGCAAAAAGGTATTTCACATTTCCCAGCTTTCCTTGCAGTTAGATGTGGACATGTAACTGAATTCTAGTCTATAGAATGAGAGTGGAATTGAGTTGTGCCATCTGCATTTCATGGCTTTTTAAAAGTAGTTTTGCCCCCTCTACACACTCTTTTCCTTTAAAACAATCAGGTACAGATGACAAGAAAGTCCTGAACAATTTGAGACCTCCAGATGGAAGGAGATGCATCATCACAAGGGAGAAAGCCACCCACCTAACAACCAGGAGCACTTGCCTTGGACTCTAATGCGAGGAGAAATAAATCTCTGTTATGCATTTTGAGGTCTATTTGTTATAGCAGTTGGCATTACCCTAACTGATACATCACACAGCTGGTAGATGGTGGAGACAATTTATAGACCCAGTCTGTGTGACTCAAACACATGCTTTTTGCTGTTGTTAGCCCTCTTTTTTCCTAATATTAATAATGGTGGTTAGTACTGAAACATTGACATTTTTAGCCTTTTGATCATCAAAATGGATTTTTAAGATGGCTGATCAAGGTATACTTATTGTTTATTCTTTGGTCATAGAACACATATTTTCAAGACAATGATAACTGATCCTAATCTTAGAACTTTAGCCTCATTTAATTTTACATTCAAGAAGTTGGAACACCTCTATTTCTTTGAAACAAACTAGTTATCTCTTAGAAAATAAAAGAGGAGAAAATACAGCAGATGAAAAACCAAAAGAAAGAAACAGATTAAAAAATATAGCTCTGTTTATTATGTTTATGCAATATTCGTATATTATTATTCATAATGTTCATAAATTTATTATTGAAAACTTATAAGTGCCTGTGATATTTATAACAAGAAATATATATTTAGTTTTCTTCCCTGTCTCTGGCTCAGAACCATTGGAATTTCCTAAGTGATGATGGAAATAAAGGCGTCTTTTGTTATGTTAATAAGGTGGCATTCGGAAAGCAACTAGTTAACTTAAGTAAGGGGGCTGGCTGCCAGGAGAACCAACCAAGTGATTAGAGAGTTGAAAATTTTAGTCCCTCCCCCCTGACCTCTGGGGAGGGGAGAGAGGCTGGAGTTTGAATCAATCGCTAATAATCGATGATTTGATCAATCGTGTTGTGTGATGAAGCCTCCATAAAAACCCAAAAGGAGGGGATTCAGAGAGCCTCCAAGTTGGTGAACATGTGGAGATTGGGAGAGAGTGGTGCACAGAGAGGGCACGGAAGCTCCTTCCCTCTTCCCCACAACCTGCCCTATACATCTCTTCCATCTGGCTGTTCCTGTGTTATATCCTTTTGTAATAAACTGGTAACATAGTAAGTAAAATGTTTCTCTCAGTTCTGTGAGCCACTCTAGCGAATTAATCAACCAGAGAAGGGGTTCATTGGAACCCCTGATTTGTAGCCGTTTGTTCAGAAGTCCAGATCCACCTGGATTTGCTATTGGTGTCTCAGGTGTGTGTGTGTGTGGGGGGGCAGTCTTGCAGCCCTTACCCTGTGGGATCTGATGCTATCTCCAAGTAGATCGTGTCAGAATTGAGGTAATTGTAGGATACCCAACTGATGTCGGAGCACTGCTTATTGGTGCTATAGAAACCTCCCCTCAACAGCACACACATTGGAAATTGGGGATTAGAACCCTTTAGTACGCTGTAGGAAGGTATTATTATTATTATTATTATCATTTTCGTTTTATAGACAAGGATGTTAAGGCACAGATAAGGTGACTTTCCCAAGATTATACTGTTAATAAGACATAAAGCCAGGATACGAACCCAGAGAATCTACTTTAGAGGCTCTGATCTCCAACACTATGGCAAACGGCCTCAGATGAGCATGACAAGGATGTCAAAAGGATTGAGCTTTTTAATCTGGAGAGAAGAGAAAGGGACATGTCATTAATGCTCTGTTAAGTATATGAAAGGTTATTATAAGGAGAATGCTGACTCATTTTTCTTCAGTAGAAAGTGACCTTATAATTCTTGTGACATTTTATAAAACATCATCAAACACGTCTTTACACTGAGGATTTGCTGGAAGACTGAATTAGAATACAGAGGAGATAGAAAAATTCATTTTTCAAAATGCATTTTTAAGACTAAGATAAAAAGCAGCATCCTTATGATTTAGATGGTTTATATGTTGTTGAGTTGGAAGTTGAGGGGATAAACTAGATGAGCTTTGGGTGCTTATGTGAGAAACCATGTGAGATACTGGCCAATAGTATCACCTCCTTTTCCTTTTACATAGGCATTTTATCATGCTTTGAACTATGTGATGCTGCCCTTATGGTCCTAACTAACTGAACAAGGACTGTCACCTGACCCAGGGGAGGCCGTGTACAAGTTGGCCAGTGGTCCATGATGAGTGAGGAGTCTGTCTAAAGATTCTAACCAATTGGAGTACCCTAAGCTGAGACGGTGTATGATCAACCTAATGGGAAGCTCTTTTCTTAGTGAGAGTAAATATGAGACATAAAGAGAAGTGATCAGCAAACACTAGAACAGGAGATACTGAGGGACTCATAGAAGCAAATCAGTAAGTAGAGCCCCAAAGTGGGAAAAGGGAGACTTGTGACAGTGTTGTGTGACTATTAAAGAATAGTAGCTGTCCTTCCTCGTGTCCCCATGTTATTTAAACACGTGGCCCATTAATCAAGTATATTAGTTTTCTATTGCTGCTGTATCAAATTGCCAAAAACTTAGTGGATTAAAACAATAAAAATATATTATCTTACAGTGCTAGAGGTCAGAATTCCGAAATGGGTCTTATTAGGCTAAAGTCAAGGTGTCAGCAGGGCTGTGTTCCTGTCTGGAGGCTTTGGGGGGAATCCATTTTTTTTTTTTTTCTGCTTTTTCCAGCTTCAAGAAACTGTCTATATTCCTCAGGGCTCCCCTCCCTCTTCAAAGCCACCAATGGCTGGTCAAATGTTTCTCATGATGCTATCTCTCTGGTTCTGCCTCTTCTGCTGCCTCTGTTTAAGGAATGATATGATTACATTGGGTCCACTCAGGTAATCCAGGAGAATCTCCTTATTTTAAATTCAGCTGAATAGCAACCTTAATTCCATCTGCAACCTCAATTCCCTTTTGCCATATAAGATAACATATTCACAGGTCCTGAGAATTAGGATGTGGACATCTTTGGGGGCCATTATTCTGTCTACTACACCAAGTGTAATATGTGTTATTTTTTGCAAATGTTTAACTGCAAATATTAAATTCAAAATGTTGTTTCCTTGCAACTTTCTACCCCTGAGACTTAGTAATAAGATTTAAGACTCTATGACATGGGTGGGATAATAATTAACCTGTTTAGCAAGCACAGATAGACCATGGTATTTTAAGTAAGGGGTCTTGAAGCAGGAAAAGACAGTGGGGCAATCCTATTATATATGGCTCCAATACGTTCCAAATTTGAGCGTATAAAATGATGATTTTCCAGTTTTCAGAACCACGGAGTGTTATAATAATCTGAGCACAATTCAGATCTAAGCGACATATAAGATGTCATAGATAGTTTTTTAGTAAATATTTTATATGCTGGTGTTTGCAAGAATGTAAACACAAATATGAGTATTCTAGTATGCACTCAGGAGCACACAATTGTTTAACAGAGTATCATAACAAGAGTTTGAATTGACCATATAATTCTCTACTACAGTTTCTGAAGTGAGGCAGTAATTCCCTTACATGGCTTTCCTGAAAAGTATTCCCCTTCTCTGATAGCATCTACCAAGTAATGGGCATCTCATTACCTTTATGAACCACTGGATTATTTTGATTGTTGTCTGGGGTGACTCATGCATAAACATGGTGAATTGAACATGTGCATTTATCTCTGCTCCATCCCTAAAATGACAGAAAGAGACTAAAGCAAAAAAAAGATTCCAACCCATGAGGACAAACAAATGGAGAAGAAACAGTAGACAAGAGAGGAAACACAATTTTGGAAGATGAAGAATGAATGGAGGAGTGGCAAGTGACTTAGCAGAAGAAACTAAAACAGAAGTGCCTACAGAAGGTGGTGAGGATGAGAAGAAAGATGAAGAGCTCTGCAGAATTCCAGAAAAGCCCAGGGCTTGATGACCTCTGGTATTATGGAAGGTGCATGAAGCCACCTCACAGCAGATGGACTGACTGAAGGTTGTTCACGAAACAGTTAGACTCTCTGATCCCCATGCTGTGTGGATTTTCTGGACTTAGTGACACCAGGCATGATGGAGTAATCGGCCAATGACCTTACCCCAAATTCTTAAGTCAACATGCTCTGTCCTTTCACACAGAGCTTCTGTCAGGTTTTAGTGTGTTTTTCTTGATTATGAACAGATAGACAAGAATCACATTTGAGGAAGGCTCTAACATAAAACTTAGACACCAAAACTAACAAAAGAATTGGGCACAGAAGAAAGAAAGATAGCAGAGAGTGCAGAAAAAAAAAAACTTCAAAAATACTGTTAATCTCAAAGAGAAAATAATGTATCCATGAGACAAGAAAGATAATTAAAGAACAGTAAAAGGTTCATGGAAATTATCAAAGAAACAAAACATTAACATGTTCTAGAAGATGAGGACATGAGTCTCTGAATTCAAAAAGCTCACCAAATGCCTAGAACAATCAATAAGAAATAAAAAAACCAAAACCTGTATCTGGAAACATCATAGAATTTCAGAATACTAGGGAAAAAAGATAATCTTAGGAGCTTCCTAAGGTGGGTGGGTAGGCCCAAAACAGTACATATACATAAAAATGGAAATCAAAATTGCAACAACACTGGATGTTATAGGAGAGTGGAGCAATGCCTATAAAGTTCTAAGGAAAAATTATTTTTACCCTAGAATTCTATACCCAGTATGGTGGACAGACAGAGTGGCCTGCATGATCCCTAACTCCTGGTGTTCCCGCTCTTGTGTGATGCCTTTCCCTTCAGAGTGGGTAGGATCTGTGACTTGCTTCTAACCACCAGAATATGGTAAGTGTGATAGGCCGTACATGATTGCCTGATTATGTTGTACACAATTGTGGAAACCTCTTACTGGAGTCTCTCTTTTGCCAGCTTTGAGAAACCAAGCAGCCTTGTGGGAAACTCCACATGACAAGGAACTTCTTGGAGCTGAGAGTAGTCTCTGGCTACAGCCAGCAAGAAACTGAAGCTGTTAGTCCTATAATTGTAAGGAACTGCATTTGTAGTCAGATTTGTAAATACAGCTAATGCTATCATGAGCATCAACTGCAAAGAAGGGTATATGAGTATTTGTATAAATTCTACTTGCCCCACCGCTAACTTGATTCCCAAAGGACTAGTCGGCCCCCAGCCGGTAGAGTGTTGTTTCTTTGATTGACATGAATTAGATCAAATCATTTCTCTGCTCTTAAACTTCCCAAATGGCTTCCATGCTTCCTTCAGTCTAATCAGTGTGTTCCCTCCTTAGGGTCTTTGCTCTTTCTGTGCCCTTTGCCTTGTGGACGTATTTACATGGCTCTCTCCCTCACATCACTCAGCTTTGCTTAAGCATCACCACCTCAAAGAAAGTCTCCCTTGTTCCACTGTCTCAAGTAGCAGCCTCTTACCCTGATTTATTTTTCCTTGGTGCTCTTACTATTATTTATTTATCTTATGTTCCCTGCCCCGCACCAGACTGTCAGATCCTTGAGGGAGAGATGTTTTTATTTATTGTTCTATAAGCAGATCTGTACTTTTGGTAATCAGTTAATATTTAATGAATGAAAATTAATTAAATTTCCATGTAAAACATACAGGTTTCTCCAAGTAAAGAATGAGATATAATAAAACAATAATCTAAACCAGATTTCATTCTATACTATTTAAAGTTCTTCTAAATGTGCACATTTCCTTCAAAAAATTAAATGCAAGAAAGCTGCTCATCAGTTATAGACAGATACAGTTCTAAAGACATTTAAGATAATTAGAATAGAATATATACTTTCCATTGTCTCCATAATTGCAAATTCATATTATTTTAATCAATACTCTGACAGCTGTGTGATCTTATAGTCAAGAAACATAAAGGTAAAGATAGGAGTAAAGACTGGTATTATGTTATTTGGTTTTTGACGTCCTGGGCATTATTGACTCTAAGAGAGAGAATGTTCTCTTTAGTGTACTGAAGTGTTAGGTAGAATGTAAGGGAGCATTTGCCCCTATCCTGATCATCACACTTAGTTGAAATGAAGGCATTGCACTGTGCATTAGGGGAAGGAGATGGAGTCTCAGAAGTAATTCCATCCTCCTACTAGTTAATTCTTTTATTTTTTTAAGTTATATCTCTACCTCATTGCCTGGCATTAATGAATTTTTTGTAATATAAAGAGCAGATGAGAAGTGAAGACCTAGATTCTAAATGAGTTGAAAAGCCAGCAGGCCACTAAAGAGAAGAGGTGAGTGTGCAAGCTCTTCCCGGTAGTTATACTTAATGAGATGCAGCCAAGTAAAAGGAAGGCTGGCTTTTCAAGAGCCATTGTTACTGTAGTATAGATTCTAGATGGGCTAGGAGACAGGGCAGACGGTGTTGCTGCCTCTACTGGTAATATTAGATCTCTAATTCAATTCTTTCAACTCACCTGTGTAGTTCCACAATTTATAACATGTGAGCAATTATGCCTGACTCTCTTCAGTGTTCCAGTAGAGAAAATGTGGAAGAAAAGTATAATGATGAGTACTATTATCATATTATATCATATTATACTCATATCAAACTTAGCTGAAATTCCTGCTGATGTTTTATAAACTCAAAATTTAGATTTTGACTAGGGTGACCAATCATCCCAGTTTGCCTAAGACTTCCCTGTGTTTAGCACTGAAGGTCCTGAATCCCAGGAAACCTTTCAGTCCCAGGCAAATCAGGACACTTTGCCACCCTAAGGTACTCTCTTGAATTCCAGTCTTGGCAGAACCATCATTAAGGCCATGGTAAATTGTTTGGAATAAAAAATTCTGTAGTTTGTCCTTCCAGAAGATCCTTGTTCCATTCCAATCACCTATAGTTAACTCTTGTGGATAGTCTGACTATAAAAAGCGGGTCACAAGACTACTTTAGCCCAAAGACAAACATTCAACACTTATCAAAACCTCTTGTCCAACAATTCTTCTCCTAGGATTTATAGGAAAAACAAACATGTTTGTATAAAGATATCCATTTGATTATTATTTATTTTAATAACAAAAATTGGGAATCAAATGTTCGCAATGGGGATTAATTTAGTGAAATACATTATATTCATTAATGAAAGAATATATACCCATTAGAATTACAGTTTTTGCAAACTATGCAATGATGGGGGAAAATAGTAGCTTCTAAAACAGTATTAACATGGTAATAGATATAAAGTTGTATATACTGTATAGAGAAAAATACTGGGAGGAAGTATATGAAAAATGTTAATGCTAGGTTATCTTTGGATGGTCATTATATATTTTATACTTTCTTTATAATCACCATAAGAAAATAGTTATTGAGAAAACCATTAACATCTCCATCAATGGTTCTTCAACTAAAGTTGCCTAAAGAGCATCTTTTCTCAATCGGATCTCCCAGCTCTGCCTTCACATATTCTGAATCCAGGTCTGAGTGAGGCTCTTGAAACTGCGGTTTCAATACCATCCTGGAAGATTCTAATGCATGTGCCATGAACTACTTGGAGAAACACCAGCTAGCATGTGTCTGTCTATCTTTAATCTCTTTGTCTATTCTTTTATCTGGCAAGTTAGTCTAACATGTAGGTGGAAGAGGTGGTTCTATAATTGGTGGGATGTCAAGACACTATCAGCTATCCAACCAAAGTTACTCTAACCACTAATTAATGATTGAAAGTTTACCATTGGGTCTTCATTCCTTGAGCCTGTGATTTACCACTGAGGGACTGCATCAGAATCACTTCTGGAGATTTGTGAGTGTCTGCAAACACACACACACACACACACACACACAGTTCATGATTCTGATAGTCACCCCTCTTCTAGAACCACCATTGTGGTCTAAAATTCAAGTTCTTGTTAAAATACAAATATCTTAGGAAGGGTGGGACTTGGAAACTGTTACTAACTATAAACATCAGAGTAAAATTGAATTTGTCAGGTCTATTCCTGAAAGCAGAATTTGATGAAGACAGAGAAAGAGAACATGAGATCTTGGTACGTGAGGAAGAATGTAGAGTGACTAAACAAAAAGAACCAAACAGCCGTAAAAAGTAGGTATTGGAGGTCCTAGAGATTGGCTAATTTCCAACTTCATCATTTTGCATAGGCTAGCCCCTGGCACTGGGGTAGCTTTTACCAACTCCAAAAACTAGTTAGGTGCTATTGGTGAGTAAAGTTTAAAAGTTAAATTGCTCACATTCTAAAAATAGCTGAATAGTCAATACAGCAGAAAGCAGCCATTTCATTAGTGCTTTTTGCAAGACCAGTAAGTGGTTCATTCTCGGTTATGCTGCACTTACGTAGATTTGCCTTAGACTTGCACCTCCAAGGCCACACTTCCCACTTTCCTTAATTTTCTCCTCGATTTAAATGGCTGGTCTTCAAATCTCTGCCTCTGATGCATTCTCATTCCACCAAGGTGAGTCAGTTCAGAAGGGAATGAGGCAACTTCTGCTACAAAAACTATTTTCTAAATGGAATGCATTTTAACTTCTTACCTGCTAGGTTCCAAAGCTAGCTCACTCTTTTGAAGAATGAGGCGAGAAACAGGTAAGTTTTCTAATGCCTGGGGTGGAGGTCATAGGAGCTTTTCATCAGAGAATAATGGTTGCCTCAGAACCGGCCTGGTGTCCCCTTGAAGACTCTGTGAATGCTACAGAAGCTCTGCGTGTGTGTCAGGGGACAGAAAATAGTTTGGCGCAGCTGTAATTTGTGCTGGGACTGTTCTGTATTGAGAAACTTAATTCACTTTCTTGTCTTCAATTTACCTAAGATTGGGGAGGAGCATTTTTCTTACAAAGCTGTTATAAAACTAAGTCACTTAAATATAAAAAGACAGAGGAGAAGGCTAATTGTTTCATAGAATGTGTTCTTAAAAGGAGTTGGAGTAATAAGAATAAGAAAAGGTCAGGTGGAAAGAGTGCATGATTAAGTAAAGAATTAATCAGTTCTATTCATACTCTCCCCTTCCACGTTCCTGGTATAGACTGGGAAGTGACTTGTGTTAATGGACCTAGTTAATAAAGGCAAGATCAGTGGGGAAAGTCAAAGAATCATTAAGTAGGGCTACAGATGAGTTATTTTAAGAAGATACAATCTTCACCTGAATAGATTTTGGTAATGCTTGTAGGTACCTGACCTTGTTACAAGGGGTATGTTGTCCAGAACACCACACTTGAGCTACTCAAATTGCAGAGGACTCCTGCCTCTGTCTTCTCTGAATACCTGGAGTATTCACGCTGGAGCACTCCCCTTGTGGTCTCTCTTTTCTAGGCTGGATGTACACCTACTCCATAAACACTGCATGACCTGAATGTAGGCTCTAGATTAGCCCGTGTTGAATGAGCAATTCTGTTCAGTCTCTTTGGGCAATCACTTCTGTGAGAGCCTTGCACAAATAAAACACTCTGGGAAACCTAACAATTTGCTGATGATCTGACAGAGTGGCTAGCATTGAAGAACCAGAAAGGGACACCTATGTTGCTGGGACCATTTACAGATGAGAAATCTGAGGCCCAAGACGCTAAGGTAATAATGCTGACACAGAAACTTAATGTACAACCTAAAATAGAATGTACACTTTGCTAGATAGTTACCTATGTTAGCATTTACTCACAACTTCCTGAGCAGGATAGGATAATTATCACCATTTTTATAAATTAATAACTGGTGCTCAGAGAGGTTTAAGTAATTTTTTAAAAGTAGCTAGGAAGTGGCCATGCCAAAATGTGAACCTCAGGCTGTTTGAATCCAAAGCATATTCTTTTCCTTATAGGTAGGCGTTTCTCAAAGCTGGCTGATGTTCAAAAGCACCAGAGTGTAAAGCCAGCTTTGGAAACACTGTCCTCTACTGCACTGTCCCCCGCAGGATCCTGCCTAGGGTGGAGGCATTTAGGAAGCCACACTGGGTTTGCATAAAAACACATCAGCTACCGGGCCTACTCCGTTCCACTCACCCTTTTGTTTCATGCTGTGCATACTAATTTATCTTACCTCAGACCCTGAGCCCATAGTCTACCTTCCATCTCTAGTGCTATTTCCAGTCATTCTCATCTGAACCCTAACCCCAGGCAACCATTGATCTGCTTTGTTCTCTATAGATTTATCTTTTCTTGAATTTCATATAAATGATATCATAGAATATCCTGGTCTTTTTCACTTAGCATAATTTTTTGAGCTTCATTCATACTGTAGCATGTTTTAGGGGTTTGTCCCATTTCATTACTAACTAGTAATCCACTGCGTCAGTGCACTTCAGGGAAGAGAGCCCAAACTCTTTAGCTCAACATATGAAGCTTTCATAACCTGGTTGCTACCTACTTATCTATCTTCTTCTGTTGACATCCTCCCACCTGCCCCAGGCTGACATTTTACTCCAGCAAAACTGAACTACTTGTAGCTTTCAAGTGTACTATGTTCTGCTTTCCAATGTGCCTTTTCTAATAATAATAGTAACAGTAATACAAGTAATATAATAAAGCTCTGTCTGCTTTGAACACACCTGTGCTGCATTTGCCCAACTCTGATCATATCCTGCACCAAATTTCTTTACTTGACTCATTTCTTTTTTTTTTTTTTTTTCAAAACTCAACTCAGAAGCAACCTGCTCTAAGAAAGCTTCCCTGACACAGAGCCATCCCACCCCAGCCCTGACCTGACAAACAATTGGCAGGTGTCCTGGTGTTCCATAGCTTCCTCTTTATATCACATCATATTACAAACATTCCCTAAGCTTGTCAGATTATAAGATCATTGAAAGAAGGAACCGTGTCTTTCTGTCTTTAGCATCTAGAAAAATATGGCACATGGTAGGAATTTAACATGTTTGAAAATATAAAAATTCTATCCATTGCTTATCTATCTTGTGGCTAAACATTTTAGATGCTCCTGAACTAAATGGGAAAGAATCTGAGCTATTGACAAGTAAAAAAGGGAGACTCCAAGGAATTATTTCCAAATGCAGTTGTTCTGTGTAATACGGGTAGGCTAGAGTTACTACAACCCACATGACAAATTATTTGTAGGCCCTTGAGGGATTAGGTTTTTTCATGGGCTGCTTCCTATTTTATTTGCAGTGATCATTAAACTGAAAGGAACCTTAGATATTACCTAATTCAATCATTTTGTTTCAGTAATGGGTATTTCTGAGGTCCAGAGAGTGGAATGACTTATGAAATTCACACACCTTGTGACTGAATAGGTATTGGAAACTGGCGTCTGTAGATTGTTCTTTCCACAGCAACCTGATGTCCCCCCTTTCTAAAAGATGGGAACAATGGCCATGGTTCCAGGGCTGAGGAAAGGAACTCTAATTTCAGACTCCCTGTGTATCCTAGCTCTCCCACTTCCATGCTGTGAGAACATGTGCAAGATGCTTCACCTCTCTGTTAGCTCACCTTCCTCATCCATCCAAAGGGGATAGTTAATTGCACCTCCCATGCTGGTGATTTAGCTATTGTCTCTTGGTGTCAAACCCATCCTTCTGTACTCTGCTTTGAGATGTTGGGGCTGGGCCATGTCTCCTTTGCTGTCTGCCCTGTTAGGATCAATTAGTAGGGGCCACTGGAGAGAGACTGAGAGACTTGGAAGGATGAGAAGGGGCATATCCCTGTATTTCCTTTCTATTTTTATCAGCTTTCCACTAGCAATACTCTTCATCCTAATGGTAGCAGTTCATTCTAGTAGCAAGATAAATATTTAAATTTTTCCAGCACAGACAGAAACAGCCTCCTTGAGCCTCATCAGAAATACTAGCACCAGCCAAGCAGTGTCCCCCTCCTCAGAAGTCTCAGTTTTAGCTCCACAACAACACTCCTTCAAGCTTCTAAATTTTAATCATTGTAAACTTATCCATCTGTTTCCCTAGGCTTGGTGGTTGTAGCTGCTTCTGGTAACTACTACCTGTTGTTCCTTGTCTTTTCAGTTCTTCAATACCTCATTGGCGATTCTTGTTATTAAATTCTCTCTGTTAAAATACATGATGTGGTTTCTGTCTCCTGACTAAACCCTGACTGATGTGTCTTCCTCATAGGGTTGTTGTCCACATTTAAATATTTGTCCATGGAAAGGACTTAACAGGGCCTGGCACATTGAAAGGGCTCAATAAATGTTAACTATTCATATTGCTAATTAACTGTTCCATTGCTTAAGAAGAACTGTGTATCTGTTATGAATATTTCCTTGTATTTATTTTCTTCCTCAAGAACAATAAAGGAAAGGCTAATCACATAGGCCTCATGTTTTTGTTTTGGGTTTTTCTATGTTTATCTGTATTTTTCTATTGTATTGGGTTTTTCTATTCACGCATCCTTCTGGAATTATTTCAAGTTCTATGGGAGGCATAGCAATCTTGGTCCCCAGGTCAGCTCTATGGGAGTTACTCAGTCCTCACAATAGCAACTCTCAGGCCGCTATCTAGTTAACTACTGAAAAAAAATCTCTAGAGGAAGTGTTTTGCCTGAGTCATCCACACCAGTTTCCAAAATAGAGAACTGAACAGAGAGCTGATAATATATATGGGGAACGACTCATTCTCTTTGAGGTTTGTTTTTACTGAATTCAATCCCAACCGGTATTATGGTTTTCATACGCTCTCCTCTTTCTGTATTCTTTGAAGTTGGTTTACTGTCTCTTTTTTAAATTCTTTTTCACATATTTTCTGCTATCCCAATGGATTGGCCCCCAAATCCCTTGCTGTGTAACTGGTCAATGCTCTACTTCTTCTTAAACCAACCTGTAGGGAGAAAAAAGAATAAATATGTGATTATTTGTCTCCTGGGAAGCACTAGAAATTATCCTTTATGTTACAGAACTATGGGAAAATAGACATTGGGGGTTTTGATTCTACTTTTAGGTGTCATTATTTATGAGACTGATTTGGGTTACTAAGATGTGTGAGTTGATTCCGCCCTTACTTATTAGTCAACATATTAGCATTTTAGCTCCAGTACAAGAAGTGAAGATGTAAGGATGCTCTGTGTGTGTGAGTATGTGTGTGTATATGTGTGTGTGTGAGAGACAGAGGGAGTGAGCACATGTGTGCATGTTTGGGATTAAAGGCGGGGCTGGGAGGAGGAGTCAATGGCTGACAATAGCAATAATTGTCCTCTGTTTAATTCAGGTAGCCTGCTTTGCTCATACTTAGTAAGCAAAAGAGGCTGCTTTAGCGGCATTAGTAACTATGCTGGTGAGGCCCTGTGGAATGTTATACCTAAACAGTTTCATCATGCTTTGTCCAGCTGTAAGAGGTCTACCCACAGCTATGAATTTCAGAAATTCTGCTATGGAGGAAAATAGAATTTTTTTCCTACTTTTGTTTCAAATATGTCCCCACGATTGAGCTAAATCTAAATGAAAAGAATATTAAGAAAGTAGAACAACTTGAACTAAATCAAACCAACCAAAAGAAAACATTATCTCCACCATCAGTGTTTCTATTCCTTGAGGAATAGGAACATATAAACATAGATAGAGATAGAGAAAGAGAGTGTTCTGGTGAAATGGTCTGCCTTCTCTTTCGTTACAGAATGAAATTTACCAACAACAGCCCTCACAGAGTCTTTCTTGTACTCTTTATAAAGAGAAAATATTTCATAGTCAGGGAAATGGGAGACAGACAAAAGATAATTCATATTCCTTAAATGTCTTCTTTTCTCTTTTAGTCTCCTTTGGGAAAAGGCTTTCCCATGGGATTTTTCCCTTTCATTTCCTACACGTTAAAGGATTTTCCTTCATTTTCTAGCCATGTGCTGTTTTGGCTCTTTTTATAAGCTTGCTAATTTACTCCCACTGTCTGTTAGTATTTAATTATCCAACTACCTCACAATTAAAACTCATTCTAACTGCTGAGGAATTGCTGTCTGGCACTTACATAGCTCTTTCCTTATGTATATAATACATATGATTAACCTCTAGGGCTTTCTTGATATATATATTTTTAATTCCCTAGGTTCCCAATACTAATTGGTGACAGTGGAAAAAAAATGTAGCTAAATCATTAGTGAGTGATTTTTCAAAGATTGAAAATAATCGGTAAAGAAGAAAGAGATTTAGGAAACTCAAATGGTCTAGTAACCACTCAGGGAGAACGGACTGTTAATTGTCATACCAGTAAAACTTTAAGTGTCTTGCTATTACACGATGGAAGAATGAACTGAGATCACAGTTATTTAAAATATTAGAAACTTGCTTTCTTCTTGACACTATTTCAAGTGCCTGCACAATTGAAGTCTGGTGACACTCTGCCCTTGAACTGGTTTACATCCTCAATATCGCCGAAGTGTCACAGTGATAGCTATCATCCATCCAAAAGCCTGATGATATTTTCACTGGAGCCCATCTGTGAACCATTGTATCAGATGGGAAGGTCACAACTGAGCAACGTGTTAAATTAGATTTGCATAAAACATTCCATCTTCTCCAGGTTGAGCTCTCAGTCCTTAGTTGTTTTCATCTTATCTGTCCTGGTTTCGGCATCATTTCTACAGAATATCATTTGGTCACATCTGAGCAGATGGTACATCTTCAGATCTGCTGCTGCTCCACCCAGAGTGCTGAGTGTTCCTCCCAAGGATTGTACTATACCCTCAGAGCACTGCTGAGGTGGAGAGTTCTCTGCCACTCACATCCTCCCCTGGGAAAAAAAATGCCTGGTGTTCCAAATATCTGATATTGAGGAAGTCCCATCCTAGTTGGCATTTAGCAGACTAGGGTGGTAAAGTAGCCACCAAACTGTGTTCTTCCCTAGGGGCTAGTGGAGAAGTCTGTTCTCCATTCTTCACTGAGTCCTCAGGGGGTGACCCTCAATGGTTTTCTCCAAATTAAGATTTTTTTCCTCAGACTAAGTCTAGTTTCAAGAAAAGGATCTGCTGCTCTCCAAGCTGAAGACAAACTATTGAGTGCTATAAATTGTGAGGCTGAAATAAAAGCTCTGGTTTCTTTATTTAGTGGTAAAAAAGAGTGAGATTTAAATATCTCTGTAAAAGGTGTACAGATGAGAGTCTACCTATGTATTTCTAGAACTGTCATTTATCCTGTTGTAGTGACATCTTCTAATGATGACCACATTTTCAGTATGCAAAAGTTGGATGAAAAGTTGCCTTTCTTTGGTCATTTACTGAAGAAAACAATTTGAACTTTGTAGGAGATAATGTGGAGTCTCATGCATAGACAATTCCACACCTTTTTTCTCATAGAAATTTTTTTGTGGTGTAAAGTCAATGGTTTTGGTAGTTAGAAGAAACATTCTAGAAATGAGGAAGAATGAAGGATAGTTAAATAAAATATCAAGTTAATAGAAATGGAATTTTAAAGATTCCAGAGTCAACTTAAATCATTCCTCTTGCACTATAATGTAAATATTATACAATTAGATATTTTTCTTTAAGGATTGGCATTTATAAAGATGAAATCTGAAAAGACATTTGTTACATTTCAAGAGGAATTGTTGAAAACTTATTCCCAAAGAAAAATTACTAAGGACCTTTTCCTTACATATGGAAATAATTTTTTTCTACAATAGACTTCTTATGCTAAAGTATTTATTGTAGTAAATGTTTATTCCAATGGTGATTTAAGAGACTTAGAACAGCAAGATTTCACACTGACATGACTTTTTTAGTAAACTTGAGGTAATAGCCTTTGAATTTTGAAAGATCAGAGAGATAAGAAGAAACTTGTGAGGAATATATTTTCTTGTCTATTATTGTAATTTATAAACTCTAAAACACTGTATAAAAATGATTTTTATATTATTTATTTTTGCTTTTGAAGATATCATTTACATTTTTTGCCTTTTTCTCATAACCACAAAGCCAATGTTGAGACATATTAATTGGTTTGTTCTGTTTTAACAAGACATGTGCTCACATCTTTTTTCTCCTCTATAGAACCTCCTAAACGTTACTAATCTAATTACTATATTTTTAAATAAACATATTTGAATACCAGGTTTTCCATCTTTGTTTTCTTAACCAAATTAAGACTACTTGGTAGCTGTTCCACAGATGGTTTAGAAACTTCTTTCTCCAGGATGTATATTTCAAATTCATCACCTTGGTATTCGTTCCTCATATTTTATGCTATGGCTTATATGAACTAGCCATCCTTCTACTGAATATCTTTTCTTAATTTTGAAGTCATTGAATAGTATTTTATGTATCCCAAGGCCCCTGTAGCTTTCTTTCTTCAAGATCATCTATACATAATGCAATATCTTATTCAGATGTCAGCAATTTTTTGTTCATTAATAGTAGCCGCCCTTTAAATGATGATGTACAAAGTGAGGGGGCATTGACCCCTGGGATACAGTGTGAGTGAGAGAATGTGTGTGTGTGTGTGTGTTTGTATGTGTGTGTATGTGTGTGTGTGTAGATGGGGTGGGTTGTGTATCTTGAAAAATCATATTCGATATACCTCCTCTATTTTCTTCATAATATAAGTTATAAAAAATAAAGGTAAACAAAATCTTGGAAGGTGGGGATATTCAAAAGATAGAGTCGAAAGCACTGGAGGATATGGCTAAAAAAGAATAAGCAACTTGCTTTGGGGCAAGAAGTCAATTATTAGCTGAAATGGAGGTAATGGGTTATGTAAGCTGCATATTGTTGTTTTATGACATTAAGTTATTATCTTCACAACTACCATAAATAGAATATATTTATAAATATGTAAGCATGTCATTGGGGAAGCTGAAATATGTTACAAATGAGTTAGGCTGTCATATCTATTCTGTGACTATGGGAACAATTATTTCTCAATATGCAGATTTTTTATTTCTCTTGGCTGACATCATATTCCTGGGTCATCTCAAACTAGCTACTGTGTATTCAGAGAATATAAATCAAAGTTACTAAGAAGAACACAGTAAGAAGATAAATCTTCTTTAAGAAGTCAGAAAAAAAATAGTTTGATCACTCAAAAAAAAAAAAGAAAACATTATGCAACTTTATGTACTCACACTACTTTTCCAAACTATTAGAGAGAAGAATTTTCAATCAAATTTTACTAACTCTCACTTTTATCCGAGTGTTGACTGTTATAGCCCATTGCATCTTTTCCTTCCAAAAGCCCTCATTTAGGGTCTTTACACTTCTAAGCATCATTAGCCAGCACTAATCTGAGGCCATAGGGAGAAGTGATGAGAGCTGAAACTTAAATAGTTGTTAGCAAGAAGCTATAGTAAAACAAAATAAAACAAACAAACTTCCTTGAGGGAAACATTTGAATGCATTTATAAAATTGTAATTTGTGAATTACCTTTGATTTCTGTTCAGCAGCCTACTATATTACCATAATATATGAAAGAAATGCACCATTGAGTTTCCTAAAATGAAAAAGTATGTTCTTTTAAATTTACAGTTTAAGACCGAGCTTCAGACAAATGATCACATTTATTATACTTAATATTTATTTCTGGATATATATGATTTACATCTAAATCAAAGATTATTTTACCGACATTGTTATACAGAAATATACATTTATACAGAAATATATACAACGCAATACATAAATATACCAAATGTGTATATTTAGATAAATTTTATATATAATATATGTAAATATATTCTTGATATTTTGGCTTGATTTAGCATTTTTTCAGAAATATGTATATTTCTAAATAATCTGATTTTATGTTCACTTGGTTGTCCCATTGGAAATTTACCCAGATGTAATTTTAGATTACATTTCTTTAAAATCATCACGAAAAAGAGTTTAGCAGGAACACATATTTCGTATTAAGTTAAATTATTTCCTGTCCTCTCCTTTAGAGAGCTGTCTTCTCAAAGAATACAATGACTAATGAATGAACAAATGCTGATCATTTGGCCATACCAACTTTATTAGTTATTCAAATGCAAATAATAGAAGAAATAACTGTTTTAAAAGATTAGCTATACAGAACAGACCTCTATAATTTACACATCCAGCTTTCCCACCATAGAGACTGACCAATTGTATGATGTTAAATATTACCACAAAAGGAAATACTTTTAGTGTAACCTTGAATGAAGAAGGAGACGCAGGAAAGAAATTGACAACCTGGCTTTTAGGTTTAGAAAAATGTCTCCTCTGTGACCTTTCAAGGACATTTTTCTTTTGCTCTAAATATTTTGATAAAGATAGTAATTACTTATTCATGAAATAAATCAGCTGTCTCCCTTGAGAAGTGAACCAATGAGCTGGCAGAAGGTTTAGCTCTCCTGGAGGGGGCTGCATTTTAGGGACCTCCAGTGCTCTCTGCTCCGTAAGGGCATTCAGGCTGGAAGAGGGGCTCCTATCGCAGCTTTGAGAAACACAGCCGATCATTTGGGCGCTGAAACCTCCAGCTTGCTCTCAGAGCTGAGGCTGCTTCACAAGTACAGCTGTGAGCTGGAAGTTTATCCATGTAGGCTCACGGAATTCTTGGCTTTCAGAGTTTGTCCAAGGAGAAGGGGCTATAGACTAAAACCCAACCAGGAACTTTAGAACCTGTCTCTCTCTGGGATCATGTCTCAGTGGACATTGTTCTTTTCAAATTAAATGAAAGGTAATCAATTGGACACACAAGGCTGGAGACAAAAGGCTGACAAATTACTTCTTTAAATAAGGATTGAGTTACAGCAGAAATGCTCTGCCCTGCCTCAGCCCTGTCTACATGGCCATGCTCCATCCCTAGCCCCTGATGAAAAGGAATTAGTTCATCAGGCATGTTTCGTAACACATAGTCTCATCCTCTCAGCCACGGCTGATGCATGGTCATTCTACTCAAGCCCAGCCAATCCTTAGGCTAGCCAGCCACCTCTGATGTTACCCGGCATACACAAGTACACGTACACACCTATACAATAAACTAAATTGGTTGTAAGAAGCTCTCTTGTCAATTTAAACCAAGGAATATCCAGGCAAGGAGCCTGTTAGCAATGGAAACTGAAATTAAACTGTCTCGTATAGCGATAGGCAGGTGAAATTATGCTGAATGTGTTAGTTTTCTATTGTTGTTGTAACAAATTATAGCAAACTTAGTGATTTAACACAACACACATTTATTCCCACCTAGTTTAAAGGTCAGAAGTTCAAAAAGGGTTTCACTGGGCCAAAACCAAGGTGCCCGCAGAACCAGAGCTTTCTCTAGGAGAGAATCTGCTTCCTTGCCTTTCCAGATTCCAGAACTACATCCCTGGCATGCTTAGTCCATTGCCCCTTCCTTCATCTTTGAAGCTAGCACTGTTGTATGTTCACATCTCTCTCTGTTTCCATGATCAGGTCACTTTCTGTCTCTCTGACTTTCTGCCTCCCTCTTATAAAGGTCCCTATGATTATATTGGGTCCACCCAGATATTCCAGGATAATCTCCCTACCTCAAGATCCTTAACCTAATCACATCTGCAAAGTCTCTTGCCATATAAAGTAACATTCATGGGTTCCGAGGATTAGGATGTGGTCATCTTGTGGGGTCATTATGCAGTCTATTACCCTAGGTAATTCACCCAGCCAAGTTATAAGGGAGCCAAAATTATGAGTCAGCAGAACCTATGAGCTATAAGACACACGTGGAGTACAGAGGAAAGAGAGCAGCTGTGTCACGGGGAAGGCAGGGCTGCCTAAAGGGACGATTCCTGAGCTCCTGTGGCTCTAGTCCCTACAGCTGTGGAAACACACTCCAGTTCTTGTTCTTTCTGAGACCTGAAGGTCAACTTTACATATATGTGAATATCCTGAAAATACTCTGTTGCTGCTGGAGGTAACTCGCGGTTGTCTCTGATACTTGTAAGCAAAAGGGCCTGGCTAGAGGAAGAGGCATGTTTGTGATACTTTCTCTTAAAAGTGGGTGGCAGGGAAGGAAATATTTGCTAATTGTCTAGACATATGATCGAATAATTATTTTACCAGTTTGCTAAGAAAGTTGGTGATTTTTTTCCTTTTGAGTTTTAAATGGTAACAGCTATAATGTAATGAGAAGAGGACTTGCTGTGGCAAAGAAAACTTGCCGTCACTGAGACTTAGGATCTTAGTAGCTGTGAGACTTGGGAAAAGTCAACTGGCCCAAATCTGTTTCCTGTTTTCCTTGTAGGTATAAGGGAGATAATGACACCTATCTTTCCAGATTGTTGTGCGAATTACATGTTGACGAATACAAAGTCCTTTGAAACCATAAATAGCTGCTGCTCTTTATTATAACGGACACAGAAGCCTGACAATGGATTTCTCATAGTCTTAGAGTATGGCAAGATCCCCCAGAATGTTACATACAGTTTTGATAAATAAAAAGTAAGAGGTGCTGTTGAGATACTGCAATTTTACAAAAAAGGTAAGATTTGTGGACAGACCAACTTAGAAATCAGAATAGGAGAGAAAGTGAGAAAAAACATAAATGGCAGAGGTCAAATTTGATTTATGGTATGTGATTATTTGCCAGAAAATTGTATATGGGACAGGTATATGGGAAAGGCCTGTGTCCAGGTGACAGGCTTAAGGTTATTTTACTGGGGGTTCAAATAATGGTTATTGCCGGTTGTCTCCTGTGAGAAAGTTGGAGATTACCTATGATTTTATATCAAACTAAATACTTACATTACCCATGGCTCTTATTTGCCTATATTTTGAGCTTGAAAAGAGAATGAGAAACATCAAAGGAATAAGATAAATGTGACTTATCCCAACTGGGAAGGAGGGAAACAATTGAAAACGAATGGGACAATCTTGTTCAATTCTAAAAGAAACAAGACACATTTTGTTTTTCTCTGAGAAAATAGACATTCAAGATTTTCTCTGTGAGCATGAAGACATAGAACTATAGGCACCAGCCAAAATGGGGCTTAGCACATAAAATCTGTGATGAAAATTCCAGAATTTACATGAAAACTCCTGACATAATCTTGGCATTGAACAAAACGTCCGGCTGAGTGAAGGCAGCAGGCTTAGGAGCTCTCAGGAAGGGTCTGACGAAAGCAAAGCCATGATTCTCTTATTCTTACTTCAGTCATAATGGTCCAAGTTTACCTCCAAGGAGAAGACTCTTCACTGTATTGATGCTAAGGGGATCTCAGGATGGAAATCTGTTTTGAGAGTACTGAAACTCTGGTTCACATAAATTGCTTATCTTTTGAAATACTAATAATGGAGCACTCACTGAAAAACCACTCCAATATCCTGTCTTTTTTTTATTGTTGTTTTCACAAAAAGGTATAAAATATCTTAGAAAAAGGCATTGTTCCTCTGTTTTTGCAGTGGGAATAATGGACTGTGTGTGTGTGTGTGTGTGTGTGTGTGTGTGTCCCTCCCAAATGTTGAAGCACTAACCCCTACTGTGGCTGTGCTTGGAGATGGGACCTCTAAGGAAGTATTTAAGTTTAAATGAGGTCATAAGAGTGGTGCCATGATCCCACAGGACTAGTGTCCTTATAAGATGGGACCCTGGAGAGCTTGCTTTCTCTCTGTCTGCGCATGCATACAGAAGAGGTCTTGTGAGCATACAGGGAGAAGGCAGCCAACTGCAACCCAGAGGGGAGGTCTCACCAGACACTAATCCTGCTGACACCTTGATCTGGGCTTCCAGCTTCCAGAACTGTGAGAAAATACATTTCTGTTGTTTAAGCCACTCAGTCTATAGTATTTTGTTACAACAGTCGGAGCAGACTAAGACAGGGAGGACCTAACTTGCTCCCTAGCAGATGAGACATAAAACTATAAAGTACATAACTTGGAAGGTAATTTAACTTGGAAGTCTTATTCTATCCCATTTTATTTTTGTGATTTTTGCCTATTAATAGTAGAACCTACAGAGGATTTATTGACTTCAAATAGACAAAAATATTATGGTAAACAACAGAGACATTGCAAAATATAATTGATGTGGACTTGGATGTTTTTGTTTGCTTATGATTTATTTATGCTTGAAAATGGGTCAGTTATTTTCTGACCCATTTTTCTCATCAAGGAAGCAGGAAGAAGAAGTACCTATGAAACATGCCAGACTTCCGGCAGAATATTTACGTGAAATGTCTAAGAAATGAGTGAGGGGAAGCTGGGAGATTCTATCTCAGTTGGGATCTTTCAGGGAACAGAGACATCATGATATGACCTCCAGTCACCCAGACAATGTTTGTGTATTGTACAGGAAGTAAGGAAGCGTGCAAAGCTTTGTAACAAACAAGCCTCCTGGAGAACTGGAGCATTGTTCAGAATCCCTCAGCAGCTCTGAGTCTGTTATTCTTGTGCCTGATGTCTTCCTCTGCATGTCTGTTCTCACTCTCCTATGGCTCGTGAATACTCCTTCTCTTTAAGAGTCTTTCTGCTCTTGTCTCCCTCTTCCGTGTGAATGTCTCTATTTGCTTTGTATCTTAACTTCCCGAGAAAAGATCTGATTAGGAGGGTTTGTCCAGTGTACACCTCTCCTGCTGGGTAGAGCGCTTGTGCTGGGCCGCATGATAGACCACTGGCCTCCCTCGTGTCAAGCTTGGGGACAGGCTCTGATTCATTGTGGCCAGATTTGCTTGGTTATGTGACCCAAAACATGGCCATCAGTTGACATGGGTAGATATTCAAGATTTGTTGTTAAATGGACATCTATGTGTAGATAAAAAGAAAATCATGGAAATACATGCATACCAAGATCTTTCACATCTCAATAAGAATCATGCCTATTTAACCCTCCATTTTTGAGCTCTGCATCCTTCATTATTGACTTTTACTCTGACTATCATAAGGAAATATTTATTTCTTGTTTTGTTTCCCATTTCATCTACTTCTCTCTCATCTATGACAGCACGGCCAGGCATGGCCTGTTTCAGTCTAGTAGGACCAGCAGATTGGAGAGGACCTGGTGCAGGAGCCAGTGTTGGGTTAGGGACAGACATGGAGAGGGGAGAAACGGATGTGGGTGTGGGTGCCAGGAACAAGTCGATTCCCAGCAAGCTGAGCAACGTCTCTTGGTCCCATGCCAGAAATCTATTGCTTGCTTAATAACTAAATAGGGCTCCATCTCAAATTAGCTATGTGACCTTGGGCAGTACCCAATCTCATCAAGCTCAGATGAGGAGTTTGGATTTTATTTTAAGCATATTGGGAAGTCGAGGGGGAGATTTAAGCAGAAGAGTAACATGATGTGAATTATGCTTAGAAAAATTATCCAAGCTGCAGGGTGGGTAGTGGATTAAAGGTAGAAAGAACAGAAGCAGGGAGAACAGTTAGGAGGCCAGTGCATCCGGGAGATCTGTCAGGGGGAAGCAACACTTCAGACCCATGGAAAGATGATGACGGCTAGGAGCCCAGGTGGGGGGGCAGGTGCGAGTGTGGCAATCTAGATGGAGAGAAGAGGATAGATTTGAGATATTCTTTGGGGGTAGAAGCAAAGAGATTTCACATGGATTAGAATGACAACAGCTACAAAACAACAACAACAATGTAACAATTTCTTAATCATCCAGGATGGCCCCGGACAATCCATACTGTTGGAGAACTCTGTCTTTCCATTCGGTTTCCCTTTCTCTACCCGCTTTGCCACCAAGACCCCCATGCAGTTCCTAGTGGCTGAGGAGCCTTCCAGCAGCATCGCGTACTCAGATTCTTTCTAAATCCACTTCCTGTAATCACTTCTTATATCTTAAAGTCTCCCTTGGCCTTACAGAATGACTAAAGTTTATTTTCTTAAAAGATACTTTCCACTAAATAGGAATGATTTCAGGTACAATGTTCCCAAGAAATAAAACATCCGCATTTTAACGCAGAATAACTCTTGTCGGAAGGTCAGCTGCAGTGGCCAGGTGAGTAGGAACTTTATTTGAGTGTGAGAGGACCCTTTTGTGTCATATCATTACTACTTTATTTAAACCTCTGACTTTTACTCAAAGTAGTTCCAGCCTGGCACTGGGTATTTCTCTTCTTTGAATTCTGTACATCAGAATTTTTTTTGTGGAGATTTCAAAAATGCATTCACTTGAGAACACACACAGAGTCACCCTCATGCTTGCTCCCCACTTCTGAATCAAAATCTCAGGGATGGGCCCAGGCAGTGGTATTTTCACAAGTTCCATAGGTCAGCAGTCAGCAAACTTTTTCCTTAATGGCTCATAGAGTAAATATTTTAGGCTTTTTGAGCCATATGGTCTCTACCCCAGCTGCTCAACTCTGTCTTGGTTTCTCAAAATACGTAAACAAGTGAGTGTGGCTGTATTTCCATAAAACTTATTTACAAACCAGGCAGTGAGCCAGATGTGGCTGTAGCGTGCAGAGCCCTCGCATAGGTGATGGCTCCACGTGGTTCTCCAGCCTCACAGGTGGACCTGCTGGTTTGATCCTGGTTTGGGGGATTTGCATCCATCTTTGGTCATCTGTTGAGTCAACAATTTATTTCTTGAGTGTTTACTATGTGCCAGACACTTAGAATACAAACACTGGCTTCTGCTTTCAAGGAGTCACAATTGCTGGAGAGGAAAGACAAAGATAGAGACAATTAACAATGGCAGGATAAGGGCAAGCCCCAATTTCTATGGGGAATGCTGGTGGTGAAAGGAGGCTTTCCAAGAGAGTTGACTTGAATTCTCACATGTAGGCTCAGCCTTGGTCCAAGGTCCCGGCGCCAACTCTAGCCTGAAGTAACAGTTTCCTCAGAAGTCCTGGCCTCTGGCCCCTGGGCCCCTGCCTCAGTCCCAGGCTGTAGACCTACTGTGTGCCTGGATCATTGAACTGTGCTCTCAGGCTCCATCTCTCCTTCTGGCATCAATGGTTTTACGTAACCTCAGCATGCTTAGCACTCTGTTTGCTCCGATAATGCAGTCTGCTGGATCTGGCTCTCTATGGTTCCAGCGATTATTCTGGTACCTTGTGTCTAAAGACTGATGCCAGCCTTCCTTATGCCTGGCTGCCAGGATCTGAATTGTTTCTTTCCCCTGACAGACCTCCTTCCAGATACGGGCTCTCTGGACATCACCCATTCAACATCATATGTGCCTTTATCCTTCCAGCCCATCTCTGCACTGGCTCTTATTAACATTTTACCTGTCACACTTTCTAAATTTGTCTTTTTTTCTTTCTCCCCATTCTGCTACTGCTTTTTTAAGAGCTATTCTATACTCCCTCTGCAAGCATGGTTTTGTAGCAGTGGCTTCTCTCTAGAACTGCTCAGTGGAAAGCAGTTTACTTTCTAGAAGTAGCGGTGCCAGGATAGACCTAAATCCTAGTTTACAAGCTTGAGAAATATGGTCCTTCAGTGATGATTTCTGTACTTTCTACAGTTAGTTATGAATGCTTTAATACTCTTATAACTCAGTAGTGGGCAGTTGTGCTGTCTCCTATGATGTCCCTTGGTGTCTTTATGAAACTTAGTAACACTACACACAGTATGGCCTCATTAGCTCTGGGCTGAAGTGCATCCAGGAAACAGGCTCCTTACTCACTCTTACGGCCTGGAAGCCGTCATGGCGCACTGGCATGGTGAGCCTGGGGGCATTTCCTTTAACGATATTCAGAGGTTGTCTGAGCCAAGTGAAACATGGCTTTGGTGCTGGCTAAAGCATCCCTCCTGACCAAAGTGTCAGTTAATTTCCAGAAAGATTAAACAACCCTTGCATACACAAATGTTCAAAATTCACAAGCCATCTGGGGTTCCTGCATCCTCACATGAAAGACCCCAGATGGATTGTAAATTCATCCCTGTGGGTAATATAGTGCGGTTGCTCCTCGGTCCTCCTGCTTTTCCCTGTGGCATCTGATACTGTGGCCATGATGAGGTTAATTTATGTGGCTTGATACACTTTATCATCTGTCTCTTGTACAGCTCTCGCTGTGCCATCTGGTGTCTCAGAGGCGGTTTCGGGAAGCAGCATGCATAACAAGGTATCTGCATTTGTGAGTTCTTTCAAGCATTTATAGGTAATAGCTAAAAGATATTTTGAGAAGCCAGTGCCCGTCTCTGCTGCGGATCAACACTAACGTGGATGATCTGACATGAGGTTCAAACAAAGCCTGCTATATTTTGCAGGAAAACACATCTGAATTAGTCTGCAATCACCAATATTGATGGAACCTATTTATTTCAAGACCTTGAATATCTCTATCAGACTGAGAATATCTTACTGGGCTCTTGTGCAAATCAGTAAAAGGCAGAGGCAATGGCTTACTATCAAACATGATGGATGATGAGACAAAAACAGCACATATAGGCACAAAAAATTGTTTAAATCAAAAATCCTGTAGCAAAATGCCTAAGTGCCCCTTTTATAATGATTTCATATCCATGTCTCATTTTCAGCAATGTGTTAGGACCTCAAGAGAGCACAACAAAACATTCAATAGATAAAACTACAAGAAACAGATGGGAAATATAGTGAGGGGAAGTGGGAATGGTGAAACAATATGGCGTAGGCTGTCCTGTCTGTTGGTCAGTCAGGCTGTAATTTGCATACCACTGTGCCTGGTGGCATGGTAAGGGGTAGAGGGTTATGAATGTTAGGGCCCTTGATCTTTAGACATTACAATTTATTTTGGGAGAGTAAGATAATGAGGATATATACATATATATTTTAGTAAATAAGTAGAAAAGAGAAGAAAATCAGAGGGCATTTTGAGAGGGACAATTACAGAGTATGGCAAAGTTCTTGAAAGAAGTTTGTGTTAAGCCAGGTTCTGAAGGAGTGAAGAGCAGCCCTTAAAAGAGAAGCTGGAAAGTGTGCAGGACAATGCATAGGTCAAGAGGCAGAGCTAAACCTCTCCACGCAGGGTATAGCCAGCCGTTCACTTGAGCACAGCAGAGAGGTCCATAGTGTGAGACAGAATTGGTGGAACAGAAGGGAGCCAATTAGCGCAGGTTGTAATATGGTAGGCTGAGATTTTGAAATTTGATTTAATAGGCATCACAGATCCATTATATGTTTTCAGGGAGGTAGTGAATGAAAGTAGAATTTGAGGGTTAAAGTATTTGAGCAGCAGTGTGAGTTACTACTTCCAACATGGGTAGAAGAACAGCAAAAACTCATTCAAGAACCTCTGTAATTCTTACAGCTGAATTGCAGTTAAAATATAACGATAAGATAGCTCTAGTGCATGGAATATCGAAGGTAATCCACTATTTAAAAAGCAATTTTTCAGCCCAACAATGAGTTTACAAATATTGTGAAGCCTTATCATTCCCTCCCCATCCTGTGCATTCCAGCCTCTCATTATTTATCTCTGTGTTACAGGGCTGAAAAAACACAAAGCAACAGATTCTTCTCGTAGAGCCAAAGATCGTCTGGAAAGCTGTACTATAAGGACAGGAATAAAATGAGTAAGTTCAATTGAAAAGTTAATTGATTAAAAAGCACCCATTGAAAACCTATTCTGTGTAGGACCATCTCTTGGCACTTTCTGACTATAAATTTCTAGAAGGGGAAATCTAGATTCATGTTCGAGTGATGCCCCTCTTTGTGAAGGCCTAGCTGAGCCAGTGCTCTGTTTCTGACAGTGGCAGGAGCAAAGACATCTGTCAGGAAGAGAAAAGGTTGCTCTTTGCTTTGATCCCCAGAATGTTGGAGAAGTGGCCTGGCCAAGTTCATGTCCATTTTAATCCACTCTGCAAACTTCCCCCAGCTCTGCAGGATCAGAAGTCTGCTGTAGTCATTCAGATCCCCAGGGCCTACTCAGCCCAGGGCCTGGCAGACAATAGGGGCTCAAGAAATGGTTGTGAAGTGAACTATGTGTTTGTTCTGTATGACTTCTTGGGGGACAACCTTTTCTCTCCCCTCCTAAAACATCTTTGTTCAAACTTCTGAGAGTGCAGCCTGGTAACCTTGGAGTGAGTGAGTGTTGGGGGTATCATCTTTATCATCCAGTGGTTTCTCTGTGTGTACTCTGTGATTAGACATGGTATTTTTTTTTCCTTTTGTTTTGTGGCTCTGAGTGGAGTAACTTATCACTTTCTTTGGCAACCTTAACCATTTATCCCTCTTTTATTTAGTCCAAGGGTCAGCAAATTTTTCTGTAAAAGGTCAGATAGCAAACATTTTAGCCTTCATGGGCCATGCGACCTCTCACAACTATCCATCTCTGCCGTTGTAGTGTGAACGCAGCCATAGACAATACAGAAATAAATGGCATACTGTTGTTCCAGAACAATTTTATTTAAAAAACAGGCAGTGGCTGTATTTGGCCTTTGGGCTGTAGCTTGGTCAAATAATTTAGTTCACATGTACGTGGTCCTTAATTTATTGTTTTGAGTATTCTTATATTTCTACTCTTCAACCTTTAGCCAGTATCTACTCTTTTCTTTCTTTTTTGTACCAATCATCACTTTTGCACTCACTGTTGGGCTACCCATCACCTTTGCATTCACAATCAAATAGATGGACTGGACTTGGCCAAACTTTGATGTCTATGTCCTCTAGGCACTCAGTTCTTTTAGCACACAAACTACTCTGTCCTGTGAAAGTCAGTTTTTCTATAATAGAGGGTGATTCTGGCACATAATAATACAGTAAAATAAATGAACGTTGGCCACTTCCGCATTGGAGCTGTCACTGATCTTGTGAATTGTTTTAGCAGAATACTATCTTGCATTTCTATTATAGTCAGTAATAGAGCTTTCCTTGGCCCTCCAGATGCTGTGGAGCCTCTAAACGTTCATTTCCTGATTGTTTTGACCTTTTTTGAGGAGCTAAGGGTCATAAGTGGCAATTTATCTTCTCTTAGTTGTCTTTGCCTGACCTGGGCCCTATGTCTTGCGCTTTCTGAGAGAAGGGAAAATTATGTAGAGTCAGTGATCATTAAACTATCTTCCATGAGGTATCAAGTTTCTTTGAATCATCTATAGGAGGTTCTTTGAATGCTTATTTACTTATGGAAAAGCCATTCCTTTTATTACCATAAAGGTATCTGAGGGTGGGGGCTATCAATATACACTGTACAAAGGAATCTTCACAGCATGGAAGACAATTAGGGTGAGAGATGTCTCTAGATTACATCAATCTTGAGACATACAATCAAGGCCAATGCCATCTCAGGAATCTTGTGTCTGCAAGCTTTCCTTTGTCCTCTTTTGCGACTCTCACTTGTAAATGTAGAGTTGTTGCAGAAATCAATGTACCCTTTGCCACAAGCTCCTTTCTAAATGTTGTCTGTACCACTTCTTTCTGTTTTTCTCAGGAAATTATGGTTGATCCCCCTCTGCCAGGAATAAGAGGTCGATTTATAACACTGCCCAACTAATATGTTCAAAGAAAGCTTATTAAAATGCAAAATACTGTTTCCGAAACAATGGTAGTTTTATTGCCTGAGATATACAAAACAGGCTGATTAAAGACTAAAGAAATAAAATGTAAAGAGAAATTATAATCTCTCCTTCACGATGGGAAAAAATAAAGCTTTTGTTTTTAATTGCTGAGATTGTCAGTGAATGGTTGTCTTGGCCAAAACAAATAAACAAATAAAATTTTTAAAAATCCTTAGTGAATACAGGACTGTAAAAGTATGAGAGCTCCCTGGTCAGTGATCTAAACTCTGGGCAAGGGATTTAACTTTGTGTATTTTGATCCCCAACTCAGTCACATGCGTTTCCTGGTTTCGACCTTTTAAAACCCCTTGACCTTTCTCACTTGAAGCTTATTTATAAGCAATGGGACCTGCATATATTCAATGCTAAAGGAATCAATAACTCTAGGTCCTAGGTCTTTCCAAATTTGGCCATGTTGTCTTACAAAGCAGAAAAATTCTGCCAATCCTGAGCAAGTAGTCTGAAACCCTAGATTTACAGATGGCTAAGGGCATTTCCCATTTCATTAACATTTAAAACACATTAAGGACTAGTAATAAATATTGCATCATCATTGGATTTCTGTTCCAAGCTGGGAAGGGAGGGGAGTTTGTTGGGAGACCTCCTGCTCTTGAAAAGTGATATGGTAGGAAAAGGGTCCTACAAATCCCAGATCTCAAAATAGGAACATTACACCAGGAAGAAAGTAGAAAAAATCTTGTTAAAAAAAAAAGTCCTACAGCTGATAGAGATGTTATCATGAAAAATTTAGAGCTGACTTTTGGGCATGGGAGAGCGGGGAGGGAGAAATGTAGTAATCACCATGCTGTTTCTCTTGGCCCTTGAGAGAATGTCAAAATAAACACACCAGGATCTGTACACAGAGGCTGTCAGCAGGCTGGGCACTGTGCAGGCCACATGGAAAGCGAGTGGGTAGTACACAGAAGTGAACGAGTCTTTGTTTCCACAATTCTTTCAAAGATGGAAAGAAAGGAGAAAAATTGTATTCTTGCATCAGAGAACAAATGTAAAAGCTAACAGTAGGCATAGAAGCAGACTACTTGGAGACCATTATTAGGGTTTAAATTTAGTTGGATCTCCTTTTCTTGGCTATATGCTCCCATTTTTTTAAACGTTATAGGGAAAAGGGACAGGACACATAAATTTAGGTGATGGAGGAGAAAAGGCTCTTCTACTTGGTATTAACATTAAATCCAGGGCATCAGCTCTACGAGTATCAAGTAATCTGCCTTGAAGACAGAGTCAGGCTACATGAGCAAGGTGGCAGCGTTCGGTGGCTCAGTGTTTTCAGAGTCGCACGCTGCTCAAGGAGGAGGAGCCTTTTCTCCTGGCACCTACTGTGCAGCATGATTGGAAATGACAGGCAATGAAATTCAGGTGACCTGAATTACATGGTCTGATCTGATTTGACTAAGCCCATATTCCGTATATTCAGCAAGGATATACATATTTCAGGGAAGAAAATGCCTACCTAATTAATGATAACTCACTCAAGGTGCATTTCCAATGGACACACTTTTATTGAATCCTTATGCTTCTCTTGGATCTCCTTTGATTGACAATAGCTATCAGAAATAAGGCTAAACACTTTATATTCATTTAATAAAATCCTTCAGTGAATTTCATTCCATTTTTTTTTTTCATTTTGTAGATTAAGTTAGGTAACAAACCCAAGAACACACACAGCCAGTAAATGAAGGAGGTGGAATTGGAACCCAGATCTGTCTAACTTCAAAACCCCTCCTTCTAACCACTCTGCAGTGGTGTCTCTCTTCTGAAATGCCACTCACTCTTTTCTCTACCATATTTAAAGTTATGTAGAAGTTTCCAGGTGGTAAGTGAACAAAATACCAGCTCTGTATGTATTCCTTGAGAAGTGCGTCTCCACCCTCAGTGTGCTAATAAAAAGGAGCCCCTACCAGCTGAGTATAAGAATGAGCCCTACTCTCTAATCCCCCCTCCCTTCCACAATAAGAGAATTATTTGTCTACTTCTGCAAGCTGGAAAAATGAGTTTTGCTAAACACCTATTGAGTTCTTGGCAGAGTGGGGAAAGGTGGTGAAGAGAAGAGAAAGCGGATACTTCAATGTCCCAGGCAATATTATTACTGTAGCCAGTGATGCTGCACTTGTGGTTTCCATCAAAAAACTGAGGTTTTTCACTTAGCATAATATCCTCGAGGTCCATCCATATTGTCGCAAACAGCAAGATTTCATCTTTTTGATGTTACCTCAATAAAAAATTAATTAAATGAAAAACTGAGGTTTTTGACTCCTAGTGCTCAAGAGCTTGATGTCATAGATAGAATATGCCCTGACATATGAGAAGAGCCGTTTTCTTTTCCCTTGTCTGCTTCTCACCTTCTCCCTCTCTTCTTGACAGTGGGTGTGGAGAGGCTTGTGGTGTATCGAGGGAGAAGTTACTGCAGGGCTTTCGTTGCAGACAGAGAGCGTTTGGCTTGTGGACTGTGCTGAGCACGCCCTTCAGAGACCAGGACCTGCTGCAATGAGAAGCCTGTTTGAATTATTTTCAACAACGTCCCAACCTCTTCCCAGACCAATTGTGGAATGACTTAGACTTGGGAAAGGATCAGGGAATTCAACAGACCGTGAGTGGGTGTACAGAGTTTAAAACTTTCAGAAAGATATACCTGGGAAAAGAAGACAAAAGAATAGAAAGTGATCTTTATTCCTATAGGCAGACGGTGAATGGGTCACTGGTTCAGGTACGGCTGTAATTCTGGACACAGCCTACCCAACGTGTGATTTATCACTGTCAGAAATAAAAATTGCCTTTGCATTTATCATGCTACCTCCTTATTGTATTACATGAGCTAAATTCACAGTCTCTTTTTTACTCTTCCCATTTCTATGCTTTAATAAAAACTATAGTGGGTAAGCATTTTCCTATATGCTGACCCCCAGTAAGTTGAGAATATACATGGCAGCTGGGATAGAAAAACACACAATTCCATAATGCTGGTGACATCTGCATATCTCAGCATCTTTGTGGTGACATTGAGCTACCCAAGGACCCGTCTTTGTTCACCCAGCTGTTGATTCCTTGCCAGAAGGACATTCCACCACATTAATCCTGTTGATGGCCTGTCTGTGTAGATAGATTTTTAATCCATTGATTTAAAAAAAAAAAAAACTACCTAATAGCTTTATTGATAATCATTATATAATTCCATATTTCTTGGCTCTTAATCAATGCAATTCACATTCTTTAAAATGCACTAAAATTAGAAAAATACTTTTAATATTTTTCCAGGATATTTTCCAATATATCCAATTTCTTAATAATAATTTTATAAGTTAAAAAAGTCATATATGTTAACAACTTTCAAGATCTAAATACATTAATTAAACAATAAATGTATTCACATTTAATAAACTGTTTGCGATAAGTGTTTAGATCCATGAAAAGCCCAAGATTAACTGCTGAAACAAGTTTATGCTTTATCAAATAAGATTATACTTTACTAGTGCACTGGAACTGTCAGACATTATGAAACATCCACTGCTAACTACGTCTGTTAGATGGATGTTCCCTATGTCTTAAGTATGGTTCTCTATTACCAGACAGAAGAAACCCATGTACCCAAAGCCAAAATCTATATACAGGACTCCGACTTCTTTTAGTAAAAAGAAACTTCAGGGAATAAAGAGTAGTAGTAGAAAATGCATTCTAAGTCAACAAAGAGACCATTTTGAATGCAAACATATTTTCTTTCAGCTGTAGCAAAGAATGTCACAGTTGGACTGAAGTCTTGTTAGCTATTGTGTCAGACTGGAATAATGTTTCTATCAAAACATGTCTCATTTTTTAAAATATGCATTTTAACTGTAAATATTGGCAGACCCACGTCTCAAATTGGGCAATGAACTAATTCTCACAACTAAAGAATAATACGACTCTTTAGAAGCAGAATTTATTTTCTCTAATTTCTAGATAAATTAAAAAATTTTCCACGAGTTCTTTCAATGATTTAGGTTGTCATTTAGTTAATATTCCTACTTTTCAATTAACCAGAAAAAAGAAACGCTTTGACACATATCTGGCTCACACTGATGGTAGATGACCTAATAGGTGAGAACTAAGGTACGTGATAAAAGGTGGGAAATAAGAATTATTTATTCTGCCACCAGCTCCATATGTGGTGATTAGAAATTTATGAGATTGACCTTTGATCTTAAAGAGCAAAAGTTGGAGTCATGAATTGACTTTTACTTTACATTTTGGAAGGAGGCGGATAAAGAGGAGAAACCTAGACTTATTAAATATTTATTAAGTGCCATGAGCTGTTCTATAAATCATGAGTATGTTTTCTCTCAATAAAATTAAGAAAAGTATCATGTGATTGATCTATATGGTATCATCACATGCCTACATTTGAGTACAGGGAGTAATGATTGGTGATAAGCCAAATAGAAGTACATATCTCAATGAATCATCTAGATCCCTCTGGCTAAAGCATTTTTTTGTTGTTATATTAATTTTGGGTAAAATTTATTATTAATTCATTTTAAGTTTGGTTTCCCTTCTGTTTCTGGATTGGTTTTGTTTTTCCAAATTGTAATTAACAATATGCCAACTTGAGTCTTTATAAAGGATATGCCTTTATACACAAAGAACTGAAAATGTTCAAAGTACTTTTGAACTTAAAATGTTTTTTAACTTCCATATTCAGTGTTGTGTGGGCTAGTAGTCAGGAATTCCTGGAGGACACAGGTATAGTTTTCTTCTACTGCTCCTAAGTTATCAGCAGAAAACAGCTGGGGAGTTATTTTCCTGAGCTCTTTTTCTGAGCTGAAAAAGGTTTTTTAGAGTGTTTAGCTAGAATAGGATCAGTTGATCATGAATGCAGCAGCTGTAGTGCCTTTCACCGCTTCTTCAGAACTCCTTTGCTTGGCGCTGTTGCCCCAAGCTGAGAATGCAATGGCTCCCCCAATCTAGTGATGTGTAGGTGATGATGGCACTTTGTGTGTTACCACGGCAATTGTCTACCATCCAGTGCTCAAGGCTGTTTTCTTCTTTCTTTGTCTCTCTCTCTGATATTTTTTCTTTCTTTCTCTCTCTCTCTCTTTCTTTTTCTTCTCTCTTTCTGAAAACAGTGAATTGTAAGGAATATAGATTTGGGTGCTAAAAGCTCTAATCTCCACAGAAAGTCCAAAGATTTATTTGAATTGCTCTTAAAATTATATTCTGATGTTTTGAGCTGTTGACTCTGTATCATCTTTACCTGTATAAAATATATGATTGCTTTATTTAGGAACATAAACTGTGCATTGATATTATGAAACTGTCCCTTTTTTTCTCAACTAAAGATGTTCCATAGATAACTGTGAAATGAAAATGTTACCTGGCTGTATGGGCTGAAAGTTGCGAGTTTTCATCTGGCAATGAATGGCATTGTATATGACCTTAAAGAAGGTCCTTGACTTTACACTTGCCTATCTGGAGAGGCAGGGATAATAAAGACACCTAATGGTTATGAAAAACCTTTGATGTCTATTATGGAAGAAGATAACTACACACTTTAGAATTAAATACTTAAAATAAATATAATTCCACTACTCTTCATTATTTTTGGGGGAAGCAAATGTGTTTCAGGAATTATGAGACTATCTTGCAGATAAATATAATAAAGCATTGAGTTGTTAATGAACTTAAGAAATTAATGAGTCCAAACTTAAGCCCAAGTTTACTGATTTTTAACTCCTTTTGATCAACTTCTTTCCATGGATTCTGATATTCCTTATTTTATGCTTCACAAAGGAGAATAGTGAGAGGTATTATCATTATTTGCAAAAATAAGGTGTGTTAATTGCACCGTTTGGTCAAAATCTCCTTATCAAATCTGCCCACATTCTGGTTCAGAAATGCTTATGTAACTGAAGAAAAACTCAAATCTCTTTGATCCTTAGTGTCCCCATCTATAGGGCTTTTACAATTTATTGATAACATAGGACTTTTATGTTGTAATAATGTCTACATCATAAGACATGAGTGTTAGATTAAATAAGATAATAGGTGTAAAACATTTCTCAAACTCTAATGAATTACATAAATGTAAGATCTTATTTTTGAAAGTAGTGTGTGGCCAGAGTATAGAAGGCATGAAATATTAGGCTTACAAATGTTGACTTACCTTTTTGTGTATGGCAATCCTTTAAAGTTTTCAGAACAGGCAATAAAACCCCCAAAGAGAGCTTGAGGATCTTGCAGTAGCCTGTATGATGAACCAAGAGATAAAAAGAATGAGGGGTGTGGCAAGGGGATAGTTAGAAGACCAGTACAACAGGTCAAGTGAGAGTTAAAAAAGAATATGAACCAGAATAATGACTATAATATTTAAAATAGACAGGAGGGGATAAAAAGATTCTGTAGAAATAGAATCTATGGAATCAGTTAAAGAATGGGTTAAGTAAAAAAAGAATGAAATATAGCTTTGAGGGTTCAATCTCAGGTATATGAGACAAAAATTAGGAAATTTAGGAGATGGCATTGGGTGTTTGTAAAAGATGGAAAACTGTCTTTAGCTTATGTTGACTTGGAGGAATTGTCAGGGTACCACATTGGTGATGACAAGCAGACACTAAGAAGCATTGAATGAAATTAGGAAAGTGGTCAGAGGATAAAGTGGTTAGAGGATACAGTCATTTGCAAAGAAGTAATAATAGGAGTCTTAAGAATGGGGGACTTGGATGAGAAAGATATGATGGAGACGGAGAGATATATATCCTCATATTAAGGGGCTGTGAGTGACTAAGACTCCAGAAAGAGGCTAAAAGGCAGTGTCAGAGAAATAAAAGAACCCAAAGGAGATAGTATCATGGATGCCAAGGAATGGGAGAACTTGATATTTTCATGGAAACAGACTTCAATATTTTAAAATATTTTATTAGATGCCCAGAAGGAAAAGACTGTGAATAATCATTAGAAATGCCAGTTTTGAGGGGATGATTTGTGAGGAGTGAGGACGATCGGGAGTGCGGAAACAGTGTTTGCCTTCTTCACTGTACCGTCGTTAGCTGGTAGAGGCCTCTTTCATAAGCTATTTAATAAATATTTCTGTGAATGAATGAACGATGAAAATCAGATTTTGAGAGTTCAGTAAATGGATTGGTAACAGAATTAAAATTAGAGAATATAGACTGCTTTTCTAAGACATTTGCAGTGGGGCAAGAGATTGTTCTGTGGGTATGTGTTACCACTAATAGCTAAGATCTATTTGTGGCTTACTATTATCTCACTTAGTCTTCTCAGCAATCCTACGAGAGAAGTAAAATTATTATCTCCATTTTAATGTTGAGAAAACTGAGGCATCGAGGAATTAATATTAGTTGAATGTCACATAGCTGGTCATGGAAGAAGTTAGGATACATTTGACTGTAAAATTCTTCCACAGCTTCCGTGTTGAATCCTCAGGGTCTACCACAGACTCTGGCACACTGTAGTATTTATCACCTTCCTGCTGATGAGAGATTGAGACACAGAAATCAACTCCTTTGTTTAAGATCACACACAGTTAATTAGTGGTGGAGATAGAAGTTAGACCCAGGCACTCTGATTCCAGAGGCCCTGTTTCTCTTCATTATATAACACTCCTCAAAGTACTTTATGTTTGCCATGGCTCCTATGGGATTGAGCCTAGATAGTGCATTAACAAAAACCAGAATAAGAGCTGGTAAATTGGGAGAAAAGGGAGCAAATAATCAAAGCATTTGATGATGAACACTAAGTCTGGTAGGAGTGACACACTGGGAGAAGTGGTAGATAATCCAAATTCATGGAGGAACAGTGATTTTGAGATCTGAGGCATGTTGTACTAGTGGATGAGTGAAGCTGAGTGGACCTGGAGGTCACTAACACTGAGTATTTTAAGACTTATGAGACTAGAGTATTAAAAGGCTGAATGTTGGCCAGCCCCAGTGGCCTAGTGGTTAAGTTCAGCATGTTCTGCTTTTGCGGCCCGGGTTCGGTTCCCGGGTGTGGACCTACACCACTCTGTTAGTGGCCATACTGTGCTGGTGGCCCTCATATTAAAAAAATAGAGGTGGGGCCGGCCCCGTGGCTTAGCGGTTAAGTGCGCATGCTCCACTACTGTCGGCCCAGGTTCGGATCCCGGGCGGCGCACCGATGCACCACTTCTCCGGCCATGCTGAGGCCTCGTCCCACATACAGCAACTAGAAGGATGAGCAACTATGACATACATACAACTATCTACTGTGGCTTTGGGGACAAAAAGGAGGAGGATTGGCAATAGATGTTAGCTCAGAGCCGGTCTTCCTCAGCAAAAAGAGGAGGATTAGCACAGATGTTAGCTCAGGGCTGATTTTCCTCACACACACACACACACAAAAACAGAGGAAGATTGGCACAGATGTTAGCTCAGGGTGAATATTCCTCAGCAAAAAAAAGAAACATGCTGACGTGCTGAATGAGAAGAGCTTCAGACAAACGAAGCTCCTCTTTTCCAGGCACAGTGTCTCAGAATTACTGGTGATAGACATGTTACATATGAATGATACGCGCACAATAGGGTACAATCCTCTCGGAGTTTACCTACGGAAGATGTTAAATCTCATAGTTCTACCAATTTGAGAGATGTGAATTCATGGGATTTGATTTTAAAAATTCTTCTTTAGAACTTAGCCCCAAGCTTTGCATGTAGTAAACATTCAGTATATGTATGCATAAGAGAGATTGTGCATAGAAGGAAGCCTCCTCTCTCTTCTGAGGAAAATATTACATCAGGTACGTTCCATTCATTAATGCTTTCTTAAGAGAGGTTGATGAACAATTTTCCTAAGGAAAGTCATTCGAGGGACGTGTATTCAGTTCAGATGTAATGAATTTGGTTTGGAATTTTAACTGTCAAGGTTGAAGATCTCATGGGTAACAGAAGACACCACATGTTCTCGTATTCTGTTCAAATGAGCCTCCCCTAGAACTTATATGCTGTAGCACTACTTCAAGGCCTAACCTAAAAAAACCAGAAGTTCTTCCCATTGCTCTGAAGTTTCTTTCAATGCTTCCTTGATGAAATAAATGCATTTAACCTATAAGTGTGGCCACTGGATTGTGGACTGTGGTAAGAAATGTAGCAAGGATTAGTAGTAGCTATAGCTGAAAAGACATGGCCTCATTCTAAGGAGAGAACTGCATTTGGGATTCATTATTCTTTTAGGCTGAATTTTTTCCCCCTTTACCCACACAAACGCACACATACGCACACATGCGCACACATACCCTTTCCTCCATGAATCTTCTTCTTAAAAACTGACATTTTTCTAAGGCAGACTGCACACGAGGATACATAGAGGACCCGGTGAGACATAAAATGTAATTCCTTTCCAACAGGAGACATTTCTTTAGATTCTGATTCATTACTGGTTCCATAAGTTAGGGAAAGAGGCAATAAAAGGCAAAAATGAGCCACATTTTCACAAAACAGACAGTCAACTTCCATAGACTTTTGTGTCCTTCTCCAGAGATTTTTTTTCCCCCTTTGAAATTTTTGCAGATACAGTTTTCAACTATGCTGTATTAGCCTCAGTGATGACCCAGGGAGGGTCAGTCTATAACCGCCTCTTGGATTGCAGAGAACAGAAGTTAGAGTTGGACTAATAGCGTGTAGAGAGTTCAGTGCTTTTGCGGCTTTGAAGCCTATCTGTCAATTTTTCTTAAAATACACACGTACATATACTGCTTTTGGTCCTTTTGCTGCCTGATTAATGTGGTTCTGTTCCTCTAAGGCTAACACACACTGCACTTGCCTTGTTTCTAGCAGCCAAGTCCCTCCGGTGTTGCCCAAATTATACCTGGTTCTTTCCGACAAATTGTTGTGATGATTAAGAAAGTTCGATGATATCTCATTTTTTGGATTCCTGACCTCCTGTCAGATAATAGAGTCAGAAGTGTGAGGCTGCTACAGTTATTCCATATCAATGCTCCGAGTTCAAATAAAGTGTCAGGATGACTAAGTACAAGGGATTTGTGGAATGCTTTAATGTTGCCTCATTTCAAATCACTTCATAAGCAGCCTGGTAATGAGCTCAATAAATTCTGTTGGAGGAGAAAAAAAAGAAAAAGAGCCCTGTATTCACTACAGAAAAAGTAGGTTGCTATTTTATAATTAGGCCTGTGGGCTGGTGGGAAGGAGTCTTATTTCCTGTTTGAAATCCACTTTGTTAGCTCTGATGTGGAGATGGCTAAATGAGTATGAAATATTATAATTAAGGACATCACAAGCTGTTTATCTTATCAGCAGTGTTTTTCCTTAAAGGCTGCCTCATTGACCACTTGTGTATTATAACCACCTTTTTTTCTGAGCTTTGCCAATTGTAAGCAACAGAGGTTTATCTGTCTCTAAAGGGGAAAAGAGGAGATATGAACAGCAGCCCAGCAACCAGAAGTCATGTGAGAGGCCTAAATTGCTTTTAGTTTGCCTGGATCAGGCATTCTTTTCCTTAACTGCAATATGCTGTTTGTTCATGGAAATAAGCGAGTTTATAAAAACTTGACTAAACCTGGTGAGGGCATGCTGTCCAGGGCCAGGCTGTGAAGTGCTGTCTTGGACATCCTGCCAAGCACTGTGTTTTTGTTTCGAGGCTAAGACAGGAAACCAATCCCACTTTGGAAAATGAGAACTGGTTTATTATTGATTGGGTGGAAAGCAAGTGGCCAGATCTGTAATCACCACTGTGATTTGAAAGGCTCTATATTATGGTAATCTTTTGACCTGCCAACTTTCTTATTTTCACTCACTAGTGGGAGGGTGGGTCCTGCTCTTCTATAATAGACTGAAATGACAATTCTCACCAGGTTCTGCTACGAAGGTCTGGATAGCAGTTATTAGTAAGCCATTTGGCTGAGCTGCAAGATCAAATCATATATTCACAACACCTTGCCTTAGTGTTGATTTCTAAAAGATCTCAGTTCTCAAAAAAGGCAGCAAAATCTAATGTGTTCATAACAATGGACTCATTATATCTGGACATTCAGCATTGGTTGAACCTTGACAAGATGATGGAAGGTGACACGTTTTTCTCCGGAATTACATCCACAAAACTGGCTTGATCCTAGAATCTGAAAGTCTCTTCCATATTCATGCTGTCTCTACAACTTCTCCATCAGAATCTCTTAAGAAAGTATATAGCAAACAAGTTTACAAAATAGTGGTAAACTCAGTCACATTAGAAGTGTTAAGATTGTCTGATATGGTTTTATGTGATACCCAGGGCCATTGCTTATGGCTGTGCTCTTTGTGCCCCAAAACACCGAGTCAAGGAGTGAGTGGAGAATGGAATCTAGTCTACACTCAGTTCACCCAGACCTGCACCTTGGATAGGTTTGGATTTGCTGGAGGCATGGTGCCTTTTTCTAATTTGCTGCTCACAGAGGATGCCTGTGGCCCATTTGCACAAAAGCACCATATGAGTTAGAGATGGGCCCCATATTATTTCCCCCAAAGAAAAAATAAATGAATCTGTAATTATAGCTTTTCTGTTATCATAGAGGTTATTCAAATACTAGGGCTTCTGAAATAACCTCATGTAGACAGAGGCTGACTTTGCCCACACACATAATTATTAAACAAACATTTACATTGTTTGTATCAAATGCCAACACTGAGCTATAGCCATGTTCTAGAGCAGAGATTGGCAAACATTTTCTCTAAAGAGTCAGACATTAAGCAGCACAGATGTGTAGCACAGATTTTGTAGAAGCAGCCATAGACAATACATAAATGAATGAACACGGCTTTGTTCCAATAAAGCTTTATTTATGGATGCTGAAATTTGAATTTCATGTAATTGTCAAGTCATTATTTAAAAATGTAAAAACCATTCTTAGGTCAAGGGCCACAGAGAAATAGGCCAGATTTGGTCAATGGCCAGTAGTTAGCTGATCCCTAGATCCCTATTCTAGAGTAGCTATCAAGTAAGACCTCTTCCTTTCCCGGGGGCTGTGCTGGGGTGGGGGCAGTGTTCCCATTGAATGAGCATTGTAACCCCACTGACATACTTTAAGACACCGTTAGATTATCAAAGAAGAGAATAATAAAGAGATGACATTTCAAAAAGCCTAATTTTTGTTAAATTTTATATTCATTGAGTTGTTTTTAGGTAGTAAAGCATGTTAAACATTACCATTGAAATACAAGAGAGGATAGCTATGAATTGAGATCTACGCACTCAGAAATCATGCTAACTACAATACAACTGCTGAGTCTTATTTGATGTCAGCAGAATTGTTTCCCTCATTTATTCACTAATTGGTTCAGCAAATACATATTGAGCTCCTACTTTGTGGAGGATCCATGAGGTGCTTAAAATGGGGGCAAATGCAAATCATGGGAGGCGTGTATGAAATTCTAAGAATTCCCAGAACAAAGCATTCCAGAGGCGGAATGGAACAGCTACAGAAGGCTGGGAAACAGCCACCAACAGATGACCCGGCTTCTGGGTTTGCCCTGTGAGCCAGTGTGGCATGCACCTTAGGAGGAGAAGAGGCGGGGCCCTGAGTGACAGCAGAATGTAAATAGCAACTCAGACACCCACCAAAGCATAGCTTTCAAGAGTCCGCATGGGGCTTTTAACCACAGAAACCAAGATCTTAGCAGCTCAATCTTCTAGGATGAAGGACAGTTATACTTTACTGCATATTTGTTGATGAACATAGATTCAAATCTTTTTTTCTTTCCTCCTGAGATTTTTATAGTATTTTTAACAAGTACCTCTTTCCATCTGTAGTCGATTCATTGCTTTTTCTGCTGTGCTTGATGCATTCCTTCATTATTTCCAGGACAGCTACTCTGAAGTAAAACCCCTTCACCACCCCACGCCATCATTACCACCATCCCACACAGGGGTAGAGTTTTTGAAAGAGAAATTTATAATTGCACCTAGATTTTTCAGTGGGAACATTAATTGAACCGAAAAAGATAAGAGTTACTGTGACTTACTGTAGTCATCCAGAATTCCGGCAGTCCTAACAGAAATGAAATGCATGGGGGAAGAAAAAAATTAGTCTGGCTCAGAAGTGCCAAAACATCTGGATGAAACATGAAACATAAAACGTGAAAAATGCAGTCAACTGTCCAGGTATTTTGTCTTTTAAATGACAAGCATGCTATATTTATTAATTTAACTGCCTTAAAACCCACATGAAAACCTATCTAGAATAAGGTCGTGACGTAAATATATTAACTCTAACATTTGTGTAGGTCTTCGTATTTTTTTACATACTGTATTTCACTAAAATTTCTTAACTACCCAGAGCAGGATTAACATCAATTTCATTTGACTGAGAGTCAAGGCGTGAAGGGACCTGCCCCAACTCTGTGGCCAGGGAGTCTAGGCAGGGGCTGAGATTTCAGTCCACGTAAGTCAGAAATTCTTTCAGTTACTCCATATTATCTTTATATTTGACAAAATTGCACTAAGGCTGCGATTAGCTCCCTCTGTGAGTATGGTTAAAGAAACTAAGCTGCATAAGCCACAGACTTTGATGAATTGCTATTATTAGCAGACTGTTTTGTTGAGAGCCCCACTTCCGTCTCCCACAAGTTGTCTACCATCCTTGTCCCCCAAATGTGAAATCCTGGGCCAAGATTTTCTAGTTGCTGTCTGATGCTTCTCTCTCTCAAGAATTTAAATGATTGGCATGTTGTTTAAAGTTTCTGAATATCAAAACTTTCATCAAAGCCAAATGTTGCGTGTTAGGCAGACCTACCCTTTGCGTTGGATGTAATAATTTATCATTGTGGTAAGATGTATAATTATTATCATTCTTAATGAGACAGAGATACAAACTTCACGTCTGATATGATTCTGCCAAATAATTTAACACGGCGCAGTTAAAAAAATGACATGGATCATATATTTGGTTAGTGGCCTGTGGGGGAAACAACTCAATCTGATTGCTGCCCCATCAGGATGGGGCATCCTCCAGTCTCATGTGAGAATGTTTATTTTAAAAAGGGGAAAATATATTCGTGAGAATGTGGTGATCTTTAATTGCTTTCCAAATCTGGAATAAATATTTACCTAGAGAAAATTCTCCAAACATTAAGCAACTGCCTCTCTCGTAAGCCAGAGAAACACATCACACCACAGGCTGTGTGCTGTCAGGGAGGTCCAGCTGATCCGAGTTGGCCATTTCATGCACCTTCTTGTATCTCTACTGATACCCTCTGTACTCACACCCTTCAGGCTCTCTTCCCTCCCCTTACAAACTTAGACAAACAAGATAAAAATCTTAATTAAAAAAAAAAAGTGGCAAACCAGGTACAAGGAAGATGATATTTCACTTTTTTCCCCAATCTTTCATCTGTTTTCTCATCCTGGACTCCACTTTCTCCACTGAGAAGCCCAAGAGATCATGGCTGGTAAAGATATGAAAGTTGATAAACTATATTCCTGTGTAAACGGAGATGTTTTCTGAGGCAAGTTGAGGTTTTGCATCTGAAGTCACTGATTCACTCAACAAACATTTGTCTGATTATTATATAGCAGGGGCTGTGCTAAGCTTGGAATGTGTGTCTGTCTCCACCTCCCACCCCTAAGCAGAACAAGCCAATCCAAGGCTCCTTGGAGGAGAGAAAGACATATACTTTTCAAGGGAGACATCTAATTGCTGGTCTCCCATCATCCCGGTGCTTCCCAGCGGGTGTCTCACATTCCCTGTTTCTCTCCTCTCTTGCTCTACCCTCGACTCTCTGTAGTACCACGTCAGCTCTCACTCCTACTCACAGAGGAGCAAAGACCCTGAGCTTTCACTGCCCAAATCTGCAGAAGGAGCTGTCACTATGGTCGTGACTCCTGGGCTAACGCTGTTAACCTCTGGGATGGACTGAAGCCCCCGTCTCTGGTCTAGAAGCCCACTGATATTGACCTAGCACAGGCCTCTGCGCTGAATAAAGGCTGCTGAGCTGAACTGGATTGCTATTCATACCACTCGATTCTGTGCTGGAGTCTGCTGCAACATTGATTCCTAATGGTGGCTTTTCATCCCTGTGACGCTGCAGTCTGTAGCCTACGCCACCACCAGAGAAGCTGTATGCTGGTCCTTTCTCCCTGAGGAATCGCTCTCAGCGTTTTCCAGTTAGGTGTTCTGTCTTTGGGATCTAGTGGCATCTGGCCAGCAGAATCTCCTCCTGCTGTAGTCAGGAGAAAAACCAATAAACAAAATCCTCCCTTCTGACTCTGAAGCATTGTCTTTGGACATGACTTGTGTGATGCTCTCTTTCCAGAATAAATTCATTCTCAATACTGTCTTAGTCTCTCATGCAAATAAAACTCTAATGGCTGTGTGGGCCAGTCCTCCAGATCTGCACAGAGACATGGGGATCCTCCGGAGAGCACAGTTTAGAATCAACGAGGCGTAAAAAGAAAAAATAGGAGAAAAAGTGCAGGATGGCAGGGCACAAAGTTGGCATGGAGAGCAGAGGATTTACTATCCCTACCCAACTTAACCATCACACCCCAACAATCCAGATTCCCTGACTCAGCTTCTAAAGGACTCTTTTTGCCCAAAGGGACTAGATACTCAGTGAAATATCGGGAGGAAACCCATTGGCTTTGGGTCTTTAACCCCCTTGGGTCACTGAGAAAACTGATGTGAGGCTACTTTGATCAAAAAGAAAAGTGCTGGGATTCTGGCCAACCGTGCACCCTGCAGGGTCATAAGAAAGAACAAGAATGGCTAGCTAAGGGGATTGCCCCTCAGGAGTTTTAATTTTTTTGACAGGGAGGGTCTGGTCTCCAGTGAAACTTCAAAACAGTATAGCATTTAGAAAACCCCAATATTTATCAATAACTTTAAATTCGGTGCTAAAAGATGGCTTGTAATTAAATATCAGTGATTTTTTTTAATAAAACATTTATTTATATACTTTTGTTCCTGATGATTCCTATTTCCAAATATCTAGAACTATTTCTCTTGGATGACTCTTTTAATTTTAGAATTGATCTCTTTGAGATTCCTCTGAATATAACTGGGCACATTTTAGCTGCATGATAGGTATTTGTCAAATTACATTGAATAAAATTTGAAATTATATCTGTTACCAGCTTAAACGTTTGGACTTTCAGGGAACAGGTCATTGTAGCTCAACGATGTTTTAGCTACTAAATAGGAGCATCCAGCCTTGACACAGTTGCTGTCTTTTTATTATTTCTCATTTCGATGCTTTTCTTATGCTGTTGGCTATCTTATTAGTACCTCCTGTTGAGAAATATTTTTCTTTAGCATAGTATCTTAACCATCGAGTTGGCTTTCTCAGGGTTTCCTAATGCTCAGCATGCCCAGAAATTGTAATATGGTAAATATCATGTGACTGCCTTTTATAAAAATCCATCACTGACTGAATTTTTTACCTATTATTTAGGCACATTGATAATATGTAGACACAATTTCCCTTAGGAAATATGACTTCTGATAGATAGAAAAATCTTTCCTTATGGATTGTAATTTGGAATAAAAAAAATAAGGCCCTTTGAAGAAATCCACATCTAAATTTGGAAGGCAGAGTTTTGTCATTTCAAACCCATTAGTCCATTTTCAGCAGTGTCTTCTTTGATTAAGCTCGTTAGCGTGAGTATATGGGCAAAAGTCATTGTAACTAAATTAATATTGTATAAAACAATTATTGTTTCTTATCAGCTTCTCTTTCAGTGTGTTCTCCTAAGTGAATATTTCACTATTAAAGAAACAAATCCGAACACAGTTTTCATCTTCTTGTGACGTGTACAGCATGACAGACTATACATTTTTGTTGTACCTCAAGTTTTTTTTTTATTCTTCATTTATTTCCAATATAATTTTTATTTATGCAACCTTTAAACAATGTATAGTTATATTTATTTATTTTTTCGCTCTCCTCTCATTCGTCAAAATCTTTGAGGGAGCTTACCATACTACATACCATGCTGTATCATGTGTACTTTGTCACTAGGCAAAATCGCTGAGAATCTGCCAAATTAATTCAATGTTGATAAAATTTGAAAAGATAATAAGTGCCTTTTGTTTTTGAGAATTTATGCCATTTATAATTTTGAGCTTTAGGTCACTATGCTATTTTTTTTTTTTTTGCCACTGAGATAAGAAATCATAGTGACAGGTCAGAGTTTGCATATGGCTAATTATAGTCAATTCCTGATTATACTTGAGGGAGTCATTGCTGATCACCTCCTGCAAATCTTGCTTTGGAGTTCTGTTGACATTCAAACTCAATAGGCTATAAAGTCATTTGTGGTTATTATTCAATACCTTTTGTCTAATTCCCCTTCCCCCTGTAGCCTATCACCCAGCGGGAGATCTTTTATGCCAAAACACTTAATGACTTCCCCCAAATCATTGAAGGTTAATAACAAAACAAAACAACACACAAAACCAACAGAAAAAGCAAATATGGCATATTTATAGCCTTTCACTCTGATTCATGATTTGTTTTTACCTGTATGACTTGAGGCTACTTGCAGAACACAAAGGAAGCCACAGCTGCTTTGAAGGCACAGCAAATCTAAGATATTACCTCCTGTCTTGTCCTTGGGCGCCCCACCCCCCATGTTGGTGGGGGGAGCATGAGACTATGATTTGGGAAAGAGAGATACTGTGCCTGCCACATGTGCTAAAAACCTTGACGTATGTGAAGGATCTTCTGTGTATGTGTGCCTATATAAGAGGATATATTAAAAGCAAACATCTTATTTCTGTCTGTATATGTGTGTGCATTATATGTAAGCTTGTATGCATATGTGAAAATAAATAAAATAATTCAATTAAATGCAATGCATGCCCTTTATGTGCAAATGAAGACCTACATCCTCCTATATTGTTACCCACTATATGATGCTTGTGTCTTTATAGATCTAGAGCAGATAAAGCCCACTGGATAAATGGAAATATTTATTCTCCAATACTAGAATATTTTTCCTCACATGAAGTCCATTTTTTTCCTGGCAGCTGTGAAGCTTTTCTGGATAAAGGCCAAGGACGTCCTCACGGCTGAAAGGTAAGCTTTTTGTTTTTAAACGAAGATTTGCATCCCCAGCCCCACCCATGAAAAAACCAAACTGTTTTGTATTTTTCTTCTTCCCAATATTGCATGTAGTGAATTTTGTCCGGGCTTTGACTTGCAGAATACACTGTTGGTTTGGCTGCTGTTATTGCTGCTGACCTCCTCCCCTTGATTTTAGAAGCACCATGTGACCCTCGGAAGGCAAAGCTTTGAGCGTGTTTCTCCTTCACCTGTGAGAAGATCTAATGTATTTCATCATTAGACTCCTGTGGAAATAGACAACGAAAGTCAGGGATCTGGTGAGCGCCGGAGGCAAAGTACTACTAACTCATCCCAAAAGATTGCTTTTTGATTAAGGGGCTCTTGCTGTAAGGTGCTCAGCCTTTCTTGCAGCTGATATGAACTGCTATTCTGGGCTGTATAACTTAAGTTGAACATCTGATTTTTTTTTTAAAGAAACAGTAATTATATTAAGGAGCCCTCATGTGAGGTATAATTCTTTGAAAATTTCAAATAGAATTCAATAAGCAGACTCAACATTGTGCCTGAGAGTTAGGTAGAAATTCATAAGGGAGAGAGGATGGTGAGGAAAGATAGGGATAATTCTGCCCCAAATATTTCGTGGGTGAATGGGGCCGTGTCAAAGTCAATTCAGACTAGAAATCTTCCCCGCTTTAAGAAAATGAAAGGTAGTCAAATGAATAGCTGAGCTGAAAGAACAGGTAGCTCTTTTCTTCCCTCTCACATACCCTGAAGAGTTAAAATAGCTTGCCCTTAGGGTTTTTTAGGAAAGGGAGAAGGAAGTGAAAGGGAATAGGGGTAAGCCAAGGGCAACTGTATAATTTATAGTCCAAACTGGGGCACTTCTGGAGTTAAAGGTACTCTATTAATAATTACACTGGATAAAAGGCACAAATCGGGACATTCGCAGGCAAACAGAGATGTTTGGTGACCCCTGGGAAGTACAATTAATAGGACTTTATGTCCCTGGTCTTGTAGCCTTGCTGTGACCATGAGCTCGCTGTGGAAACTTCATTTCTATTGATGGCTTTTTTTCTTTTTCAAGGTCTCTGATCATAAACTGTCTGTGGTGTAGGCAATCTCAATTACACTTTGCAGTAGGATAGGTTTTCTGTTCTTGGCATTCTGTTGTTAGATTAACAAGCATTTTAGTGTTTCTTTTGTATACGGGCTTTTCATAGTTGGTACAATTGAAGTGTGGAAAAAGAAAAAGTATTTAATAGGACAGCTAAAAAAGAACATCAAATCCTGCTATTTGAATTACCTTTAACTGTTAGCTATCTTTTGTTTTTCAGAGCCCATCTATCTATGAATCTTGCCTCTTTTCTTTATATAATGCTATTGTTTTCTCATTTTTACTGGGAAAGGAAGAAGGCAGAAAGAAATGTGTTGTGATTGTTTTCTGAAAATCCTAGTGATTTTTCTCTCATAGTAGGGCTTTTCCAATAACAGAATGTGCGAGTAGTACATAATCTTGGCCTGACGTGATAGCCGTTAATGCTTCTCAAAGTTTGAAACTGAAGAGATGAATTTTAAGCAAGAGAAATTGTGTACTAACATTAGGAAAATGTACTTTCTGGTTCCATTCATCAACTCTAAGAGCTTTTAGATGGCAGCTTTCTGTTGCATTTATTAAAAATAAGACTGGTGTGTAAATGACAAGAAAGTTCACTCGAGGAAAGGAAACTAGAAATCAAGTTAAATTGCTGATTTAAAATATTGTATAGTCAGAGTTCTTGCAGGCATTTTGGACATATGTTTGTCAGAGAGCAAGCAAACCGATCAAAACAGTTGATCATGTCCACTGATTATCAAGAGCTCCTAAAATGCCAGACCCTGTGCTAAGGGCTTTACATATGTTAATTAATTTAATCCTTACAGAAATCCTATTATGGGTACAATGTCTATATGAGAAATGGGAAAAAAAATTAAAACTTCCAGAAAGTAAATTACTGGACCAAGCTCACAGGGCTAGAAAGTAATAAAATGAAATTTAGACTGAGGTACAACTATCCACTATTTATATGTGAGAGATTTAGGTGAAATTTTAAAAAAGGCCAAAGTATGCTTTTTGTAATTAATTTTTTTATTTGTATTATTGAATACTGAATATATATTTTAAACACTAGCATTTTAGTAATTAAAAAAAATCGTTATGGAAGCAAAAGGTAAGAGAAATTAGCGTGCCACTAAAAATTCCACTTTTAGCTCCTTCTTCAGTGGCACAAACCTCTGTCCCACCTTCCTCACTCGGGATGTCTCCCTGCGAGAAGAAGAAAGAATGGTGTCCCAAGACTAGGTTTAGCTGTTCTTAACCCCTCTCAGTTCATTCTCTCCTCTGGAATGACAATTCACTATTCATCTTTCTACTCATCTATCTTTTTCCATAAAGATCCTGAGAACTCCTCCTCCTTCAAAGACCCATCAGCTTGTAACTCCCATCAATAAATGAGTGTTGAATTAAATTGACTGAACTGAATTACATCTCTCTAGACTGTAGTCTAACAACTGACTTCACCATATTCTGTCTTATGTCTATTCTGCCTGGAGGGACACTGGAAATCAGAAAGAAAAAAAAATGTTTGATAAATTCCTAAATCTTGTTATAGAAAATAATCAAAATGTATTGATGGCATTTGGGGCCAGGGCTTATACAAATGGTGACTTAGTGTGGATTGCAGAAAGGTGCCCCCTCTGGGCAGGCTAATTACAAAATGGAGCTTCCTCTGGCAAGATGGGGCCCAGGTGTGTTTTGACCCCATCCTCCATCCCACAGAGGGGGCAGTCCTGAGTCAGGTGTGCTCTGGTGAGTGCTCTCAGGGCTATGGTGTCTGTGAGTACATTTTTAGTTTTTGTATACTCAATAAGGAGGGTACAGAAGAAAACGTCTTCTTAGGTGATCAAAGAAGGTTAATTTGTAAAGCCACCTTTTCTGTTATTTATATTTTGGAGAAAGATAATGAATAGAACTAGTTATAGCATTGCTAACAAGCATTAGTAATATAATTTGGGATCAGTCAGATCTGTGTTCAAATCCTGTCTCTATCACGATTTGCTGTGTGACTTGGATACTTCTCTGGCCTCATTTTACTCATCTGGAAATGGGATAATAAAGTTCTGCTCCCAGGGTTATAGGTGAGGATTAAATACATGAAGGCAAGTTTCTGGCCAAGAGAATGCATTCAGTTTGTGCTTATTGGTATAGAATGTGAATATGCCCGGCTTCTGATTTTTAAGGTTGTGCTTATTTCCTTAACATATCAATAAGCTCTATTAAACACATTAATAAGCACTATTAAGGAATAAATGAAAATAGTAGTTTTGGACAATAAGATGGCCAAAAAACAGTGCTAAATTGTAGAGAGTGGTAGTCTATGTCACTTCATGATTTATATTATTTTTTTGTCCTATGGAAACTGAAAAATGTGAGTACTAATATTTCTTGATGATGAATGTGGTTTATTACCCTTCATCATGTTTGGCTTAGATATATTTAGGTGGAAACTGTATTTCACATATCAGAGTTGAATCTAACATGTCAGTTGTGCTTATTCAATGAAAGGAAGCATTTTAATAAATAACTTTAATGGACATAGTTTTAAAATGTAAAGTTATTAGAACATTTGCTGGGCAATCTGTTTTTTATTTGTACAAGTTAAATTCTATCCATTTGTGATGAGCGTTTATTTGGTTTCTGTCACATCTTTCTTACAGAAAATCCTTACTTGTGGAGCTAATGACATAACTGAATTACACCCAGAGTTAAGTGATAGGAAATATTTCTAAAAGACTGCCTTTATGAAACTGCTAATAAGTTGGTGCCTGTTTTCCATTAATGACCTGAAAAGCAAGTGAAGCCTGTTGCACTTCAAACAAAACTGTGTTAATTACTGTATTTTTTCTATGTTATGCAGGAGAAAATTTCTTTCAGATGTAGCATATCTATGATTAAAATGTGTGCAGATCCATTTTGAAGTATACAAAATATTGTTAGAATTATTTGCTGGGCATTCTTTTGAAACTAAAAAATGGTCTAATACAGTGAAATTACTTAAGGCAGATTGTGAAGAGTGTATGATATAAACGGAGAAATTCTTAGTCTTGCTCCTCACTTAAACTAGCAATGCAATTTTTTGTGTGTGAAAATAATGGGGATAAGTTTTATGGTATTGTCCTGTAATCTTATTAACTTTATTGTTTGCTTATTGTACAGTGACATAGTATTGTTTTATAAATATTATTGTTTCACATTTGATGTTTGAGACAATGTGGGTTGGATTTTTAATATCAATGACATTTCTCACATTCTACACATGCCTTTTCCTACATTCATGGCTCTAATATAAGTGGTGTGTAAATGCAAGAATAAAAGACAATGTCGGGTTTGCAGGAGATAGAATTAGACTTGTCTGTATGACCAGGGTGGGGATGGAGCCGAGATCCTCTGCGGCATAGCTTGTCACTCAGGGAAGTTCTATCATGGGATTATAGCGCTTTTTCAAGCTGTCTGATGAGGGACTTTTAACTAACAACGTCTAGGTATTGCAATGCCTTCTTCTCGTCACGGTTGCTAAAAACACACAGCCTTTTGTCAGGCTACAGAATGTTTTAATTCCCAATGCAAATCTGGGTGACATGTTTGTTACGCTAGTGGATATACCTGACAGATCCTATTCTGAATTTTCCAGGAAAAAACACACGGCAGCACGTTTGTGGGATATCAATCCTTTTATGTGAGCATAGCATGCCTTTTAGTAATTGGGGAAACTGTTTCAAACCAGAGTTGATTTGATATAAAAATAACTTTCAAGTTGTGTTTCTGTAATTCCCCGGGTAAGATCATTTTAACAGATCTAGTTGTTGGTAATAAGAATGGTTTTATGGTTTGCATGAAGCAGTAAATAATAGTAAAGGCAAATAAAAATAAAGCTTTCATCACACCTTTGTTAACTTTTAGAAGTACATTCATTGAGTTTTGAGTTACTTACACATATGTATACAGAATGTGTAAAGAATTATGGTGCATGCATTCAAAAAAAACCTATAAAACAGAACAATTAAATACACATGTTTCTGAAACCATAAGTCATAGATGTTCATAAAAGTATGCTGAAGTATATTTAATATTCAGTGCAAAAATAGATATTAAGAAAGCTTTCCCTGAGATTTAAACTCCATCTTTTATTTATAATGAGGTACATTGCCTTTAGCCACCAAAACACAGGTTCAAATTCCGGTCACTGGGAGGTGAGGAAACCTACCTGAAATGAATTGTTGGTCACAGTATTTAATAACGTTATGGGTTTGACTGTGGACACAGTGTCTCCAGGTAATAAAGTTCTTTGGGCCCAAAAGAAAATTTTAGATCACATTACACTGTATCCCAAGATTATCCATTTCTGTTTTTAGTATTAAAGGGAAAATATGAGTTAAGTTGGTTTTGAAACTTTTTATTAATTTTGCTGAGTACCATCACAGAGATTTTAAAAACATGTTTCTCAACTACAAAGTGTTAGTATTTGTATGGTTTCAGCAGTGTCCTTACTTTCTTTCCTTCTTCATCCATTACATCTTTAGCTTGCTTTTGTTTCATTCTTATGAAAGTGTCTTTATTTTGAATTTATCATCCTCAATTTAGTATTTATTATCTGAGACTGTTTCGTATATGTAAATGTAAGAAGAGCAAGTAGAACAAAACTAGGTGGGAATAGATTAGAACTGAGTATGTATCCTTTTAGTCTTTTCATCAAAAATGCAAGAAACATATTTAAAGCATTTTAACCTTTTTTGAGTAAATCGTTGTGTTGGTTCCATTAATATGTTTCAATTTCCTTACTCAAGAGCAAAATTGTGATAAAGTATTTAATTTAAATTTCTATTTGCAGCCTTGACTGTGGCATGTAAAAAGGAGCTTATCTTGTTTCAATTTACAGGCCAGCAGAATCTATATTCCTCTTAATACTAATACAAGAAAGACTAAGCACCTTGCCTTATATTCTTAGACTCCACAAACTCATTGAAAGAGGGTGGTAAATTGAATAGGGATGTTTTGCTTTATTTTGAATATTTTCACTACCTTGTAAGATATTAAGATGTATTATTCTATTAAATTATTCGCTATTGTGAAGATTTGGTGAGTCACTGAAGAAATGCCTTTTGAGTTTTTCTTTTTTATTATAAAGTACCTGCTGTAGGGCTCAGGTATGTCTAGGTTAATGTGTTTCTATTTCAGTACCCAAAAAACAAATGTGAGATCTTGGAAGGGTCATGGTCACATCCCGGTTGACAATAATTGCATAGGAGGGAGCACCTGCTGAAGAGGTGGTGGCTCTGCGGTAGAGCAAGGAGAATGGGGGGGAGAGGCTTTAAACAAAAACTTTAACTGTAAAAGAAACAACTTTTCCTCTGGGAAATTACTCAGAGTGCAATACAAGCATATTTTTCTAATTAAATAGATTAATTTATGCCTTTGGCACTTAAAAGAAAGTCCTCAGATTCACAGCCTTCTCAGTTATAAGTATTTCCCAGGTTAATTCTCTGGAAATTAAATCTGGCCCTGTTTCTTGCCATTTTGTTCCTTTTTTTTTTTTTCTATTCCCATTTCTCTTTTCACCTCCAGCTCATTTCCTTCTCTTTCTTGATGATCTGTCCACTTTTCTCTTTCCCTTTTTCAAGTCTTCCACCTATTGATATGGGACCAGCGCCAACATCCCTCCTCCATCTTAGTCCCTCTGATCAGAAGGAGTCACTACATAGCCTGCGTTCCGTTGGATTCATTTTAGCCCATTTCATATGTGCAACGCTTGACTGTCTGCCTTGAATAACCATACCCATCCTTCTAAATGCACCATAAGCATCTTGAAGGCAAAGGGGCCGTTTGCTTCTTTCTGTCCTCCAATGTCAGGCATATGCTATTGCACAAAGTAGGCATTCCAAAGAGGTTGAAATTCTTGTTTGTGGTTAATCCTTGTCAGCAAATAAGCCCTTAAAATCTGTGAAGAATCATCTTGCTTTTTCTTTTTAAATTCACAGCCTTCTCTTTCACTTTTGTCTTTTTACACCCGCCTCCTCATCTCCTGTTCTCTCAGCGGGATACCCCCAAGTGCCACTACAGAGAGGAGTAGAGAGACCCGCGTATTTAGAGTGTGTCTGCTGTGTGTGTGCTGCAGATGCAGGGGGATTCGCTGGTCTCCAGAAAAGAGCTGACGAGAGACCAGGACTGAGAAAGAAATTGTACTGTACTAACAAGCAATCATTGGGAAATCATTTTAAGACTTTGACAATAATTTCCCAGCGGTTGGTTGTCGAGAAAGGGGAAGAAAAAAAGAAAGAAAGAAATAGTGTTTTCTCCTGAATACCAAATAATTCCTTATGACAATGCAAATCAAGTTGGAATGCCAGAAGCGTAAAAATTAAAGCCCACTCAGCCATTAGGTTGTCTGTCTTGATCAAGAAGGCATGGAGAGTTGTTCCCTCGGAAAAGCAAAGTGAAGGAAATATAGAAAATGAATTTGAAGGTGAGAGACTTAAAATAACATTTTGCAGTTTGTTCCAAATGAAAGCCGCTGCAAGTTGGTAACACAGTGCTAACGTATCACTAAAATGGGATAAAGTAAACAAAATGTTAGATCAGGGTTTGCCATTTAATACTAGGACAATCATCTTATAAAAAGATTAAAAGACAGAGGCATTAGGATTCTAAATAGCATAGGCTTTCTGAAATGGATCACTTACAAGTGTGGTTTGTGGCTTCATTTTGTATGACACATTGGCATACACATATAAAACAAATTGCTCTGAGTTATTGTAACATGCAATTCTGAGGTCTCCTGCTTTTGGGTTGTGTTTTACATAAGCAGTTTCTACGTTTGTGCCTCTACTGATGGGAATTCATTTATAACCCACTGCAGTGGACTTTTTGACTGTCCTTTTTGTTGAACTGCTTTTCAGTTCATAAAATTTTTTTTTTGAGGATTTGTGTCATGAAAGTCTTCTTCAAATGCTGCATATTATAACAGAAAATTGTATCAGAGAAGAAAGCTGGAGTCAAGGTTAGATAAAGAAAAACAAATCCTTTCTATTTCTTCCTCTTATCTTTCGTAAACCGGTTGATAATGGACACTGGTTTATTTTGTAATATTGCAAAACTTGGGGCCAACGGACAATTTACTGAGAAAAGTAAATGGAAATTTTCAACTTCTAAAAAAAGAATGCAGCTTGCTAAGAGGTATAGATTGACTAGAGGTTGAGAAACTGGCAAGAGGTCAAGGCCAAGGTCAGAGAACCACATCCAACGTTATCTGTTGGCCACTTTTTAGGAGGAATGGGGCCCAAGTCATATCCCAGGGTCCCAATCTAACCACCAGGGGCATGAAAGCTACTTGGAAAAAAAAATCAGAGCCCTTCCCTTCTCCCCACTGAGCGTCAGGGGCAGAAGATCCCAGCTTTTGCAACTGATGCCAACATTTTTTTCTTCCACAGCTGATTTTATTTATACCTCTGCTTCAGCTTATCTCTGCGTGAACTTAGTGGCCCTGCTCCTGCCTCTCAGTAAATCCAAGAGGCTCAGCTAGAGTCAAAGAAGCTTTAACGTTATGGTAGATACTATTTTTAATAGACCAACAAGGCAATATAACATCTTTACCAAGGTACCTAGCTATTTACTTTGCATCAGCTCCGTAAACAAGCCATTTGCCACCAGTGCTGCACCAGGTATCTGTGTACACCAACTGAGGGGGGCAATTCAAGTTTTGCTTTGTCCCTGAAGCCCTCCCTGGTGGCTGCTCTGTTTCATGAGATTTCTCCCTGTACAGAAAGTCCATTGTGATGTTTTTGTTTTCTGCAGCACACAATTAATTATAAATAACCACATATTCTTCACCCAGAGGTTTGATTTGCATTGCTGAGGCAAATCTCCCGGCACTCAATTGCTTGATTCCAGAGGAGAGGTGCATATTTGTGTAAAAAAGCAAGGCAGTATATATTAGGCATGCAGACACCTATTGAGCACCTACTGAATGCCACACCATAAGTTAAGTACTGGGCATGCAAAAGTGGATAAAAACTTCAGAGAGCTTATAGGTTAGTAAAAAGAACAGATTTATAAACAATGCAGTATAGCTAAAAACACACCCAGTGCTGGGGTTGTCCAGAAACAAGTCTGACGATTTCTACCCTGGACTCAGGAAATGATCTCAGGAAGTCTTCCTGGAGATTCTTATTTCTACATTGGGTTCAAAGAATGATAAGGATATTTGTTGTTGTTTACTTTTTTTAAGGGGACAAGTTAAGGAAAAGCCACAAGTAAAGGCATAGCCACAGAAGTGTGAAAGAGCATGTATTTGAGTTTAGACACTAAATAGACTTCGGAATTGCTGGAATATAATTATAGAGAATATCATTAATGGGAGGGAAAAAACCCTGTGAGTTGAAGCTAAACAAACAAGCCAGAGATGCGGTCGTGAAAGGCCTTGCATGCCATGCCTGGGAACAGCAGATTCGAATTAGCAAAGTCACAATGAGAGTAGCAAGGGATGCCATCTAACTGGGAGGAAGGATGCACGGGTAGAAGAATTTTAGGAGTCTTAAAGCCTGGGGCCGCTTGGTGTCCAGACGGATGGCATTCCCAGACTCGATAACTCCTGGGAGCACTGTGCTCCCACACCACTGTACAGTGATTGAAATGCTGTTTTAATTCCAACTCATCAAGAAAAGGAAAAGTTATGTGCAATAAACTATGTTTATGAAGTCTGGGAAGTGTGTAATAAAGTTTATGCCGTCAAACATTGAATATTAGAAACAATGTTTTTTGGTGCTTAAAGATGTGTTAGTTTATAAATGTATGAATCCTCTTATTCTCTGACAAGGCAGCTATATTAGGCATTACTGTAGTCCATGCTATTTTTTATCATATCCACGTTAGCCTAGTATTACCTTTTAGAATTTAAGTTCCTTGTCGGCAGATAGCTCATCTCATACCCCACTATGTCTCTGAAGCCAATGCTGTAGGTCTTCAATAAATCTTTATGATTGTTTCCAGACCATGGTCCAGCACTTCTGTCCTGCCTCCTGGCTCTTTGCTGATTCATTTACGGGACATCTCAGGACAGTAACTGAAACCTTCTGTGGTTTATCTTACAAGTCATAAATCTATTAACTGTACCTTATTTTACAGAATAATTAGTTCCTAGGAAGCTAACTGGGGGAAAATAACATGATATAAGATAAAGAGGAGTGTCAATTTAGGACCCAGAAAACATTAGGTTTGAATGTCAGCCACCATTCACTAGTGGGGTAGCCTCAACGGAGATGCAATCTCCATGAGCCTCAGTTTCCCTTTATGTAAGCAGACAATAGATACGAAGACTCTGCAGAATACTCATAAACAACAAATTATTTCTATAAAGCACACAACAGACTCTTTAGCACAAAGTAAGCATTCAATAAATAGTAGCTATTAGTATTTTAAAGTCACACAAAACATTATGTTTTTAATAACACATCTAAAAAGATATGTGAAATAATTTTGAGAAAAACGAATAATATTGAAAGTAGTTCACCAAATGTGAACTCAGAGTAACCTATATTATTTTCCTTTTTGTCACTGAAATTTGATACCGATGACACTTTATCTTGCCCTAGGTCAACAGTCCCCTACAATATTCTGAAATAAGATAATATAGAATACGCTTTAACTTTTGGAATTTTTTGGAATTTTTAGATGTTTGAATATGAAAAGCCTGATGTAAAGGGAAGAAAGAGACAGAACTAACAGACCAGCAATTTAAAATATAACAATGGAAACCAATGGAGAAGTAGGTTTCTTATGACACTGAAGAGCTGACAGATGCTGAAAGTCTGCAAGGGAAGGTATTGACTGCAGAAGCAGCTCTCAGAATATACATTCTGTAACAGCAAACTGAGTCTAAACACATTTCCTACTTTTATTTTTATGTTATTCTTATTACAAACTCAAAATTTCACGATCACAAGCCCTCTCTTTTGTTCTAACCCCCCTCATTTTCCTATAGGAACACAGGGCACTGATTGTGAGCAAGATTTGTCACTTTTTTTCCTGATCTCTCCAGTATAAATGCATTTTTTTTATGTCTGCATTTCCAGAAGTGGGTTGTTTTTTTTTGACGTTGATGATTAATAAATGGCAATATGACACCTGGGCTTCTTTTTCCTGGTCAAAAAGAGCAAAGTACGTATTAGTAGTGACTGCCTGTTTTAAATCCCCTTTTTGTTTGTCTGTCGAGCTGTCTGTAATCATCAGAGTGGAAAATAACTTTGAAAGCTGAAGCTCAGGGAAAAAAAGGAGCTTGAGCGGCTCAATATGGCCAAAGGCCTGGTAGTCAGAAGAGCTGCTTTTTTGAAACATAAGTTTATACCCAGTGTCTGCAAAATTCTACAAAATGCACACAACCCCATAGTGTAAATCCCAGATTGGTCTGCTTGACCGCAACTTTTCGGGTACATTTTGCCTCATGGGTAGCTAGGGAGAGAGGAGGTGGTTGGTCATTAGGACAGACAGGGAGAGGAGAGGACAAATTGACTCAAACCAAAACATATGAAAGGCAAACTTGCTTCTGGCCTAGGCTGGACTCAATTTCATTAATGACCCCAGTCTGTTTGCCTCGGCAAATTCGCCCTGTATATTTCGTGCATGAAAAATAGTGCTTCACGTTTGCCCTGGTTTGCTTCTCTTCGGTTTCCCCTCCTGGTGTTCATTCTGTCGTCTGTGCCAGACACTGTGAAAATACCTTAACATTCTTTTCAGGCTTTGAAGACTTTTTTTATGTGTTGAACTTAATCTTTTCCAGCTTCTTTTCTATTAAGGTTGGATGGAGGTTTCAGTTATTTTTCTTTCAATTTCTTTTCTCCTGCTGCTACATTTGTAGACACACTGTCTCGTTGGTCTCAAGATGTGATGTATTATGCATGTCCTTTCCAGTGGATGGGGTGGGAAGACCACAAAGAGATGGCGAGCTCTGAGAGGTCATATACTCCTAGGAACGCCCACTGATGACAATGCCCACCGACCGCAATGGATGGTCTGGAGGGGCTGGTGGGGGTGGGATTCAGAAAAGAACATTCGTTTCCTTTCATCCAGGAGCCTGAATGAAGAGCAATCTTTCTGTTTGTTACAGGGACGGGTAATTTGGAGCACTTTCCTTTTGCATGAAGAAATTTGCTATTCTAATCAAAATCTCGTCCCTTTCTACAAACCATTATAAGATACTTATGAAAATAGGCAGATTCAGATTTCCTGTTTGAATTTTTGTCAGCTTTCTTTTATGCTCATTTGCAGAATCACATAACTATGAAAGGCCAATTAGCTCTAAGTCCCCAGAAAGTGACAGAATAAATTGCTTTCTTCCTAGCAAATCAAGAATAATATTGTGGGTGCAGTGCAAAAGTGTCCACCCAGAGATTTCAGTTCATTTTATCAATCTAATAGAGTGCTTTTGGCCTGTCTTCTCTGACTCATACTTCCAGCATACACTTTCCTGTCAGAGCTCTTAACAGAACACTTCTCTACTCCCATGCTCGGATAGGATAAATCCATAAATTTGAGCAGTGCATTGGTCAAGATGCTTAGTGTGGAATTGATCTCTCACTCTAGTCAAAATGTATTTAAGTTAAGTCAAGGAATTTTTAGAATTTTTTTTCGCAGGGTTGACTGTTACCAACTTAATATCCCTTAATGTGGCATAGTGGACATTAGTTGTTTTTTTTTTTTCCACAGAGAGTGGCTGGAATAATGTCACTGTTAATTGTAATAGCTATGCAAATATGACTGGATAACATAATTGCAATTTTCAAAATCAAGCCATCTCAAAAGAGATTCAGCTGATAATGGCTTTTCTGAGATACTTCTTCTCCTGGATACACAAACGTGAAAGTTGCCTTGTTTCTCCATATTTCTCTCTGTGGCTCTTCTCCATGTCTTGAACACTGTTCCCCCAAGTTGCTCTGAGCAACTCTACCATGCCAGGGAAGCTCGGACACCCCAAGGAGAGAGAAACACCTTTTCTCAGGCTATAAGGGAACCTCTGGGAATTGGATATTACACTAGTCCTGAAAGGAGACCATGCCCAGGCACTCACAGGTCTAGGGGTCAAGGTAAGTTTGATCACTGAAGAAGCAAGGCAACCCTTTTGTTTCACGCTCTCAGGGTTTTCACTGAAAGAACATTTGCTGCATATCCATCATTACTAGAAGTATTATTCTTGGTGCCTTAAAAAGGAGGGTAGAATAACAAGGGACGTGACTTGGAATTAGTGTTGAATTATTTTGTTTTCTTAAGCCCATTAGTACTTACTGAAAAACAGTGAATTGCTAATCATTTCTTGTTCACATGTGGCACCTACATTGGTATATATGAATTGTTCTCAATCAGTGATGTTATAATGAGTAACATATTTACTTACAATAACCAAGTACTTAGGCTGCAACCCAATTGTTGTTCAGGAGAATGGTTACAGGATATTAGAAGAGTTTTCTTCTGGGTTCCCATGGAGTTACACACAACATTTATATTACTACCCAACGAATTTGACATGATTAGGGTCATCACAATGAATTCCAAAGGGATTAATGAGGATTTGCTACTTGCAGGGAGCTGTTGCTATGCAGAGGCTGCCATTGTAGGATTCCAGGGTGGCCTCATTTTGTCAGAACTTTTGGATTAGAGATATTCAATAAAAACATCTGTAAACTGTTATAAGATTTACATTCTTCCCCCTGTTAGAGATGACATTGCTAACTCTATTGCACTACTGGGGCTCATTTAATCTAGCAGTCATTTCAGCAAGCACTTCATAAAAAACAATTATTGAATTAATTGTCATGTTTCCAGTCCAGTATTCATTTATGATATCCTCTCCACCTGTAAACTCCTCTCCCAGTTGCGTTATAGAGATAAAACTGGATAATTTCACAGCCTATAAAATGCGTGTTCTTTTTGTTATTATAAAATCTACAGCAAGAACTCTACGGGTAGAGAACATACAGTTTTGGTGTCAGTTTGTCCTGCTCTGGGGAAACAAGACCTTGTCAACTTACCGGGAGATAAGTTCATTCAAACTCTGAGCCTACCTTTCAGGTGTCCTTCCTTGAAAGAGCTCCTTCATACACCCTCCCACAGAAATTCAGAAATTCACTGACTGTTTTCTTCCTTGAGTTATTTTTAACCACATCAGAAAAGAAAAAAGAAGACTCTGAAGCTTGAACATATTTATAAAAAGGAAAAAAGTGTTTAATCTTCCCAAATTCTCACACATTTCTTTTTGACTGGAGGTTCTAAGTTATAGCTTTCTTTGGTTTGTTTGTTATTCTCAAAACTTCACAAGGTTGAGCTGGACACCTTCATTTCTAAAGTTTATATTTAGGCAATTTCCTAAGATGTGCACCATATAGGATGAGGGAAAAGAGCCACAAAAATGGACCAGTCTGGTAAAGAGAAGCTTTGGAACTGACGTGACTGAGACTGGAGCACATAAGTTGAGGAACAGACAAACAGGGTCTTCATCTGATTTCTAGGCAATGGGGAACCTTGAGCCACCAAGGCATAGCACCATGCAGCTCAGAATTTTCAAGCCTGATTTTTTCTCTTTTACCTGCAGACCCAGAGAGCAATCACACATCAGTTTGTTAGCTACAATATAGATACCACTTACCCTACCTACCTGACAGCGTAAGGTGTAGATTAAGCATCCACTCATCCTAAAGGAATAGATTACATTTTAATAGCATGGATTGAATCTAAATAAATTCAGCCAATGTAGAGGCTGTATCTGAAACTAAATAATATGTATTTATGGAGGTCTGATGGGGGAAAGTGTGTGCAAACAAACCTGGGAGCTAGAAGAACCGCGCAAGATGTTCCACCTGAATAGAACTGCATTTGTATTTCAAAAAAGTCAAGGAGGATCAATACTTTGAGTAACTTTTTGAAAAAATTTAGTTCACGTTAACCTTTGAAAAACTAATGGCCTAGTGGACAGCAGCGTTCGGGAAATGGGACCCACTACAACAGAGGAGCAGCGAGTACATGCATCTTGACCAGCAATAGTTATCGACTCTAGTTGGAATACACAGCCACAGTCTTCCTATGTTATAGAGAGATGCAAGCAGTTAACAAGGTGGAGCCCTCACATGATTCCTGATGTTGCTTAGTTAAAAATAATCCCTATGTGAGGGAGTTGTGGGGGTGATGGAACTGTTCTGTATCCTCATTGTCGTCATGGTTATACCCATGTCTATGTGTGTTAAAACATATAGAACTGTACCCTAAAAGGAATCAGTTTTACTATATGTAAATTTAAAAATAGTAATAGAAAGTTAAAGTTAAGTTACAGTTTAGAATATTTCTGTTACATGTCATAGAAGAATAAGCAGGACTTGATTGATGGATTAACACATTAATATAAAAGTTAAGAGAAAAAATTCGTGTAATAAGGTATAGGAGAAACAACAATTATATTTTTAAAAAAGACATTAAAAATGACTAAAAATTGAATGCACGAAGTTATTTGTAAGGATGCCCCATCAGCTTCTGATGAAAGCTGACTCCCCAGCCAGGCATTCAAACCACTAATAATATGCTCCCAACCCACCTTTTAGGCTGCGTCTCCCTCTATAGACTCTAAATTTTTTATCCACAATTTAGAAATCTCAAAAGTTCTGAACCCTGAATGTTTTTTCATAACTCATTTGGTGGCAAAACATAATCCGAACTGATGTGAGGCTATTTATGTCTTCTATGTATGTCACTTTGTAGGAATATTTGCATGTTTGCCATAAAAATACTAGTTTTTGATTACTAGGTGCTGCCTGGAGCCCACAGGGTGTGTTTTAACATATAGTATGTGAACTGCATTTCCTTTTTAAAATCTGAAAAGTTCTGAATTCCAAAACATATTTGACCTCAAGGTCTTCTGATAAAGGATTAGGGACTGTGTTTTCAAAAGACTGTTTCTGGGAACAAAACAGATGGTACCATCCACTCCTTTGGACATGTGTCATGTGTTTATGCTTTAACGCCTCTTCTTATATTGCTACCTGCATTCTGGATGTTCGGTTCTCTTAACTCAGCCAGTGAAAGCCAAGTTTAAATCCCATTGCCTCCAAGAAGACCATCCCAGCTAGGCTTGCCAACTCTTTCTTTTCTGATTCTAACTCTCTTATGTTTCCTTCTAGATTGCAATTTTTATGAGAGCACAGACTACTCTGATTAGCCATAATATCTGGAGGTTATCTTTGCAGCACAAAGGTTATCTGTGCAGCAGAGTTTGCACAAAAGATATGGATTCATGATTAGGGTTAGGATGAGAAATCTCTAGATCAATGGTTAAGATCATGGCCACCTGGCAAGGAAAGAGGCCAAAGCTCCTGGTTCAAGGCTAAAAATAAAATGTTGGTTGAGGTTGGGCACTTACTACGGGACTTAGCAGAAATAGGTTGGCATAAACGCGGTCACTGTAATAAAGGAACCTATAATAAGAAGAATAGCTACTGTGTATTAACCACTGTTTAAGTACCAGAGCCCGTGCAGAGACTTGAGAGTCGTTATTTCATTTAGCCCTGAAATTTTTGAGTAGCAATTAATGTCTCCATTTTACAGATGAGGGACTAATGCTTAGAGAAGGTAAGCCCTGACCAATGTCATAAAACTAGTAAAAAGCAAAGCTAAGATTTGAACTCAGTCTCTCTAACACCCTGGTCCCTGTTCATAACTACTCTGCAATACTGCCTCTTCAATTGGGGCAAACAGAGATGGCAGTGGGAAATTAGAATCAGGTGAGATAGACACTAGAGTTTGGAACTTAGGACAGCGTTTGGCATAATTTTCAATGCATGCTGTTTTAACAGTGGTATACTGTGGCTAAATTGATCTTACATTTAGCAGCACTCAGGTTTTTCACATCTCTCTCAACCTTACAGTTGTCCTGTCTGTTAGGGTGGGCTGTATACCCCTAACTGAGGCAGCAAATACACCTAACACTATTCTCTATACAACACTAGAGAAGATAAATGAGAAGAAAGATGAAGCCACATATGGGAGATCAAGTGGCGACAGAATACTTCAACGTCTTGGAAATTTCTATGTGTTTTCTTCAGTATATTACCTCTTGTTGGATCCTTGAACCTGACAGGTATATTCATTATTGTCCCTAATGGTAAGTAATACAGTGTCTTACATATAATAGGAAATAAATAATTGTTTATGGAATGAATTCTTGCTAGCAGCGATCAGTGGAGCTGGACAGCTTGATAGGAACATATTGTTGTTGACACCTCTTTCACATTATGGAGCAATTTCCTTATGTTTTAAGCTTTGGAAATTTCAGAATAAAATTTAGCTATTTATAAATGTTCAAAAAAGAACTAATAAATGTTATATTTCTTCAGTTGGACAAAAGGTTGGAAACCACGTTAATTTCCTCCAGCCTTATTTTATGGTTTCTGTAGACTGGAGGACTTTTGATGTATTGGATCCAATGGGAGAGCATCCCAATAGTATCAACAAAAAGCTGACACTCCATATTCTGCTCAGTTTTGCCTTTCCTTCTGAATCCTGTCTGTGCAACCAGCAACTTTCAATCCAGGAAAGGAGATTGTGGATGACTTAATGAGAACGGACTTAGTGTAGATCCCCCTCAACAATTTATAGCAAGTAAATTAAAATCACCTGTTGGTCCAGTGCATTAGCATTGCTGGCTCTTTGCTCAAACTCTTCAGGATTAGTTTAAGCTCAGAGGGATAAATAGGCATAAATAAAAATGTATTTTTCCATTTCTCATTCCACAAGGTTGTAGAAATAGTTGAAAATTTTCCCTTTCCTATTGTATTTGGCTTTTACTGTTCTTCAGAAGTAGGGAAAAGTAAAAGATAAGAGGATGTGAAACTCCTACGGCTTTTGCTCTGAAATATGTAGACATATAAAAACATGGGCTAGTCCATTATTAATTGGTAAAAATTGACAATGAAAATATTTTATTAGGTAACTGTGTATTTTTTTACTCAGTGTTTAGGAGGTTGACTTTGCATGTCATCTGACTTCTCCTCTAGGGGCCAGATGGAGAAAAATACTGGGTTCTCCATGTTGGTATACCAACAACTGAGTGAAGATACTTTAGTGATCTCTGAGAATGGACTGAGGCAACTGATTCTCCCAACCTATCTTTGAAGCGTTGGGCGTTACTCTAAGGGGTCTCAGTACTGCCTGAAGTGATCTGATTTCTGATCAGAGAACATGGAACCTTAGGACTTGAATTGTACCTGGGCCTACCTGTTCCTAAGTAGAACCACGGATTCAGAAATACTTGGAACTCTTGTAAAAAGTACAGATTTTATGGCTTCAACCCACACCTATATTGTCAGAATCTCCATAGTTGAGCCTAATAAATCTATCTTTATTAAGTTTTCTAGGTAATTCTGAGGAATAACCAAATTTAAAAGTCAATTTCTAGTCCAGACCATAATCTGTTTATTCTGCAGATATTTATTAAGTCTCCATGTCTAATGGTCAACCAGAGTATGGATAGTCAACCAGTTTGTATATAACCAAGAGATATCTGGCTGAGACTCTAGTCTGCTCAAGGAACCTGGGTGTTTAATACTAAATAGAATACACTCAAACCCACATCTTGTACATTTTGAGAAACCCAGTATCCTCCACAATGTTTATGGAGGGTTTTATATTTGGCCTAACCTTCCATCCTCCAGTTTTCTGCATTTTCTCCATCTCAGTTTCCACATACAGGGTGGAAACCCTTTTTACATCACATCACCCCACAGAAGCCATATCCAAATCTGTCATTTCCCAAGCTACCACTGACAAAAGTCTTTGGGTCAATTCCCTCACTCTTTCTTATTTTGCAATATTTCCCCCTCCCCAAATCAATTACTTTTACTTTGCTATGTAGAGCATTTTAATTCTCTACATGTGACTTCTCAGAGGACTGCCAGTTACAAGTGTACTGGTTGTGTACTGCACAACTCTAGCAGGTGCCATTCACATTACAGTCTATGTGACTGGTGGCGCCAGGTGTTGAGCAAATCTCAACCTCTTTGTACATGTGCAGGGACTCTCCCTTTCCACTAGCCTGCCAATGCTCCCAAGCTTATTTTATCTCTCTCATGCCATAATTTCTAAACCTTTACCTCATACTCCAGTTTGTCTAAGTCCCAAACAAGACTGTGGCTATTCAGTTTATAGGAGATCTGATAGAATTATACCTTTAGAGTCTTTTGAAACCATGCTCCTACCATTAGTTTTCCAATTTTTTTATAGCCCTTCTCTGCATTGTGCCCTCTGACCACATAATCATTGAGTCCTTTCTGTCTCTAGGACTCTGTCCATTTATAGGCCAGGATGCTTACCTTTAGGAAATATTCTGGAGGTGGGCTCATACCCAGGTTGGGGTATATAGGGAACACAGATGTAAACAATTGTCTGACAGCCAAAAGCATAAAAGCTGGTGAGTGGACCCAGCAGTGGGACTAGGTTTCAGTTCTGTTGCCTCCTGCTCTGGAAGATCCTGCAGTCCTGGAGAGACTGAGGTACGAGGTGGGATATGAAAAAGAGAAACTTGATGGAATTGGAGACAGGGTGAAGCCAGTCTAGTAAGAGATTGACTGTTCTAAATCACCTGAGACGTTTAACCTGGGATACTAAATTGTTCCTTCTGAGGATGGAATTGGTTGTAGAGCTGAATATTTAGATGAATGTCACGTGACAGTATCTGTGCTGTCCAATATGGCAGCCACTAGCATTTTGAGAACTTGAAATGTAGCTAGTCTGAACTGAAGTGTGATGTAGGTGTAAAACGCACACCAGATTTTGATAATTTTTGGAAAAAAAGAATGTAAAATATCTCATTTATAATATTTTATGTTGATTATATATTAAAATGAACATTTCAGATATTTTGGGCCAAATATATAATTAAATTAGTTTCACCTGTTTCTTCTTTTTTCCTTTTTTTAATGCAGCCACTGGAAAATTTAAAATGACGTGTGTCTTGCTTTACATTTCTGCTGGACAGCACTACTCTATATTCTGAAGGATTGAAGCCACAGGAAATCAGATAGGGCATTCAGTTTCTTTTAATCACTATTTAAATCTTCTCCCTTTCATCCCCAAAGTATAAATTTTTACCATTTTCCTTCAGCATCAACTAATTGCCAGGTACTTTTTAAATGCTATTTCTAATTCTCATAACAAGCTTCACACAAATATTACTATACTAATTTTTCAAAGGAGAAAAGTGCTGCTTAGAAAGGGTAACAGTACATTATAAGAACTACTATTTATGGAATACCTACTATGTGCCCAGCATTATATGTATTATATATAAAAAATATGTATTATGTATTACGTATTATATGTAAAAAATATGTATTATGCCAATTTTACACATGAGCAGAATGAAGTCTAAAGAGATCAGGCTATTTGTCCAAAACTGTGCAGCCATGTGTCACTGCACCAGGTTCCCACCAGGGCTGACGCCAGAGCCCTAGCTCTTTCCACCATGGACACTGATAAGCAAATCTGTATTGTTTTCTGAACATCATTATTATTTAAGAAGCTGCAATACAAGCAGATAAAGTAACTAGCTTTTATTTTACCAAATACACAGTTATCCTTGGTTTGGCACTGTTTGAGGGAATTATATTGCCCCTCTTGCACTACTTATCATATAGCATGTGTCATTTGATATCCCGAACAACTTCTTTGCCTTAGCACTCCCCTTGGCTGAATTAAATCCTGATGAAAGGCTGGTTCTGGCCTCACCCTCATTCTTCACCCCAGGGCAGCTGTTGCAGGTGTTCAGCCATCCTGGAAGATGGTGCTGCTATGTGCTGGCAAGAGCAGCAGCCGTGGGTGACACGCACATATCGGTAAACCAGCACGACTAACTAGCATCCTCTGGATGACGAGTAATGCAGGGCCAAGTACTTGGACGAGTACCCTACCCTGGGGGCCTCTGGGTGATGGTGGTGGTGTGTGCACCTGCCCCTGTGCTTGCACGGGGTGAAGGCACCAGAAAGTGGCCTTCCCACTGATCTGGATGGGCCATTCAAGGAGTCACTACACAATTGAGCAGTAAAAGAAATGTTTCTTGATTGTGGACCCAGGTTGGTGCAGCAAGACTTACCTTTCCATGATAATATACAGAATACAAATAGAAAGAGTAATAGCAGATGCTGCATGAATACCTGCCGTGAGCTGGCTTTTGTGCCAGATGCTTTACAGATATTACCTCTAATCCTCACTGTCACCTTGAAACCTAAGCACTACTATCTCTAGGTGAAGAAAGTAGGATTTTTAGGCTGAAGACACCAGCAAGCCTCAGAATGGAGTTTCCTGCCTATTTAGCCTTGTGGTACTGTTTTTGTTTTTATAGTGCAATTAATTTTACCAAAAAGGAAAACTTTGAAAAAGTAGTAATTTTAATGGACGTTTATTGTTTTTACTTTTGCTTCTGAAAACATAATGCCATTATTATCATTGTCTAATAGAGTGCAAGCTATGTCAGTTGCTTTGGGGAGATGAAACAAACAAGCTTCAAGGAAAATCTGGTTTATTTTTGCCTCCATATTAAATTACGATTTCTATATTTCATGCGTCTTAAATGTGTAACAAGTGAAGAAATTAAATCGGAATCCCCCATTTCCACCCATCTTAGTTTTTAAATGGAAGAATCTACCAAAAGGATATCGACTTTCACTAAATTTTGAATTTTTTTTCTAAATAGGAGGAAAGTGGCAGGTAGAAGAAAAATTGGGGAGACACTGTTTAGAATAAAATGTATGTAAGGAGTTAAATAATAATGTTCTTAAAATAACATTGATGAGTAACTACATGATAAAATTGAAGACAGATTGTTATGTTTTAAAATGGAAGGCTATTCCACAGATAGCATCAAACTAAGCAACTTGAAAATATATGAAACTCACAAATGTTGAAATACTGCAGAAAAATTACACTTGGGAATTCAAAATAAATCCTTTGGCAGATATCTAAACCCCAAAAGTGACAATTATAACATATGAAGAACAAATGTGGGCTTTACTATGTTCTTAATACATCATAAATTAACTTATTTCTAATGTGAGTTGTTTAATATTATAAAATTTACTTTTCTTATGGGTTGGAAAACGTAGTTAGCATTGTACATGTGTAAATATTATTTACTTTAAAGAGGGGACTTTAGAGCCAAGTTGCTGAGGTTTCTAGAGGGATTATGTTCCATCGGCAAAAGTCAAACCTGCATTCATCTGCCACTGCAAAGACCGCGGTAGCAGAAAGTGAAGTGCTTGGGAGATGGGCCTGGTTTTGAGTCCTTACTCTCCCACTTTCCAGCTGTATCATCAATGACAGATCACTAAACCACTCTGAACCTCAATTGTTTGAAACGAAAAATTGTATAGTACACCTACCTTGTCATCTTGAGGATTAAGTTAAATAACTTAAATGAAACACTAGACGATCAGTAGAAATGTGAAAATAAAAATATTAGTTTCTGTTTTTATTTTGGTCAATTTACTTAGGAAAGTAAATTAAAATGGAAGTTAAATCATCTAAAGTTATCTTCTTATAGTTCTTGTTATGAATAAATTCCTTAGAATAATTTAAGATATATAGCACGATTGGGATTATTTACTATTTTAAAGGCCTTCTAGAATATTTGCCCTAAAAGTAATATTTAGGGACATTTAATGTCCTTGCCAATTAATTATATACGTAGTGACTTGTATCTATATAAAAATGCTGTACGTTTTTAACTTTTGTTTTTTAAGCAATCATGTATTTATTGCTTCTTCCCTAACTAGATTATAAGCTTCTTGAGGTCAGGGATTTCTCCTAGTATTCTGTAATAAGTGCCTGGTTCACAATCAAACTCATTAATCATTTCTACTGGGAAAATAAAAATAAAAATATGTGACTTGGACACGTGTTTAAAATTCTATTTTCTAAAGAAAATCTTTGAATATTTACTTCTCTTTAATAAATCTTCATTTATTAAAATGTGAAATTGAGTACAAGCCTGATTGAAAACCATCTGGAATATGGATCCATAATGGCCTTTCACACATTCTATCTCACAATTCTCATACACATATCCTACTTGATGTCAGACAAGACTGCACATTGTTCAGATACTGTTCTCTACTACTAAAAGCCATTGAAGAAAACCATCTGGAATATGGATCCATAATGGCCTTTCACACATTCTATCTCACAATTCTCATACACATATCCTACTTGATGTGAGACAAGACTGCACATTGCTCAGATACTGTTCTCTACTACTAAAAGCCATTGAATCTTTACTCAGACTGCTCTTTTTCAAGAAGTATTCTATCCCACTGCTGCCTATTGAAATCCTACCTCATTCTTCCAAGCACATCCCAAGTTTGGATATTACCTTCTCTATTTCTCTCTCTTCTCTGAAACCTCCTTCTACTTTGGCTTTCTCTTTCCTACAGAACTTATAGATCACATAGACATATAATGGACCTTAGACATACCTATTATAAGACTATTATACTCTACTAAACATATAGAGGGGGACATTGTATTTTACCTCTCATCTCACAAATTAGACATAATTCTGTTGGAACAGGATTCCTGCAAGGTTGTCCCTGAATCTTTCCCCACCCGTTCAACCCTGGGTATGTGCATCCTCAGCTGTCTGCAAATAACTCTCTCATAATGCTTATCGGATGGCATTGAACCTCCTTGCTGGTTTTCGCTGTCTGCAAATAACTCTCTCATAATGCTTATCGGACGGCATTGAACCTCCTTGCTGGTTTTCCAGTGCTCCACTAATCCAAGGGCTCCTGGATGTCTCTTTTGCTGTGCACACATAGCCTTGCAAAGTGCCTGAAGATGAAAGACACTCAATAAATAACAGTGGAATGAATGAACGCATCATCTGATTGTTAAATTACTCTCAAAATCAAGTTCTCATGAATACCACTCATTTAAATAGAATTAAAATGTCAAATATTTCATACTAGATCCGAATGTGCTTCCTAAAACTGCAAAAAAAAAAAAAATTTCTTTGTTGGTGTCTGTTTTGTTTCTCCTAGAAATGCAAAGACAATTTAGCTGATTATCCTATAAACTCTTCTTCTCTTATTGTTGCCCTCGTATCTATCAATGGATGTGAAAAGGAAGTGTGTGTTGGTGAATGGGCGGGATGAGGCTTATCTTTAGAAACAGCATCAGAAGCAGTGCAACCAGTCAAAAATTGCTGCTAGAAAAGTAAAGTCTAGAAATATAGACATGCCTAGAAAAGTAAAGTCAAAAAATATTCTGTTTGGGTGGTTGGATTTTCATTTCCTTTTTTTTTAATTTGTCTATAGAAACACAAAAAGTGTTAGTCTATATGTTCTCAATTTTCTGCATGAAGAGATTCTATTTTTATAGTAAGAAAATTCCAGCAAGTTTTTTTGTTTTTGCTTCAGAAGACGATTAGAAGGTAGAATAAAGAAGACCTGATAGTTGACTGAATATTAGGGAGACAATATAGTAAACAGCATAATCTAGAGTGAATTTCAGTAACCATTAATTAACAAATATATAGATTTCTATTTAATTATTTTTTTCACTTACTTTTAGGTCAGATCTGATATTTAAATTTAGGGATTTTTTTTTGTTTGTTTAAGAAGGACTTCACTTTGAATTTCTGTGTAATATTTTATTAATGTGAATCACATTCTTTCAGTGATAATCATTAGAGCAAATTTAAGATTATACAATAAGCATGATTCTTTGTTAAAAATATTTTTACAAGTAAAACCATTTTAATGCAAGTAAGTTTACTCTCTAAAGTAACTCTAGGATGGAAAACTTACAAAGTATATTGCCATATTAACAATGAACACCTTTATTTATATGTGTAGCAAATTTAGTTTCATTGATTGTAATTTATTACAGAAGGAGATTCCAAATGTTGTAAAATTAGACTCTATTTAAAATTATTTTATTTTGCTCATATAATTCATTATGAAAAAAGAGAACATTATACAATCAACACAGTTTTTAAAAGCTGAATTTTCAATATTGTGGTTAATTATTGATCTGTCAATTCTGTCTTCTAGTAAATTCTCTGCCTACTACTACTTACTATTGCAACTTTTTTTCCTCCTCCCAATACCCACTCTTTTTAGAACTGCGATCTAAAATGAAAAAGTGTAAATTGTGAATTTCATCATAGAGCTTCTGTTAAAGTTTGTTAAAGGAGATAGCTGTTGTCATTGTGTCACATAGTTGCCATGGAAACTAGAAAGTAAGGAAAAAGACGTGGTCCTTGCTTTTTGAGGGCATGTATAAAAATATATGGCATATCAGATGGTAAAAGTAAGGGCTGCAGTCAAATAGAAAACAGGATAAAGGGTATGGGGAGCATTGGTGTGGTTGGGGATTGATATTTGTATAGAGAGGTCAAAAAAAGCCTCATAGATAAGGTGACATTTGAGAAAAACCTGAAAGAAATTAAGGAGCAAGCCATGTAGGCATCTGGGGAAAAGAGTTCCAGACTGAGGAATTAGCAAGAACAAATGCCTTGGTGCAGGAGCACACTTGGAGAGTTCCTATTCACGGATTCAGAATCAGGCTGCACAGAGTGAGTGGGAGAGGGGGAGCTGAGGTTAGAAAGGGAGAAAGGTGAGCCATGTGGGCGGATCATGTAAGGTCTGGTTGGCCTATGTAGTGACTGAACTTTTGAATAAGTGAGATCTGAAGGCAGAGAAGTGCCACAATCTTGCTCACATTTTATGTGGGTTGTTCCACCTACCCCTTTCAGAATAGATTGCTGGGAACAAGAATTGAAATAGGGAAAGCAATTAAGAAGCTATTTCAATAATACAGGTGGGTGAGAGACGATGGTGGTGCAGATGAGGGGGTAGAAGTAGCCGCAGCGAGAAGTGCTCTACATACGTTTTGAAGGTAGAATCAATAAAATTTGCCAAACAGAAGACGAGAAAAATCAAACTCCTCTTTGGCCTGAGAAACTGGAAGGATGGACTTGCCATTTCCTGAGAAGGAGAAGATTAGGGAAGAGGAAAGTCTTGTTTGCCTGTTTGTTTGGGGGTGATGAGAATCAGGAATTCATTTTTAGACATGTTGTGTTTGAGGTTCCAATTAGATTTCCAACTGGAAATGTCAAGTAAGCAATTGAATATGTGAATTTGGAGTCTAGAGGGGAGGTCTGAGCTGGAAATATACATTTGGGAGATACTAGCACATAGACGGATTTAAAGTCATGAAACTAAGACAGATTATTGAGGAATGAGCAGTAGATAGAGAGATAAGAAAATGAGAATTTAGACATGGGTTTTCAATGTTTAGAGGAGAGACGAGGAGGAGCAGCCAGGGAAGTAGGTAGAGAACCAGTGAGGATGTCATTGGAAGTCAAGTGAAGAAAGTGTTTCAAGAAGGAAATGGTAGAAAAGTATGTTGAGTACTGCTGAGTAAGATAAGAACTGAGTATTGACTACTGGTGATAGCAGTGGGGGTTAATTTTTGACCTTAACAAGAACTATTTTTGTAGAGTGGTAAGAATGATTGGAGTGAATTTCAAAGTGAATAGAAGGAATGGCATTAGAGATGGAAAGTATAAGCAACTCTATTGAGCAAACTTCTGTAAAGTGGAGCAGAAAAACGAGACAGTAAATCGACATTTTTAGTGGGAGGGATTATTTTATGTTTGATTGATGAAGGGAATGATCCCATAGAGAAAGAAAAATTGATGAATCTGGAGTGAAAAGAGAATTGTTGGAGTAATGTGCTTAAGTAGGCAAGAAGTGATATGTTGTACCATGAAGGAGGAACCAGAGGGTTTGCCTTAGACAGGGTTGTGGGGAGATCACCCACAATAACAGGATAGAAGCCTGAGTGTGTGGGTACAGTGGCTGGTCGGTTGGCAGATATGACAGTGGGAGGTTATGAAATTGGAATTATCAGCACAAAGTAAGACCTGGGAGGAAAGTGTTGGAGATTGAGGAAGGAGGTAAAGCTCTGCATTTAGGAGGAAGTGAGTTGGAACAGACTAAGGAAATGAATTAGGATTTCTAGGCAGCACTGAGGGCCTTCTTACTGGCATCAGAAATAGCGACCTACATCAAAATCCATGTTCGCCTCTTCCGGGGCACACGAATGACATTTCCCAAACTCCCTTAAGTGCGGCCTGATAACTAGAATCTGAGTGGAAGTGATGTGTTCCGGGTCTAGCTTCAACAGACCTCCCATGAACACACCATTCTATTTTCCCCTCTGGCTGGCAGAATAGAGACAAACCCCAGGACAACCATAGAAGCCAGCAGACTGAAGAGATCAGGGCCTCTGTCAGCCTGGGACCCTAAAAGGGAGGAAATCTTGCCCCAATGACCTGTTCATCTAACCAGTATCCTTACATGAGCAAGAAATCATCTTCTGCTGTGCTGGTGCCGTTGTACATTTTTTGGGGGGCAATGTGGGTGGAAAAGTTCATGTCCTAGACCAACTAGACAGAGAGGAGCTAATTAATCTTTATTGTGTTTGATTCTTTCCTGTGTTTCCATGTTTTATTCACTGATTTCTTAATTTCTTCTTTTCTTTAGATTCCTTATCAACACATTAATTTCTAAAACTATCTTGAAAATTTATTGATAGAAAAAATAATAGAAAATGTAGTAAAAGTGTTTATAGATAAAAATAAGTAATGCAAAGAACATATTGCATTTATTTTATATGTACTTATATTTTACATATTTTTATATACATATAAAAAGATATATATATATATATATATATATATATATATATATATATACACACATTAGTTTCACAGGGCTGCCATAACAAAGTACCAGAAACTGGGTGGTTTAAGCAACAGTTTCATTGTCTTACAGTTTTAGAGGCTAGAAGTCTGAGATCAAGGTGTTGGCAGGGTTGGTTCCATCTCGGGGCTAAGAGAGAGAATCTGTTCCATTCTTCTCTGCTTCTGGGGGTTTGCTGGCAATCTTTGGCATTCCTTGGCTTATAAACACATCACCCCAATCTCTGCCTTCATCTTCACGTGGTGTTCTCCCTGTGTGTATGTTTCTGTGTCCAAATTTCCCCATTTTATAAGGATACCAGTCGTAGAGGATTAGCACCTATGCTAACGACTTCATCTTAAATTGGTTACCTCTATAAAGACCCTGTCTTCAAACAAGGTCACATTCTGAGGTACTGAGAGTTAATACTCCAACGTACATTTTTTGGAGAGACACAATTCAACTCACATCAATATTATACTAGGAGGTCCAGTAGCAGAAGGGAGGGAGCATATGCTTTCGAATCTCATGGAATTAGGTTGGAATCCCAGCCCTGCCACTCACTATCTTTGTGACTGAATCCCAATCATTTCAACTCTCTGAGCCACAGTCTCCTATTTTGTAAAAAGGGGATGGGAACACTAACTTTATTAGATTTTGGTAAGGGTTAAATAAAATATTAGGCACTTAGGCGCTCAGTAGCTATTACTCAGATAATTACTACTTAGATAACTATTATGATACATATCACAATAAATAACTGCTGTGATCCAAGTGTACATTACAATATTCTACTGTTGCTATGGAAATATTATAGTGTTAAGGAATGATCCTAAGATCTCATAAAAAAAAATCCAAGTAACTTAAGCTGTCTTAATTTAATTACTATTAATGTCATTCTTTCAATGTAATCTTGACTGTGGGACTCACAATCTCAATTCATTCTTCATTAATTGACACCTGTACTTGAATACTTGTCCTTAGCTGAGTTTTATTTGATACGAAATGATAGATATATCATGGGATTAGCTACTTACTTCAAAGTCATGTACTTTCGTGATTTGCGTGTTGAAATGAATCAATTGTTTGCAGTTGAAATGCTAATGAACAGGACTGAAAAGCTCCCCAAAAGTTTAGAATTCTGAAAGTGCCTATGCATCTAAGTGGCACACATCCATTTCTCTTTCAGATGTCACACTGTCCTTGAAATGGAGGGCTACCAGATTTCACAATATAAATGCATGACTTTTTGATACTCAACCATTCTCTATTCAATCTCTTCCCAGAATTGTAGCTCAAAAATCACATTCATTCTTCTCTTTTTTTTTTTTTTTAACTTGTGAGGTTTATTAGTTTTCCAACGAGGATGAACTGAGCAAGAGACAGCTGCTGGGCTAATAGCAGGAACAGCTGGTTGTATTATTACTACAGTTACTACATATACCTGTGTCTGCTCACCTACAACCCAACAAGTCTGATCCTTAGATACAAATGCTAAATCAGATACTGAATCAGTGGAAAAGCAAAAGACATGAAAGAAAAAATGAAGTCTCTCAGCTTGGAAATGCATGTGAGTAAGAGGAAATGGTGAAGTTTAGAAAGCAATTGTAATATCAAAGGAATCAGGATATGATTATCAAAAGAAGCAAAGAGAAAAGTGCCCAGGCAGTTAAAAGGCGAATGGTGTGTTTTCAGACATATTACACTGCCTTTTGTCCAAGAGGATTAACTCATTGGCATACTATGGCCCCTGGCGGCATTTTTCCACTTACATTTTTCACCTGTCACTATACGATTTGTTTCAGACTTAGCTTTTGGAATTAACTGAAAATGGATTCTGGGGCTTCCAGTAAGAGACAAAAGAGAAAAACCAGCTGACATGAAAGTCACCACAAATCATTCACAGCCTTAACTGTACTGCCCATGTCCTGTTTCTATTTACCAAGCAGAGTGCTAAGTACGTCCACGGCCACTCTACATATTTTCTTTACTAGGGTAATAAAATTCTCGTGAGCTAATAGGACTCACTACAACAAGGGTTTCATTAAGGAGAATAGATACAGTACCTGGAGACATCAGTCATAAAACTACTCAGAGTACAAACAGTGCTTAAAAGAGGCGGAAGCACAGCAAAAATAGAAGATGGTGTATGGCCATTAGGCTGGGGTAGGACGGGGGGAAGCAGAAAGGAACTGAAGCAGAAAATTAAATGGTCTGATACTGACTTTGAATAATAGCTCTCGGTCACCCTGAATCTTACTACTGGAAGTGTGCACATATTAAAATTCTCCAGTTGTGATCAATTTTCTGCGTGCAAGATATTTTCCCCCTCTAAATGTGCTGTTCGGTGAGTGGGAAGAAGCCAGTCATTTAAAAAACTCTTGGTGGCTCTGCATCCATTTTTACATCCTTGTGAAATCTGGCGATTTCCTCTCCTTTCATGAACTCCTCCAGAAACATGGGCCCTGGTGTGGGTCCTTCACTCATCAGATTCTAATTATTGCTATCCATTTTGGTTCGGCTGCCCAGCCCTAGTGCTCAGAGATCACCATAGGGGAAATCAGGGCTGCAGAGGTATTTGTTAGCACTGCCAGACACATCTCCACTGAGGCGTTATTTCCCCCCGTTTTTATTAACTCTTCTTTTGTTTTAAAACTGTCCATCCTTTTCAACCTTCAACTATTTTCACCAATGATTTACTACAAAGAGAACTCCATCTTAATTGTTGAACCTTAGTGTTTAGGCTTTGATGCCTTAAGATTACTTAATTCCACTAATGGTACTGTTAAGATAGAGACAGCCCCTAGTGTCTCTGACTCTTCTAATATTTCAGATGTAGGCACTGCTCAGCTAGTATTTTTCTAGTTAGAGGAAGAAATATTTTTCCTGAAATAATTTCTCTTTAAGATAATTTAATAAAAATAACTAAAGGTATCCCTGAGGAGAGGAAATATACCTTTATAGAGAAGTATGGGAAGAAAGACCCTATAGTTGGATTTTTGCTTTTCAGTTTATTGGACAATACAGTCCAGTGTTGTAGTGTTACCATCTAACCCAAGTTATTTCTGATGAACTGGAGCATTTCCGAATGGAAATGGAAATCCAGCATTTCCAAATATCTGAAAGGTAGGTGGAATACTGAAGTTGGAACAATCAGCTTTAAAAATGGTTTTATTTTAATAATTTTCAAGTATTCATCTCTCCTATTTGATTATGCAGAATGCAAATAAAGTGATATTTTCTTTAGATTGAGATTATGATATAAATAAGAAAAGATTAAAGCTATGAAATTATAATATCCAAAAGAAGATAATTTCTTCTTCTTTTTTTTTTTTTTAACTTCCAAGGAGCCCAACTAATGTCTTTCCACTTCTCCTACCTTCTTCCCTCCACGAGGTTTAGAATCACCACATGTACCCCATTCTCTCCTTCATAGATGAACTTCTAGGTCATGGAAATAGTGAATGAGACTCCAAAGCCCCTTTATGTGTCTGGTTCTTTTGTCCCTGAGTGGATTTAATTAATGCCAACTGTACATATTAGTTTTCTATTGCTGCTGTAACAAATTACCACAAACCTTTAGAGGCTTAAAACAACACAAATTTATTATCTTATAGTTCTAGAGGTTAAAACTCCAATATGGCTCTCACTGGGCTAGGATCCAAGTGTCAACAGGGCTGCATTTCTTTCTGGAGGCTCCAGGGGAAACTCTATTTCCTTGCCTTTTCAGCTTCCAGAAACTGCCCACATTCCTTGGTTCCTGAATCCCTTTCATCTGCAAAGTCTTTCCCTGGTTCTGACACTTCTGCCTCCCTTTTCCCTATTTAAGAGGGATGAGATTAAATCTTAAGATCTTCCAATTATATGAACCTTCCAATTATATGAACCCGAGAACTGTATTATTCAACCCAATGTGATGTAAGAGAAAGAACATGACCTTTGGGATCAAAAGGGCCAATATTCAAATCCCAACTTCATTACTCACTGAGCCTCAGTTTCCCCTTATTTACAATGGGGACAAAGACATCTATCTTGAGGACTGCGGAGAGGACAAAATTACGCACACAAAATTATGCAAATAAAATCTGCAATACTTGTATTAATAGCGATAGACTATGTAACTCCTGTGGGAAGTACCTGACACATGGTAGATGTTTGACAAATGTTATCACTCTCCTTAGCGCTAAGTGTATAAAGAGTGACAGTTATGCATCACCACATCCTGCAGGTCAGATCTGATCTGGGACTCTCAGGACTCGTGTAACACAAATTGTGGGTCTGGATTCCTGCAAAAAACCTGGGGCCAAGTCCAGGCTTTGGTCTCATTGGTCTCCATGAGATTGTCCTGGAGCTCAGATTTGGCAAGTATAGTAAAGTTGTGATTTGTCCCAAATTGGATGACAGCTGGTTCACTCCCTGGCAGTGATTTCAGTCAGGGAGCAGTCAGCCTTCAAACGTGATAATTTTCAGTCCCTACTGATTTCTCTTTCTCTTACCCTCTTTTATAATATTGTTAAATATAGCATCAGGAGAAATTATTTTGACTGGAATACATGTTGCATAATTCAAATTAATATAGATTATATCACATACTGTATGGAATACATAATCCTATATGTTATATGCTATTTACCCCGTATCTTAGACACATAAACAGTATAAGAGACCCAGCATAATAATAAGCTATCGTATTCTGCTATAAATAATTACACATTATGGTCAACAGAATAGCCTCCACTGTGGACAAAAATGTCCACATCCTAATCCCTATAATCTGTGAATGTTACCTTATATGACAAAGGGAATTAGGTTGTAGACGCAATTAAGGTTGCTAATCAGCTGACCTTGAGATAGGGAGATTGTCTTGGATAAACTGGATGGGCCCAATCTAATCACATGATTCCTTAAAAGTAGAAAAAGGCAGAAGAGAGAACAGAGAGACAGTCATGTGAAAGGGACTGGGCCTGCTGTTGCTGACTTTGAAAATGAAAATTCCATTGGCTCAGGAATGTAGGTGGCCTCCAGAAACTGGAAATGGCAATAAAATAGATTCTTTCCTGGAACCTCCAGAAAGGAACACAGCTCTGCCAGCACCTTGATCTGAGCCCAATGAGATCTTTTTTGGACTTCTAACCTATGGAACTGTAAAATAATAAATATGCATTGTTTTAAGCCATTAAATTAGTGATCGTTTGTTAAAACAGCTATAGAAAACTGATATACATACTATGTATCTAAATTGCTATAATAATTTATAGGCTAAGTAACTTAAACAAATTATTACATGGAAATAACTTTAAAAATACATTCCATGTTTGTTTGTTTTTTTAATTTTTTGTTTATTGCAGTAACATTGGTTTATAACATTGCATAAATTTCAGGTGTACATTATTATACTTCTATTTCTGCATGGATTACATCATGTTCTCATGTTCATCACCCAAATACTAATTACAACCCATCACCACACACATGTGCCAAATTATCCCTTTTGCCATCCTCCCTCCCCCCTTCCCCTCTGGTAACCACCAATGCAATCTCTGTCTCTATGTATTTGTTTATTGTTGTATTATCTACTACTTAATGAAGGAAATCATAGGTATTTGACCTTCTCTCTCTGACTTATTTCACTTTGCATAATACCCTCAATGTCCACCCATATTGTAACAAATGGCTGGATTTCATCATTTCTCATGGCTGAGTAGTATTCCATTGTGTATATATACCACATCTTCTTTATCCATTCGTCCCTTGATGGGCACTTAGGTTGCTTCAAAGTCTTGGCTATTGTGAATAATACTGCAATGAACACAGGGGTGCATGTATCTTTATGCATTGGTGTTTTCAAGGTCTTTGGATAAATAGCCAGCAGTGGAATAGCTGGATCATATGATAGTTCTATCCTTGATTTTTTGAGGAATCTCCATACTGTTTTCCATAGTGGCTGCACCAGTTTGCACTCCCACCAGCAGTGTATGAGAGTTCCCTTCTCTCCACATCCTCTCCAACACATGTTATTTCCTGTCTTGTTAATTGGAGCCATTCTGATGGGCATGAGGTGATATCTCATTGTAGTTTGGATTTGCATTTCCCTGATAGTTAATGATTTTGAACACCTTTTCATGTGTCTGTTGGCCATCTGTATATCTTCTTTGGAGAAATGTCTGTTCAGGTCTTTTGCCCATTTTTTAGTTGGGTTGTTAGTTTTTTTGTTGTTGAGATGCATGAGTTCTTTATATATTTTGGAGATTAACCCCTTATCAGAAGTATGGTTTACAAATATCTTCTCCCAATTGTTAGGTTGTCTTTTTGTTTTGTTGATGGTTTCCTTTGCTGTGCAGAAGCTTTTTAGTTTGATGTAGTCCCATTTCTTTATTTTTTCCATTGTTTCTCTTGCCCGGTAGACATAGTGCTTGAAAATATGTTGCTAAGACCCATGTCGAAGAGCTTACTGCCTATGTTTTCTTCTAGAAGTTTCATAGTTTCAGGTCTTACATTCAAGTCTTTAATCCATTTGGAGTTAATTTTTGTGTATGGTGTAAGGTAAGGGCCTACTCTCATTTTTTTGCATGTGGCTATCCAGTTTTCCCAACACCATTTGTTGAAGAGACTTTCTTTTCTCCATTGTAGGTTCTTGGCTCTTTTGTCATAGATTAGCTGTCCATAGATGTGTGGGTTTATTTCTGGGCTTTCGAGTCTATTCCATTGATCAGTATGCCTGTTTTTGTGCCAGTACCATGCCGTTTTGGTTACTATAGCTTTGTAGTATATTTTGAAATCAGGGAGTGTGATACCTCCAGCTTTGCTCTTTTTTCTCAGTATTCCTTTAGCTATTCGGGGTCTTTTGTTGTTCCATATAAATTTTAGGATTCTTTGTTCTATTTCTGTGAAAAATGTTGTTGGAACTTTGATAGGGATTGCATTGAATCTATGGATGGCTTTAGGAAGTATGGACATCTTAACTATGTTAATTCTTCCAATCCAAGAGCACGGAATATCTTTCCATTTCTTTGTGTTTTCTTCAATTTCTTTCAGCAATGTTTTATAGTTTTCGGTGTACAGCTCTTTCACCCCTTTGGTTAAGTTTATTCCTAGGTATTTTATACTTTTTGTTGCAATTGTAAATGGAATGGTATTCTTAATTTCTCTTTCTGCTACTTCGTTGTTAGTGTATAGAAATGCAACTGATTTTTGTATGTTGATTTTGTATCCTGCAACTTTGCCATATTCATTTATTACTTCTAAAAGTTTTCTGGTGGAATCTTTAGGGTTTTCTATATATAAAATCATGTCATCTGCAAATAGTGACAGTTTCACTTCTTCCTTTCCAATTTGGATCCCTTTTATTTCTTTCTCTTGCCTGATTGCTCTGGCTAGGACTTCCAGTACTATGTTAAATAGGAGTGGTGACAGTGGGCATCCCTGTCTGGTTCCTGTTATTAGAGGGATAGCTTTCAGTTTTTCACCATTGAGGATGATATTAGCTGTGGGTTTGTCATATATGGTCTTTATTATATTGAGGTACTTTCCTTCTATCCCCATTTTATTCAGAGTTTTTATCATAAATTGATGCTGTATCTTGTCAAATGATTTCTCTGCATCTATTGAGATGATCATGTGATTTTTATTCTTCATTTTATTAATGTGGTGTATTACGTTGATGATTTGCAAATGTTAAACCATCCCTGCATACCTGGAATAAATCCCACTTGATCATGGTGTATAATCTTTTTAACGTATTGTGGTATGCAATTTGCTAGTATTTTGTTGAGGATTTTTGCATCGATGTTCATCAGTGATATTGGCCTGTAATTTTCTTTTTCTGTGTTGTCCTTGTCTGGTTTTGGTATCAGGGTAATGTCGGCTTCATAGAATGAGTTAGGGAGCCTCCCCCCCTCCTCAATTTCTTGGAAGAGTTTGAGAAGGATAGGTATTAAGTCTTCTTTGAATGTTTGGTAGGATTCACCAGGGAACCCGTCTGGTCCTGGACTTTTATTTTTGGGGATGTTTTTGATTACTGTTTCAATCTCCTTACTGGTGATTGGTCTATTCAAATTCTCTACTTCTTCTTGATCCAGTTGTGGAAGGTTGTATGATTCTAAGAATTTATCCATTTCTTCCAGATTGTCGAATTGGTTGGCATATAGCTTTTCATAGTATTATCTTATAATCTTTTGTATTTCTGAGGTATCTGTTGCAATTTCTCCTCTTTCATTTCTGATTTAACTTATTTGTGCCTTCTCTCTTTTTTTCTTGGTGAGTCTAGCTAAAGGTTTGTCAATTTTGTTGATCTTTTCAAAGAACCAGCTCTTGGTTTTATTAATTTTTTCTATTGATTTTTTGGTCTCTATTTCATTTATTTCTGCTCTGATTTTTATTATTTCTCTTCTTCTACTGATTTGGGGCTTTGTTTGTTCTTCTTTTTCCAGTTCCTTTAGGTGCATTGTTAGATTGCTTATTTGAGATTTTTCTTTTTTGTTGAGATAGACCTGTATCGCTATAAACTTCCCTCTTAGAACCTCTTTTGCTGTATCCCATAAATTCTGGCATGTCGTATTTTCATTTTCATTTGTCTCCAGGTATTTTTTGATTTCTTCTTTGATTTCTTCGTTGACCCAGCCGTTGTTCAGTAGCAGTTTGTTTAATCTCCACGTATTTGTGGCTTTTCTGATTTTCTTCCTGTAGTTGATTTCTAGTTTCATACTGTTGTGGTCAGAAAAGATGCTTGGTATTATTTCAATCTTCTTAAATTTATGGAGACTTGTTTTGTGGCCTAATATGTGATCAATCCTGGAGAATGTTCCATGTGCATTTGAAAAGAACATGTATTCTTTGGTTTTTGGATGGAATGCTCTGTATATATCTACCAGGTCCATCTGTTCTAGTGTGTCATTTAAGGCCAATGTTTCCTTATTGATCTTCTGTTTGGATGATCTATCCGTTGGTGTAAGTGGAGTGTTAAAGTCCCCTACTATTATTGTGTTACTGTCTATTTCTGTTTTTATGTCTGTTAATAATTGCTTTATATATTTAGGTGCACCTACATTGGGTGCGTAGATATTTACAAGTGTTATATCCTCTTGTTGGATTGTTCCCTTGATCGTTATGTAATGCCCTTCTTTGTCTCTTTTCACAGTTTTTGTTTTAAAGTCTATTTTGTCTGATATGAGTACTGCTACCCCAGCTTTCTTTTCATTGCCATTTGCATCGAGTACCTTTTTCCATCCCTTCACTTTCAGTTTGTGAGTGTCTTTAGGTCTGAAGTGTGTCTCTTGTATGCAGCATATATACGAGTCTTGTTTTTTTATCCAATCAGCCACCCTATGCCTTTTAATTGGAGCATTTAGTCCATTGACGTTTAAAGTAGCTATTGATAAGTGTGTACTTACTGCCATTTTTTAACTTTTTTTTTCTCAGTGTTTTAGTAGTGCTTCTCTGTTCCTTTCTCCTTCTATACAGAATTGATGGTCACTTTAGTTTGACCTCTGTCTGAAAGCTCTACTCTTTAACTCCCCTCCTCCTTCCTTTTATGTTTTTGATATCATATCTAACCTCTTTTTTGTGCATTTGTATCCATTACGTTCTTATCATGGAAATAGATAATTTTTCCTATTTGTGGTCTTCTCTTGTCCCCTTAAATCAGTCCCTTTAACATTTCTTGTAGCACTGGTTTCTTGGTGACAAACTCCTTTAATTTTTGCTTGTCTGGGAAATTTTTGATCTCTCCTTCCATTTTGAATGATAACTTTGCTGGGTACAGTATTCTTGGCTTTAAGTTTTTTCCTTTTAGCACTTTAAATATATCGTGCCACTCTCTTCTAGCCTGTAAGGTTTCTGCTGAGAAGTCAACTGATAGCCTTATGGAGTTTCCTTTGTATGTAACTTGACTTTCTCTTGCGGCTTTTAGGATTCTCTCTTTATCTTTAATTCTGGACATTTTGATTATGATGTGTCTTGGTGTGGGCCTCTTTGGGTTTATCTCGTTTGGGGCTCTCTGTACTTCCTGCACCTGGATGTCTGTTTCCTTTCTTAGGTTAGGGAAGTTTTCATCTATTATTTCTTGAAATAGATTCTTGCCCCTTTGTCTCGCTCTTCTCCTTCCGGGACACCTATAACACGGATGTTAGTGTGCTTGATGTTGTCCCAGAGGTCCCTTAGACTGTCCTCACTCTTTTTAATTCTTTTCTCTTTTACCTGTTCAGCTTGGGTAATTTCTTCTAGTCTTTCGTCCAGCTCACAGATCCATTCTTCTGTATCCTCTACTCTGCTTTTGAGTCCCTCTAGTGAATTTTTCATTTCCAGTATTGTATTATTCATTGCTGGTTGGTTCTTTTTTATATCTTCCATTTCTTTGTTGACATTCTCACTGAGTTCATCTATTCTTCTCCCCAGATCAGTGAACATCCTTAACACTTCTTGTTTGAACTCTCTGTCAGGTAGGTTGCTCATTTCTGTTTCACTTAGTTCCTTTTCTGGGGTTTTGTCCTGTTCCCTTACCTGGAATGTATTCCTTTGCCTCCTCATTTTGCCTCTTTCCTTGTGCTTGTGTCTACGTATTAGGAAGGTCAGCTACGTCTCCTGCTCTTGGATAGGTGATCTTATGTAAGTGATGCCTTAAGAGACCTGCAGTGTGCTTCCCTCAGTTCTCAACGTTCCAGGGGTGACCCTTATGTGGGCTACGTGTGTCCTTCTGTTGTACCCTGTTTGCTCACCCTGTAGGCGCCCAGGGAGGCCGAGTTATGCTTCTGGCCAGCTGTTGTAATGCTCAGCTGCTTGTAGTTGTTGTCGGCCCTTCAGTCTCTTTATCAGGTGTGGGGAGCCCCAGCACCATTGGCTGCAAGTTCTAAGACCACATTTGTGTTGCAGTATTTGTTTTAAGTGAGTAGGCCCCCAGTGTAGCAGGTTGTTAGGCTCAGGGCCTTACAATTGCTATAAGCCTCCAGCCTTTACGTCTCTTGTCAGCTCTCTGAGGATTGCAGCTGGGTGGGGCTGGCCTCAGGCATGGGAGCACCCAATTGTTTCAAGCTTTGGAAGGTGGGGCAAACCCCCTATGTGGGTCTTTGAGAAGCACAAGTCTTCTGGAGCTGACAAGCCCTGCTGCCCACATGTCCACACACACAGTCCTGCCCCGTGTGCGCGCCCCGACCTCCCGCAGCGGACCCAGTCTCTCCACGGCGGGTGCCCCACACACTCCACCACCGCCCCACACTCTCCACCTGCTCCTTGTGCACGCCCTGCCCCACTGAAGTCTGCTCAGTTGCCAGGCTGCAGAGAATCCAGTCACCAATCTATGCAGGCCCACAAGTTGCCTGAGGGCTTGTTGTTGGGTGGGACCAGTCTCTAGGGTGGGCTGCCCGCCCTGGCTGAGCTGGATTAAATGGGTGCTCTACCGGGTGGGGCAGACCCGGGCTAGCAGGCCTCAGGGAGAACTCCAATGGCGTCTGTGTTAGCACACCCACACTAGTCCACCACAATGGCCACCGCCAATGTCCCAGTCCCTGGAGAGGTCTCACCTCTCACCGAGATGCACTCAGGGCCTATTAGGTGAGTCTCTTTTCACCAAAGCACTGTGCACCTTTCTTTCTGGTGATTTTAGGTTGCTTTCTGAAACGGGTGAGTTTGTGCGCGGGCCCTTTAAGAGCCGGTTTTAGTTTCTTTGTGAACCGGGTTTTCTGGGGGTGCTCCCCAATGTTTTAGTAGCAGGCAAAGTCAGATATTATGCCGCTGGTCTCGATTGTGCTGGGTCCACAAAATGCCCACAGCGGGGGCGCTCCCTGGCTCAGGGCCCCACGCCTCCAGGGAGGCTGCGGACCTTTGGGCTGCTCCTGGTGGCCGTGAGGCACTGCGGCTTGTGAAGGTGGCGTTTTTCCTCTCCAGAGGGGAGTTTCTGCCTCTTCCACCTCAGTTAGGATTGTCCATTGTTGCAGGAGTTCCTCTCATCCAGTTTTCAGTTCTGTCTCAGGTGTAATTTTTCCACGAGTAGTTGTAAATTGGCTGTGTCCACGGGAGGAGGGGAGTTCAGAGTCTGCTTACGCCGCCATCTTGACTTCTCCCTCCTATAATGGTTTTTTCAAAGTCGTATTCTTGGAGAACCTTCTCTGACTACCCTTTACAAAGTAGTAACCTCTAACCCACCTTTGTCCCCCTCTTATCCTGATTTTTCTTTTGCATTTCTTGTGTTCTTTCACCACCAATCCAGAATGTCTAAAAATACATTCCCTGTTAATGTACCATGGATAAGGTTTTCTTAAAATCATATGTAACAGGTTGAGGTATGATAGAAAATTTTAAGGAGAATTTGAAGCAAATGTATTAAAGTGCAGGGCATTGCCATTATGTAATTGTATGCAAAGAATTTTATTCCAGATCCAATGACAAATGAAAAATGACAACCTCATTTGACCAGGACAAAAGACAGTCATGTTTTTCAGATGTGGAAAGAAAAATCAATTTACCTTTAAAAGCCACTTACTGTCTGTGTCTATCACACCTGTACTCTAAATTATTAAAGTTTTAAAACTCTACAAGATTTCAGGAAAACTCAGAATACTGTCTCAAATATACTAATGTGTCATTATGAGGTAGGAAGACAGTGTATGGTGTCATCTCACTAATCATTCTGACGATGCTGCCAAGTAGATGGCCAGTATTTTGGAAAAGTCACATCCCTCTCCTCCATCCAAAAGGGCAACAGAGGCAGGATTAAGACTGTGATATTGTTCCAGATCATTGTAGACGGCTGGGCAGGATGGAAAGTGGCCTGCGTCTGCAAGCTCTAAGGCTCACATTTTCTGCTTTGCCTGACTGCAGTGTCTCTTCCGTGAAATACGTTCCTTCTCCAAGCTCTCATGTAACAGTCACACTGTTGTCCCTGCCTTTTTACTTTCCACTTCAAAAAAGACAAATAAAGACGCGGAGGGAACATAAGGGAGAAATATTTCAAAGTCAGTTTTCTGCTTGTCATGGTGTAAACTTATCTCTCCACTCCTGAGAGAGACTTGCTAGAAGACTGAGGTTTCACTTGAACACTTAAGAATGTTCCGGAAGTGTGCTTCGTAGCAATGCCCCTGAAGAAAATGAACGCTTACTCCGTGAGCTGCTGTGAAGCAAGGCAATGCACACAGAGAGGCATCGTTCATCTTCTTCTGGCTCCAGGGGCCTCTCCCATCAGCCTGTTTGACGTATAAAATTTCCACCTCACTTGGTGGTAACGCTGCCTGTTGCTGCCTCTGAATAGGGAAAAGTTGCTCGAGTTCTGTAAAGGTGAAGAAGTTATTACTTCTGTAAACGAAAAGTATAGAGAAGTGAGTGGGAAGAAAGTAGGAAGAGGAGAGAAAAAGTAAACTCGGAATGAATGAAAGATGAGAAAAGAACTGAAATCTTACCATAAAAGGAACCATTGCATAATCTTATAGATTTTAGGACCACATTTTAAGATGTTTAATGATTATGTTACCCTATAACAACCAGGTTTCTACAAAAAGTCTTGTGCTACAATTTCTGCTTGTACCTAGGCAGAGCATATAGCTTCCTGCCTGCTTGAGGTACCCTTCCTTATGCATATACATGGATATTTGGTACAGTTATTTTTTATCATTATGATCATTGAACACGGCTACAAATGTAAGGCACATACTGCTTTGAAATACTGATTAATTAAAAATCCTTCTTCCATGGGGTCTTTAAATCTTCAAAGTCCTTCCACCTCCCTGACCACCAGCTGTGAAGTTGCCTGCTTACATGATTGTGGAACATTACTAGTTTACATGATTAAGACTTGCTTTCATTTCCCAAATCTGTCACCTAAAAGATATCCTTTTCTCTTAACTTCTCTGAATCTCGGTTTTCTCGTATGTAAAAAGGGTGGTTATAATTGGCAGAGTGCTTGTGAGGATTAAATGAGACGACATACAGAATAATGCCTAGTATAATCCCAGAACTTAGATGCTCTCTAAATATTAGTTTTATAAACATTAGTTTTATACCCTCTTGTATCTTTCTGCTTTGCTGATACTCTCCTTTTTTATTATAATTATCTCCTCCTTCCTTTTGTCGTCTCTTCTTAGACCCTCCTCCCATTTTAAACTTGTGGCTTGATTTCTGAAGGTCCTGACAAGCTTAAACTGGTAGGCTTACGGTGTGACACCCTAAAGAGCTGCTCTATTTATGTATCACTCACTGGAGAATGGTTCACAGGATGGACATCATTGTAGTTCTAAATGTAGGTTACCACAGAAATCACACCGGTCTTTGCTTGCCTGGCTTTATTTGTGCATAATTGCCTGAGAGAAGCAACAATATCGAACCACACAGTTCTATCACTGTGTCTCTGAAAGGACTTGATGATAGTGAACTACAAGGTATGATAGTAATATCAACATTTTCTAATTAAGCACCAATGATAGCAAATGATATAATTCTCAGGATGGTCATATGGAACCCATTCAGTTTTCAAATTAAATGATGAATATTTATTGAATGCCTAATGTGTGTTAAAAATCGGAGATAGGATGGTGAATAAAATGAACACGCTCTTAAAGTTTAGACAAGCCTAAAGAGTTTAAACCAAAATATGATGTTGATATATATTTTTTGTGCTTCTTAAAATTTTTTAAATTAGGGCCAGCCCCGTGCCTTGGCGGTTAAGTGCGCGTGCTCCACTGCTGGCAGCCCGGGTTCGGATCCTAGGCGCACACGGATGCACCGCTTCTCCGGCCATGCTGAGGCTGCGTCCCACATACAGCAACTAGAAGGATGTGCAGCTATGACATACAACTATCCACTGGGGCTTTGGGGGAAAAATAAATAAAATTATTAAAAAAAATTTTTAATTAAAAGAATTTTTAATTGTGGTAAAATCCACATAACATTTATAATCTAACCCGTTTTGAAGTATACAGTTCAGTGGCAGTAAGTACATCCATATTGTTGTGCTACTATCACTACCATCCTTCCACAGAACTCTTTTCCGTCTTGCAAAATTGAAACTCTGTACCCATTAAACAATAAATCCACATTCCTCTCTCCCCCCAGCCCCTGGCACCACCGTTCTCCTTTCTGTCTCTACGAATTTGACTATTCTAGGTACTTCGCATAAGTGAAATCATACAATATTTGTCCTTTGTGATTTTCTTATTTCACTTAGCATAATGTCCTCAAGGTTCATCCATGTTGTAACGTGTCAGAATTTCTTTCCTTTTTAAAGCTGAATAATATTTCACTGTGCGTATATACCACATTTTTTTTATTCTTTCATTCTTCCATGGATGCTCTGGTTGCTTCCATCTTTTAACTATTGTGAATAATGCTGCTAACATGGGTGTGCAAATATGTCTTCTTTCAATGCTTTTGGGTATATACCCAGAAGTGAGAATGCTGGATCATATGTTTATTCTACTTTTAATTTTTTAAGGAACAGACATACTGTTTTCCGTAGCCACTGCCCTATTTTACATTCCCACCAACTGTGCACAAGGACTCCAATTTCTCCATATCCTTGCCGACACTTGTTATTTTCTGGTTTTGTTTTTCTTTTGATAGTAGTCACCAGGTGTGAGATGGTATCTCATTGTGGTTTTAATTTGCATTTCCCTAATGATTAGTGATGTTGAACATCTTTTCATGTGCTTATTGGCCATTTGTATAACTTCTTTGGAGAACTGTGTATTCAAGTCCTTTGCCCATTTTTTAATAGGGCTTTTTTAAATATATATTTTAAGGGTAAATTGCATGATTATTGGTTCATTATGAAAGTGTTTTTTATCTGCTGTTGTCTCAAACTTTTTAATGATTCCAGAATATTGTATTTCAAATAAATACCACCAAAATTTTTGTATATTTTATTTTTAATAATATAATTTCAATAGCTAAGTCAAAACTATGCCATGGGTGAGATTTGCCTCATTGTTTGTTATCTGGTCACAGAAGTTAGGCCTCTTCAGAAACAGGCCTTCTGAACCATTCTTTTTTCACTCTTTCAGCTTTTTGTAAAGAAAAGAATCCTTTGAAGATGAAATTTCACATGCTTACTCATTGCATTAATGGAAAATAAAGTTCTAAGGTGTTTTTAAGGTGGATTTTTTAAAAAATGTTCTATTTGTTGGAAGACTTTAAAATGATGCCAAGGAATAAATTGTAGCCAGAAGATCCTTTAGGCCACTGGGCCACTTTTAATGAAGAACCTTGTTTTAGGTGTATTAGTCAACATTATTTTAATCTTCTATTTTATGATATGTCAACAGAAACTAAACCCAGTTTTCAATATATCCCTGAGCATACTTCAGGCATGTTGATGACATATATTCTAAAACACCATCGTACCTTATATAAATATACTTGATGCTATTTTCTTGCTCACAGTAGAATAAAATGTTAATAATTTGGTGAGTCCCTGCAATTTTACTATCCATTTCTTCCTGGATCTGTATAACATTTAGTGAGCACTAAACCTTAAAAGGCTCAGGCAATTCAGTTTGAATAACCACTTAAAAGTACATATGCTTACTCAAAATAACCAAGCTACTTGATTCTACAAAATGAAGTTGAAAAATCCCCAAAGAACAGTCTTATGAAATAAGAGCTTGCAAACTCACTTTCATTTATATCCCTGTATATTTTTTCCCAGAAAATTACATTCACCTACATATTTCTCTACATAAACATTTTCTATTTTTAAGAAATGGCTAAAAACTCATTTAGGGTAATTAAAGTGTCAGTCTATTGAGATTCTAAGGAATTAACTTTTTAGATTCTATTCTATCATTTGGTTGAATGAACCAAATTTTGTCTAGAATTTCTCTCTTCACTTGTATATACATTGTTAAATTAATCTAAATATTTTATAGTATTAGTACATATAATAATACAATAATTTATTTGGATGTACTTAATATACAATTAGATATAATCTAATTATCAGGTATCATACTTTTAAATACACTTAAAAACATTTATTGAATGAGCAGTATGCTGAGCATTGCCTTAGATGTAGCATGGGCTCTGGTCAACAAGACATAAATGGTTCAAGATCTCATGAAGATTGCAGTGGAGAGAAAAGACCTTAATGAGTGAAAAAATGAACAAACAAAGCACCACACAAATACATTTTGGTAAGTGTCACAAAGAAACAACATGCAGAGATGGAGAATAATGTCAGCGGAGAGAAAAGGTGATTAGAAAGGGCCTCCCTGGCTTTCAGCTGAGGTGTGAAGGATGAAATAAGAAGGAACCCGTCATGTGAAACCCATGTGTTGTAGTGTTTCAAAGAAAAGGCAAAGCATCAAGGGAGAGTCTAAGAGAGGAAAGAAACCAAGGTAACTCAAACACAGAAGGAAAGGGTGGAAGGAAAGTAACAAAAGGGGAGGTCGGGTTGTGGGACCTGAAAAGACGAGGCAAGGCTGTGTAGATCATGGGAAGGATTTCACATTTGATCTGATGTTCAATAAGAAACCATTAAGGAATTTTAAGCAATGCAAGAGCATGATCTGGTGTACATTTAAAAAACAGATTATTCTGACTGCTGTTTGCAGACTGGATGGGAATTGGAGAAATGGGAATTGGAGACCAATATGGAGACTCTTTTGGTGGCTTGACCTGGAGGATGCAGTGGAAATACAGGGAAGTAGAAGAATGTCTATTGCTCTACCTTCACCTCTTCTGGGTGAGCTACATTTTGTCAGCACTGCTCTAAAACTTGAGCATACGTTCAACTTCTATTTAGGATGTAGAATGCCGCAGAGAATGTCACTTCCTCTCTAACAATGAGAAAAAGCTAGAGAATGTGCAAAATCGTCACTTTTCTGAGCTCATCATAGAGTTGATATTGCAACACAATGAGGTGACCCGAATTCCATAAAATATTTGGAGGAAAATAGGACAGAAACTTTAGTCTTTGGCAGACCACAGGAGAAAGAGAAGGTAGCCATACAAGTATGAAGGTCGAAGGAAACAACTGAAATTTTAAAGGTTGAGTGTGTGGTAGCACGACAGTTTGACTCTGTGGGAGCTCCAGACACAAGGAGTCTACATTTCTACTTCACTCTTTTCCATGGGCCTTCACTGGATACTCATGAGAGGGATTGGGAGCAGGGCAGAAGACCTCAGAGAGGTCCCTTTGGTGGTGCAGGAGGTAATACTACCTAGTTGCAGTCTACCACTGGTAGACAGGCATGACATCCACCGCGTTCTGGATCCTTATCTTGTATGAGGCAAAAGCGAAAAGTTACCTGCCATTGAAGGTGGGGAAGGAGACTCATTCGTGCACAGGTTCTTACAGAGATAGAAATTATAGTTCTACTGCCTCTGGGAGAGGAGAAGGAAAGTTACTCATGCCGAGGATCCCCATCAATTAAGGGTATTATGGCATAAAGGAGGAAGGTCAAGATTGCTGAGAAAGTTCTATCCCTGAGGCTCAAGTGCACAGGACATGCTTGAGACTGAAGCTGAAACAGTAGAATTGAGAAACATCTTCTGTCCCCATTACGATGCTTGAACTGAGAAATGAGGAAAAGCAGTCTATGGCTAGAGGCAGGGAGAGAACATAAAGAGACACCCTTTCTGTTGTGCAGCTGTGCAGGGACTGCAGCAAGTTTAGGGTGGAGCAGGAACACTGGAAACTCTCCCCCTTAGTCTAACTCCATGGTAGCCACAGTCCATGTGTGGAGAAATTTGACATCTAAGGTGCACTGAATGTAACTATGGCAACAACAAAACCTAAACTTAGCACCACTATTTATTAGTTTGATTCAACTCCCCAGCCCACCCCCATACACCAATTAACAACCTGACAGAAGAAAGACATCCACATTTCTGGGTATAAATACTATTTACCATAGTCTATAGTGTTCTTTTAATATAGCATTCAATCAAAAATTGTAAGGCATATAAGAAGCAAGAAAAAGAAACTACTGATTGTCAAGAAATAAATCAACCTACAGAACCAGACCCAGAGATGGCTCAGATATTAGAATATTCAGGCAGAGACTTTAAATTAATTATGATTAATATTTTAAAGAATCTAGTGGAAAATGTATGCATGAAGAGATGGGAAATTTTTGCAGACAGAAGCAAAACTATAATTAAGTGTCAAGTAGAAGTGCTAGAAATGAAGGATGTTATGTCAGAGATGAAGAATTCCTTCAATGGCCTTATCAGCTGACTGAATATGAACAGGAGAAAAATCAGTAAATTTTAAGATACAACAATAGAAATTATCCAAACTGAAACAAAAAGGAAAAAAGAGTAAGAAAAGGGCATCCAAAAGCTGTTGGAAAATACAAAATGATATAATAAAAACAAAATTAGAGTCACAGAAGGAGAAAAGAGAGAAGAAGAAGAAATATTAGAAATATTAGAAGACATAATAGCCTATAATTCACTAAAATTAATAAAAGACAATTACAGATCCAAGAAACTTAGAGAAAAACATACCTAGGCATATCCTAGTCAGAGTGCCTGTTGTGGGCCAAATTATGTCCCATGCAAAATTTGTATGCCAAAGTTCTAACCCACAGTCCTCAGAATGTGACCTTATTTGGAGATAAGGCCTTCACAGAGGTAATTAAGTAAAATAAGGTCATTAGGGTGGGCACTAATCCAATACGACTCATGTTCTTATAAGAAGAGGAAATTTGGACACAGATACATGCAGAAAGAAGTCAATGTGAAGACACAGGGGGAGGACGGACATCTACAAGCCAAGGAGAGAGACCTGGAACAGATCCTTGTCTCAAGGCCCTCAGAAGGAGTCAACCCTGCTGACACCTTGGGCTTGTACTTCTACCTACCAGAACTGTGAGACAATAAATTTCTATTGTTTAAGCCACCCAGTCTGTGGTACTTTGTTATGGCAGCCCTAGCAAATTAACACAGTGTTGAAAACCAAGGATAAAGAGATAATCTTGAAGGTAGCTAGAGGAAACAAGATACATCACATAAAAGAAACAAAGAAAAGAATGACAGCGGATTTCTCATTAGAATCTTGGCATGACAGAAAACAATGGGTGCAATGTCTTTAAAGTACTAAAAAAACAAAGCAAAAACCTGTCTTCCAGAATTCTATGTTCAGCAAAAATAGCTTTCAAAAGTAAAGGCAAACAGTTTCAGACAAACAAAAGTTGAGAGAATTCGTTATCAGCAGACGTGTACTACAAGATATGTTAAAGGAACTTCTTCAGTAGAAGAAATATGATATGAGACAAAACTTTAGATCTACACAAAAAGTAAAGAACACTTGAAATGGTAAAAGTGCATGCAAATAGGAAACACTTTTTCTTCTTTTTAATCTCTTTAAAAGACTAAAAAGTCTGACTAAAATAAAAATAGTGAAATTTTAACATATGTAGAAGTAAAATGTATGAGCACAAAGGATGAAAGGGTCAAAATGGAAAGATACGTTGTAGAGTTCTTACTTAAAGTAATATTTGAAGGTGTACTAGGATAAAGAAGACACAAATTACTAATACCAGGAATGAATGAGAGGACATCACTATAGATCCTACAGATATTAAAAAATGATAATAAATTAATATTATGACAAAATTTATGCCAATAAATTTGACAACTTATATGTAATGGACACATTTAATGAAAAACACAAGCTATTAAATCTCACTCAGGAAAAAATAAACTAAATAGCCCTATATCTATAAAGAAAACTGAATTTGTCATCGAAAGCTTCCCTGCAAACAAACTTCAGGTCCAAATAAAATCATTGGGGGATTATACCAAAAACTTAAGGAAGAAATAATACCACTGCTACACAAAACATACAGAAAATTTCAAAGAATCTACAAAAATACTACCAGAATGAAGAAAGGAATTTACCAAGTTGCAGGATACAAGGGTAATATATATAAAACAAAGCAATAATATTTCTATACACTAAATTTCTAATTGCAAATTGAAATTTAAAAAATAATGGCATCAAAAATATGAAGTACTTAGGGAAAAATTTAGCACAATTTGTGCAAAGACTGCACACTGAAATTACAAAATGTTACTGAAGGAAATTAAAGAAGACTTAAATAAATGGAGAGTTCACAGATTGGAACGCAATATTATTAGTTGTCAATTTCCCCAAATTGGTCTATCAAAATCCCAATCAAAATCCCAGTAATATTTTTTACGGAAATTGACAAGATGATTCTAAAATTTATGTGGAAATACAAAAGACCTAGAATAGCAAAACAGTTTTAGAAAAGATCAAGCAAGTTGGAGAACTCATCAAAACAGTGTGCTCTTGGTATACGGGTGGACATATAGATCTATGGAACAGAATAGAGAGAACCAGATACAAAACCACTCAAGGTAAGCTTGTGACTTACTGTCAGCGAAATTCTTCATTTCTTCTTAATGTCTTATTCATCATTACTGTCTTGCATTATAGTTATTTTGTGTGTAAATTCTGTATCCTAAAATGGACTGTGAGATCATGAAGGGTATAGGATATTATTTTATATTTCTTATATTTACCTACAGTGTCTTGGTTTACAATTAAAAATCTGTCTTGTCAGGTTCAAACTCTTTTCCAGAATTCTGATACTTGCTCAGCCTACTTTAATTATCGTGTTGGCATATCATCTGAAATGTAACAGGTGATCAATAAATATTTGTAAAATCAGTAAATGAATAATAAGAATTGAGTCTAATTTCTTGACATAATTTCCACTTTCTTATGTAAAAGGCAAGTGAACCTGCCATCTTCATTAAAACAGTGAATATCAACTAAACAGCACTCTTATCTAACAAAAATTTATTGAGCAACTACTCTCAACCAGACATTGTTTTGAATAGTTGGAGCACAAAGCATTGTGTCACTTCTCATTGTTGTCGTATGTTAGTGAAACAGCCCAATCATTGACTTTACATTGGAAATTTTGTTTCCTTAGAGTTTAAACATTATGCCACTTGGTTTAATGAATACATGTCCATGATTGTTATATCACTTATGGTCTGGATTCCTTCTTGGCTGAAGCACAGCAGACATCCATGAAATCAACAAATAAACAAATAAATAGGTATACGTATATGCATACATATATGGACATATGTATAATCTAGAAGAGGGAAAAAAACAGAATTAAAAAGTTCATTTGTTTATTTCTGCCTAAACTTTTAACAGACTAAAGTTACGCTGAACCTGTGATGAAAATATAAATAAAATTTGATTAAACTACATCTGTGATACCAAGATAATACTGTTTTTTAAATGTAATTGCATTGTTAAAAGTTAATGAAGAATTCAGAAAAGATCTATGTTATCATATTTTTCACATTATTCTCAAAACAGTCTTATTCCCAAATTATCAGGTATGGTTCATATTTGTAAGTGATTTGAGGAATTTAAAGCAAAACAAAGCAAGTATTTGCAAGTATTTACCAACCTGCGATTTCCTGTTAATCTTATCCAAATAATACCTTTTAGAATAACCACAATTTCATTAAAATTTTTCAGTAGGAAAAAAGAGACATTGAGGTTAAATGTGTTTGAAAACCAATTTAAAAATAGATGACAGTGATTCCAGATTAGACATATGAAAAAATATTGTTTTCTAAATTCAGAAAATATATATTCATCAATTTCTATCACAAAATGGATCTACAATTTAAAATTTACCTATTGGAACCTACTTTCAAACATTCGATTCAACAAATATTTACTGAGCATCTATCCTGTGCCAGGAATTGTTCCAGGAATTTGAGACATATCAATGAACAAAACGAAGATTCCAGCCTGTGTGAAGCTTATATTTTAGGAGGAAAGAGAGAAAATTAGCAATAATTAAAGCGTATATATATGTACAAATAAGTTTATCTATATATACATATATACATATACACACATATATTAGAAGGTAAAAGTACTATGAAAAGAGAAAAGTTGGAGCAGGGTGAGGGGCGTGGGTGGGGGGAGGGCTGGGAGTGCTGCTTGCAACCATAAAGAGAATGGTCCTGGGACACTGTCCTGAGAAGGTGCAGGAAGCGGCCGTGCCTAGGTCTGCCGGAAGAGTGGTCCACTCAGAGCCAACTGGTCCAGGCAGAGTGAAGAGCTCTGCAAATGTCCTAACGCAGTGTGGTGCCTGAGTTCTGGAGGGTTTGGGGATGAGGCCCATGTGGCTGAGCAGAGCCAGCAAAGAGAAAAGCGGCAAAAGATGAGGGGAGGGCAGTGGAGGAGGAGAGAGAAGGGAGGGGGGACGTGGAGGAGCCGATCATGTAGAGCCTTTTAGGCCATTGCAAGGACTATAGCTTTTTCTTCCGTGAAGCAGGGAGTCAATAATTCTTCCCTCTTGTATTCAAGGACAATAGTAAGTAGGGACTGCGTAGGGAATGACCTCTCCCTCACTGAATGCCCAGCAGGCCCATCTGCCCCAGATTCTTCAGAAAGCCTCTCTGACCGTCCCAGTCCTCCTCTGGAGCCACAGTATTTCCCCTCTCGGCATCAGGTAACGCTTGATTATCCAGGCACCTGCACAGTTCCCATTACATCTTTGCCTTCTATATTTATTTAGTATTGTCTCAAACTCTCTCTACATTTTATATCTCTTGAAGGTAGTGAGTTTGTTATCCTTCTCAGTACAGCTGCCTTGTGCAAAGAACTCAGTGAATATTTTTTAAATGAATAGGGTCTCGAGTTTATAAAAATGTCAATTTCCGCACTGCGAAAGATATTTTATCTAGAACAAACAACAAATAAAGGCACCATCATCTTGAAATGTGTGCCTACCAAAATGTGTGCCTGTTTAATTTTTTCATTGTTATAAGAAAACATTTTCATGTCATTTCTAATTATTGAACATTTTTGTGAAATGAAAATACTTTGCTAACCAGGTTCCTTTAATCACATTGTTTAATGGGCTGCTAAGTCTCACATTCCATATCCATCCTAGTTCTTCCTTGAAATATAATACTTGCTTTTTAAATAGTTATGCTTTTAGTTAAGATATAAAGTAATATTCTGATACTACGTCTACTATATCTGTCACATGAAGTTTTATATGTTTGACTACTTCATTTTTCTCAATCATATATCTTTTCACAGAGTTTAATATTTTTGTTTTAATGAGAAATGGGTGAAAATCAAATTACCAATATGATTTGTCATTCTACTAGGGTTGCACTGTATTAGGAAATTCAATTACATGTCAATTCTACGTATTCTTCATAGTTTTTCTTACACAACATCCTATATTTGGAGAGTCATTCATGGCCCATTGGGAAAGGTTAGAACTATAATTAGACCTTTTCTCTAGACACTTGAGCGATGGAATGCATGAAGGTTAGTAACAGCTTCCCATTAATTGCTCCCTTGTGGTTTTACAGTAAAGCCGTTAACTTATGTAGTGGGGCTGCTACCCACAGCATCCTTGCACTGACATTTGAAGCAGCGATTAGAATGTCATTGCTTTCCAATACTTCATTGTTATTCAGAGGACACAGTCGATGTCTTTCCTCTCATACTGCAGGGATCACAATTTCAAACACAAAAAAATATCATCTCTGTTTCTTTATCATCGAAATACGGCTTTTGAAAGTGGGTTTGTTCTCGATACAATGTTCATACTGGACTCTGTTCTGCACAGTGTCACTGTCTTGTCTTTCAAACTAATGGGAACAAAGCAGAATCATTCTTTATGTGCAAAGCAGTGTACCCCAAGGGCAAAACATCTATCAGTATGAAAAACAGTCAAGTAACAACCAAGAAATTGTGTTTTGTGGAAGCTCATGGGTTTGATTGTATGTTTGAGCCAGCACAGTGCCATGTTAGTTTTCTCAAATCTTTGAACTTAGGAGTTTCTTATTCAAATGTCTTTCTTATGATTTCTACTGCCTGAATTCAACTATTCGGTGTGTCCTGTCAGTACTTGCCTGTAACTCAACTAAGACTGAGATTTACTGTGCTACAGAGCACAATTATCTTCCTGTCTCAGAAATAAATTACCACTCCAAAATCCTTTTCTTTCTTCATCCCATTCATTCATTTAAAAAATATTCTTCACCAGGAATAGAATGAGGGCATCAAGTTGTAATGAAGGATGCAACGTAGCTCCCCCTCCTCTTTTTTCTTTCCTTACTCCCTTTTAATGTATGTGTATGAGTGTGTGTGTGCATGAGTGTGTGTAGTGCATGTATATATACGTATATGATTTGATTTATTTCATTTAACTCTCTTCATATTTCAGATTCTATAGAGTGAGGTGCCCTGATATCATTTCTGTTCTTATCTTCAAGGCCATTTTAGACATTTTCTTAAAAAAAAAAGAAAAAACTTTTTATATGTGCTGCAACTTAATGTAGATATCTGATATGTTGCATTCTCGTGAAAAAAATTACTTTTCTGCCACCAGAAGTGGCTGAAGAGTAGCTGCAAAATTGAAATGATCATCCTGGAACTCTGTAGTGCAGGGAAGTTAGAAGGATTATTAAACAACTGAAAAACCAGACTGAAGGGGAAAGGTTCCAGAAGTGAGATTATTGAGGGCATAGAAGAGAAGCAGGAATGGAGATTATATTCAAGTGTCTGAAAAGTTAGAATTCAGAGCTTTTACAAAGTTCACAGTCTTCACAGGCTATAGACAAAAGAAAATGGACATGGAGTTCTTAGACTGATATAAAATTTTTCCCATAGGTCAAGATATAAAGTGTGGAAATTTTAAATGTAATTAATGACATTTTGAAGAAAATGCTTGGTTGAAATTATTTTAAAAACATGCCTCATGGTTGTAAGGTAAACAAAATTAATTCCTTTAGTCATGAATATATCTTTTATTAGCTGTCACTGTTAGCGTTCATGGAAGAAGGTTGATTTTAGACTTCCTGGGACGAAGAGATGGGGTTGTGGATGAACCTTACTGGCCTGGGAATATGGACATATATGTTGCAAACTACTCCCTATAAAATAGAGAATGAAGGGTCCTCTCAGAGGAGTGTAAATAGTTGGGTAAAGGGGACAAGTGTGCCATCTAGAAGGTGTAGGTCAAAGAGGATTGATTATTGGGGAAGGCTGGACCATCAACAGATCAAGGTGGGGGTGGGGGTTGAGAGAGTTTTAAAAGGTGTGAAATGATGTGCCTGCCTGGTGGCGCAAGTGGTTAAGCGAGCGTGCTCCGCTTCGGTGGCTGGGGGTTCACGGGTTCGGATCCCGGGCACGCACTGATGCACCGCGTGTCACACCAAGCTGTGGTGGTGTCCCATATAAAGTAGAGGAAGATGTGCACAGATGTTAGCTCAGGGCCAGTCTTCCTCAGCAAAAAAAAAAAAAATAGTAATAAGAGGAGGATCAGCATTGGATGTTAGCTCAGGGCTGATCTTCCTCACCAAAAAAAAAAAAAAATGGTGTGAAATGAAAATGGGCAAGAGAGTCTAAGAGCCTGAGGAATCCTGGGGCATTGCATTAATTTCTCGTCAGTGCTCCGAATTTGTGCAAATGATGCAATAGGAGAATGGAGCCTTATGTACACAAACACATTCTTAAGGAAAAATGCAAGATGGATTAACGTTGAAAGTACAGACTCTTGAAGTGAATATTCCAAAGTGAGGGCTCAGTGGGTGTGAAAAAACCAGTCTAGAAATTAGGGTAGTCATTGCACGCTTCAGGCCCCTTTGATCTTCAGAACTTGAGAGAATATCTCTTATTTCTCACATGAAAGGGTATATTCTGATGACGAAATGATATATAAGAAGTATTTGAGGTTGCATGTGAAGTGTTAACATTCCTTCATTCAATGTGTATTTAGTGAGTGCCTTCTCTGAGTGCAGAGCACTCTTCTACGTGCTTGGTATTCACCAATGAACAAAGAAGACAAAGATTTCTGCCCACCTGGAGCTGATGTTTGAGTGTGGGGTGCATACAGTAACCAGTAAGCCAGTAATGAATGGATAAATTGCATCGTATTTAGAAAGTAATGAGTGATATTGAAAACGGAAAAGTAGAACATGATGAGGGGGATGAGCAGCGCCGGGTGGTGGTTCAGACTGCTGTATTCAACAAGGTGCAATCTGAACAAGGACTTACAAGAGGTGGGGGAGGCTAGTTACATGGACATTTATGGCAAGAACATTCTAGGCAGAGGGAACAGCCAGCACAAGGGCTTTAAGACAGCAGTCTCTTTGAAGACCCACAAGGTAGGTGTGCTGGTTGCCAAATGCGCTAAAGGAGGAAAAGTGAGAGACAGTGCTAGAGATATAGGTGCTTTCTCAAAAGTTTGGAGCCATATCAATCTTTCAGCTATTGAACTCGCAGAGAGAGAGAAACATTCAGAGAATTAAAAGTTTAAAACAAAAATATGCACTGTTAAACCACAACATTGTTTTTTAAAAAATCAGAAATACCAACTAGTGTTATGATACAGTTTATTCTAAAAAAGGTATGAAAATAAAACATTTTTTAGATTCTAACAAGAAATTGAATTGAGATGCAGCCCTGGACTTTTTATGTTGCTTTTCATTGGGTTACACAGAAATGATAGTTATTGGTTATTGGTTACACACCAACAGTTTTGCCTACCTCATACTTAAATTCTGGATTTGACATTCAGTTCCCTAGCTTATCAAAAAAATATTTTTAGCCTTTAACTTAGCTATCTACCACAACTCATTTTACTGTACTTTCATTGATAAAGTCACTTGGCTATAATTTCCCTCTTGGATGCGTAGAAATGCAACTTTATTTTCTACAATTGAATTCAATTTGCTGTTGAATCACCATTTATTATTATTATTATTCCTGACAGCTGCAAAAAACATAAAATTTTTAAAAATACCATAATCCTACACTTTCAATCTCTTACATAAATATTTGAATTCAGGCCTCTTCCCTCTCTTCTTTCTCCCAAAGAGCAGGTGAGGCTAATCTACTGCCTCTGCTCACCTCATATCCTGTGCTGTCCTCATCACTTCTGGTTTAACTTGTGGCCAGTTATCTCCTCTTAGGAGCCCATTCATCTCCCCGCGCTGACCAGGCCTCCATGTCGGCTCTTGTTGAGGGTGCTCCCCACCAAGGAGCAGTTGGGAAGAAGCCACCTCGCTCCTGGGATTTGGGTTTTATTTTCCATCCCACCACCATCCTGGGATTTCAAGTCCAAGGAGGAGCAAGGAGAAGCCCCACACCCACATCACAAATCACAACTCTCTTGCCTCCTTTTCTTTCCCATCATCTTATTCCCACCAGTTTTGCCCCGGACCCAGCCCAGAACGGATTTTTTTTATCTCCTCATAGGACACATGATGCTGCAAGTACTTTGCCATCCAGTATCTTCCTTAATCTATATTAGTAGAAAAACATTGTTCTCTTGGGTTGCCAGCTTCTGGTTCTTGATATTTAAAGAGAAGTTTCTGGAATTTATCTCTCTGAAGTTTGGGCTCTTGCAAATAAAATCTTTGGCTATCACAACCACTGCAGCTGAAATAATTTTTAATGCTCATTTTGCAATTCAACCTTGAAATTGTCATCACTCAGCCTCTGGATGCTTCAACCTCAGTGGATGGGGGCCTATGAAGCAGCAGGACAAAACATAACCAATTTTCCATATTTCTCTGAATGCTTTGTTTATTGTCAGTGCTTGACAATAAATACTTGTTGCACTGAGATATATTTCTAAATGCTGAAAGGCAAATCACCTTACATTTAATCTAAGAGAGTTGAATATTCTTGCACAAATAGGTTACCTTATTTTGCTTCTCCAAATCATTCTGAAATGAAACATTTGCAAAGATATAACTCTTGACTGTAAATGCTTAATGAGGACAGGTAACGTGGTCTTATCGGCTCTTGGTTAAACTATCCAATGGTCTATACACCAGAGTTGCAAAACAAATTACTTCTTTCAAGCCAATGAGATGGGAAAAGAAGTGTAGGCTGGAGAAGTGGGCAAACAGGCTAGAATCCCATTTTCTCATTAAAAGCTCTAAAATTCTAGAAAATTGTTACTAAGTTTCAGTTTGATCATTTCTAAAATCAGGATATAATATCAATTTTGTGTACTGTTTGTGAGATTACCTAGATAATATATTTCAAAGTTCTTTGTAAACATTTTATAATACACTATTAGGTAATACTTTAAAAAAATCAGGTTAGGATTTATGTCATTTCAGATGTGAGCTGCACACTAAAGCCTTGGGAATTGTCTGTTTTGAAAGGACTTCAGTCCATATCAATTGAGGATCTACTGTGTCTTCAGTACTCTGCAGTGTGTCAACACAAAGGCATACCATAAAACATTGGTTTTTTCCCTCTTGTACACAAATAGTATTTTTAGACCATAATAACTGAAAAAGGAAAAATGAACAGTGTACAAATAGCCTAGTCTAGAAAAAAGTGTTAATTTGTTTGTATTTGAGTCATAGAAATTGTATATCAATTAATAGGCAGGTGAAGTAATATTGATTTCTTTTTAAAATCCTTTATGAAAATCTGATGGCTTTCATAAAATGTGTTTCTGTCTCACTTATTGAGTATATAAACTATTTAAATAATTTATCTAGAATAAGTTGGAACAAGTACTCTAAAATAATTATAGTATATATTTCTTGGTTCAAGTTCATTGAACAACTGAATGTTTTAGTAACTTGCTGAGTGAACAAAGAAGGGTGTGATAGTTAAACTCCGATCTTTGCTTTCAAAAGAAGAGATTGATATAATATTTTGCCCAACGTCATATCCTTTTTCCTATTTTGTATTACAGAATTTTCATGTGACCTTTAATTGTAAAGTTAGATAGCAGTTTTGAGAAATACTGTTTTAATAAAATAATTTTAAATTCAGCACATGCGCTAGTTTAAAAATAATTACACCTCACTGAAGGTGCAAAATTAAAAGCAAAAATTTACCTCCATCCCACCCCTTCCCAAGTTCACTTTCCAGAGGTAATTATGCTTTTTATTATGTATTTAGCTCTTCTGTTGAATACAAACATAATTCTAAAGTGCTTATGTGTCTTTCTTTTTCATTGAGGTATAATTGACATGTAACATTGTATTCATTTTAGGTGTACAATGTAATGATTTGATATTTGTATATATTGTGAAATGGTTACCACAATAAGTTTAGTTAACATCTGTCACCATACATAATTACAAATTTTTTTTCTTGTGATGAGAACTTTTAAGATCTTCTCTCTTAGCAATTTTCAAATATACAATACAGTATTGTTAGCTATAGTGACTATTCTGTACATTACATCTCCAGGACTTATTAATCTTATAACTGAAAGTTTGTATCTTTTGACCTTCACCCATATCACCCACTTCCCCAACCCCCAGCTCTGGGAACCACCTATCTGTTTTCTCTGTCTGAGGTTGTTTTTTTTAGATTCCACATATAAATAATATCATACAGTATTTGTCTTTCTCCGTCTGACTTATTTCACTTAGCATAATGCCCTCAGGGTCCGCCCAAGTTGTTGCAAATGACAGGATTTCCTTCTTTTTTACGGTGGAATAATATTTCATTGTATATATACCACATTTTCTTTATCCATTCAGCCATCCATGGATATAAATTTGTTTCCCTGTCTCGGCTATTATGAATAAGGCTGCAGTGAACATGGGGGTGCAGATGTCTTGCCTCTATTTCTTGATTAATCAATTTTAGATACTTATTCTATCTCCCACCTCCTTTACTAACCTATCACTTAGAGATTTTCCTAATTAGCCCATTGTTGTTTTTTAAATACTTCTGGTGATTATCTTCATCACTTTAAATAATGTACTATTTCTTTATCTATCTGGATTAAATAGACATTATTGACTCTTACCATGCTGAGGACACTACTAAAATTACCCCCTGTCCACCACTTTTCTCTACCCTCCTCCCACACCTCTGTCAGCTATGCCATTGGTTTTTTTTACCTCATGGAGGTTTGTCACCTCTACACTTCATTCTGTATAATTAAGTCCCCTATGCTATTTTTGCAGTGGTTCTAAACCCTGGCTTCATGTTAATCACTTAGGGGTGTTAAAAAAAAATTTGTTGCCAAGCTTCAGCCCAAACCAATTAAATCAGGACCTCTAGTGTTGAGCCTGTGAATTACTATTTTTCATAAGATACCTCAGCGCTGCTAGGGCACCACCAATATTAAGTACTGCACGTATATTGGTTAGTCTAAAAATTGAAAACCAATAAGCAGTATTTACAATATTATGATTATACAAAATATTATTAACTAAAATACCAAATGTGTGTGTGTGTGTTTGTGTGTGTGTGATTATACCCTAGAACAGGAAACATATTCTTATTACACTCTTCTTATGTGGCACAAATCCTGTGTGATGCACCATATCAAGTGTCAAGTTCAAGTTCAAATGGATTCTCTTCTCTTGAATTTCATCAATTAAGTAAAGTCTGGCCATAATATATTTTGAGTTATATTTATTTCATGGTTTATTGTTTCTTCTCACTTCCAGAGTTTTTAATTCCTTCTTTTTCTATTGACAGAAGAAGTACATACTTTGTTACAGTTTGAAAATATTCCAAGTTCTTAGTCATACAAATTGGAGAATGTAATCCACCTACTTCTTGAATTCATTATTTGTGCAATTTTTATTTTCAGAAAGGATAAACGTGATGTAAATTTTTAACTTTTTCTTTACTTTCAAAATTATTTAGAGGTTCCCATAGTTTTCTTCATTCAAATCATTTTTTCTTAGACCTTTTTGGAAATTTCATCTTATTGAAATGTTTCCATTTACTCCATTTCACCTCTAAATAGTCTAACACCAACTAGATATACTGCAATTCAATCCTGACTCTAACTACCTAGAGTTAGCACAGACCCCAGAGGTTAAGGACTAAGCCCTCCACAACACTTCCTTTGCTTCAGACACCAGCCACACCTCTCAGGGTATCCCCAAGCCTCCCACACTTCTGAACGACTGGCTACAAGTTTGAGGGTTCTCATGATCCCCTCGGGTTTGATAATTTGCTAGAATGACTCACAGAACTTAAGAAAGTGCTATATTTATGATTCCAACTTTGTTATAAAGGATACAGGTATTGCAAGGTCTGGGCAGGATCACAGAGCTCTGTGCCCTTTCCTTGTTGAATCAGGGTGTGTCACTCTCCCAGCACATCAATGTGTTCACCAACCAGGAAGCTCCGCTGAGGTTCCTCATCCAGAGTTTTATTGGTGTTTTTTATGTAGGCGTGATTGATTAAATCATTGGCCACACAATTGAACTCACTCTCCAGTGCCTCTATCTCTCCCCAGAGATCAGGAAGCTGAATGCCCCAACCCTCTTATCAGGTGGCTGGTCTTTCTGATGACCAGTCCCCCTTCTGAAGCTATCTAGGGACCCACTATGAGTCAGCTCATTAGCATAATAAAGATACTCTTATTCCTCAGGACATTTCAAGGGTTTTTGAAGCTCCATGCCAGGAGCTCAGGACAAAGACCAGATAGATTATTTATTACATGACACCATTTAACACGATTGGGGGGTGGTAAAGAGGAGGGAGAACAGTGTGTGCCTGGAAATAGGAGTCCTGCCTGATTTTGTGCTATGAGGAGTTATGGTGGCATTGTCCCCATAGAATTGTGTATTCCCCTATAGTATAATTTATTAGAGTGAGATGTTTACTATCTAATATCTTTACCCTCTTACTATTCTTTCAAAAGTTTTCTAGTGGTTCCTGTAGCTGGGCATGGAACATAATCCTACTTCCATGAGACACTCCCTCCCCTCCTCACCAGATTAAGTTTTTGAAATTAACTAGACAGTTCTGACTTTAGTAGGGAAAATTTTTTGGTATTTTAACACACACAATTTATAATGACAGGAATATACTTATACATATCAGCCAATAATAATAATTATTATTATATAAATAATATAATATATTATTGTATTATATAAAGTAATATATAACAATAATTATACATGTAATACTATATAATATAATAATAATCATTATATTATAATAACTAACATTTACTGAGGGCTTACTATGAGAGTTTCTTTATGTGCTATGCTTCATATGTAGTATTTCATTTACTCTTTACAACAAACCCATGAGGTAGGTACTAATATTATTTGCACTTCACAGAAACTGAGATCTAGAGATGTTAAGTAAGTTGTTCACGTTCATACAGCAAATGGTAGCATTAGAACTTGAACCTAGGCCTGTTTGACTTCAAAACATGCTCTTAACTGCTATAATATATTGGTTGTTTTTCTCTTTGGTGTTTGGGCTACCTGACAAAGTGAGGACTCAGATAATAAGGCATTCTGAAGACATTTCAAGGATATATAATGAGATTTTTTAAGACTATTTCAATGGATAGCACCATTCTATCATTCTCTTGAAGCAACCTTAACACATAATTATTGTTAGTTATTTGGTCTCATTTTAAAGAAAGAATAAATGTGTCCATCATTTTTATGTCTGTGCTGTAGACTTTCCTTGATAAAACCTTCAGTGACGACTTTGGCGACATTTAGCGGTTGTTGTGTTTATTATCTAGAATTCACGTATCCTACATTTTTAAAAAGTCAGAGTTGTGAGGATAGAGCAAGTGTGCAGCTCATCAGAACAACTCTTTGGTGCTGCAGGCAATTTGTATATATCTAACTGGAGAGCTGTTATCATGAAACATCTTACTGAATTTGAAAAGGTTAGGGGTTTGGGGGGGTTATCACACACAGCTTCTTCATCTTGCCTGAGGTCATGTAATTTGTGCCCATATAGAACAAGGAATAGAACAGAGGGAAAATGGTTCCATGCGCTTGCTGGTTCACAATGGTGGGCATTTGATTTATTCAATCTTTGTACTTTTGTTCAGTGGGGGTCGTGTTATCAGAGTGCTGCCAACCGGCTGTGTTTTAGAGGTGTTACAGTATCAGCCTGGGTCGCATTTTCTGTATCCCTTTTATAATCTGCCCAGCTTCTGAGAAATTATTGCCATTTCCTTCTTCCTACAATCAAAATGTCAGTGCCTCCCACCAAATAGGTTTTTCTCCTTGACTATGAACAAGTAGACCCATAAAAAAGCTCGTGTGAATCAAGTTTATAGCGACAGAGCGGTGGCCTGATTTTACATAAAAATACAAGAGCCATTTTTTTTTAGTAGATAAAAACAACCCTTTCAAAGGGAAGAGCCAAGTGTTTTACTCCATCGACAGATCCCTTAACTACAACTTCAAGTGGATACAGAGCAATCTCTTTGTGCCAAGTAGGAAAATCTTTTTATCATAAGGAGTATCAGGTTCTAAACAATTGTGTGCAGATCCTCCGTAGCATTTGTGAATGTCATCATCCAGCATAAATGCCATTTTAATTCCTTTTAGACACAGCTCTGCTCCCGTCTTTTTAATTTTGTCTCCCTTGCCTGTGAGTGAATCTGCGGCCAGTGGAGAGAAACTGAGCGGAGCCTCTTTGCGGTTCTCCTGGCTGCGTGGATGCTTAGCCTGGAGAGAGCCCTCACACAGCCGCAAGGTTTAGAAATACCTTGGCCACCTTAAAGGAAGAGGATTGCAAGAAACTGGCAGACACTATTCAAATATATTTAGGGTGCTTGGAACCCAATTAGAGTAGTGGAAGCTAGGCAATTTAATGAAAAGATTGGATTCAGTCTGCTTGCTTTTCCAGTCATTAAATTTTAGTGAGCCCCTGCTCTCACTCTGCTAAGACTTTTTTTTTTTTTTTTTTGGGAAAGGATGAACGACTTATTCTTTTCCTGTGGCTGCCCACAAGGTGTTCAAAATGCCAAAAATAAAATCAGTCCTGCACTTGATAAGAGGATCTGAAGGTGCCTGGCCAGGAGGAAGACCTGATATTCTTACTAAATTCTTGTCCACTGACATCACTATGTCCTCGTGAAATAGGTAAAATGCTTCTATATTCTCAAGTTGGAAACTCACATGCAGAAAAAGTTTAAAAATAGTCATAATCAAGGCATATTTCTTTTACTTGGTATAAATTTTCTACTTGAACACAATTAGTATTTTAAAGTTCTAAGCAAAATGTTATTCTCACTTTTAATCTCATCTATTAGTCTCCCCGTGCCTTATGGTATTAATGTTAATTTTTATGCATAATATGAATTTAATGCTCTGATGTGTGAATTTTTAATGATGTAAGTTAAAGAGTGGCCTATTCAGGAGTTGACAGATGCATACAAACTTGTGCAGGACAATCATGGTGCTTCTAAGAGTGAGAATTTGATTATGAACATAGGAAGAACTTAGAAGTAAAAAGACCAAATTCCCAGGAGCTCGCCTCTCTTGAAATAAATACCTGTCATTGGGTGGTGGTTAATCTAGTGATGCTTCTCTTGATCCTGAGCTAGGTAGCTACCTTACTGCTGACTCCAGTCTCAAACTTGAATTTACCCAGGTTCCCAACACTCTCTTATGCCCACATACACATAAACACAGTTAAAGACCATGTAGGCTGGTTGAAACTGACTGAACAATTTACAAATTAATGATTTAGTCCATGTTTAAACTTCCAGCTAACGAGGTAATCGTTTATTTACCTAACAAGTTGTAGTTTGATTACAGGCCATTATTGGCCATTAAAAAGTGAAACTGTGTGCATAACCAAACTAGGTTTGTATCTTATGTTCAATTTCACATCAAGGAGGCACTTTCCAAGTTAACAACTCTCATTAACATATAAAGTAGATTTTGTATAAACTAACATTTAAGTATAGAAAAACTCATGTGCTTACTTATTGTTCTTTTTAATACATAATCTGGTCTACAGAATGACATCATGAAAATAATGGAGACTCTGGAATGAGAAGATCAGGATTCTTGTCCTAGTACTGCCAATGTATAGGCTATATGATCTTGGGCAAATTAATCAACCTCTCTGAACTACACAGGCCATACTATGAACTAATAATACTTGAACTATGTGCTTTATAGGATTTCAGTGAGCATCGACAAAGACTGCAAACTCCTGGAGAACAAGTATAACAACTTAAACAGTCAATAATAACAAATAATAAGCACTCAATAAACGTATAGTGAATTGATGAATATATGAATGGATAAATGAGTAAATCAATCAATGAAGCGGGAAAATGAGAGATCCTTTTTTAAAATTTAATTCACATTTTGTCTTTAACTTATAAAATGCATACATATCCTTGGTGCCATAGTTACTTGAAAAAAGTCTAATTAGGTAGAATGGTAGTCAACCAGTGGTTCCCAATTTTGGTTATATATAGAATCACTGAGGCAACTTTCTAAAAGTACAGAATCCTCATCCCAAGCCCACAAAATCTAATTTAGTGAGTCCAAGGTGGGTCCTAGGAATCTGTTTTTACCAAGGGCCTTGGTTGATTTTTATACAATAATATTAGTCTAAAAACCAGTGCTGGGAACTACTCTAAGATTTCTTTTGAGTTCCTTAATATATTTATTAAATTTAACAAACACATATATGACATATGGGTCAGGCACTGTTCTGAGAGCTTTAAAAATATTAAGTCATCAGTCCTCATAACCACCCTGTGAAGTAGGTGCCATGATCATCACCCCCATTTTACACATGAAGAGACTGTGGCACAGGGAGAGTACATACCGTGCCTAATTTTGCACAGCTAGAAGGCAGCAAAGCAGGCATTGGAACTGAAACAGTCACACTCCAGAGTCCTGTGCTAAGCCTGTACTATCCTACTTCTATTGTGTTGCTGTCTTGTAATCTTGAACAGTTTGTAAAAATCCTTTTCCTAATTTGAACAAGCTTAAAAGAAATCGTTTTGAATCGTGCAACTTTTGTCGAGCTCCTCCAGGTATTGGGCCTTATTCTAGCTGTGGGGTGTACCAAGATGAATACGACTGTACCTTCACTTCAGAGACCGTACAGGTTAATCAAGGATCTAGAGATGGAAGCTGTCGCCACCACTGACCTAGGACCATGGTATCCTAGGTTGTTTTTCCCAGGAAGCAGAGACTGAGACAAGGCTTTGCATGCAGGGAGTTTATTTTGGGCAGTGATCCCAGGGAACTCTGGGGGTCTGGGAGGTGGGTAACAGAGAAGGAGGGACGAACAAAACAAGAGTATGCCACTGAGCTGGTCACCACTGCAGACTACTGAGACTCCATCCCACCGGGATGCTCTTGATTCTGAACCCAGTGGCTCGCCTCCTGGTGAGTTAAATAAGACTCTACACCAGTGGAAGTTGTCTCACAAAGTAAAGTGTATTTGCAGCAAATAGGAGGCCATGAGGGATCATTTCCAAAGTCATGGTGTCCCCAAACAAAGGAAAGCAGGAACTTTTATTTGGTTGGGGAATGAATATACAAAACGGAGAGGCCGGTATTCGCTTGCACAGGCTCAGTTGGAGAACATGCTTCCACATAAAGAGGCCTAAGCTCCTCCTGGAGAGATCTTTGCATTAAAGATAAGGCAAAGGTCATGGGCATAGCTCTTGTGGTGAGGCTTGATCAGTTTCCGGATGGCTGGTGGTTATATCCTGGCTTGGTCAGTTTCAGGATGGCTGCTGGTTACATCTTCTTAACACACCAAAGGAAAAGAAGCAACCTGGAAAAACAGTTAATTGCTTCCAAACCCACCTTTGAGTTTCTGGAGGCACCCAGTCGGTGACACTCTGAGGATCGATATGGAGAGCATCTTTGAGGGTTGGCAGAGGAGAGAATTTAATGCATTGGCTTCTGTTCCCATTCGTTAAGGGTTATCCCAAGGGGTATATACTGTCCTCACACTTCCATGTTTGTGCGTGCATCAGAATGGCTGAATGGTTCCACAGGTGCCACAGGTAGAGTGAAAAAGTGGGCAGCAGAGCCTTACTACTTAATATGTGGTCCAGAGTCCTGCAGCATCTGTGTCCCTTAAGAGTGTGTTAGAAGTGCAGAATCTCAGCCTCATCCCAGAACGGATGAAGCAGAATCTACTTTTTAAGAAGATCTCCAGGTGATTTATATGCATTTAAAAGTTTGAGAAGCACTGGCTCGGAGGATGTGAGCTGGGGCTCTAGAAGTGTCTGATATTTGCAGCCTACAAGGCCACCTATGATCTGGCTCCTCCCTCCTTCCCCTCGCTGCTTTCTTGCTGCCTCTGGTAGGGCTAACTGTTCTCCAGCTGTACAAGTCTTCCTGTGGTACTACAGCCTGTCAAGTTCTTCCCTCCCTCAGGAACTTTATATATACTGTCTACCCTGCCCGCGGTGTCCTCCCCCTGCCCTTCACATACCCAGCTCTTTTTTATCCTTTGGGTTTCAGTTTATAGAGGTTTTCCTTGTACAAGCCATGTAAATTGGGATCCGCGCTGTTTACCCCCGGCCCTCCGTATTCGCGGTTCTGCATCCGCGGATTCAACCAACCACAGATCATATACTATGTTTATGATCCGTGTTGTTGGTTGAATGGTCGGAGGCAGAACCTGCTGACTAAGGGACTTGAGAATCTGCAGATTTTGGTATCTGTGGGGGTCCTGGAACCAATCTTCTGCATATACCAAGGGACAACTGTATTTGCTATCTCAGCAATTGGTTTTAATCATTTCCTTCCTAGCACAATTTGTAACGTTGCATATTTTTTTACTTGTTTATTATCTGTATCTCATGCTAGATTATAGACATTCCATAAGGGTAGGAACTGCAAATGAGGGTTCCCCATTGCTTCCTCAATGTCTACCTGTTGATACATAGCGGAACACAATATATGTTGTTGAATGAATGACTAAAAAGTAGAAAAGAAGACAGGTTTTAAACTAAATAGACATGCTGAAATTTTGGTTCCATTAGTAACTCCGTGAATTGGGTAATCTTCACTAATCTCTTATGGTCTCAGGTTTTTGCCATCTGTAAAATGGAGATAATACATACACACTTCATGGAATGATTGTGAAGATGAGTGCCTTTAGAACTCTATGTCCTCTGGAGTTGTCTTTGGTTTAGATAATTTTACGATGTTTTAGAAGCTGTAGGATATTTGCTAGCAACATAGAAATAAACAATATGATGTCTCAGGCAAAGTTCAAATGAGTAGTCGTGCCAAAGAATTATATGGGTTAAAAAACTTTCTCCCCATTGACTCATTTTCCAAAATCCACCTCCACATCAACCTTCTACTACCACAATAACCTACACCCCATCAAAAAAAACTAGAATGTTATGATGGGAAACAGAAGTGAGCTTATAATTGGAAAATTTGCATCCAATTTTAAGGTCACTTAATCTGGTGACTTTGTATGGACTCTTGATATATTTTGGTATATCGGAGAGTACTTACCCATTCCCACTGGGAGAGTCTTCTATTGGAGCTGCTGGTATCTTGGCATCAAGGATATTTCCTAGAGTCCTGTGTCCTCCCCGATGTTTAACATCAATAAATTAGACTCTTCTCTAGGAAAGGTGAGATATACCTGCTATAATTATTTAACAACTCAAATCACAGAAGAAGGGATTTAGATTTCCTTAGAAGGTCCTGTTCAGGCCCTGCATTGTCCAGGTATACCAAAAAAAATATGTGTGTATATATAAATACACATATATTTATATTCATATACAGAAAGAGAAGAGAAAGAGAGAGAGATACAGGTTAAGGTGAATTTTGTTTCCATTCTGATTTCAGAACTCTGTTCTAGATTCTAGAAAGTGCCCTTTAAGCCCACTTATATTCTGATCGAGTATTTCTCTTTCATGTCTCACTAACTGTACATAGCACAATGACTGGCTCATGAGAGGTGCTGAAATAATTTAAAATAGTATTACATGCCTAAACAGAAATATTGATGGGGAGGAGTAGAAAGTACAATGGATGCACAAAGAAGTAAGTAAGGAGCAAGTCTGCCTTAAGTGTGAGAGGGTTTTGGGAAAGTTTCATGGAAGAGGAGGTATAGAAGTTGGTCAAGATATCTAAGAGTTTGCCAGTTGGAGAAGAAATTAAAGACATTTCAGGCTGAGGGAACAGTAAGGAGCATGTGGGCACATGGTACATTCAGGGGTGACTTCAATTCAGGCGTTCATTCAGTCAATGTTGGAATCATAAGGCAAAGAATAAGAGAAAACCTTGCCTCTGCCTTGGCGGGGGTCACAGCCCAAGTGGTAGCTGCAAAGAGCAAAATTTGCTCTGTGTATGAGTTTGGATGTTTTCCTGAAATCAATGTGTGTGTGTAGGAGGGTGGAGGGCACAAGAGGGGATGGACATTCACATGGAGGTTGAAAGTAAACACATCAGTTGAGAGGTTCTTATTATCCAAGTAAGAAAAATTAAGTTTGGAGTGAAGAGTTTTTTTTGAGACACTATCAGTCAGTCCCCACTATTGACCATTTTTTTCCATAAAAACTAAATCCAGCCAGCCTTGACGAACTAGTGGTTAAAGTTCCACACGTTTCACTTCGGCAGCCTGGATTCAGTTCCCGGGTGCAGAACCACACCACTCATCTGTCAGTAGCCACGCTGTGGTGGCAGCTCGCACAGAAGTACTAGAAGGACTTACACCTAGAATATACAACTGTGTATTGGGGCCTTGGGGAGAAAAAAAAAAGAGAGAGGAAGATTGGCATCAGATGTTAGCTCAGAGTGAATCTTTCCCAGCAAAAAAATAAATAAATAAATTGACTTATATCTTCCTACTTGTTCTTTCACGGAAGGGAAATGGGGGGAAATATGCATACACACACAAACACACAGCCACAAGACACAATTTGTGCCCTCAAGATTTTCACACTTTCATACATGAAATTAATAATTTTATATAAACTGTGACAGTGACAATAACATTTAAATATGAATTAAAATGTTTACAAATTGACCTGAGACTAGTACTGACCAGAGAGTTCATACTGATTAAAGTGATTCAATTCTGAATAAACTACTTTATAAGCAAATATAAAAGCTACTGGCCCACACGTATGCTTTATTTTCCCCTGGTTACTGGAGAGTTATGCTCACCCATAGCTATCTAAACCAGGATACTTTGCCAGATGAGAATTTAATGTAAATGTGAAGCACACTCTGAAACAATGATTTAGTTAGCATGCAGTTACATTTTGACTTGGATTTACCATTTTTATTATAGACTTTTTAAATTAAAATTTTATCACAGATTCAATAGAGAAGGGGGAACAGGCTAGGAGAGATGTTTTCCAAGTAGTTCACATGTGAGCTCACAAGCTCCTTACTCGTTAGGACAGAAAATTCAAACTCCTGACTACATTCACTGACAATGGCTAATGCCTTGACTATGTTGGCTTATCCTCAAATTCAACTACTGTATGTGATGCAGCCAGGGCCTATTGGGTACCTGGACTGGTTCCTTCACAGCAACTCTGTGCACTAGCTAGTACCACCCCTATTTTGCAGACAAGAAGTCTAACTCTGACAGATATAAGACTTCTTATAATAATAGAAATGATGTCAGAGTGAATATGAACTGTGAGCTCCAAGTCCAGCCCTCTTCTGCTGGATTGCTCTGACCTTTCAAATCAAGGTCATTAATCACTACCACTTTCTCTGTAAACTCAACATGCCCAGAAATATTAGTAGGTTGGGGAAAAAATTAGATAAATAATCAAAAGAAAGTTAAAACATTTTGAAATAGTTTTCTCTGAGATCTTAGATCTTACATTAAAAGTGAATAATAAATCCATAAATGAAACTACTAGTTTTTACCAACTTGATTGTAGCTGTGAGTTTATATAGGACAATTATATTATTATAGATTTCACCTCTTAACGTTATTTAGAGAATATTTTATCTGTTTATCCTCAGACCGCCTGCTGGGAAAAAGTTGGTAGTATGATTTTGAATTTCACAGTGAGGAAACTGATATTAGTAGAGCACGTATTGCATGAAGGAGCAAGGTTGTAGCTTGACTCACAGCTGTGAGAACGTGCTACCTGATGAACTGTACTTGTCACTCTGTAAATTACTCCAGTCTTCACTTCTGTCCATCTGGAGTCTTTTAGGAATAATATATTCAATTAGATGACGTTAAATCAAATAAAATTCTTCGCACTTGTCATGCAAGTTATTTATAATTTTTTATTCAAGTAATTTATCGGTCACTATAAAATAATTCTAGCATGTATTTCTTAGTCTATGGTAGTCCCATTGATAGTCTTATACTGGCACAGTATGGAATTATGGTTGTCTATTAAAAAAAAGATAGGCCCTCTGTGTTTTTGTTACTTAGCCATCTATTTAGTGTGTGTATATATACAGATTTTTTTTTCTGATGCGTGTTCTATTGCTCAATTAATCTCTTTTAATCAAATATGTTTGATTTTCTACATGCTGCCTTTTATGGCTGCCTGAATATAATATTTTTTTATAGTAAGTAAAGGAAGTAGACCTAGAGCTTTCTTGTTTCAATATTTCTCTATTTTCACAACTGTTTGTATTTTATTTCCAAGAGAAAATTTAACTCTTTCCTTTTTTATTTACTTTCTTTCAACCTCATTATTGATGTAAATGTAGTTTCCACATTCTCATTTATTAGCATTCTGACACCTAAAAGGAAAGGCCAAGCAAAGCTCTGCAAATGGCTAGCTTTTCCGTCTTCATATTTATTGAATAATGCTGACCCAGGCCCTGAGTCAGCAGGGTAGACATTAAGCTATTTTTTTTCATTTCCATAAATATCTAGTGAATTTTTACCCTTATGATTAATATACACTATTTTTCTAAGTTTCAGGAAAGTTAAAATCAGCCTCTCAGAGCCTGAGGATCATCATATTTATTGTTTTAGAAATCCCTCAGATGCTCAACTGGGCAATAGAGCAGAATTAATTCAGCTAGAAACAGAAAGAAACTGAGCAGTGTTGCAGATAATCTTATGATTTCTGTAGACATAGACTGTTGAACATGACCCTGAAGAGATTTATACTTGGTCTCATTATGGTTCAGGAAGATGTTTGCATTCATATAGATGAGACCTTTAGGGATGCATAATAACACCCGACAGATAGATTCACTGTCCATACTTTCTCAGTTTATGTCACGGTCAGGTTTCAGCTCATAACCAGAAGCTCCTGTGTAGATGTATAGCTATTTGGACTCACTATTTTCCTCTAATAAGATTAGGACACTAAAATGATCAAATAGTTTATAAACCAATAAAACCAGACACTAGTAAAAAATATAGGTCATTAGAAAATATATTTGATTATTCTGATATCAAAGGTGATGCTAAATCTGACATAATGATTGATATTACTTGTGATTATAAATTATTCAAAATGCAAAATTATTTTAAATAGAAAAGTAGTTTAAACTTTTCTGAAAAAATATCTGAACTATCAGTTCCAAAAATAACTTTTCAAGGAGTCATTGTTTCATGATAAAAATGGATAGCCCTTCAATTTTTTAAAAACAAATTCACAGTGCATTAAGTCAAGAGTTAAACTCCACTGGAGTATTTTGTATTACCTGGAAGTACGTATAACCTCCAGGTAGCCTTCTTGGGCTTTATATGCAGATAGGTTGGCTTAGTGTAGAAATATAATTTTATTTGCATTAATAACACTGAACAAAACTACCAAGGCAAGAATGATTAAATCTTTCTACTTGAGGAGAGCATTTGGAATGTTGAATGTAAAGAGACTTTTTCCCTGTGGGTAGAAAAGTTTATAGTGTCACACTGATGCAATATACACTCCTGGTTTCTTATTGCACATAGATATTAAGTGTATTGTAAAAATTGAGAGTTCTTGGAAATTCTTTCTTCAAAACAAAGTCATCAATTAGATTTTAATGTATTCTGATTGTATGATTTTGGTTGATTTAGAAGTGGCTTACATAAAGAAGATTCTCAATAAATATTTGTTGAATAAATGAACAAGCTACAGTACTAGAAAAAAAAATCACTGGAAATTAATTAATTCCAATATATTGATCATACCAGGTAAAGAAGTCCCCTTATCTACATTGCCCATAGTCATAACAATCCCAAGGTATCAGCATGGAAAGAGTAAACCCATAATTTTGCCAAAATTATGTATGTATATATCTACATCATAATTATAAAATACTTTAAAATATCTGTATGTTTGATGATATTTATTACTTCTACTCTGAATTCTATCTAAGCAGCTTAAAAATCAACTGAATTATACTTCATTTAGAACACAGTTATTCACCTAATCTTAATACAAAGTGATTTCTCTAAGAATTTGCATAAATACATATTTTTATTAAAACTATGATCATATGTGCAGCTTCAGACATAATTATAGATTTTGGCTATTTATTATTACTAATCTCTAAGGGTTCAAACTCATGATTTAATAATATTTCCCACTTTTGACTTTCTGTACTGTTTGACAAGCTCACCATAACCAAAATCACCAATATACTGGTTTATGCATCTACTTAGATCTGAATGGCAGCCATATTCTACACAAAAGTCCGTTCCTCCTTGCTCCATTTCATTTCCTCCTATCCATGGCAGAAGTTCTGTTGATGTCAGCTACAGCAGCTCCATGGGAGTTTTATTCTCTTCTCCCACTCCTCACTCACTCCTTGGTTTTCCTAGATCCCAGTTGCCAATCTGATTATGCAACCATTAGGGATACTCTGTCTCAGATCTTTCCCTATTACCACCCTCTCTGTCTCCTTAATGGAATGGCAGAACCCTTCCTTTCTTGCTCAGTAGCTAGCAGAACCAGCTGAGGTGTCACACGATGAAGATGACAAGCAACTGCCTATGTGGAAGGCTGGCAAAGTACACAGGCATAAGGAAAGTATGTGAGCAGTTATTAAACACACAGGATAGCACCAAGTGTGTGGCAACCTCCTAATATTCAAGAGGAGTCAAGTGAACCAGGTTCACATCCTAGCTCAGACTTTTTCCCCAGTGGGATGACTCTAAACAAATCACTTAACCTTTCTGAGCTTCAACTTCTTAACTATAAAATAGGACTAATATTTCCTACATTTAAAAGTTGTAAGGATTAAAAGAGATATCTCAGTGCCTAACACATAGTTAAATGAAAAGAAATAGACTTTCTGAATAAAATTGTATCCTTCATCTGGACAAAACTATTCCCAAATGAATACAATTAATTATTTTGTTTGAAATGGAAAAAATAATGAGTCGTAGCGCAACCTATTCAAGGGTCCTTGTGAAAACAGCTGTAATTGAAGTCATTGGATAGCTCCTTATTTGTCATGTCAAGCCTTTTCCAAATAGGAGTAATATTTTCATCTGAAGAAAGATTACACATTTAAAACACACATCAGAATACCGGTGCCTGCTTGTAAATTGTCTAGCAATAATGTATCCTTCTTTTTCCTCATGGAACATCCTCATGGATGTTCAAACCGATTTTCTTTTCTATAACCTGATTGTTTCCCTAACTGCCTTCCCACCTGTGGTAGATACAACAGCTTGATTGACCCAACTTCAGTTCCGCTCCTTGCAGCATAATTTTATGCAGGCCAAGGCTAAAGAAGACTCCTCTACAGCTTGGCTTCTGAACGTAATCCAGGTTTCACCAAACAGAGAACCTGTAGTGAAACGTTAAAGGGAGATATCAATGTCATGAAGCAGAGGCGACACTCCTGCTGCTTCTGATATTTCTAATAACAAGTGTCTTTGTGGAGGGTTTTGGTACCAGCTATACAGAGGTCTGAATGCCCATCCTCTAAATCCATGGGTGCCCAGGGGTGGGGATGCAGGCAAACATTTGGCAGGCTCAGAGCACACAGGAGGGGATTCATCTTGGTAGCAGCAGTTGGGGCGGCCCCTCACGAACCCCTCTGTGTCTGATTATGGCAGAGGCAGCAGTTCTTCTGTAAACCCTGTATGGGTGTTCTAGGATTTGTTCCTTGAAGTTCAATACAGAATCTGCTTCCCTAGCTCTTCCAACTATTTTGTAACTGAACCCTGACTAACATTCCATTGAAAGTCAAAAATCATTCTAGAATAGTGAAGCGGGGTACCTGAGGGTTACTGTAAATATTCCATTAGAACGTGGCTACCCTCTGATCTTGTTCCAAACACAGACACAGATGAAAATAAGTTAATAAGTAACCTTAGTCCTCGTTAGATGTATTTGTTGAGTCTAAATGCTTGCTTCACAGCCTGTGCACAATTATAGCTTGCTATCTTGTTGTTTTCTTGTCTAACCTAAGAGATGACTCAAGGTTTCACAAGGATTTATCTTGTTTTGCAGAGGAAAAAGAATGCCTTTAAGGAAGTTACCACCACCAGATAACCAGCACCCAGCTGCCATTGACACCAAGAAGTCTGGCTGCTCAAAGGTCTTATCTGGAGTGAAAGAAACATGGACTTCCCCTATGTTTCCCCAATACTCCTCCTCCCAAGCCCCTCAGCCCTATAAAGATCCCCTGCTCCCTTCTTTTGTTAAGGCAGACCTGAGAGAACATATTCTCCCACCTTCTCATTTTGGCCAATTCAAAGAAACTTTTCTCTATCTCCAAGCACCAGTGGCTCAGTGATTGGCTTACTGAGCATTGGGCAGAGATCTGAGATTAAGAGGTTTGGTATCAATAGTAGTCTTTTTTCTCCTAATGACTGTAACTGTTTGAATATATTAGAAATTGTATGGTCAAGTTTTTTTATATATATACAGATGTAGTTGCCTTTATTTTGATCAACAAATTATTATGTTCAGAATAATGCTTTCCATTTTGCATGTTTCTCTTTCAATAATAAATTTTAAGATATATTCCACAGATAGTGAATAATTTTTGAGAAACAACTTTCCCTATCAAAAAAAATCTTATTTAATTTTCACAGAGTGATTGTTTCTATATTCCTTCAATTATAATCAGTATATGTATGCATATATACTGCATACGTATAATATTGCATATAAATACTGTATATATGTATGCATATATATTCTTTTTTATGTCCCTGATGTCAGAATTTAAAAGGAAAATTTAAAGTGGCTAAAGCAGAGAAGACTAAATATTATAAAATGTCAAGATTGAAAGGGGGTAGCCAAGAGGCAGTTATCATAAGAGCCAGAAAAACTGAGGTTGAATTTCAGCTCCTTAATTAAGTTGAAATAAGTCAAATAACTTCTATGAGTCTAATGCTTACGTCAAAGAATTGTTGCAAGAATAAATGAGACGGAACATATAAAGTGCATGGTGTAGAATGGGTACTTAATAAATAACTGAGTAATAGAATGTTATAAGGATACACTTTGTCTCAGTTTCTGCTGAGGCTCAAAGTGCTAGAAAAATAGCAACAACACAGTACAAGTATGCCTAACGCTAAGATGAGGGACACAGCCACTCTCCAGGGCATGCTATAAGGCCCTGTGAAACTCTTTCTCCCAGCCTTAATCACTGTTTGTCTTCCAGGATATGTAAGGTAAGGGCAAACGATTTACCGAAAGCTTAGAGTTACTGGAAATTGTGATGAATATCACCAACTGTAAAATAAAATCTGTTCCTTCCTTCTGTAGAGAGTGAGCTGTAACTAGGCACATGGCTGGAGTGCCTTTCCCAAGCTCTCATGCAGGTAGGTACAGCCAATGGAAAGTGAGCAGAAGAGATTTGTGCCACTTCCAGGCTAGGACTTTCAAGAGAGTGGTTGTGTCTCTCCACATTCTCCTCCTTTCCTCAGTCTGAATGCAAATGATGATGAGGTTCTAGGGGCCTGCATAGCAGAAGATGGAAAGAGTCCCTAAATGATCAGCTGGAGGAGAGCCAGCCACTTACTCAACCCCCACCCAGACTGTTATGGGAGAGCTAGATAAATTTATTGTTTAAGCTACTAAAATTGACGTTCTATTTGTTATCATTTTCCAGACTACCCTAACTAATCCAGGGAGCCTAAATTCTCTTGGAAAGAGTTGTTGGAGGGCTATGGTATGTCCCCTTTCCAGCTACTCCTGGAGGAGGTTAGGGGAATGTATACCATCTCAAGCCAAAAGAGGGGATGTGTGAAGCAAATCATTTGGAAAACTTGCTTTGTCTTCCCTGGAATTTGGGCACATAGAGACACTGGTGACTCTCTAAAGCCTCAGGCAGACTAGATGGTGACAGAGGAAAGAGAGAAAGAGACAGAAAGAGTGGGAGACTGGGAGACAGACAGAACCAGATAATGTGTCAAGTTCTCCACCAAAGGGAGCCAGCCTTCAGCCAACTTGATAAGGGATCACACTTGAAGGGGTAAAAAGACCCAGCACCACGCAGACTGCTGGGAACCCACAGGCTCCACGACAGTGGCCAACCAGAGGCCGTGTCTCCTGTCTCTGGAGAGCTGTGCTTGGAGGTCTGCACCAGCAGGATCTCAGAGGCATCAAAAAAAAGCCTGGAGAGAAAAAGCATCTGCTCATGTGCTGCCCACAGGGCTCTGAAGCCATGTGCTACATATACCAGTCAGGTGTTGAGGAGTTTTTCTCCCTCGCACTTCTCCTCTGTTAACCCACTGCTTTGGAAAGGACAAAAACAGCAGTGGGGAGGGTGGGGTTGAAGAATTTAGATGCCAAGCGCGCTCTCCTTCCTCTGTGCAGGATGCACAGCTGAGGCAGGCCCCAGCTGGCGAAAGATAATTTAAATTGTATAATAGATTAAACTGTAATGTTAGATTTGATGAGATTTTTAAATTTTTGAAATGAGATTGTTATTCTTTCTGAAAGGGACCAGAAGAGCTCTGGGAACCACTTGAGGTTTCTCCCAGTGGTGGAAAGATCAGTTCCAGAGAACAGGACTGGAAGGACTTGGGGGGAGGATGGCTGCTCTCGACAACCATACCACTGTGTCCAACAAGTTCAGTAAACTGATTAAGTAGTTTTTGTCATTGGTTAGAAGGAAAAATAATTGTTATTTCAAACCACAACTACCTGTGCCCATTTCTGGCCTGAAAGGAGTGGCACTCAACTCTTTCTGGGGCAGATTACCTTTTGTTTAGCAAACTGTCTTGCTTTTGATACAAAGGCAAGGCCCCAAGCATTCATCTAGAGCAATGCTGTCTTACAGAATTATAATGCAAACCACAAACATGAGCCACATCATCATTTAAAATTTTTAGTAGCCACATCGAGTAAAATTATCCAAACAACATATTTTACACAACGTATCAAAAATAGTATCATTTCAACATGTAGCCAATATAACAAATTGTTGATAAACTATTTTACTTTTTCTTTAATACTATGTCTTCAAAATTTAGTGTGTATTTTATATCTACAGCAATGTCGATATGAACTAGTCGCATTTCAAGCCCTCAATAGCTATTGTATTGAACAGCACAGAACTGGAGTTAATTATCTTTAAATCTGCCTAAGAAATGAGCAGAAATGCTGCACTTCAGAGACAGTAGAAAAGAGGGAGGGGGAGAAGGAGAAAGAGAGAGTGACAGCAGGAAAATGTTGGCCAAGGAGAACTTCTGAGGAGGTGGAGGGAGCAAAGGATGTCTAAAAACAGGAGGGTTTAGAATAGTGCCTGGCCCACGGAAAGTGCCCCATAAATGCCTGCTCGTATTACCTGAAATCTCCTTTCACCTTGACATTGATTTCCATCCCAGCACCCTTTAAGGTTTACACTAGGTTGCAATCAAGGTGTTGGCAGAGGTGTTGTGCTCCCTCCAGAAGCTCTAGGGGAAAATCCATCCCTCACCTCTTCCAGCTTTGGGTGGCTGCCTGAGTTCCTTGACCTGTGGCCACTCTACTCTAGTTTCTGCCTTTGTGATCACATCACCTCCTCCTCTTCTGGCTGTGTTGTCTCTTCTTCTGTGTCTATGTGAAATCTCCCTCTGCCTCTGTTTTATAGGAACACATATGCTTGCACTAACGGTCCTCCTGGGTAATCCAGGAAGATCTCCCTGTATTTGTTTTCTAGGGCTGCAGTAACAACGTACCACAAACTGGGTGGTTTAAACAACAGAAATGTATTGTCTCGCAGTTCTGGAAGCTAAAAGTCTGGGATCAAATGTCAGCAGGGTTGGTTTCTTCTGAGGGCTGTGAGGGAGAATCTGTTCCTTGCCTCTGTCCTAGCTTCTGGTGGTTTGCTAGCAGTCTTTGACATTCCTTGGCTTGTAAACACATCATCCTGATTTCTTCTTTCATCTTCTCATGGTCTTATCCTTGTGTGCATGTCTGTCTCCATCTTCCCCCTTTTATAGGGACGCTGTCATATTGGATGAGGGGCCCATCCTACTCCAGTATGACCTCATCTTAACTAATTACATCTGCAACGACCCTATTTCCAAATAAGGTCACATTCTGAGGTAGTGAGATCTAATTGCGATTATTTGTTGGCTACTGGAGTGTTCCAAAGATATTTAGAAGAAGGTTGATCTATGTTTTATAGACTACAGTAAAGCCTTTCACTGTATGGATCATGAAAAGCTATGGGCTATTCTGAAAGAAATGGGCGTGCCTCAACACTCGATTGTCCTGATGTGTAACCTGTATTATGGATAAAAAGCCACTGTCCAGACAGAATGTAGAGAGACAGAATGGTTTCCTATAGGCAAAGGTGTCAGATAACGGTGCATTTTGTCCCCCTATCTGTTTAATCTGTACGCAGAACACATCATATGAAAAACTGAGTTAGATTCAGATGAAGGAGGAATAAAAATTGGTAGAAGCAATATCTACAATCTAAGATATGCAAATGACACCATCGTATTGGCAGAAAGCAGTGATGACTTGAAACAACTTATGACGAAAGTGAAAGAAGAAAGTGCCAAAGCAGGACTGCATTTGAACATCAAGAAGACAAAAATCATGACTACAGAAGAACTACACAGCTTTAGTGTAGACATTGAAATTGTTAAAGATTTAGTTTACCTTGATTCAATCATCAATCTAAATGGAGGCTGCAGCTAAGAAATCAAAAGAAGATTGAGACTTGAAAGGGCAGCAATGAAAGAAATTAGAAAAAATCATCAAGTGTAAGAAAGCGTTGGGGCCAGCACCGTGGCTTAGCAGTTAAGTGTGTGCGCTCTGCTACTGGCGGCCCGGGCTCGGATCCCAGGCATGCACAAACGCACCGCTTGTCGGGCCTAGCTGAGGTGGTGTCCCACATACAGCAGCTAGCAGGATGTGCCACTACGACATACAGCTATCTCCTGGGGCTTTGGGGAGAAAAAGGGAAAAAAAGGAAGAGAATTGGCAACAGATGTTAGCTCAGGGCTGGTCTTCCTCAGCAAAAAGAGGAGGATTGGCATGGATGTTAGCTCAGGACTGATCTTCCTCACAGAAAAAAAAAAAGAAAGAAAGCGTTGTTAGAGACTAAGGCCAAGGTGATCCACACGCTTGTATTCCCAATTACTGTGTACAGGTGCAAGAACTGGACAATGAAGAAAACTGACAGGAAAAAAATTGATTCATCTGAAATATGGTGTTGGAGGAGAGCTCTACACATACTCTGGACTGCCAGCAAGACGAACAAGTGGGTCCTAGGGCAAATTAAGCCTGAACTATCACTGGAGGCAAAAACGATAAAACTGAGGCTGTCATACTTTGGGCACATCATGAGAAGGCAGGATTCTTTGGAAAAGACAATAATGCTGGGAAAAGTAGAAGGCAGCAGGAAAAGAGGAAGACCAAATTTGAGATGGACAGACTCCATAAAGGAAGCCATAGGCGTGAGTTTACCGAAGCTGAGTAGAGCTGTTGAGGACAGGACATTGCGGATGTCACTCATTCATAGGGTCACCAGGAGTCGGAGCTGACTTGATGGCAGGTAACAACAACTGAGGTACTGGGGATTAGCACTTCAACATATGAATTTTGGTGGGACACAATTTAACCTATAACACTACTTATCTTAAGATCCATGATCACTCTGCCAAGATCCTTTCTTCAAATAAAGTAAAATTCACAGGTTCCAGAATTAGGACCTGATATCTTTGTGTGCCTCTTATTCTGCCTACTCCAAATAAACATGGAAATTTCTTGAACAAACTCAAAAAAGGAGGAGACGGGAGAGGAGGACAGAAGAGGAGGAGGTACAAAGACTGAGTTTTAACCAATTCTTTATCAGGCACTGACCCCCTCCTAAGCACCTAATTCACCAAACTATCTGAAACTGCTGCTCTCTACTACCTGCCTTCATGAAGCACAGTATCAGATGGCTCGCACTACACCTGGAGCCATGGCCACTGCAATGGGGTCACTTTTCAAACAAGAGAATCCCACTCAAACCTGATGCTGGTCCTGCTCTCAACTCAGTGAATAATTCTGGGAGCTCAGCTATGGGCCGGGGTCTAAGAAATTTGAGAAAGCTTTAGTTCCTTTACATTCACCACTTTTTCATCAGAGGGAATCAGGGGGAAGGAAAATGCTTCCTTATGTTTCCTTTTCTAACCCCAGGTGTCCTGGGATGGCCCCTGCCTTGTGGCTGGCACCTCTATTCCACAGACCTGCTCCTGGTCTTCTAAGTCCTTGGAATAGCCTGCCTGATGAGAGTATATTTGTATACAGCGGGCTTTGAGCCATGTCAGATAGTTTACACTCACAGTGTGATTTATGGTTAATGTCTGTTTTTGTCCCCCTGGGATCCTGGGCCATGCTGTATCAGTTTGACCTCTGTAGGGGCTGGAGACTGACCAAGGTCAGTCATGCAGGTGCTCTGTGCCTGAATAACTAACCCCAGTAAAACTCTGGATGCCAAGGTTCAGGTGAGCTTCCCTCATTGGCAGTAATTTGTACATGTCACACACTGTTGCTGGGAGAATTAAGAGTTGTCCATGAGACTCCACTGGGAGAGGACAACTGGCAGCTCATGCCTGGTTTTGCCTGGACTCCAACCTATGTGCCTTTTTTCTTTGCTGATTTCAATTCATTTCTTTTCTCTGTGATGTACTATAACCATGAGTGTAACAGCTTCTCTGAGTTCTGTGAGTACTTCTAGCCAATCATAAAACCTGAGGGTGGTCTTGGAAACCTTGGACACATTAGTACAAAATGTTTACAGTAGTTTGTTATGTAGACTCAACTGACATTAAAATAAAATATTGTGATAGTAACAAATATTTATTGCATGCATTTTAAGTCAGGCCTTCTGCTAAATACTTTACAGGGAATATCTTATTTATTTTTCAAATCAGCCCTCTAAGAGTGGGAGAAGCTGAGAGGAGTTAATTAACTTGTGCAGACTCACACAGCAAATGGCAGAACTGCAAAGCAGACCAAGGCTGGACTGATTCCAAAGCCGTGCTCGCAATCACTGTGCTTTACATTCACATGGACCAAACGACATACTAACCTAACTTTAATAAAATACACCTAGATGCTCTAAAAATGCTTTCCATTACAAAATAGCAACTTCAGCATAAGTTCAGGGGTTTAGAATGTGATATGTCAGCCATTCAAGTTTGTATAGTAAGAGATGAATGACAAGTGCCCTTTGGATAAGATCCATTGAGAACTGCATACTTGGTTTTTCCCTCTGCCTATGAGACTCTGAGATCCTCAAGGAGGGCTCTGTGGAGTTTTATTTCCATAGCCGTAACTGGGTTTGCTGTCCTGGTATGTATCTTTCTGCCTTATGTTATCATTTGTTTTCATGGGCTTGCGTGAATTTACTGGAAACTAATTTGGATGGATGCTTATGACTTATAGAAAGCTGAAGCTATTCATGGATTTCACATAGGTGTAAAAAATCAAGAAGTTTGGCCTCAAATTTCTTGTAACCATTTCATTGTCTCAGTTTTGTTGCAATTTCCATGGGTAGGGTTTTAGTAACTCCATTTTTTCCGCTACATAATTCAGTGACTTTAATAAACTCGTCTACTGACTGAGCACCATGTTAAAAATCCCATGCACAATTTCTTCAGAGCAGTGCTTTATTACCAGTTTTACTGTAATGCAATATTAATATAAAATCATGACACTTGGACTGTGGAGGCAATATTGTGCATTTACAATAATATTTATACAAATAATTAAACTTCCATTTTATTGGATGGGGCATGTATATGCAAGGGGATCTTTTGCACAAATTAACTGAAAAAAAAATTAAAAGACTATATTGGCCACTAAGGTCTCTATCTGGATTTTCTCTGATTGGACTGCAGGAAAATCTAGTTTCCAATATTGCAGCTGTCATCTGTACTTCATATCAAGGAATTAATCAAACTGACGGTGTAGAGAGTTTTTTGAATGTTCATTATTTCAGCTATTAATTTTTAAAAGCAGCAAATGTTGCAAGTCAATAGCATCCATAAAAATTGATTTATTGTGCAATTTCCTTCATACTCCTGGAAGCCAAGAGCAGATTCTGTGTATCCAGTGCTTTCTATTTCTAAGCCACTCTCTTCACATCCATTTTTTTAAGATAAATTATTTAGATGAAAGAAATGTAATCTTGTTTGAATTCCACTGATTTGAATTCGTAGGAACTGACCACATCAAGGAAATGTGAAATTTAGCGTGAAAAGGACTACACACAGAAGCAATTACAGTGTGAAAAATCACAGAAATGTAATTTATATTAAAAAGGGCAAAAGATTCTTGATCAATCACATTTCTTCTGTGATATGAGTAACCTCACATTACACTCTGATAGAGTCCTGGGACAGCCAGGACCCACTGATGCCATTCACACCACTGATATCTCAGTTAAGACATACACAGTTTCCTTTATGCTCGGACATCACATGTCATCCTTGAACTGTTGACCACTAAATATATTTGCTCTTCAATTTCAGAACTGTATTTGGAGTTGGTCAATCTGTGTTCAAATCCTTATTCTGGTTCTGCTAATTTATAGTTGTGTTTTCTTGAACCACATTGAATCCTCTGTTTCAGTTATCTTCTCTGTCACACGTTGATTACAAAGTTTATTCAATCAATTTTTAAAGAATTAAACAAAAATGAATGGGATAATATTTGTAAAAGCATTTATCACAGTACTGTTCATTAAGTGTGATTATTCTTCCATCCAGAAAGGTCCAGGTCTCTCATAGTATAGTTCAATTATAAGAAATAAAGTATTTCTCAAAATGCCATTTCCACTAACTGGTATCATTTCCTCTTTAACCAACAGTGATTATTACAATTAGTACCTCTGAAATCCAGAGGCAAGTCCCTGGCTCTTTAAATAGTCCTTTGAGGTACGAAGTGATGATAAGAAACCTTGATACCAATCAAACCTAGGGCCCATGTGCTCCATATGTTGCCTGCCGCATACTGCAAAGAATTCTATTCCCCAAACTTAAAATCTCCTCTCTCCAGTGGCTGTAGATCAAAATTATAGCAATTACACCCAATGCTACTTATGATTTTTGAAACTAAAGTGACAAGAGTGGGCTATATGTGAGAATTGACAGGTAGGGACTGAGCAATACCCTAGTTAGGTCCTGTTGTGTTGCCACTGGAGGGGGCTTCCATGCCCCACTCCACGCTGCCAAGAGAGACAAAAGAACAAACTGGTTCTAAACAAGGGTGAAACTCCATACCCCTTTGGTCACCTCCTTCTGCTTACATATAGGAAATCACAGATTATTATCCAAGCAAGGAAAAAATCACCATATGTCTTAAGTATTTTCTTCTCATTTTTTTTTATTTCAGATACCAAAAATAATCATTATATCCACTTCCATAAGAATGAGCAAGCAGAGAAAAATAACTTGGCGTATTAAAAAATTTAGCTGTCCAAAAGAGGGAACCATTTTGAGCATTCAGAACATATGTTCTCCAGTCTATCACAATTATTATAGGAACTTGGAGACAGTATTTAGAGCCTTTGGAGACTCCAAATGAGGCTCAAGAAAATTTTGCACTGACAAAAGAAGATCTTGATATAGTGATACAGTTTTGGAAATTTAAAACAATAACTGCTGGACAAAAAAAACTTAATTATTCCCAAGGAAAGCATTCAATGTCAGTAAAACCAAATCAGTACATTAGAAGACCAGAACTCAGATGAAGAAAAAAAAAATGATGAAATGTAGTGAGAGAAATATGAGTAATGAGGAATATATCCATATGATCCAATATATATGTAATTTGAATTTTAGGAGGAGTCAATAGGATTTACAGAAGAAAAGCAGTAATAAAATAAATAATATAATAAAATTTCCTGAGATGACCTAAATCCTGTGTATTGGTTTTCTATTGCTGCTAAAACAAAATACCATAAACTTAGTGACTTAACACAAATTTATTATCTTACAGTTCAGTATAGCAGAAGTCTGACACAGGTCTCACTGAGATAATTAAGGTGTCAGCCGGGCTGCATTTCTTTCTAGAGACCTTAGGGGAGAATCTGTTTCCTTGCCTTTTCCAGTTTCTAGAGGCCACTCACATTTCTTGGCTCATGGCCCCTTCCTCCATCTTCAAAGCCAGCAACTTTACATCTCTCATCCAGCTTCTCTTGTGATATCTCTTCCAACCTCAGCTGGGAAAATTTCCCCAATTTTAAGGTCTCTTGTGACTAGATTGGACCCACTTGGAAAATCCAGGATCATCTCGCCATCTCAAGGTCCTTGACTTAATCACACCCACAATCCCTTTTGCCATAAGAGGTAACATATTCACAGATTTCAGGAATTAGGATGTGGACATCTTTGGAGGGCTGTTATTCTGCCAACCACAACCTGTATGTCTATGTGGAAAGAGTTCAGCGAGTGCAGGACAGAATATACGAAAAGACTTCGTTAACGAAAAGAATTTCTCCTACGTATATACTAAATTACAAGGAGAAAGAGAAAATTTAACAAGCAATCTAACAAAATCAGATTTTAAAAGCTAGTTATCAGAAAAGGAAAGGACAACATTAGCATAAAGCCTGTGAAACACTATGATTCAGAAAATTTTCCTAGATTGGTTATGGTGAATAACACAAGGTGCTGTTACAATACCCCATATCTCAGTGGCTTTACACAGTGAAAGTACTTCTTGCTTATGTAAAACCCAGCAGGTGCTTCTGAGCAAGTGGCCTTCCTTGTGCTGATTCAGAGACTAGGGCTCCTCTTTGGGCCTCCACCATCTTCCAGGTCTTCATAGTCCTTTCCTTTCAAAGTCAGTAGATGGGGAAAGAGAGAGAGCAGAGAAGCTTGTGAAGTTTTTATGGAACAAGCATGGATGTGACATCCATCACTTCCATCTAATGTTCCATTACCCATATAGCCACGGTTAACTGCCCAGAAAGCTTGTAAAGGTATGCCTAGAGGAACTGAAGTGGGTTTTGGTAAAAACACAGCTTTCTCCGTGACGGTGGTACAAATGGCTTTCTTAGGATGAAAGACCAATTTCCCATAATTCTATTTACTACTCAATTAACATTCACTTGAGGACACACACACATACACACACAAATGTTTTTAGATATATAAAGAATTATTTGTCATACCACTCATAAACTTTTCCTGAAAAATTACCTAAGGAAATCAAATAGATGAATATCAGAATGTATACGTTATAATCAGAAATCACATATATGAACTGTTTTTTTGAACAATCAAAAATTTTCCCAGAGTAGGAATTAAATAAGCTATGTTCTTGGACTGTCATGTAGTAAAGCTACAGTATACCATCTGAAGGATAACATATAAAAAACATAGCAAAACATGAACTACTTGGTAATTACCAAGTGTCCTGTGGTGAAGAGTCTAGATGTCTCCTGAAGGCCATTATTCTGCCACGGGCCTGGGTGAGAATCTGGCTCTACTTCTTACTAGTTGTGTGACCTTAGGTAAGTCACTTAGCCTCTCTGTATCTTCTTTCCTTCAAGTAAAAGTGGAAATAATATTAATTCCTATTTTATAGGGTTGCTGTAAGGACTAAATTAGATAATTTATCTAAATAACGACAGCAAACATTTATAAAGTACATTCTAAGTGTCAGACACTTTCCATATATTATCTGGTACTTGGCACGTCATGCTATTTTTCTTAATTAAAGTAACTCATATCAAAGATAAAATGAATTAAAAATTACAGAGTATCTAGAAATTAAATATAATGAGAAAAATATAATTATAAGAATATACTTATATATTTATAAATGTATTTATATCTTGAAATATATTTATATATCTATGTATATGTGAATTTTTCTCTTCAGAAATGCGTATTCTTGGGGCTGGCTGTGGTGTAGTGGTTAAGTTCATGCACTCTGCTTTGGCAGCCCGGGGTTCATGGGTTTGGATCCCCGGCGTGGACCTACACACTGCTTATCAAGCCATGCTGTGGTGGTGTGCCATATACAAAAAATAGAGGAAGATTGGCACAGATGTTAGCTCAGGGACAATCCTCCTCAAGTAAAAAGAGGAAGATTGGCAACAAGTGTTAGCTCAAGGCCAATCTTCCTCACCAAAACAATAAAAAAATAAATATCTAATCTTATATTTAACAAATGCACTGAGCTTTTAGAGTCAACAGCAATCTTTTCCATTTCTGGAAATTGTATATGGCTATTTTATAAATCCACCTTTATTTTCTTAATAGTGTCCTGTTCTTCATCATAGTTTCGATTCGCTTATTTTTCTGATTTTAATCATAATTATTTTCTAGTCTCTTTCAGACTTTCCTGTACTCTGACGTTTGTCCTGTACTAATTATCCTGTTTGTGGCATCTGCTGATTCCACCTTAGAGTTTGTTTCTTATGTAGTTTGTACCCTTTCTCTGTGAACTCGTGATCTTTAGATCTTTACTCTGATGTTATTGGTTTGCTTTTCTTCTGGGCCCAGTGGTGCGAAGGGGACCCTCAGAGCATGCTGGGCTTGTGCCTGCTGCATGAGGGTACAGTCGCCCTGGACTAGTGTAAAATATTAATTTCTTTACTTGTAGCTACATTACAAAGGTGTCATAAATTTGGACCTCACAGATGAGGTTGGTGAGGCTGAGGTTTTGACTTTTTCTCTTTTCACCCAAGGCTGTAGATACAGGCAAACCTCCTCATCCCTTCCTTCCTTCTAAACAGAAGAGGAACCTCTTGAACACTCCTGGCTTATTTAGATGGATCAGTTTGGGCTTCCTGTCTGTTCCCTCACTGGACCGAGACCACATCTCCTAATTCCTTGGGGCGTTAGGACCCAGCCTCCAGCCCCTTGAACATCTATCTGTGATTAAAAGCCTTGGAGTGACCAGGTAATCCACTCTCAGATTTTCTACACTGCTTTTGCCTCCTCTTTTTATTCCTGGAAGCAGAGGTATGCTTCTTTCTTTCTTTGTTGTGTTTTTTTTTAATAGAATGGTATTTTTTTTTTTAAAGCTACATTTTATCCATCATTTTTTCATTTTTATAGCATAGAGTAGGGGAGAGGAATTTTCTATGCCCATTTAACCTGCCATATTCAGGGGTGTTCCTTAAATCCCTATGTTAGAATGATATAATTTGACAATGAGAGCAAACATAAAAAAGAGCAACATCACTTAAAAATATATAGTCATCCATTCATTAATAATAATTATCGAATGTTACAAGGTACAATAAATTGTGGTAGAGATATAGTGGAGGATCCTAGTCCTCGTGGACCTTGCATGCTAACAAAATTTAAAAATCCTGAAAAACACACAACAAATTAAAGCCAGTAGGGTATTAAACAAATAATGCTTATAGACAATTGAGTTTACACCTGAAATTCAAAGATATTAGAATATACCTTAATGACATTAAAATAATCACCTTAGTGGTTCATAATATGATCATGTTATAATCCTCTCAAATGATGAGAACTTTATTATCCACTTCTGATAAAAACAGAGTATACTAAGGCTTGATAGATAGTTATTTTATATAAAAAGAGTTCATTAAGCAACCAACTGTCCCTTTATTTCAAAAAACTAAAATACAAGAGGTACTCCCATTAATATAACAAACACTACAAGGATGTCCACTATCTATTATTCAGCATTAATTTAGGAATTTAGAGTGATGCAATTAGAGAAGAAAAATAATGTCACTTTTAGAAATTAATATAACATATCATTATTTATAAATAATATAATTGCCTCCTTGAAAAATCCAGAAGAGTTAGTTGAAAACTTTTTAAAAACAGAAAATCTTAGAAAGCTGGCTATAGAAATACCTTTTTTTAAAATAAAAAGTGGACAAAATTATCCCAATTGCAATAACATTTCATAACTTTCCACAGGCATGAGAATAGACAACTCTGCAAACGAAGAAAATGAAAGGTGATTTGAGTTTATAAAGTGACATCCATCTTTCTTGACAAGAAGTCTCACAATTTAAAGATATCAATTCTCCCAATTAACTTATAAATTGTGTGGGAAATCATTCTCTTGATGAATTTTGGAGGGAGCTTGACAAAAATAATCAAGTTAAGTTATAAGAGTAAATGGATGAGAATTGCCAATACAATTATGAAAAATCGAAGTAGTGATAGTCATGGCGAGGGTGTCTGGCTTTACAAGCTGTAAAGATGTATACAAATTTACAGGCATTAAAATATTGTGTATCTGCAAGAGAGAGAAATGGAATAAAACAGTAAGTCTAGAAATGGACCCAAGTTAAGTAGAGATGTAGTATATGATAATGGTAGCATTTCAAATCAGTGAGAGGAGAAAAACTAATAAATAATGTTTGACAACTGAATAGCTAAATAAGTTAGCTTCTATTTCTTCTTCAAGACTGTTGCTTAGAAGAATTGAAGACAAATATATTTTTTAAATGACTACAAAATTTTAGAGGTATTATGTGTAACTTGTATGTACACTGGGACAGTGAGGTAAAATTTACCAATGCTACCACTTCTCTCCCACACACACACCCACACACACACACACATCAACATGGCATAGAAAAGGTCTAGAGATTGAACAATATGAAAATAAAACATTTTTTTAGGCTACAATATCTAAAAAATTTAATGACAAAAATGGAACCAAATTTGTCATGGAAAACTATTATATATTTTCATATGCAAATATATATATATGTGTCAATTAACAAAAGCATATAATAAGTTGTGCAAAAGATAACACGTGTATTAATCAGGATAGGCTAGGTTACACTGAGGTAACAAATACCACACAGTCTGGTTGGCTTACAACTACAAAGCTTTGTTTCTCACTTATGCTTCGGGTTCATCAGGAGGTAGCCACAGCCCTTTTCCACATAGTCTTCCTTATGGAATCCAGGCTAATGCATCAACCTCTTTCTGGAATCTTGCTGATGTTGTAGCAAAGGAAAAGAGAGATTCTGAACCATGACCTCTTCTTTTAGAAGTGATGTATATTATTTCCACTCATATTTCGTTGGTCAAAACAAGTCATATGGCCATCCCTGAATTTCAGAGGGAGGGAGTTTATAACCTGCCTGTGGAGAGGGGCACCATCTGGAAGGGTACCAAACATGAGTGGACAGTAATTTAATCTACTACCCCTTCTCAAGGGAGACAACCCAATACTCATCCAATTTCAACAATGAGCTTAAACTTCAGATCTCAGAGAGAAGCCAGATAGTCCCTATGTCAGGTTTGAATAAGGTTCCTCTTAAACTGGAAACATGTAAACCAAATACAAGTTATATGCCTCACTCCCTACCCCCCAACATACACATTGTTGGAGCAGGAATAGAATCATCTCAGTAGTACAACCTTTACTGGGAAATGAGAAGAAAAGGAGGGACATAGCATCTCTGGTCTGCAGCAAAGCTGAAATTCCACGGGACAGATGTTGCAATTTCCTCTACTTCGTGGGTGAGAAATGTTCCTTATAAACTTTCATTATCCTCCCCGGGAGTGGTTCCCTGGCCCATTGTTCTCTGTGGCCTTTGACTCTTTTCTCTAGAGTTTCCTCCTTTTCTCTTTCTCTCTTCAATTATTTCCAAAAAAGACAACAGAAATTACAGAGAACACATTTTTTGTATTATTATTACTTTTTATTTTATTGTGGTAAGAACACTTGACAGGAGATCTATCCTCTTAACAGATTTTAAGTGTACAGTCCGTTATTGTTGACTGTAAGTACAATGTTGTACAGCAGGTCTCTAGGGCTTATTCATCTTACTCAACTGAAACTTTTTGCCTGTTTCAGTTGATTAATAATTCCTGATTTCTCCCTCGCCCACAGGCCCTGGTAACCACTATTCCAGTCTTTGATTTTATGAATTTGACTATTTTATACATCACATGTAAGTAGAATCACGCAGTACTTGTCTTTCTGTCTCTAGCTTAGTTCACTTAGCATAATGTCCTTAAGGTCCATCCATATTTTTGCATATTATAGAATTTTCTTCTTTATTTAAGACTGAATAGTATTTCATTGTATGTATAGACCATTCATCTGTTGATCAACATTTAAGTTGTTTCCACATCTTAGCTATTGTAAATAATTCTGCAATACACACGGGAATGCAGATATCTCTTCAAGATCCCCATTTCAATTCTTTTGTACCCAGAAGTGGGATTGCTGAATCATACGGTAGTTCTATTTTTAAAATTTTGAGGAAACTTGACATTGTTTTCCATTGTGGCTGCACCAGTTTGCATTCCCACCAACAGTGTGTAAGGGTTCCAATTTCTTCACATTCTCACCAACACTTGTTGTCTTGAGTTTTTTTTGATAATAGCCATCCCAAAAAGTGTGAGTTGCTATCTCATTGTGGTTTTGATTTGAATTTCCCTGATGACCAGTGACAATGAGCATCTTTTCATGTACCTGTTGGTCATCTGCATGTTGTCTTTGGAGAAATGTCTAAAGTCTTTGGCCCATTTTTAAATCTCGATTACTAGTTTTTTTGTTATTGAATTGTATGAGTTCCTTATATATTTTAGAGATTAACCCCTTATCAGATTTATTGTTTGCAAATATTTTCTCCCATTCGGTAGGTTCTTTTCACTGTTGATTGTTTCCTTTGGTGTGCAGAACAGATTTTCCTTAAGCTTTCTCAATCTATTGGGTGTCCTAGGGTTATTTTAATTCTCAGTCATAGTCTCTTTGAGGCCAGGTTGGTGGTGATTTTGGTGATTCATTTCAAAAACGTAGTCAGCTTCTTATTTATTTGCTTTCAATGAGCATCCTGTGTCAGGACTTACGTTCAGCAAAGTCTTCAGGAATTGACTCTCTACACTTAATTATGGACACCTTGAGTTTTTGAGGCTGGGATTTGGGAAAGCCATACCTCTAGTGTATTTTATCTGAATTTACTGGGTGCTAATAATCAACTCAGTTTCAAAAATCTTGATCTGGACATTGCCATGAAGCTGAGTTTTAATTATCCTTTGTCACCCAAAAGCTTCCTAGGTTTTACCTATCCCTAGTTGGTGAAGAAAACTAGTTGCATCTTCCAACACTGTAATCTAGGTATTTCTAGACTCCCTTTTCTCTGTGGCAAACAAGTGAATTCTTTTAAAAATTCATCTCCTTTTTAAGGTATGTTCCTAAATGAACCAAATAGTAACCAAGGCACGCTATTAACATTCTGTTTCCCAAGTTCTTCACCCAGTAACACATGCCTTTGTTCACAATCTGACTTCCAAGCTGGGACTGAAGGTTTCACCATTGCGTGACATGAATCACCATCCATCCGGCTCTGATGAGAATTTATTCTCTGACCACTTGTCAGCCCTGAAGAGAATGCCACATATTTAGGGATTTTTTGTTATTATTTCTCACTTTTGGTTTAAGTTTTTTAATTATTCACAAAAGCCTAAATTATGCTAAGAAAACAAGTGCCTCCAAACTATCACTGGCTCACATCGATAAAAATTTAATTCTCACTCATGCTCATATGGGACAATTGTAGTTCTTCTCAGGAGCAGCTTCTCTCCAAGAGCTCTTCTCCCCAGGCACAGCTTCTCCCCAGGATATTAGTCTCATGGCAGAAGAAAAGAGAAAATGTAAATGAAGGGCTAATTCTTAAAATTTCAGTTAAGGGCATGTCACTTCCACTCCAATTTCTTTGGCAGAGCTATTCCCTAGCCACCCCTGAGTTCACCGGGTGGGATGCGTTCTCCTCCAACAGGAAGAAGCATCTCAAGGAGAGACACTGAATGTAGGGAAACTGTAATCCAACCTACCAACACCAGCAAATCACATGTAAATGCAAATGATCCAAGTATGTGGAAAATACGAAGCCTTACTAGAACTGCAATTTAAAATAAAATTAATGCCACTTTTCACTCAAAAGTTGGGATACAATTTTGAAAAATGATAACACCCAGTAATTGAAAGGTTGTAGAAAAATAGACAGTATAATACCTTTCTTGTAAATTTATAATGCATAAATTTATACAATTTTCAGGAAGGTCTTTGGGCAATACTGAAAGTGAGCATACCCTTTGTTCCAAAATTTCTCCTTCTTAATGATTATTTAAGACAATAGTAAGAAAATGCACAAATATATATGTTTGTATGTAGAAAATATATCATAATAGGATAGTCACAGAAGCATTATTCATATTAATGAAAAATTAGAAACATTTAAATGTTCAACAATAATTGTTAATTTAAGTACTATTTAGCCCTAGAATGGACTATAATGCAGCCATTAAAATAATATTGTATTAATCCCCAGTAGGAATAGATATTTTTGCTATATTGTTAAGTGAAACGCCAGATTATTCAACAGTATGCATTATGGAAATAGAAAATTATAAAGCCCCAAATACTGTGATTCAGTCTTGATTAAAATTACAGTTGAAACTGTATGCCATAGTTTTTAAATGGTGCTTAGTGGAAAACTTGGCTTTAAAAATCTGTTTACATCGTGCGTCTCTGAGAATGCAAGCAGTGACTTGGCTATTACCCTTTGTTTAGAAAGATAAGAAAGAAGGTTAAAGAATATTTGCATTCCATTACCATAAATATTAAGTTAACTCTATACTTTTCCTGTATCTTGTAATCACAAAGCTGAGTTTCTTTTTGTTTACTGAAAAGGACAAACAGCTTTGCTGTAAAACCCTTAGTTCTGCTTTAACGGTTTTTTTTTTCCTCAAGAATTGTTGGCTTATAACCTTGAGAACACATATGTTTGTTCTATGAAACCACAATTGTAAGAACCTTGGTTGTAGAGGACTCTTGCTCGGCTTGAAGTTGTGAACCACGTTTGTCCTAAGTGGCTGAATTTGCTCATCAACTTTGTGATAATTAAGCAGATATTACCTTACTAATTGTGGTTATATTTAACCAACCAGGGCATAAAAACTGTCAAGGGATTTATTGTTAGAAATATATTTTAAACCATTCCTCCTTAAAAAAACAAAAAAGAGGAAAAAAAGTAAGAAGTTAGTTTTAAAATACAACACAAATCTTATTCTACCACAGCATATAAGTTCAATGTAAGTATTTATATACATGTGTGTATAAATATCCAATTCAATAATCTGCTATCTTCACTTACCCATAGATCATGAACATATTTCCATGTCAATAACGTCTACCCTATCAGTTCTAATGGTAGAATGTTTTAAATTACATGTATTAACTAAATTTTCATATTTTGAGTATATACACCAAAAGATTAACAGTAGTTTTATTTAAGAGTCAGAGTTTTTGTTTTCTTCTTTTTCCCTATTCATATTCTATAAAGTTCCTACCGTGAATGTGTATTTCTTTTGTTATAAGAAACTTAAAAAAAAGGGGAAAACACTTCTTACTCATGTTTTCACATCCAGATCAAATGCCATTTCTTCCATTCATTAGGCTTTTCTTGGTTACACTAGCAAAAGAGACCTCATTCTTCTTCGAACTCTTGTTTCTGTAACCATGGGCCCATTTAGAGCCAGTTCGAAGAGACCCCATCTCTTATCAACAAAGTGATTAAGGATTGTCTTTCAGAAAAACTGTAAAGTCATGTAGCAAGGGCATGCACAAAAGAAGAAATCCTGACCTGAAACAACCTCAGAACCAAAGATCCTCCTTCTACAGAACCCAAGGACCAGGACGCAAAGGGAACTTGAAAGCCAGACTCTTATCAGAAGCGAGGGTCCCTCATTCCGGAAGATCTGGTATTAAAATTCCTTCTCCACCTCATGCAAAAATGTTTAGAACCCCATCATAAATGTTTAGAACCTCATCATAAATGTTTAAAACCTTACCATGAATACCTGAAGCCCACCAATCAAAACCTGTCCCGTTAGCATTTCCGCGTGTCAACCTGTTCTCCCTAACCTCTTAAATGTCCCCCCAAATCCTGAATCCGAGAGATAGATCTGAGGGCACACACCCCCTGTCTCCCTGGAGATCAATCTTGCAGACTAAAAGCTGATTTCTCCCCTCAAAGGCTGGTGCCATAATTAATTGGCTTGTTTATGTGCATCGGGCAGAGAACCCCAATTTTGTGTGGTAACATTTCTTTAATTCTGTATTATAGTTATATCTACTTCTTCTTTTTTTCAAGAAATTCTTCTCTTCTGGTTCATTGGTTCATTGGGGACAGGCACTATATTTTATTCTTCTTTATGATATGTAGGACCTTTAGCACAGTACCAGCCACATCGTGGTAACTTTGAATGCACGTTCCACAAGAGTGAATGTGTGCCATTGGATCCTTGCTCAGGTCATCTCCAATTTGCATCAAGCGCTTGGTCATTGCCCAGGACTCCCTGTGACTCCCTGTGGATAAGCTGAGCAATGGTTTAACTATCATTATAAAGCAAGCCCTATCTCAAACAGCATAAATATTTTACTTGGAAATTAAAGCTTTGTCTTTTAAAAAAGTGATTTTTGAAACCTCCTCCCTGGACTCATCTGAAAATGGAATTTAAATGGGAAAGCATTTGTTTTTCAATTTTCAGTTGATTAAATTTTTCACTTTGCGATTGCTATCTTTAAACACGCCTTGGCATCAGTGAGGAGAACTGGGGCCTTGCAGAACATCTGTGTTCAACTCTCTCACCTCTTTGTTTTGGTCTTAAAAAGCTATCTGCCTATCAAATATATATTTTTCTTTAAAAAAACCAAATCTCACAAGTCTGCATGATATTATGAGAAATTGATTTATGTTATTTTGCAGCTTAGAGACACCAAGTGACGCTAGGAATCTAAACGCCTCGCCCACACACACGTTTGTGTTTGCACCATCGTTTTGCTTAGGGTGATGTTCAAGTCCTTCAGCCTTTTGTGTCTGGCGTGCAGTCCTCATCACAACTTGAAGAATGCTCAGCCAGCTTGACTGGCAGAATTTATGATGTCTGGAGACAGTTCTTTTTTAAAAACTCTTTCATTGCCCTTATCTAAACATTTCATTAAATGGCAATTTGAAGTATTTCAGTTGGTTCTTAGTTGAAATAAGAAAAATATTTCAAGAAGAGTTTTCAAAATATTTAGAAGGGGCACTTAGCGGTGTGCACATATTCTCAAAGACTTGCGTTACTTTGGGCTTCTTGTTGGTAAGATAACAGTCTCTCTAAAGCAAAAAGCTGATGTTGTATAATAAGACCTTTCCAAGACTATTTATGTATTTTAGCTTTAGGCTCTTGTACAAGCCTTGGGTGGGCATTTGAAGACACCAAAATATACCTGCAGGGGGTTTGTGGATTAAGTAATAAATGGTAAGCCTCCATCTGAGGCTTTGTGTTTATCATTATCATCTGGGTACAAAAAATATTCAGACTGGTAATGATTTTGGGCTACCTGCTGTGGGAGATTTTGGCCTCAATGTAACATTTAATAAAACATTATCACTAGACTTCAGTGAGACTACGTTGATAAGAACTGTCTTTAGAAGATATCAGAAGAGTAAGCTGTTGTGGAAGAGAATGCAAACTCTAGAAATAATGAAATAAAAACAGGAGTCATGAAAGAGATAAAATTTTACCCAAACTAATAAAAAGCACAGTGAATGAAAAAAAAAAAGAGAGAAAAGAAAAAACACACAACAATCCATCTAAACGCCAGGACTTAGATAAAAGGAGGACATAAATGAAAATCACACACTGCAAGCAAAACAAGAAATGAATGGGAAAAATATATTAAGAACATAGAGCAAACCAAAATTCAATAAACAGGGGACTGAAATAGTGGCTCAGCATCATAATGGACTAGGTCATTGGTCTAGTGAAGATTAGAATAGTGTAGCTTCTCATGGGGTCAAGTTTCTCACACTTGGACTTCACTCACTCTGTACCATACTGTTTTGCTGGCATCAGTCGTCTCTACATCATGCATATTTATTTACTTATTTTTTTGCTAAGGAAGATTCACCCTGAGCTAATATCTGTGCCCACCTTCCTCTATTTCGTATGTGGGTCACCACCACAATATAGCCGCCCAGGAGTGGTGTAGGTCCGCACCCGGGAACAGAACCTGGGCCGCCAAAGCAGAACATGCTGAACTTAACCACTAGGCCACTAAGCCGGCCTCTACATGATGCATATTTTTATGCCTTTTATCTGAATTCCATACATGTTGAAAGTTCAGAGTAATTATTATACCAAGGAATTTGCCCTTAGATTATCCTGAAGTAGCCTCCTGTTGCAGTTAGTATAATTCAAAGCGCTGATCCTTGCTCATAAGTCCTGTTGTGAAGAACCGTAACTACCTGAAAAACCACTCTTCCGGGCTGGATATTTCAGCAGAAAGTTGATTTGGTGTTTCAGTAATGTGTTGGCATTGTTTAGGAATCTTCTGCTAACAATTTAGTGCTTAATATCGTTTTTAAAGGAAAGCTTCTTTTTCCTAGTTCAATACATCCTCACTTAATTAACCTTTAGTGCTTCAATTAAGACACATATCTTTAAAATTTTTATGCTCTGCTAGCTATACATTATTAGGGTTGTTTCTACCACTAACAATGGTTTAAAGTGCTTACTTAGGAAGCCACATTAACTCCTATAGGTCATCAAGATATCATTCAGAACATCATTTCTTGTAGTGGACTAAAAGCTGTGCTCTTAACCTTTACGTCTAAATCTCTTCTAGAGACTTAACTGGCTAATGATGTCTCAACAATGAACAATTATTGAATTAATATATTATTTCTTTTAATTCCAAAGTTTATCATTAAATAAAAAGCCCATAGGTCAGCCAATATCTGTTTGTATTTTGTCAGTAGTTTGAATTTCTACATCTTACATTTTGTAGAATAGAAACAAATACCTACCTTTACACTTTTAAGTACTAATTATAATTCATAGTCTTTTTATTTTTATAATTTTATTTATTTATTTTTTCCCCCAAAGCCCCAGTAGATAGTTCTATGTCATAGTTGCACATCCTTCTGGTTGCTGTATGTGGGACGTGGCCTCAGCATGGCCGGAGAAGCGGTGCATCGGTGCGCGCCCGGGATCCGAACCCAGGCCGCCAGTAGTGGAGCGCGCACACTTAACCGCTAAGCCACGGGGCCGGCCCTATAGTTCATAGTCTCAATAAAGCAAAAAATAAAGCTTTATAGTACCAATATAGATAGAAATAAGAATAATCAATTATTCTTCCTGGATGATAGATACTTGGTAACTTTAGTCTGCATTTGAGTTTCAGGTATACATCTATCTGATGTTTCTCAAAGGGTGAATATATTTCTTTCTCACTCAAATGAAAATTTTAGGCATTATTATTTTAAGAATATCTTTTAAAAGAATTTTTTTTTTACATAAGCATGAGCTGGTCCATAGAACACATCACAATCTCTAATGAGTTCTCAGTATAAATTTGAGGCGAGAATTGAACTCCCTGTATGTAGCTGGAAAATACATTACATTTTTTCTTGTTTACATATTGATTAAATATTTATTGAGACATTAGAATGTGTATGAGCCTTTCCTAGATGTTTTGAGGGTGCAAAATGAGGAAGATGCAGATTTTGGGGTTAAGGCACTATACAATGAGTACAAATGAAAATTTAAGTAAAAGTAGAAAGACATCGTATTAAATAGAAGATATCAGGTAAGGCAAAGATTTGTCTTGTTGGATAGACATCATTTCAACAGATCCCAAAGCAAGGATGGGAGGGGTACACACCAGACAGAATAGTTTAAGCAATGAACAGGATGGGTGGATGGATGACTAGATGACAGATGATACCTAGCTAAATTCAGAGTTAACAATATTCTGATTAAAGTAAATAGTTTTACATTTTATAAGTTTTGTAATCACCAAGTCATTCGTAAAAAGATTTATAAAATATTCTTGTACAACTTGCTCAAAATCATAAAGCTATGACTGAAAGACTCAAAAATAAAACATAATTCTTTTCCATTATGCTGCCTCATTTGACTTCGATTTCTCTTTAACACTATTTATTTTATCATATTGAGTATTATTGTCCTAAAGGAAAATATGGAAACAAAATAGGATCAAGCAATGTTGCTCTCTCTTTGTTGTCTTTTTAAATTATAGCATTTACTCCTTTTCTTTCTTTCCCTCTTTCTTTCTGTCCTTCCTTCCTTCCTTCCCTTTTTCCTCCATCTTTTATTAAACACCAATTAGGTTACAGGAACTGCATAAATGTAGGAGAAGGAGCTGGTAAAGGAACATTAGAATGATGTGTAGCTTGTTTCCAAGCTTAGAAGCTTAGTTGGAAAAATTAAAACCACACAGACAAAAAACTTTAATTTCTTTTATCATTTTTTGCATATCTTGGGTAGTCTTAGGCATAACACTTTCTGGTTTAATATTATGTCTGTTTACTGTGTAATCCTCTTCTTGTCCTAATGCAACATATATTTCATAAAAATAAGTTCATCCCAGTTCTTGGTGAGGCTACTTTCTTTCTTTGTTTTCATTTAATATATTTTATTCTTAATTAGGATTGTTATTATTTTGGACTTTCAGAAGAAAGAATATATTTATCTTTTCTCTGTATTCAAAAATCACTATTTAAAATATCTGTTAGAAGATTCTATTTTTCCCCGTTTTCCTACTTTCTACTTCAGCAACCAGTTATCTTTTTCAAAATTTATTCAGAAGTAAGCTAAGTTTAGCAGTCCCTCATATTGTTTTATTCATCTCTTGAGAAATAAAAATTTCAACCAAGCATAAAAAATATATATACATGCTCTACTTTTTCAGAATTAACTTTAGTCTTAGATTGGTTTTCCTGGAAACACACTCTGAGCGGGAGGATGGCATGTGGAAGCCTCATTGTGGAGTACTCTCAGGAGATACCCTTTCAAGCAAGTGAGGGAGGTAGACATGCCTTGCTCTACAACTTGATTGCAACCGAGACTCAGACAATATTCCAGAGGAATCGCTGGAGCTTGGATGAGCTTAAACGTTGTCCTGAATTTAGGCAAAAGGCTGGGTCTTTGTATCGGCACCCAACAGTCATAGGCCACCAGCTGCCCCAGGGGAAGGCTCATAGCTCTGGACAGGAAGCTTCCTGACTGAGGAGGGCAACTCCAGCCAAGAGGCAGCAGCTGTGGATCTTCCCAGAACTGGGAGATGCGTACAAAGACCTTGAAGAGGGGTCCAGGGCAGAGCACAAGGGTATGAACTTCAACTTCCGTGTAGGTCTCCTAAGAGTTTAACTCACACACACACACAGAAAATAATAACATCTGCATTAAAATAAAGACTAAATTTTGATTTTCTAGTTGATTTTACATTTGTTATGTCATCAGCCAAGTCCTTCTTGGATGCAAACATTTCTATGACTTCCTAAGTTATCAAAATTTATTTCTTCAAATTTGAATGTTTCAGAAATACTTTTTCTCACTTTTTTTAATACATGGTGTCTTTTAACCATTGTTATGGACTGAATGTCTGTGTCTCCCCAAAACCTGCACATTGAAACACTATCCTCCAAGGTGATGGTATTAAGAGGTGGGCCTTTGGGAGGTGATTAGGGTTAGATGAAGTTGTGAGGTTGGAGTGTTCATGAATGAGATTAGTGCCTTTATAACAGTCTCAAGAGAATGTGTTTTCTCACCCCCACCAGCCCCCAACTCTGCCATATGAGGATGCAATGAGAAGGCAGCCATCTGGGTCCCGGAAGAGGGCTCTCACCAGAACCTGACCATGCTGGCACTGTCATCTCAGACTTCCAGCCTCCAGAACTGTGAGAGAGAAAAATTCCCATTGTTGATAAGCCACCTAGGCTATGGTAATTCCTGAACTGACTAAGACAATCATGCAGAAGATTCTACATTTCCATTACTAATAGCATTGCTTTTATATCTGTTACTTTTAAATTACCTCTTACTTATTTTATATAAATAAGTGAGCACCAGCTAGTTTCTTCATATGAACCACCATACACATATATTATCACATTTAACAAGTAATGGAGAATGGCTAGTCTATGTCATCACTAGTTAGTCAACATTAGTGGGGTGGGGCACCAGCTAAGGACCTGGACTAGAAGCCAGAAGATGGGCTTTAATTCCATCTCTTGTTTTTTTAAGTATTTGGTGGAAGTCACCAACATTTGGGGCATTTTTTCCTAAGTTTAAAGTAAGGAAAAAATTATCTTTTCTATCTGTCACTCACCATTTCTCTGAAGCTCAAATGACATTATATGATACTCTAACAACTAGAAATCACTATGTCTATGCTATGTGTTACTATCTAATCTTTCAAGCTAAGGATTATGAACGAATATCAACAAAACTGCAAGGTGGAGAGTTTTTCTTAACAAATCCCATTGGCCACAACTGGATCACATGACCATAGCTAAGCAATTATACAATAATGCCTGGATTAGAAAGAAAAAAGACTGGTCTCAACCATGTCAAACTATTCACGCTGGAGCACTGAGGCCCTTGCTGCCTTAGTCACTCATCTTAACATGCCCAGGAGCGATGGGAGAGCAGATGCTTCAGTCCTTACTTTAGGGAGAGGAAAACTACAGCAAGAGGCTGGTGACTGGGAGTCAGGTGCCCAGGAGGATAACCCAGAATCCAGCTCCCAGATTCTGGTCCTGGTGCCAAGGAGACAAGGAGACAGCCTGCGGGCAGCAGGCGGGTAGCTGGATGTAGAGTCAAAAAGACCCAAGCTTGACTCAATATACAACAAAAAATCAATCACATTTCTATATAATAGCAATGCACAGTTGGAAGTGGGGGGGAAGAATCATTTATGATATCAACAAAAAATACAAAAAAGTTTGGAATAAAAAACCCTCACTGGGAAGTGAGTTTCTAACCCTTTGGTGGTTGGGGAGCCCTGCCAGGTAAGAGGAAGGTAAGAGAAGGCGTGAGACGGTGGCTACAGGGTAGGCAAACAAGAGTGTCTGCCAGATGAGGTAAGAGCAGGTGCCAGGGAACATGGACCAGGCAACCAGCAGCACACCTGTAAGGAATTTGCCCCTAAGGAAGCAGTGATCACTAGCTTGGGAAGGTCAGGGTGAAAAATGTGAGGGCAGCCTCCAGGGGAGGCCTGGAGCTGAGCAAGTGTGCGCCGGGTAAGGATGAAAAAGAGATCCAATATGGCCAGTGCACAGCCTGGGGCTGTGGGCTTAGCCAAAATCTCCAGGAGCCTTTTAAGGCCTGTTCCGGAGTTTTGACCTAAATCTAAGAGAAATGGAAAGCCATTGAAGGAATTTAAGTGGGGTGTGTGTATGAGTGTGTGCACGTGTGCTGTGATCAGATTATTTATTTTCTCTCTCTAGGAAGCATTTTTTGCTATGGTTGTTATTGTTGTTTGGTTGTTTTTACGATGGGGAGAGGTTGAGAAGGGAAAGAAGGGTGCCAGATGACAGGTGGTTATAACATAGATCAGCGTTGACAAACTACAGCCCACAAGCCAAATCCAGCCCTCTGCCTGTTTTTCTATGGCCCCCAAGCTGAGAATAGTTTTTACATTTTTAAATTTGAAAAAGAATCCAAAGAAGAATAATATTTCATGATGTGGAAATTATGTGAAATTCAAATTTCAGCATCCGTAAATAACGTTTTGTTGGAACAGAGACATGCTTGTTGGCTTATGTATTATCTATGACTGCTTTCACCCTACAGGCAGAGCTGAGTGGTTGCAACAGAGACCTTACACTTGCAAAGCCTCAAATATTTACTATCTGGCCCTTTACAGAAAGCATTTGATATAGATGATGAATTTTCCAGGTATTGCTAAGCTTTACAACATTAAAAATCCCTGGACAAAAGTTATAAGCACCTACCCCTGTGTAGTGAATTTATTTCTGTAGGTACTGAGGTAAGTAAAATGTACAGTATCTGTTCTTACCCTCTGGTGGGAAAGGCAGATATTCAACAATTATCTACACACAAAAATATATATTTTAAGAGAGTCGTAGTAGAAACGGAGGGTGCTGTGATTTAGCATAATCTCTTTTCTAGTCAAAGGGAAGGCCTCTTTGAGGATATAACATTTAAGTTAAAGAATGGCATATGAAAGTCTAGGCAAAAGTTTCAGGCAGAGGGAAGAACAGGTGCAGGCAGGACTGAACTGGGCACTGGGTGTGTTCTAGGAGCTTAAAGAAGGTCCATGTGGCTAAAGCACAGCGAATGACTGAGAGTAGGTAGGGGCTGGATCAGGCAACGCTTTGTAGATCAAATGGTAAAGATGCTGAGAATGCAACAGGGAGCCTTGGAAGGGTTTTGAAAGAGTAACATGATTGCATGTACCTTTTAAAGAACTCTCTGATCTCTTCCTCCTGAAGAGCAGACACATATGGCAATAGCTAGGGGGGATGTGGGGATATGGGAGATGGAAAATAATAGAGTGAGTTTTGGCTGTTGAAGGGAAGGATCTGGAAGAGAGAGGGAGGTTGAAGATTCAGGAAAGGAGCAACACCTGCTGGAGTGAGACCTCTGAGGAGGAGCAGGAAGGGCTTCCTCGACATTGGATGTGGGTGGTGATTTGCCAGTAGAGGGAAGAACAGGGGAAGGTTTGCAGGAGAAGGTTTGCAGGGGAACAGCTTTTTAACTCTAAAGTGCATCCCCTTTTCTCTATTCAATGCTGCTGTAAAAACTTTCTTTGGCTTCTTTCTAATTGGATCAAAGGTCTAAGGAGGTCAGTAAGCAGCCCATTCTTTTTTCATTAATATTAAGTCTTATTGTAGTGTCTTAACCCTAATCACGATACATTTTATTTCTCTCCCTCTTTTTACTTTTTTTCCCTTCTTTGCTAGACTCGGGTTTGCACTTCAGGCGTACAGAACAATCCATTCATACAGTGGAGCTCTCTGGAAATATTTTCAACCATGTTATGACTCTTCTGTCCTCCCTGTTTCCCTCTCTCTCATCTTTTTAATTTCCTCTTTTCCTTACTTCCTCTATGGAACTCCTCCTTACGTTTCACCTTCTCATTCTCTGTCTTTGCCCCAATCTCCTCCCTGTTCACGCACTGCTCCTCTATGTCTCTTTTTTTCTGTATCATCTCTCTCTATCTCCATCTTTTGATTATACCAGCTGCATCCTTCTTTCCCATTCTACTGACAGTTCCAGCTGTGAAGTACCAGAACAAATACGTATTACAGATATAGATTATATACTTTACAAAATTATGAAATACATATATATATTTACTGCCTATGTCACATACACAAATTTCTTGAATTCTAGGTGGAATTTTGATAACCCCCATTTTAATAAAAACCTCTTTCATATTTTCATAGTTTGGGCTTTTCACCTCTCCTGTCTACTCTCCTCCCAAGCAATTCAAAGGAGTCTGGATTTCTCATTCCCATTTTAATAACTATTTAATAATAAATTGTTTTTCAATTGTATGTATGTTTATATAGTTTGTGTTTTACATTTGTGGTTAACTATGGTATAACTTTCCACAGGGGAAGGGTGGAGGACAGCGTCATGCTGATTTTTAAGTTTTCAAATCTACCTAAATTAGCCAAATGGTATTTTTTTTCAAGTGATGACAAGTTAAGAGTTAATTACTTCCCTAATGGGATTATTGTATTATCCCTTGTTTGTCTCTGAAATTTCCACTAAGAACTCTTACTTCCCCCTTACATAAGGAACACCTGGGGTTAATGGTGAGCTGTGGTTAGAATTCTGTAAGGGAACCAGGTGGATCAGGAAAGCCAGGGTTTACTTTGTAGCCAAAGTCAGATGGGAAAGTGGAGATGTTTCCAGATGCAGCAAGGTTTCTCTGACCTCCAGGGACTAGCTTGTTGGCTGTTGAGTGGCTTCTCTATTCCTACCTTTTACTTCTGAGTTTGGTTTTATAACATTACCATGTTCCTGTCATACATCCAGTTTTCTTTGACTACCTCTCCTGAGATTCTGATTCTGTTTTCGACTCCACCCTGACAACCTGATTCTGATTGCTTGTCCATGAGCTCTCACCTTCCAGACCTTCTGGGACCCTGCTTAGAATCACCCTGATGACCCTTAGTATCGTCATAGTAACTGATTGCCCTAGAACATTCCATGGGCACTTGGTATATAAATATGAATATGCAGCTGCTACATCAGTAGCTGAGATGACAGTAGCTGGAGAGTACAACTGTATTCCCATTTACATCACTACTCAAATTGTAATGGCTCCAATTCCTAACATAAATGACTCCAGAATGCCCAGCCTTTTACGGTTCCCACCCTGTCTAGTGTCTCCTTGCTATCCCCGATATGCTAACATATGCTCATGAATCCATCATTACCGCTCGCCACTGAGACTGGGTCCTCCAATCTCATCAGTTGCGCAGAGGAGTGATTCCAAAGCGAATCATTTCCTGTTACTGCTGCTGCTGCCATGACTTCTGCTGCAGTCTAGGGAATGGCAGCAGAGCTGGAGCCATGTGGCTCTACCTCTTGGCATTAATCTTCCAATGTTAGAGGGAATCATCCTTCTTAAAGAATGCTCAACGAAGTAAGCGTAGGAGAGTTCCACTGCAAAGCTGTTTGAGTTCCAAAGTGGTATAGCATTTGGTAACACAATTCTTCCATTTATATAATTACCAAATTCTCCCCAGGAGAAGACATGCATTTTCAGGGTTGATGGATCTAGACAAGTTTTGGTATTAGCCCTGTGATGGATTTCAGATGTGTCAACTTGGCTAGGCTGAACTACAGTCCCCAGAACTCCATTTCTAGCATGTTTCTGGGTAGGTGAGCCACAAGCTGGAGGGAGACAGTGGCCATGTTGTGGCATATACATCCCTTTGTTATTCAATCAAACTGTAATCTAGATGCTGCTGTGAAGGGATTTTGTAGATGTGGTTATAGTCATGAATCAGTTATTTCAAGTGAATCAAAAGAGAGATTATCCTTGGTGGGCCTGACTTACTGGGAAAGCCCTTAAAGAGGGTTTAGGACTTCCCTGAGCCCAGAGACTCCAAACAACAGCTGAATCTGTAATGCCTCTTTCTTCCCCTGATCTTTCTTCCTTACTGATGCTTATGGATGACAACACAGCTTCAGCTGTGTTCCTCGAATTTCTGCCTGCTCGAGATCTTGCTCTCCTGATTGCTGCCCTATAAGACTTCAGGATTTGATTAGCTAGTCCCCACAATTGCTCATTTCTTGTATAAATTCGTATGCATCCTACTGGTTCTACTTCTCCGGCTGAACTGTGACTGATAGAAGCTCCTAGAGAACACTGCTCTTCCTTCCTTCCTTCTTAGGTCCTATGGCTGAGTATGGCTTCCAATGCCCAAATGCTTTCCTTATGGTGAGTACTTTCTCAGGGGCTACCATCTCCCCTCCTGCAGACTCTCCCTACACTTGGTCTCCACTAGGCCACCCCAGTTCATCAATCATCTAAATCCTGGCGCTGAACAGTGTTCCAATAACTTCTCAAAACACACCTCAGCCCAACATAAATAGATGTGTGAGGGGAGGGATGTTGCCCAGCACTACCAGTAAGGAACATTTTTTGGATGGAATTTCACAAAGATTTGAAAATTCAGACATCACAGGGAAATTTCTCTTTTTTATGATTTGATTATGAAGCAAAGTGAGAAAACAACCTCCCCTTTCCATAGATTTGGTATCCAAATGGATAGTAAATGTTAATGTGGAAGATCCATGAACAGCTGCTTTGGAAGAAACCAAGAAATTTGGTTAAATGGTTAGAAAGTTAAATGTGTTTTTTCATGTGGCCAAATGGTATTTAAAGAAAATGAATGTAAATAGAGTTTGCCACTTGAAAATAGCTAATCTTTGCCATTTTGCTGAATTCCACTGAATCCCAACCAGATAGACTCGTGAGTCATTACTGTTAACCCAAACTGTGCCAAGTCAATGCCATCAAGGTGTATTAAAACTATTCACTTGTTTTTGTGTAACCCTGACTTCATCAAAACGAATCCTATGCCCTATTCAATTAATATCTTCATTACCATCCTCAGAAGTGAAGAGTTAAACTCACTGGGGAGCAGTAATGGTAATACGTCTGGAGAGAGATTCATTTGGCCCCAGCTGTCCATTTTATTCTAAGTGCTAAATGTGTTAATATACATAGACTATCATTTACATAGCAAGTGACTGTGTAAGATGAATTATTTATTGTGTGACAAGTACCTAATACCCAGTGTACTATCAAATGCAAAGCCATTTCTTATTTGACCTGTATGTAAATTTGCATTATAGAATTCATTACCTTTATATATAAGTCACATTGAAGTTACGTGCGGCTATCTCTCCGGGAAGATGCAGGTTACCTCTGCTTTGATTTAATTGCTGCTCTCCTTGTGTGGCAAAGCAGCCTGCTTTTGGAATGGAAGAATTGCAGGGACCCCAGCCAGGCGGCATGTGAAAAGCCTCTCCTTTGATGCAGAGAGTAAGGTGAGAGAGAAAGACAAGCCCAAATTTAATTAAAATGTTATGAGAGCTGCAAACCAGCACATGAGACAAAGTAAAGGGGAGCAGGGTTTGTGCCTCCTGAAGTGTGTATGCTGCCAGGGATCACCAAGGTAATAAAATTCAAGCTGCTTTCCCCAGGCAGTGGGTGACCCCATCCTCTGCCGAGAGAGCCGCGTGTTTACATTTGCAGAGAACTGAGAGGAAGTCTTCTTGAATAAGAAATTGCCTCATTTCCAATTTATTCTTCAGTCTCTGCAATGTAATTTAATTCATCTTTGCAGTTTTCATGTGGCTTTGCAGACTCTTCGTCTCTGGATTATCTTTGTAACCTCTAATAATATAGATCATCAGGGAATTTGTGCCTCTGAACGTAATAGTGTTAAGACTAGTTCTTTGATGGGGCAGATAGCAAGCTAATTACCCAACTTGTTGGGGAACTGGAGCTGTAGCGACTGAAAGTTTCTGGTATTGAAATGAATGATGTGGAGCCTTTAGAGGCCTGAAACTTTCGATATTCTCCCCATTAGGTTCTTAGACAGTAGCTCTGAGCTGCGCCAAATTGGACGGCCTTGAGATTTGCTTTGCTTGTGAGATTTTTTTGTTGCTTCCCAATTCCAGCTGGACTGCAAATCCTGCAAGAAAATCCTTTCTTATTATTGGTATTTGGGTCCTTCTATTTCCCATCTCCCCTGGAAACAGGCAGTGCAGAGGAGTGAGAGAATGAACAATGGAAAATGTAATAGAATTGCACTGAACCCTCGAAGAGATTGGCTCTGGATTCCAAACGAAAGTTGAGGCACCTACAAATTTCACCTGAGTCAATCTAGGTGTACCTGTCCCTCCAAACGTAATTTCAGACCTGCTTGTTCTAGAGGAAAAGCTTTTTGGATATGAGATCTGTTGGAATATCTCTAAGATTACAAAGCTTCATATGCCTCTCTCATTGGATACCCATGCACCTGCACTAGAAATATTTTTATTCAGTAAATGAAAAATTTGGACTTAAAGATTCATATTGTAATCCAGTCCTTTACTATACAGAGCATGATCTGTATCAGGACCATCTAGGAGCTTCTTAGAAATGCCCCATCCCAGACCTATTCAATCAGAATTGGAATGTCAACAAGATCCTCAACTGCTATGTGAGCACATTAAAGTTTGGAACTCTCTGATCTAGTCCACTGACCTCCAACCACTTACATTTTTTCCTACACTGGATTCCGTCTTCAAATGGCTTAGATGAGGCTTAGACAAGGGAGGGATGCTGGGCTGATAAGGATGTTGAAGGCTCTCAAGCTGTCTGTGTCTCCTACCCCTGCTGCAGGTCTATAGTACCCCAGGGCACCACGGCATACGGTGCAAAAACACTAATCCAATCCCTCCACTTACTGTGCACTAAGAGACTGAGGCTGTGCGAGATTAGATAGCTTACTTTAGGTCACAAAGCTTTTTAGTGCTAATGTGGTGTCTATAAGCCAGGTGGTCAGACTCCCAGTTCTGTCCTCTTTTCATACCGCCTGGTTCTGACACCCAGGATTTGCAATAAACCTTTGAACAAAAATATAAGCTGTGTCTGAGACTGAAGTTATTATCCAGGCTTTGCCACTCCCTGGACAGTGAAAGGCATTTAAACACCTGTCCTTGTTGAAGAGTGAATTAGTGTATTATGTGTTTATAGCTCTGGTAATTGCACCCTATGCATATGATTGTATTTATAGAACAATTCTGAAGTTGAATGCACACTTTTAGTTTTGATTATAAATGTTTACTTAAAAGATGGCTCCAATCCAATGCTATGAAATCAATTCCAGACCACTAGAGAGCACACATCCCAGATTTTTATCCACTGGGCCTGCATGATGAAAAGCTTTGGATGGTGTTAAGGACTGAATGTTTGTGCCCTTTGTTGGCTATTTGGGCTCCAAATTCATATGTTGAAGTCAACCTCCAGTGTGGTGGTAGTTGGAGATTGGGCCTTTGATAGGTAATTTGGGTTAGATGAGGTCATGAGCGTGGGGCCCTCATGATGGGATTAAGGTCCTTATAAGAAGAGAGAGCAGAGAGCTTGCTCTCCTTCTCTCCACACTCACGTACAAAGAAGAGGTCATGTGAGCACACAGCAAGATGGCGGCCACATACAAGCCAAGAAAAGAGGCCTCAGAATGAAAACTATCTTGCTGGCATCTTGATCTTGGACTTCCCAGCCTCCGGAACTGTGAGAAATAAATTTTTGTTGTTTAAGCCATCCAGTGTATGGTATTTTGTTACAGTAGCCTGAGCAGATTAATACAGATCGCATGTCTTCCATACACATTTATAAGTGAAATCTAGACGTTCTTGTGAAAATTAAATAATAATTATTGCTCTCATTTATTGAGTGCCTACTACATGCCAGGTACTGCCAAAACTGTACTAGACATTTCATATGCATTACCTATTTCATCCTCATACTAAGCCTTTAAGATAATATTACCCTGATTTTACAAACTACTTTCTTTAGAGGATGGAGCATGTCTCAGGCTCTCTTAGATGTCCAGATTTTAGCATAGTTTCTGGCATATAATAGACTCTCAAATGCTTTTATTGTACTGAAGTTTATGAGATTTGCCCAAGGTCATGCATTTGCAAAATTTCAGATCCACGACTATCTACCAATGCTTCATTGTGATAGATTGTAAGAAATGGCCACAAATTCCTCCCATCACTCTACACACACCTCTTTGAAAAGTGACTTTTCTATTCCTCCATCCAGTGGTGGAGTCTATCTTGCCACTCATTTGAATTCAGATTGTCTTTGGGACTTGCTTTGAGCAACGGAATGAAGTGACAATTCGGAGTTTTGAGCCTAGGCCTCAAAACTCAGGCCTTGCCCTGAGGCTTCCATGTAAAGGAGCCTGGGCTGGCCTCCATGAGGATGCAACCCCTTGTGGGCATCAGCATCAACCTCTAGCCATGGGAATGAGCTTATCTTGGACCATACAGCCTGCTGGGCTAAGCACTGCCACATGAAGAGCTCACTCATGTGAGCTCAAGTGAGACCAGTAGAAGAATTGCCAGATGAGCTCAGCCAAAATTGATGACCCACACAATTATAAAATAATAAGCAATTATTATTTTAAGCCACTACTTCTATTACTATATAATAGAAAACTAATATACCCACGTTTCTTCTACCACCTACGTGTTGATGATAATGGTGATGAAAAGGATGATAATATTATATAGCATTGTTGAAAGATTATTATGTACAAAACAACACTCTAAGAGCTTCACACAGATTATATCATTTAATCAGTTCACCATTCTATAGGGTGTTACTGTATTATCTCCACCTTGTTGGTGACAAAACTAAATTAAGTAACTTCCCAGGGACACAGAGCTAGTAAATGTTGAAGTGGCTACACTCCAGAACCAACACTCTCAACCACTAAAGTGTAGAACTTAAAGGAAAGAGCCATGGTGCAATGTGTTCTGTGGAAAGGGGCGGAGGGAGCTATAGAGGTATATTTATGGAGTTGATAGGTTAAAGGACTAGAGTAGGCAGAATAATCGCCCCCCAAGTTGTTCACGTCCTAATCTCCCAAACCTGGGACTATGTTCTGTAACACGGCAAAGGAGAACTAAGTGTGCAGATGGAGTTACGGTTGTTGTATTAGTTTCCTGTGGTTGCTATAACAAGTTACCATAAACTCGGTGGCTTCAAACAACAGAAATTGATTGTCTCACAGATCTGGAGGCCAGAACTCTGAAAACAGTTTCATTGGGCTGAAACCAAGGTGCTGGCAGTCTTATGCTTCCCCTGAGGCCTTAGGAGAGAATCTGTTCTCGCCTTTTCCAGTTTCTGGTGGCTGCTAGTATTCCTTGGCTTGTGGCCGCATCGCTTAAAGCTCTGCCTCCATGGTCACGTTGCCTTTTCCTCCTCTGTGCATGTCATCTCCTTCGGCCTCCCTTTTATAAGGACACTTGTGATGGCCTTTAGAGGCTACCCTGATAATCCAGGATAATCTCCCCATTTCAAGACCCTTAATTTAATCACATCTGCAAAGTCCTTTTCTGCCATAAAGTGTAACATTTACAGATTCCAAGGATTAGAATGCGGATATTTTTGCAGGGGCCATTATTCTACCTACCACAGTTACTAACAGTGAGATGGGGATGGGTTAAGATGGGGAGAGTATCCTGGATTATCCAGGAGGGCCCAGTGTAATTACAAGGGTCTTTAAAAATGAAAAAGGAAGGCGGAAGAGGTCAGAAGGAGACGAGGCTGCAGAAGAAAGGCACAGAGAGATGTAATATCACTGGCTTTGAAGATGGAAGCAAGGAAGTGGACTCCCCTGGAGCCTCCAGAGAGGAATGCAGCCCTGTTGACACCTTGATTTAGCTCAGTGAGACCTGTTGGACTCCTAACCCATCAAATTGTAAGGTAGTAAATTTGTGTTGTGCTAAGTCACTAAGTTAGTGTAATTTGTTAGAAGGAAGAAGCCAAAATGCTCTAGTTTAAAGCTAACCTTTGTTGAATATTTGCTTTCCACCAGTTGCTATGCTAAGTTATTTATACTTATTATTTCATATATTTTTCAGGGAAACAATGAAACAACAAACCTTTTGAAATATTGTCTCCCCTTCATAGTTGTGAATACCAAGACCTACCTGCCTAAACCACACAGTTCTGTAATAGTGGAGCCAGAACTGAACACACACAGCTAGATATCTTCAGGTGTGATTTGGGAGTACTCACCTGAGCTTGGTCTTCTCAAGCAAGGATCAAGGGAAGCCTGAATGAACACATCCCTGTCCACGGATGAGGTTCTATCATTGCTAGAAATAGGAGTTCTTGGTATATATTCTGCCAATTTCTTGTAGTCTTTGAGTTAAGATGGTCTAATTTGTTTTTTTCTGTATTTCCTTCTCTTTGCCAGCAGCAGTGAAGGAAAAAGAGTTGAATGGAAGAAAGACAAAAAAGGTTACATATGGAGGAAGGGAGGTTTATATTTACACTTTTATTAATTCAAGTTAACTTTAGAGCCTTTTGAAACGTTGCAACTATTCTTTAGAAACCAATTCAGGCATCCAGAGGTTTCCTGATGCTAATCTCTGCTTTCTTATCAGTGCATAGCTGATGTCCATCAAATGTCGATATGCCCACAGAAATCAGCTCTAGGAAATTAATTTAATTTTCAGTGAAGTGCCACTTATTTGCCATTTTAGTTATGAATCTGCCTGCATTATTCTGCACCATGACTGAGTTTGGTCCAATCACTTTTAATTACGAGGCCATGCTGGGGTACTGGTTTCCTTTGATACAAGCTTTCCAGACCCAGACTCTGGGCCTCATTTTTCTGAGCTCTGCCTTCAACACCAGGAACCCCTGAGGCCTAATGCTGGTTGGACACTGACTCCAATTATTTTCTGTGCAAATTGCTTGACCCTTCAGCTTTGATTCTCCCTTTCAGAAACTGAGGATATAATCACTTCCTCTCTTATCTCTCAAGGCTCCCGAGGGAAGCATTAAAGAGCTTTGAATATGAAAAACACTATATACCTGTGAAGGAGTGTTACGCGCTCATCATTTTCCATCCAGTTCCCAGATAATATCAGGTGCCGTGCTCCCCAGGGAAGCTAGTTAAGACGCAGCAATCCTTGGCCAGGTCTGTGGTTTCCTTTGCTGCTTCTGAGATGCCCTGCAGCAGACAGCAAGCATCAACCCACTCCCTCCTACTTAATTTTTTTTCACGGCTGTTTGCAAGTGAGATCCTAGCAGAATTGCTGAGCCTCTGTGTTAAACTTTTCCCTTCACTTAATCTACTTGAAAAGAGCCTTGCTGCATACATTTGTCCACATTACCACCCCAGAGGAGCACTGTGAAAATGCACTTCTGTTCATCTGGCCTGCTCAGGGAAAAGAACGGCAAGTCGTTTTCAGGGCAGTCTGAGTTCAGATGGAGAACGAATATTTTCAGGATTAAAGTAAACTGGTGTTATAATAATGGTACTTAAGACACCCTCCAACTAAACATCATTTTTGCTCTTCTTGCTGTAGATAAGCACATCATCAGACTCCACAGGTCCACTCCTAATGCAACTGGCCTCATCAATTCATGGCAAAGTGACAGGGAAGAATTTCATGGACCTGGGCCTTTTCCTCTCTATCTGTATCCCAGGATGAGAGAGGCTAAGTATGAACGAGCAAGCATTTATTTCTTTTTCTAGATTCCAATTCCATTCCATGTCAGTTGGCTTGGATTACCTCTAAGTAGTTCCTGTTCCTTTGTTCTTACTCTCATCCACTCTACCTGCTCTGACATCCTTCTTGTCATTTTCAGGAGAAAAGAGTACTTCACGCATATTTCTTTTAAGAATGGCTGAGATCATGCGTGGACTCAGTAGGCTCTTGGAGTGAGAAAGGACTCCGGCTAACAAGAGAGAGTTGAGGCCCAGAGCCATTCCATAATGTACTCCAAGTCACACATTCAATTGAAGATAGATCTGCAACCAGAGCCCGGGTGTCCTGAATTCCATTCCAGGGTTCTGTCCATTACACACACAGTAATAGTAACTGTACCTCAGTCCCATAAGGAGCACAACCCATAGATTTTAGGGTTGTGAATGCCTAGGCTTCCCTTCACCCTCTGCCTCTGTCCAAGTACAAATCAGGAGCATTTCTACATTTCCCCTTTGGCTGTGGGTGGTCCTGAAGTCTCACGAGAAAGACAGAAGAGGCTAGCCTGAGGTTTGTTATCAAAATGTGATGTTAAGTCTAAATCGTTTACTTTCCATAGTAACCCACATTTCCCATTCTAGGGCAGCCCCGAGGTGGAACAGGGTCATAATAACAGTTATAAAATCTTATCTTTCTGACTCTGGCCCTACTCACCTTTGGGAATTCCAGCCCCTCAAATTCTTCCCAAGTAGTTTTAGGAGTTCTCAGAGTTTGTTTCCCAGGCACTCTGAGAACTAGTTTTTAGGTTTCATTGTTCTTAAGTTTCAATGATTATCATAATCTCCTCGGAGCTCTATAAAAATCAGATTTTAGGGCACCACTACCAGAAAATTTGAATTATTAGATTTGAGATTGAGCCCTGGAACATGCATGTCTTTAGCTCCTCACATCAATTGATGATCAACCAGATCTGTGAACCTCTGCTCTATTTCCATAAATCATTCTTTCAATGTTTATTTACAGCCTAATATATTCAAAGCACTGTTCTAGGCCTTATTGATAAGCAGTGAAAAAAACTAAATTCTCACCTCCTGGAGCTTTCACTCCACTGGTGGAAACAGTGCAGAAATAAACAAGTAAAAGTGTATGTAGTAAGTCGGCTGGTGACAGATATGATGGAGAAAGGCAAGGTAAAGTAAGTGTGGAAGCAGGGCTGCTTTTTTACACAGGATGCTCAAGGAAGGCCACTTCCACCACGTGACATTCGAGCAGATACTGAGGAAAATGGGGGAACAAAGTCACGTGAATATTTTTCAGGAGGGTGTTCCAAGCAGAGGGAGCAGCTAGGCCAAAGTCGCTGGAGTTGGGAGTGAGCAGGCTGTGTTTCAGGATCAACAAGGAGTCAATGTGCCACCTGGAGAGGACAGTGTGAGCAGGAGAGAGGAGAGTGGTAGGGCCTGAAGGGAGCAAGGACTCCAACATGTGGGACACGGTGAGTGTGCAGAGTTGAGCTTTCGTCCTGATTATGGTGAGCCGCTGGAGGATTTTCATCCATGGAGAAACAAGGTCAATACATGTTTTAGATGTATCACTCTGGCTGTTGTACTGAGAGTCACATTTAAGATGGCAAAGTTAGATGCCAGAAGACCAGTGAAGAAACCATTGCAGTCCAGGGCAGACACGATGGAATTTTGGATCAAGTGGTAGCAGTGGACATGGCATGGATATTGGATATATTTTGAGGATAAAAACTATGGGGATTTGCTGATGGATTGAATATGGGTTATGACAAGAAGATGAATAAAGGATGACTTTAAGATTTTTGGTGTGGATAACTTGAAGAACAGAGTTGCTATTTTGGAAAAAACAAAGAATGTACAAAGAGGAAATTTGGAGGGAAAAATCAAAATCTGACTTTGGATATGTTAGTTTGAAATACCTGTTGGCTATCCAGATGGAAACATCAAACAGCTGTTTGGATATATAAATCAGGAGATCTAGGAGAAGTCAAGGCTGGATGTATAAATTTGGGGAGCATTGGGGTATGGCATAGTTGAGGCCATAAACCAAATGTTATCATCTATGGAGTGAGTATGGAGAGACAAGAGGAGAGCTCTAAAGACTGAAGCTGTCTTGAGCTTTAATGTTTAGAGGCTGGAGAGAGGAGGAGGCCAGCGGAGAAGTCTGAGACAGCGTGGCCAGAGAGGATCTTTTTCTCCAGCTCTGTCTCATTGAACAGTATCCTGTCACTGCTGATCCCCAAAACTGTAACTCATTCCCAAAATCTCAGAGGCGTCAGTGTTGCTGCAGGAAGGACTGGGGCACTTCCAAGGCTGATGTTGCTGCCACTGTTCTCATCGGTTCTGTCCTGGCACCAAGCTATTGATGCTTCAGCTCTTTGATGCCCAGCAGGCATTAGAGAAACTTCTCTTTTTGGTTTTAAGGTCAATTATTAGAGAATCCTTAAGAAACGATTTAGGTAAGTATCTGGAAACCAGTCAGAGTAAATTATATATCCTAGTCCATTGTCCTTGAACCGAATGCATTTATTTCAAGTATATTTCAGTTCTGAATCCAATGGTCAATACAGCTTAATTCAAGTAGAAATACCTGCCATATTGGAAAAACATGGAAGTCCAAAGCAATTTTTTTTAACACCGAGAAACAACTCTTGCAATCATGGAAAAAGCTGAACTGTTGCACCATAGAAGTTTGGTTTCAGAGCCCATCCTAGCAAGAAATAGAAAGCTCACAGAGGGAGACAGTACAGTGTTCATATTCTTCCCAGTTACTCTCTACAATTGTATGGGAAGCCTCTGTTATGTACCTTTTGAAGTGTTGGAGAAAAGGAAACAATTTTATTCAACAAAAGCCTATTGCTTTGGTGTAACTTATTATTGAAATACATGCTATCGTAATGTGCAGTGGACACACACATAACTTGTTAAAGAGGGATTGCTTCTCTAATTTACCTCACTGTGGACGTCAGATTCCTGATTTTAATAATCCAACAGTGTCCATCCAGGTGTGGAAACTCTAATTAACAAAACCCAGAAAGGTTCTTTCATTGAGAACATTCTAAAGAGGACTAAGGCACGACTAAGGCCTTGTTCCATGATATCAAGGGCTCTTACTGACACTGCAAAGTTAGTTTCTGGTTTCAGTGTCCTTATTATTAATCCGTGTTAAATCTAAAGCTTTTCTTGTAAACCCATGAGGGATTTAACATTGCAATTCTCTGTCTCTTAACTTGGATACTCTTTGTTTGAATTCTCTCTGGTGGCCATGTCCCTTCAGAGGAATCAGATATCTTTTGGGTTGTATAGAAACTTTGGGGAAAGGAGGAGTTACACAGTCATTCTGATTAGAAAAATCTTTTCTAACTTGTAACAAGAATTAAATATGGATTTTTCAGGCTGTTTCATCGGTGAAAGTATTAAATACCTCTGAGGCAATAGTAACTCTTGATATTTCTGTTTAATCACTCCATTTCTAATATCAGAATGGCTCACAGTATGACCACTGCTAGCCAGAAATGGCAGACGGGTTGAGAGAAACTGACAAGATAGCCTATTCAAGTAGCATGCTCATGTTCTCCATGGGAATGGACAAACTTTCATTTTTCACTTCCCCTTTGGTATTTCTTATCTTGATGAGTAACAGCACAATGGCCCATCTAGTAATTGTAGCCAGACTGCCATGCCTCTCTCCTGACTTCATTTTCCACATCACACTAGGTTCAAATAGTCCTAATATCTCCTGAATTTACCTTCTCCTGTCTCTGGCCAAAAGTGCCCTACTGCAGGCTTTTATTATTTTCTACTTGAACGATTGCTGCAGTTTCATATGGGTTCTTTCTACTTCCAGTCTCACCCCGTGAAATCCGTACTAAATGTTTCTACAAGAGAGCTCTTTGAATAAAACGAAACTGAAATATTCTTCACTTGCTTCAAAACTTCCTTAGGTTTCTTCAAAATACAAGAGTATGTCTCTAAGTGTGGGCTTTGGATCTCCTACATCAGAATCACTGTTAGAAATGTACATTCTAGAATTTGTAATTTGCTTTTATAACAAGCTTCCTAGATGATTCATATGCACGTAAAACATTCAAAAATTACTGACCTAAACGATAAAGTCCCCAAAGTTTAGAAAATCATGCAAGACCCTGCTTATGTCTGCAGCATTATCTTGTACTGTGAAATGTCACCTGTGCTACCTCTACTCATAATGAACCAAACATAGTTCTGGAAACATAGTCATTGGTCAGAAAAAGTCTTCATTTAGGTCTAGTGAGGGTCTGCATTTCTGGGTCACTCAGAGTTCACAGCAGTTTGTCAGCTTCAACTGGTTAGAACTGGTTGTGGTGAAACACACAACTCAATTTTGTTATATTCTAAGCAAGTTTGGAGTAAATGTAAATTTTTCCTTTGACACACCAAAAATCCCTTCCCTCCAAAACTGCACTGTCCAATACAGTAGCCACTAACCACATGTGTACTTAATATGTGGCTGATCTAAACTGAGATGTGTTGTATGTGTATTGTGTTTTTGAAAACTGTCTGAAAAAAATGATGTAAAATATCTCATTAATAATTTTTAAATATTAACTCTATGTGTCAAAATGAGAATATTTTGGATATATTGAGTTAAATAAAATATGTTATTAAAATTAATTTCTTCTGTGACTTTTTACTTTAATATAACTGCTAAAAATTTAAAATTATATTCATGGCTTGCATCATATTTCTATCTGATAACACTGCTCTGGTAGGTGCTAATGCTGAACATAAGCATACCCTATGCCCAACAATTCCACTCCTAGGTATATACAGAATCAATATGCTCAAACAAAGTCACATCTCAAAACGTTCACAGCAGCACTGTACTTAATAGTGAAAAACCACGGCTGTGGTCTCTTTGTGTTGCTATCATCTACAGCAGTCAAAGTCATACAATATATCTTTGTTGAATGAATGAATAACTGGATAGCTGTTGGCAGCCTATCTCTGTGGATTGGGGGAGAAGATGGACCTTAAAGCAAGGGGATTTTGTGCTGTGGGAAGATTCTCCAGTAGCAATCTCCTCCAGAGCCAGGGAGCAAATACTTACTGAAAGCATGAATGGATTACCTTCCTTCCATGGCAGACAACACGTTAAACAGACTCCCTACCCCAAACAACCCTTTCTTTTTTTCTTTTTTTCCAAATTATTGCTTATTATAAACAACATCCTTGCATATATATACTTTGACCGACTTGTCGAGTGTCTCCTCATGGTAAATTCCTAGGACTGGAATAAAAGAATGCACAGTTTCTATTTTTGTACCTGTTTGCAATCAGAGGTGTGTGTTTAAGCTTGCAGGAGCTTCTGTAAAGCACACAGGATAGCACTCCCCCTCCAGGAAGCCCCAGGCTCTTGGCAGTGTGCTGCAAAGCAACTCAGCTCTTCACCAGCCTGGAACCCCCTCCCGACACCCCTGTCCTGTGGCTGGGGGGTGAGAAGACCAGCCAGAAAATGCATGGTGCTTGCGTTTAGGAAAGTCCCAAACTTCCTAACTGCTGATAAAATAATACCTATTCATGAAGAAACTTGGCAAAAATAAGGATGTCAGAATAAAAATTACTTAAGATACCTTATCACAAAGTTGCATTAAACCTGCTCAGGCTGAGATGAAAGAGTGGGGCTGGCCAGAGCTGCCCTCCCCCAGAGCTAGACAGTCCCGAGGCTCCCAGTCTCCCCCACTGCACTCCTTTTGCAGCCCAAGGGACAAACCAAGCCCATATGCCTACATACTTGCTTCCCAGGGGGAGCTTCCTTTGCGACTGAAGAGGAAATTCATTGCTTTATTCTGGCACCTTCCTTCTTCTGGGAAACTCCTTCAAACCTTGTGATCCTAGTTGGAGCTGTCATTCCCCTGGATACAGAGAAGATGTGTGACTCATAGTGGTGACTGTGTCAGTAATGGACTTGAGACCCATGCTGGACCAAGTAGAATTCTCCTTGAAATGTCCCTTTCAGAGCACAACAAACTGGAGGGAGAGGAAGAAGACAGGATGCAGAACAATGCTGAAACGAGCTGTAGGGAAAGAGAGGGAGAGAGGTTCCTGACGGTGCTGGGCCCCGGGTTCCAGGCACTCTTGAGTCCAGCTCCTCTTATGCTCTTTCCACAAAACGGCACGCAGTGCCGACATCAGCAAGTTGCCTAACCTCTCAGAGCCTCAGTGGCTTACAAAGTCCAGTATGAACTGGGCATCCCTATATCCTTAGTTGACCTCATTTTGTGTAACTCTCCTTCTTATCCATTGCCCTGCAGCCTTAGACTTCTCTCAGCTCCCTACAATCACCAAACTCATGCCCACCCCAGGGTCTTGGCACCAACCGTTCCCCCTGCTTCTCTCTCCACTGCTATCTGGGCCTTGTATGGCTGGCATTTTATTTTATTTTTTTCCAGAAGTACAGCCGCTTCCATAAAAACCACCCGATTTAAAATAGTCACCCTGTCACTATGTATCACATCACCTTTTAAAATTGCATAGCATTTATCAAAATCAGATAGTATTGATTGATTGATTCGTTCGTATATTGTCCCTTTTTTCCCACCTGACTAATGAGCCCCGTGAATGCGGTTCCTAGCACAGGATGGACATTCGTAGATAGCTGTTGAATGAAAGAACAGCAATAATGACATCACCCAAAGTTTACTTGGGCTTGTTATGTGCCAGACACTGTTCTAGGCATTTTTGGATTAATAAATTAAATCTTTGCAATGGTCCTATTTGAGATTAGTACTTTCATTATCTCCGTTTTACAGATGATGAAACACAGTATGGAGAAGTTGAAACCCTAACAGAACAATCTTTGATCAAACTAAGCACTTTTGAATATTTTTAATATTTCATATATTGATCAGTAGAGAGGAAGATAAGTGAATAAACAGGAGGAAGAAAAGTGAAGGAGAACCAGAGCATGTCTGCTGCTCTAAATATTCAAAAAACAAAGATGAACCCTAATAAGAATGTAAACAGGAAAGATGGAAACAGAGGGTAAGTTAGTTTGTAGGGCTGCCATCACAAAATATCACAGACTGGGGAGCTTAAAAAACAGAAATTTATTTTCTCACAGTTCTGGAGGTTAGAAGTCCAAGATCAGGGTGTTGGTAATTTGGTCTCTTCAGAGGACTCTCTCCTTGGCTTAGCTCCTAGATGGCTACCTTCCGGCTGTGTCCTCACAAGCTCATCCTTCAGTCTGTATGGTCTGTGTCGTAATCTCCTCTTCTTATAGGACCCCACTCATATTGGATTAGGGCCCACCTATATGACCTCATTTTACCTTAATTATTTCTTTAAAGGTCCTATCTCTAAATATAGCCACATTCTGATTACTGGGGGTTAGGACTTCAATATATGAATTTGAGGGGGGCACAATTCAGCCTACATCGGGGACATAAGTAATGTGTAAAAATGAGTAAAGAGAAATAAAGTCAAAGAAAGAAAGAAAGAAAGCTGGGGTGTAAAGCATAAAGTAGAATAGAAATTCTTGCATAGTTTGAACATATTATATAGGAAACAAAGGTGAAAAAAATAAGCCAAAAGAGAAATAAAATAAAATAAATCAATGGGCTTAGTAAGCAAAATAAAAGAAGTTGAATAGTTATACAAAGATATAAAATAGAATACATACAAGATTAACATAGAAAAAAGAGACAGATGAGGGACAATGACATAAAAATGGATAAAGAGAAGGAAAAGAATGAAAACGGAAAAAATAAGAATCCAGTTCTACAACAAACTGGGTTTATGCTGGATTTCGATTTTGCTTTGTTTTGGAAGATGACCTATCATTTCGCCAGGTTGAGTAGGGCAGCTCATGATTTCTATGACTAAAGCCCTTACTTATTTGAAATATTATAAGAAGGCAATGCTGATATTGGAAATATCATGAAGATGGAGTTGGGAATAACTATCTTTTATGACAGCACTGATCTATGTCATAAGAGAACGTATACCAGCAGCATTTTATATAGCTTTGGGGGACTTTAAAAAGCAAAGAAATTGAGATTGAGTTAGCTGGAGTCCAACAGCAGGGTTAACGGTAGATACTGTTCTACAGCTCTCACCGAGGGAGTTCAATTTCAACAGTGCTAATCTTTCCATAGTGGCAGAAGTTTAAATTTTGTGCCCCTAAGGAAAAATTTCCAAAGCAATTCTCATTGAACTTGCCTCCCAGAAATCCTTCCTTCGTGCCCTCTCAGATACCACACCCACCTCTCCAGGGGCAGTTGTGGCGCCCTCTCTGCTCACAGAAAACTTACCCATTTGACATTTCAGATGCCAGATTCTCTGTTCCCGCGTGGTTAAATAAAGTTTCTATTGTTTTACAAAACTTCTGGCTTGGAATTTTAAGGTCAATTTTTTTTTTATCCTTAGTTTAATGTAATTTTGCCTTCCTTATTCTCTGGCTTCTGGTATTACAAATTAATATAAAGCTTTTATATAACTCTAGTTTTTCTTTATTTTAGATATATTGAAACACATCAATGTTACTTTTTATTTTATGTTTTTCTTATAGTTGTATTTTTCTCTTCTGACTATGCATATAAAAATAGTATAACAACTGAATAGTCCTTGAATAAAAGAATAATAATTCACTAGTACATATTTTTTTCATTTATTCAAAAAAGACTAGATTTCTTTTAGTTCCAATTTAGGCTGGAATTAGGAATGTTATGTATTTATTGCATATACTGGTGTTTCTTTAATTTAGAGTCCCTGGATCATCTGCGTCGGGATCACTTGATGTGCTCTGAAAAATGGAGATTTCAGGGACCTGCTCCATATCTATTGAACCAAAATCTCAGGGGTGGGTCCTGTGAAACTACATTAAAACAAGCTTCCCAGGGGATTCTAACGCTTATTAAATTTTGAGAACTACCGGCATATACTTTAAATACAAGAACTAAAATTGAGTCCAAGTAAATCGCCCTTCTCAGATATCAGACACTTTATTACAATTTGGTATACATGTGAATTTCATATATAAAAAAGTTGTTTTTGTCTCCTTAAAATGTCCTTGAAATGATTTTCAACTTTACATTTATCTGCTTTTCTCATGAACATTTGGAAAGCTTTTTTTTTTCTTTTCTCTTTAAAGACTTGACTATAACAAGGTAATGTGGATTTAATGAACCCAAAGTGCATCACACATACAAGCAAAATCAGAAGAAGCACTTCATGTCTGACTGTGGTCTTGACTGAAACACAGGTTGGTTTGTGCAGAGCATGTTGAAATATTAGAGGGGAGGACTCGAGTCTCTTGAATCAAGAAAAACTTGCTCCGTTACCCATGGCCTCCAAAGTCCATACAAATCCTTTCTCTCCTCAAAATTTGACAATGTTGGAAAATATAATTAAAAACAATATCTTCTCCCAACCCAGAAATCCTGTACACAAAAACAGTAGAGAAAACTTTTATTTTTAAAATTATTTAAAATTATTTTTATTTTGTTTTTAATTCACTTTTATTATTGAATAAGCACTAAACCAAAATGTGATGCCTATCACAGGCAATCACTAAGAGACTGCAAGGACAGAAAGAAATCTCACACTCTTATACAGCCAAGCAGATACAACCCATTCTATACATGTTTTCGAGATAAACAATGACTAGTCCTCAAGTAAGAAGACTTAACAGCACCTCTTTTTCGTCACACATAGTTCATCCTAATTTTACCTGGTAGTTGGAATAATGATCTGTGTTAGCTAATTGGCTTTCTCCAGGTGAAAAACAAACTTCTTACATCTTTATAGCAGGAGGTAGTTTCGCAACTTGGAGCAAGCTGCCCACTGACATTAGGCTCCTGCCCTCCCACAGCGATGGGAGGTAGGGGCCCTATCTCCTTTGATGTTTACATTTCAAAGAGATGGTTCCTGAGTCCTTGAGAAAGGCATTCTTGAGTCTTAAAGATGACAAAAGACCTACCTGGTTGTCAAAGGATCTATATACAATTCAAAGGGAGGAGAAAATACTTACGATTTTGAGTTTACTAAAGTAAATGCTCTAAGAAAAGGGAGGGGGTAGCCATATTTTGCCCATTTTTAACAGAGAGAATTATTATTTTTAATTTGTATTTGTCCTTGCAACAACTATCCCTCTTAATTGTGAAGTCTTAATTAAGAATGATGGAACTGACACATTATCAGATAAAGGCTTTTTGGGTTGCCTTTGCACATGTATCAATAAGTTTACTCTTTCCAATTTTTTTCCCTTAGTTCACCTATGACCAAGGGTCTAGGTTTACAGGACAAGTGAGTGGAATTATCAACAGTCATCAGTTTTAGTGATGTACCTGACACTCAAGGGAACAATTAAATTTGCAAACTTACTTTCTAATTCTATCCTATCACCATAGAAATAGACACCATATTATTGATGTTCAGTTATACACAGAAGGGTATATTATTGAGGGTCAATTGGTTCTTGACTTTTAGTCACTGGTTTTGAACTCTAAACTGGACCAAGGAACTTTCATTTTAAGAATGTGTGTTCAGTGCTTAGATGCCATAAATGTTTGCTAGGAGATTCTGTTCAGAAACGAGAACTCACAAACTTGCATTTTACTTGAAGAGTGCTCATGTGGACGTAGCCAGGGCCATCTGGACCCTCTTTCGTGGCGGGGCCATCTGGACCCTCTTTCGTGGTGATGCTGGAATCCTTTGCCTTCTAAGGCAGCAGAGTTACTTGCACGAGTGTGATTCTCAGTGCATTCCTTTGACTTTCTGCATAAATAGGCATCACATCACTTTCTCACTCCACTCCAATTTCTATCTCCTTAAAAAATGAGCAATACGAACTGGCTGAGGCCAGAGAGGAATGCTCCCTATTTAGCAAGTGGCAGTGGGATAGGAAGGGGCCCCATTTGACTCAAGATGTTTACTCTTAAAGAGTTGGTTCCCAAGGAATTGGAGAGATAGTTCTTGGGCTTCAGTCAAAGAAAAGAATAACACAGCTGCCCTCAGCAAGGGGGAATTCCAGCATAATGGATTGGCAATGGAAACAGTTTAAACCAATATAAATATAATAGCCACCCACTGAGAGGCAATTTACATCCACTGGCGCAGCCTTACAGTGGTGCACTTGGCCCTGTAATCTGCCCTAGGGCATTTTGTGAGGCTTGATACAAAGAAAATGAGTGGGAAGAGACTGGAGAGTAAGAGGGAGTACGCCAGTCCAAAAGGCACACTAAAACCACAAACTCCTGCTTCAAGGGCACTTCTACTTTTTGTGTCACATAAGGAATGACATCTGTCTTAGCTCCTTCTTTAAGAAGTAATTTTTTTTTTAAGTGCCAAGCTGGCCTTGGTTTCAGTTCTGGTTGTGTCCCTACAAGGCTAAATGGCTCTAGATATGTTATTTCCCCCTCTACTTCAATGAAAATACGGGGTTAAATTAGAGAGCCAGTCAAGAAGGATGACAGGGTCTGGACTCTGGAGCCAGGCTCTCTGGGTGCCATTTGGAGCACTTCTCATGGTGGCTGTGTGACCCTGGGCAAGTTTCTTAACCTCTCTAAGCCTTACTTCGATCATCCTTAAAATAGGGATAATAATAATACTTTCCTCCCACGCTTCTTATGAGTATTAAAGGAGCTGTCTACGTAAAAGCACTTTCATCACGTCGGGCCGTGATGAGTGCTCTTTAACTGTCATCCTCCTCATCAGAGACTCCTGAGGTCTCTTCCTACTCCTAAAGCCTATGATTTTTATAATGTTTTTTCATTTCTAATTTATAGGCAAGTTTTACCACCTTAGGGAAATGCTCTTTGAGAAGTCTACTTGATAATTATATTTTCTGGCTTTATATTTCTGGCAAGAAAATTTATCTTTATACCTTTAATTCTGAACAATTAAACATTGATTCAGAAAATCTTCCCTTTTCCTGTCATAAATTCCATCAAATTTGCAGAAATGAAGAGGTCTCTGGAATTGTTTGCACTTCTCCTTACATTTCAGAAGCCACCTGAGCAGTAGTCATGTTTTGCTCATGAGTGAGAGTGTAAGTTTCCAAAAGTCAGGAAGTGTTCACTGGGGCAGTTTTGTGCATGGATCTACATGAACTAGCAGCTGGAAAAGAAATATATCTCATTAACTTTAAGAACAAGTTTACCTAAACTACTCCTCAGTCAGCTTATGACTAAGGAGAAATGAATATAAAATATTTTTATGACTGTCATCAGTATCGTAATGTATAGAGGGAAAAAATGATAAGAAAGAAAATGGATGCTGGAAACTTAATCTCCCATATCTAGGAGGGACATGTACATGATTTATATTTTGCTTCCCAGAATGCAATGAGACAGAGACATAGTACTCTCTGTAGTGCAGGACATGCTATAAAACTAAAAAGGGCATATGTTTTTTTAAAAATATATAAGCTCTCCATAGATTCCAGCAGTTCATGTTTTAAGTTTTAGAAAATGCAAAAAGTTTATTTGATTAAATTTTCATTACAAAATGAGAAACGTTCATTTAAAAAATGAACTTTGTAAAACTCTTAAATTGTTATATTGATAATAAAACATTACTAACATGAAATATTACTAACTAATATTACTAAATTCCTATAGCACGTATTTCTAGTGCCCCTTTGTACATGTTTTCATTTTCGTAAACAAACTGATGCTAGGTTGGACTTACTGCAGGACTCTTGAAGTGCAATTTTGTGTGTGGTGTTAGCCTTTCAACAACTGTAGCATAAATAATGCCATTCATTTACCTGTGTTAATCAAACACTTTTGTGGAGTCTAGTGGGTACCTCAGAACTCTGATCATCCTCAGCATCTTTTTTCAGAGAGTGACCAGTTAATTCTAAACCAACTTCCTCCATGGTGTTTATTCTTTATGTTTGCATAAAAGTAGCATTCAACTAGAAAGGAAATTATAATGTATGTTAAACACCACCTTTACCAATGTGAATTAATTTTCAGTTAATGAGAATTTGTGAGTAAACAACATTCTTCACTCTGTGAGTGGTGGTAACTGTCCATTATTAAGGTACAGCCCCTCATCCATCTGTACATAATGCACTTGATATTTCTGGAGATGAGAAGAAGACATTGAAGATGCTCCAAGGCCACACACTGGTCATGGAGATATTCTATTTAAAAATTATAAAACCCAAAGCCCCCTGCCCCCATGTATGTGTGTGGATGTGTTGTGTATATTCGTTTCAGGGCTGTTTATAAAAAATGTTTCTTTGTAAAACTCTTGTTAATCAATTGGAAGCATCAGGCAAACAGTCCACATTTTCCTCATAAAGAATCTCATAACCCAGGAAGTTCTTTGTTTATAAGTCATAGTCTGACACCCCGCAGGGCTCACATCCGTGTTTGTGGGAGAGACACCGGACCAAATATTCATTTCAGCACTGTGATCGGAAAAGCGATTCCTCTCTGAAAATATGTGTATCTGTGTGTGGAGAGGGGGGAGGTAGGGGGTTACATACCCTAAAAATTAGAGCTCTTTGTCCTGTAACAACAAAGAGTTGGGAAGGTAAAAACCTCTCCATACAGGTGCATTTATTCTCCTTTGACTTTACAATCTGAAAACAAGAAAAACAATTCTTTATTCTGTTTAATTCAGGCAAATTATGTGAAAATGTTTATAGGACATAATGGAACAGTAAAGTACTTTCAAGTACCCCAGTTGAGAAGCTCATAACCTTTCTAAACATTTGTAGTATTTTAAGGACCTGACAGTTAAAATGAAGGCTTGGTTACAAAAGAAATACCTGACCAGTAGCCAAATTATTAATTACAATAATACTGTCACAAATTTGGAGAGAATATGAGCAGATTCATGTGTAGTTTTAGCTTATACAGATAAATTTCAGCATAATTTTTCACATTTTCTGGTTTCCAATTTATCCACTAAATTCCATGCTTTCTTACTCACTAAAAGAGATATATTGTTTAGGTTAACAATTTGTAAAACAATACTAGTTCTATACCAATACGTTATAAAAATCTAGGTTTGGATGCTATTCATGCATAGTTACTCAGAATCCTTTTGTAGACATTTGGAGAGAAGGATAACCATTATTTTAAAGCCGGAGTGACCTGGGCTACAGAAACAAAGAGGTTAAAAGTGGTCCAGATGTGATATGACTACACTATTTACCGTCATCTGGGTAACTGACAAATGAGTGACAGCACACTTGACAATGACATGATTTCCCTAATGTGTTGATAAGACCTGAAAGGAGTAATTTTGAATAAAAAAGACTTTCTGGGTTTCTAATACCTGCATGTTGGAACTAATCAGAAAATCCTGCAACTTTTATTGAAAGAAAATTTATAAAATACCCAGGCAAGGAATCATTGAGTCTTAGGAGGTTTTGTTTTACATTATGTTATCATTATTTTTTTTTTTACTCTACATTCTTTATAATCTACTTTTTAACTGAAAAATAATTTTAGTACTAAAAAAATAATACAGATAAAAATGTAAGATGATCAAAAGTTTTCCGAAAGGAGCAAGAAGACCAAGTACATGTCAATAAGCCCTCGGTATAAGTGAATTACTATAGTCAGGCACTCAAAATGGCTGTAAGTTTTCTAGAAGGAAAGGCAAGAAGAGAAACACATTGGTTTACACATTTTCTTTTTTCTTGTCTGACAGAAGAAAATAAACACATTCATCAGTAGAAATAAACTTTTTCCTGGGACCAAATTTTAAGAGAAATTTATCATGTGGTTCCTTGTATAAGAGGTGCTTAATAACATAATAGACAATGTCTGTAAGAAACAAAAATACTGTTCAAACAGACAGTTCTGGTATTGATTCACTTTACAGGCTGAGAACATAACATTAAATTGTACTCAGTGAAAACCTGACTGCAGGGGATAAGAGGAAATAGCCAAGGTATTCCACTTTCTGATGATTAAACTTGAGAGTGAGAGTAGCGCCTGGAGACTAGGAGAAGGGATAGTTAACATGCCCATTATACTGCCTCCAACATCATACGTCTTATGAGAGCCTTTGGTCTGTGTTGGGTGGCAGTTAACTCATGACTGAATTCTCACAGGTTCCTGCAGTGCAGATCATCTATGTTGTGTGCTGAAGTGGAAAACTTATAGTTAAGAAAGGAAAAGTGGTTACTGAATTGAGAAAGTTTAAGAGAGAAACTTACATTCTTGCCCAGACAGAAGGTCAACTTGCTTCATCTTCAGTTGTGGGAACAGGGTTACCTAAAAGTGGTGCCAATCTTTTTCAGAAAGAGGAGTGTTTTATCTTGTAAAGCTTTTCAAAGAGTATTTGGTCAAACCTCTGTGTTCAGTGCTGCATTGCAGAGACAAGATGACTTCAGGATGGAACATATTTATGGCAAGAGTTATCAAAGATTCTCTAGTCCGACAGGGATAAAAAGTCTTCATGGTCCTTGTAGGATGTCTGATTTTAAGTAAATTATTCATATAAGTGATGGAGGATATGAAACCAACTTTAGATTTTATACCACTGATGCTGAGCATTGAAGTACAGTGGACAAAGAAACAATGTTTTCAGAGTCGGAGAAATTGAATCCTCTCCCTAGTGTTCTGCTTGTACGACATTTTATCTTTCTAAACTTCAGCTTTCTTTTATGAAAAATCCATACAGAACTGGTTTGAAGTTGGAAATGAAGAGATAAGCATAGAGATTGCCCATATTCGACAATTACTGTTTCCCTCATGCCACGTCTCATTTGGCAAGTACCAGTTAACTTGCTTCTAAAGACCAAGACGGTAAGGCTGAGAAAATAAAACATCAGCACAGCTGGGGGTTATACTGCCTGCCATTCAATACAGCCATTTCCCTTCCCCACGCCACCTCTCCAAAATGTTAGTTGTGCATCGGAAAGACTCATACAAATGTATTATTTTTTTCAGATGGTATGTGCTGAGATCATAGAAGAAGCCAGTCTTTCTCAAAGTGTGGCCCCTAAATCAACTACCTCACAATCACTGAGAGTGTTTGTCACATACCTTGTCACTAAGTCAGACCTACTGATTTTAAATCTCTGGTTACCAGGAATCTACATCTTTAAACAAGCGCCCTGGAGTTTGAGAATATCTGTAGTTAGCTATGACATGTCTTAATTCCAATTCCAGGGAGTAAACTCTACTCCATAGGGCAACACCCTTAGTAATCCTAATCTCTCTGCTATTATCATAACAACCCACATCCCATAATATGCAGTGGGGAACACTATCAAAAGACAGGAGGATTATGCTTACAGATGTTATCTTCAAGTTCGATGTGGAAGATTGTGTTTTCCAAATGTTGCACCCCGATATAGCCCATCCACACACTCTTTTTACAACGTGGTGTTGACATTCCTCCACCAAGAGGTGGAAGTCTACATGCCTTTCTCCTTGAATATGAGTGGGCCTGTGACTACAGCAGAAATGACGCTGCGTGACTTCTGAGGCTATCATAAAAGGCATTATTGTTTCCACCTCTTCCTCTTGGGATGCCTGCCCTTTGAACCCAGCCACCATGCTGTGAGAAAGCCACTTGGAAAAGCCATCTATAGGTGCTCTGACCAAGCCCCAGGGAGAGTTCCAGCTGAGGAGCCATGTCAATGAATGGGTTCCATTTGTTTCCAGCCCCCAGTCTTCAAGTCACCCCAGCTGACGCAAAATGAAGTAGAGTGTGTAGAAAAAATAATTCCAGATTTGTGAGCAAAATAAATGTCATTGTTTTAAGCCACTCCTAAGATTTGAAGTAGTCTGTTATGCATCAATAGATAAAAGGAATATCCAAATTGTAGGTGATTGTTTCAGTAAGTCACAATTAGAGATGTTATCTTCCTATTATGGACATCTGGTATATTCTGATCTGTGGTCAATTCATTCAGTCAGTATGTAAAATTTCTACTGTAAGTTTGGGATTTCATAAAGGCTGAATTGGGCAAACAACATCATGTGGCTCCTCTATAGTCAATACAGAAAGGTGACTAACTATATACTCCCCTCATGAAAGGAAACTGTTAAACTTTGTAAAATAAAAGAGAGTATGGGATTGAATCTCACAGTCAAGGGTAAGGGAACTATGTTAAAGAGTTGAAAAAGGTAATATCTAAATGAAGGAGAGAGAAATGCAAAATAAATTGGTGAGAACAATTTGCCCAAGTGAAGCTGAACCCAGTTCCATTTGAGAAGCTCTGTTTTTAAGCCTCTCCAAAAAAAGCAAAGCATTATTCTAAGACCTGGGGAAATCTATAACTGGATCCAACATTCCCTGCCCTTTAGGATTTCACATTCCAGTGGAGGAGATATATAGGCACATGCATACATATTTCTAAGAGAGTTCATATTTATGGAGGTCGTAATATAGGTATGAGTATAGGGAAGAAAGATTCATGCCAGCAATGCAGATCAGTATCACAAAGTTTGGATGAGATTTGACAAGAAGATATTTTGTGAAGAGGGAAGGATATGTCTTCGAAGGTAGTTCCAATCTGAGAAATAAAGGAAAGGCAAAAGAATGCAGGTCATGCGTAAGGACCACCTATTATCATTATGACCTGAAATGAGTTGGCCAGTTAGTAGAAGTTAGAATTGTAGGAAGAGGTCAAAGTCTTTATTGATTTAAACAAATGGGCTTTGTTTTGCATTGGGAAGTCAAAGATTTTAGAGGATAGAAGAAGGAAATAAAATTTGTTTTATTGGTAATAACCAAGCTAGTAGTGCAAAGAATGAATTTTAAAGTGTTGAGGCAGAAAAACCTGTTAGGAAATTTTTGCAATAGTCATCAATAAAAGCCTAAATTAGGGCAGTGACCAGCAGAGGAATGCAAAGAATGAGATAGCGGCCAGAAGGAGAATGAAAAAGATAAAATAGATGCAAAAGATATTAAGAAAGTAGATCTCATGTGGTCTGATGATTGATGGTCAGTCAGAGTTCGATTTGTAGGAAGAAAAGGAAGGGAAGGATGATAATACACCATTAACAGAAAAGAGCTGTTGGTTGAGTGTTCTTGTTTGTGTATGTGGGTGAATGAGCTGTGTGGGTATCTCCCTCACTAGCTTTTGAGATGCTTGAGGGTAGCAGCCCTCAGTATCCACTATGCTATCGTGCAAGATGCTCAATAACTAACTGTTGAATTTAATTTGAATGATGAAGAAGGGGAAGGAAAAATGAATGACACTAACATTTATGGAAAGACAATGATGTACCAGAAATTTTACGCACTACAGTTTTACACATATATCAAATTTAATCTTCCCAATGATGTCATGAAGTTAGAACAATTATTCCTATTTTATAGGTGATGGAACTAAAGTACACGCTGGCTACATACAGTAATGTCTAATAAGTAGGTAGGAATCGGCAGAGCTGGCAATGGCATCCCCGTTTATCTGACTACATAGATTATGTCTTTTCTCCACTAGCATTAAGACCAATCCGCAAAATGATCCATCTCTGGTTGTTTTCCAACATTGTTTCCTGCAGGCCCGCACACACACAAATTTAATGGTAAAGATTAAGAGTAACTTGGATGTAACATCATCACTATCTCTCTCATCATTAAGTTTTCTATTGTGCTCCCTCTTGGTGGGTGGCACTAGGGCAGAGAGAGCATTTCACAGATTTCAAACCCCTTCCATGTGCATTTGATTTTCAACTGATCCCATAAAAGATTTCACTATCGCTCTGAGAATCGATGCACAGCAGACGGCATACCGAATTTTACAACATATATTAACCTAATATTTGAGAAAGTTAGAGACTCTCCAAGAGAATACGCAGCCAAAACAAGATATTTAATAAATTAAATGAACTTTTCCATAACAAAGGGCCACAATTGCATTCACTTGAATTTGTGGAAATAATGGAAAAAGATATATTATTTTAAAAATACCAAAAGGAAAAATAAAACTCTAAAAACATGTGACTTGGGTGTTTAGAATATAGATAAGTCTCTTAGGTCATAAAATGTCTTGCCTCAAAATATGCTGGGTATATACTTTGTGGACAGACAATTGGAAGACAGGGTTAAAAGGAAATAGAGAAAACAAAACAAAATAAAACACAACTCAAATAGACCACCAAAATATAGTGCTCATCATTGTAGAAGACCATGCTACAGTTGCTCTCCTTCAAAAGATGCTTAAATGATTTTTTACATGTAGATTTTATACAAAACAATGTGCATTTCTGGAATATCTCTGTGTCCTAGACTAGTGGAAGGTATTATCTTTATGGTTTTCTCAGATCAGAAAAATTACAGGGAGCATTGCAGACTGTTTACTTGTTTAGTTAAAGCCATAAGTGTGCCTGGTTGGTGTAGACTTCAGCATATTCTAAATAGATTTAGAATTTCAGATATGTAACACCCTCTGGGTAAAATCAGACAACCTATGCACTGGGAAATGGGGCATAACAATTCAATATTGCTTTCTAATATTGGTCTTTAAATTTCTTTACTGAAACTTTGACACTATTTTTTATAATCAGGTCAGTGATGACTATACATCAAAAATATTTTCCCCTGGGGTGTGTGTTATATATATATAAAACCTTATTATTGCCCTGAAAGTCCAAAATCTTCCACACTAGCCCATAAAAGATACCTTATTTATGGATGGATTTATATAGGTCTATGAAAAACAACCATTGTTTCTACAGCAGTGACCAGCTTAGCACATTTTAGAACATACCATAACAAATATTACTTTGAAAATATTTATTATGCACATGAACATTTAGAGATGCTTCAGTGTAGTGTAGTAAAAGTGTTATATGTTTATAGTGTTTCACATCTATCATACTTTCCAAGTTTGATTTTGCAGATTTAAGGAATAATAGTGTTGTTTTTATCTTTGTTATTTTTGAAGAGTGACTTCATTATACTACAACAAACAGGAAGATCAGTGTAAAAGCTTAGGATGAAGGGAAGAGTATAGATGTGTTAACTCTTCTTTATAGAAAATATGTGTTTGGTTTGAACAATCAAGCTATTGATTGCTCCTTATCATCTGGGGAAAATATGAGATTTTAATATCATTTGTTTGGAAATATAAGAATACAACATTACGTTCTCATTAACGTAATCACTCTGATTTGTTGAGCTCTTTGTATGACGCAGGAAGTTTGCATCACTTATATCACAATAACCCTTTGGTGTGGGCAGATGGGGAGAAAATCGACACAGGAGAGGTCCGCTATCTGGCCGGAGGTTACACAAATCGTGAGTGTCAGAGTTGAGATGAGGGTCCAGTATGTCAGACTCAGTTTGCTTTACACAGTGTTGAAATGTTGTGGTTTTTTGTTTTGTGTTTTTAACTATTTAGTCTTTCCACAATATAATGCAAATCTGTTGGCTTTAAGTCTATAATGATTTTTGGGAGGCTGATGCTTCACAACACTTTTTACAGTGTGTTTTCTTGTTTCAGGCATTTTAATTACAGATCACATTACCTTTGAATCCAAAGTGGATTTACTTAAAAGGAAATAGAAACTAAGTCACTCCATCTTTTCGAGTGGATATAAAACCTTGCCATTATTCAAGTACTGTATTTTACTGCTTTAGGAAATATTAAAATTTATTTTCATTGACTTTGGAGTACCTAAGAAAATAGTGTCTCATGCAAAATCTAAAAATTATATGAGTGAACTTTAATTATTATTTACTAAAAAGCAGAAGTTGACAGCCTCTCCAATTTTACTAGATTTAATCATTTGGGGAATTCCAGGTCTTTTTTTTTTAAACAAAAGTATATACATGAAAACAATACTCCAGGAAGATAAATTAATATAATGAGAAAGTATTAGTAATTTTCCTTTCTATCAGTTGTTTTTTTCTGGACCTAAACCTAAAGTGTGAATTCTTTAAGATACCCACAGTACAGTTATTTTCCATTGTTTTTGATCTATGAAGTTAGTTACAATGCATACTTTAAAGTTTTAAACATTGGTTAAAAAAAATTGCAGATACAGAAAAGTAAAAAGAAAAAATAGTGTGTGTGATACATAATGATTCACAATAAATAATATATTATACAAAAATTAATATATATTAATCTATAATATATAGTATATATATCTGTGAATTTCTTTTACTATATTAGTGTGTGCGTGTACAAATAAATATATAGAAGAAAAATGACAATGGGCTTTGAGCGATAAACCATGTGACTAGTGTCAGAATGTTTCAATTCATTTAACTTGTATATAAAAGATTTACTAAGAAATTTTGACGTAAGGCTATTTGTTAAGTGACCTTGTAAAGTTTAAAGCCCCGCTGACCTAGGTGAGTTCCAAATCTACATTTTAATGGCTATATTACTTGGGATAAATGCTTGATCCCTAAAACTCAGATTGTTCATTGCAGAAAGGAGTTAAGACTGATACCTCACAGGATGGTTGTGAAAATTAAAAATGAGCTAGTGAATATAAAATGTTTGGCAGAGTAGCTGGCACATAGTAAGTAGTTAGCAATAGTTACGTTTTATTTATATAAAATGCCTTTTTACTTTTAATAAAATGTTTCTAAATTGGCTCATCATTTTAGGTCACTTTTCTTGATCAGTAATGAGAAAAACCTTAGGAATAATCCAGTACAAACATTGCCATTATGGTAAAATAAGATTTGGAAAAGTTGATGCAGCCCATTCCCGGGGTAATAGGTTAGCGATAAAATCAGCCTTGGACCCCAGCTTTCCTGGAACCCAGCTGAGTCTAATGGGCGCCCTCTACTGTTAGGGTCTGGTGGGACAAGTAAGTAACATTTTTCTGTAAGTTCAGAAGCAATTGAAACACAAGAGGCGGACTCAAGGAGAAAGAATTAATTGGAAAATTTGGCTAATATTTCATCCCTGAATAAGATGGGTTGCCCACCAAGTTACAGACAAGGCTGGAACACGAGAGACCATCCATGCGGGCATTGCCTTCTCTGTGATCCTAAGGCACAGAGGAGAGGAGACGGCCTGCTTCTCAAGGATGGTCTGCAAAAAAGAAAAAAAAAAACAAAGAAGAAAACAGCCCTGATGGGCCCAAGCTGAGCAGGTTTACTTTCTTCACCCAGCTTTGCCAGTCATGTAATGAGTGAGAAGTGACGACAAAGACTTAGTCTGGGAAATACCTCCTCATGGAAACAGAAGGAAAGGAGAAAAAGAAGACCTCTATAATACACTAAAAATAAAATCTAGAGATTCAATTTTATTATATTTTCACATATAATAATGATCCATAAAGGTCTATCTTATAATATCGTAAAGACAAAGAGATTTCCCTATTTTTCTTGCAATTTCTCCTTCCATGCCATTTTATATCAAACAGCCATTTACAGCCATAATCCAAATTCTGTGAATAATAAAACTACTTTTCTTTTGAACTACATTGCATTTGAGAAGATCTGGCTTGCTCCAATCTTTTGTTCCTCATTGACAAACTGTCTTAATCCTTTTGCTTTCTCCCCAAAGACCACATTTTAAAATCCGATCTTAGTGACTTTTCTCCAACTTTTTCTCTTATGAGGTTTATCAAAACTTTCTTGAAATGGAACTTGGTACCTCAAGAACTCAGTCAAGTCCTCAAGGCAGCATTTATGGCAGAAAAACTGTGTGTTCTCTCTTGTTATTTTAATTAAGATTATATTTAAAATAAATTTGAAATAGTGACTTGAAAAGCAAAATAGATCAGTTTAGAAGGAATGCCAGGTTTAATAAGTAGCATGATCTGAATGTACTTAATCGTAAGGCAATGAAATATAATGCTATGGAAGCTTGCTAATTTGCAATAATGATGAGGAAATCTACCACAGCTTATTGTATTTTGTGGATTAGCAAGAATGTGAAAAACACAGGATGTGAAATTAGAGATATCAAATGTTCTGCCTTTATTTTGAAGGACTGTTTTACCTATTTCTAATACTTCATAATGCAGTGAGTGGTAAATGTATATAATACTCTTGGTAACATTTCAGAAATTTGCTCAATAGTATTATCCATTGGATGTGACATTTTTGCTGACAACTGGGGTAAACTGCCAAGATCTTTCTGTGAAAATTATGAAGATTACCAGATTATTAGAAAGAGTTATTGAAGTTCCATGGCAGTTGTTATTTCTTCCTGATAAATTTCACATTTGAGGCTGGTATTTTTCATGTAATATTTAGTATTATACGCAAATCAGCACTATTTCCTGACTGTCCTATTTAAACTCAGCATCCCAGGATGAAAGCAATAAATGTATTAACTCAAAATGAAAAAATACCTTTCTTTCGCATATGGGACCTCAATTTGAGTGAATACGGTTGACTTGAATTGAGCATCCTTGGAGGGAATTGCTACATTTGAGTTAAATAATCAATCTATAAACTTTGTATTTTAAAACAGCAATTGACCCTCACCCGCAGACATTGTTACTCACCATAACACGCTCTGTTGATTTTCTTCATTGCCTACATGTTTATTTCTATCACCCTCTCTCTGCTGCAAGGGCCACGTGTGCACAGGCCTTATCTCCATTGAATCCCCCAGACCTCGCACTGTGTCTGAGATGTGCAAACACTTAATGACCATGTGCCAAATGAGAGGACAGATTCAGGCCAGCGGGACTTTGTGTATTCATATACAGGGTTCACTCTAAAACTGGACCTTTCATCTGTATATGTTATTAGAACTAAGTCTTCATATGACTGAGAGTTTGCCCTCCGTGAGACTGTGTTGGGGAAGCCCCGAGCCCTTTTGCTGGCACACAGCAGACCCTGAAATTGTCTATGCTTGTGAGTGTACAAGTCTTTGTGTGTGCAACTGTAAAGAAAAAAAAGCCATTGAATTAGGAAAGTTTTATTTTTATCATCTCTTAGCAAACATTTCCTCCTCCACACAACCAAGTTATAAGTACCAGGCTTGGAGCTTTGCCTTGTGGGGACACAGCTAGAACAGGAGACCAGGGATTGGCCAGACCCACACCATGAGCGAAGAATGTTGCTAAAAATATTCTTTAAAAAAAAGGAAAAGAAGAATATACCACAGAGACCATATGTGGCCCACAAAGCCTAAAATATTTACTATCAGGCCCTTTATAGAAAAAGTTTCTGGCCCCTGGGTCAGAGGAAAGCTACATTTATAGTACCTAATCACCTCTCTAAACGATGCCATTTAACAAAGTTAAATGAGTATCAGTAATAATACCTTTTAGTATTTTATACTGTTAAATTGTTTACTGTGAAATTAATTATAATTCTAAGTATGTTTTATTTGTATTCTTCATTGAGTTTTACTTTTTCAGTTTAGATAGGCCTTAGATTCTTAATTCTGGCAGTAAGAATAAGAATCATGGACCAATATAAAAACTATGACATTTTTCATTCCCATTTAAATCAATATTAGAAACAATGTATCTCTCTGACTTAACATTGTAAACAAGAAAAATGTTATTGCTTGTATCATTTATTTAACTTGATTTTTCTTTCTTTAAAAATCAATGTTTATCATAGAAAGATGTATTATACAAATATTCTAAAAGCCATTAAAAACAAGAGGATATTAATAAAACAAATAAATGAGAGAACAAGAGAAAGGGAGATGACAACATGTGATCGGTATTTTTGGTGTAATTTATAACTCATTTTATACTATGAGACTTTCATAGAGTATAAATTTAACTGGTTTCCTATAGATTTCCAAAAATGCTGACCAAATGTCTTTGAGCCTTGGAAAACTTCCATTTCAAGGAAATATACTTTTCATCTTGCTCAACTTGAAGAGCTGATTTGACCACACCAATATATCTTGCTCTATATATTTCCAATGAAGAGAAATGGTAGGTCTGTACTTTCCAGGCTTAGTCCAGACCAGACTTAAAAGATCATCTAGATCCTCAAGTATCACTTAATATGTGGTGAGCAGAGTGTATGGAAAGTGGGAGAGTTTGAATACACAGTACATAGTGTTTCTTCATTGCAGAACCTTTGTCACAAGCTATAGACGTTTAGCTCTTCAGCAGTTGGCAGGCCTGGCTGTTTATATGAAAATGGAGAACAGCCAAGCCACAAAGAGTTCTGGAAGCAGGCTTGCCTCATGAGACCCGTTGTTTAGTTAAGCAGGCTTTTCACAATCCTGGGGACCTCATATTTGCATTACTAATAGCCCTATTTTTAAGGGCATTGGCATTTTAGGTGGATTGAATGACAATTAATGTTTTTCCCTATTTCAGCTGTACAAATTGACCTATACTAAGTAAAGACCACACCTGTTTTTTCCACATATCAGTTTCAAAGTGTTTATATGTGAATGATATTTAAAAGGCAAATGTGTGACTGAAATAGGAAATCTTATACAAGTGTTCTCAGCCTTGGCTTCCTAACGTTGGCATTTACTAGCTACATACTCTTAGCAAGTTCCTTACCCTTTTTTAGCATCCATTTCCTAATCTTCGAAATCATTGTCATAATACTTATTTCATGGGGTATTCATCAATTAAGGTAAACATTTACTGAGGGCCTACTGGGAGTCAGGAACTCTTCTAGGCCTTGGGATATGGTGGTGAGCAGGACAAATCTCTGACTATATGCAGCTGAGGTTGGAGTGCTCAACCGCTAATGAACAAATATAAAATATGAGCAACAGTGTCAGCCTTTCTCCATGGTTAGACTTTAATGCTTTGTTTCTCCTGTCTGTCTCCTTTCTTAGACTGATACCTTGCTACCTCCTTGATGGCAAGGTCTCTTATCTCATTTGTCTCACCCTGTTTTTTTGGTTTGTTTTGCTGAGGAAGGTTGGCCCTGAGTCAACATCTGTGCCAATCTTCTTCTACTTTGTATGTGGGTCACTGCCAAAGCATGGCCGCCGAGTGCTGTAGATCTGTGTTTAGAAACCAGAACCTGCGAACCTGGGCCACCAAAGTGGAGCTCACCGAACTTAACCACTGTGCCATGGGGCCGGCCCCCTCACCCTGGCTTTTAATAAGTCATTATTAAATTAGATAGATAGGTTTTGTCTTTCAAATCTAGGTGGCAGCTTGATTGTGGTGCATCATCATTCTTGATTTCAGTCTACGGCACGCGTGCGCACGCACACACACACACGCACAGAAATGCTATCTTTGGGATGGGTCCAGAATAACTGTACCTCTTCTTGAGTCCTAAAGTGTGGAGAACAATGTGACAACATGTGGACCTCAATCAATTTTCAGGCGCATGGGTAGTTGCTACTCTTTCTCATCTCTCTTGAAATTATTGTTGATTGCTCCAACAATCCCAATAGAAAGCACTTCCCTCCCCTATCAAGAAGTGGTCAAAGCTCAGGTTCTCCCCGTCCCTCCCTCTCAGACAGCCTTTCCACCACCCCAAGCTGACTCCGTTGAGACTGGGAATCAGCGATTTGGCATCTGACTCTTAAGAGTTTTTCCTTTTGCAGATCTCATGATCGCTACAAACTTCAAATCAAACTAAACTAAACTTCATCCTCAAATCCAATCTCCTTCCTGCTCTCTATATCAATTAATTTCATAACTGTTTTTCTACCAAGTTACCTAGTCTGGAAAGAACACTAGAAAACATCCAATCCCTCCTTTTCTTTCACTACCACCTTCATTCAGTTTTCTCCCTAAGAGGAATGCTCGACATAAGCTTTAGGATGATTTTTTTTTTAAACATGCTATAGGTTATTGGCCCTTCACTTCACTGCTTAAAAATAGTCTATGAATTCCTGCTGCTTACAAGGTAAAAAAAAAAAAAAAAATCAAACTCCTTAGTGTGGATTACATAGACTTCATAACGTGGCTTCAATCTACCCTCATTTCAGATCACTTTCTCCCAGTGATCTAACCACATTAAATCCTCATTCTCTCCATAGATTGTATTTCTTCTTGCTTTTTCCTCAGTCTAGAATGCCTTTCTCCATCTCTTTCTAGTTGGTCGACTTTTACTCTTCCCTTAAATCCAAGCTCCATATTTTCTTCAACTCTCCTATTTGCCTACAATACTCCTGATCAGAGTTTTTTTTTTTACTCTTTTCTGTGCATCTGCAGCACTTTAACCATCACACTTTTCATACCACATTCATACTTTATTTGTGTTTCCTTCTTAGCTGGATTCATTTAAAGGCCCAATGCTGAGTCTTCATCATTATATCTCTGTTGTCTAATGCATAGCTGACACATTTTCAATCATTTTTTGGGAGTTCTACTATGCTACTGGGAAAGTCTATATAGAGTAGAGTATTATGTTTGAAATATATGATAATTAACATATCATGTGTTCATTTTAAATTCTCATATTCACTTTTGAACTGTACTCAGGCATCCCACTTTTATAACTCCAAGTTCTCAGTGCTTGTAAGATTCTATCACACTGAAAAAGAGAGATGTTTTCCAAGATTAGTCTCAGAGGTGCTGGAAAATATGAAGGTGTACTACACAGTCACAATTTAATTAATTTTTCAAAAAGTGTTTGATTTAAGTCCAACTTCAATTCACCTATTACTTTTTCATTCAAAACTTAAGAGGTTATTCCCAGCTCAATCCCTGGATATGCTTTCATACACAATACACAAAAGATACAGCTTCTCAACTTTTCACACCAGATGGCATAGAGAAAGTAGTTACAATTATATTGGTTGAGTGACCTGTTGGTTTTTTTTTTTGGTCTTTCCTAAATTAAGGAGAATGATCTTCACTACCAAGGGCAAAACGAATATGGCAGAGGTATTAAGGCCCAATAAATAGAAAGAGATGGTAAAGGCATACTTACATGCTTTCAATGACTTATATCCAAACACAGATAAATTAGATACTATTTCTTCAACAAACATTTAATAAGCATCTACTACATACTAGACACTGAGCTAGATACAGGTATCTAAAAATAAATAATGCGTGGTACTTACTTTCAAAGAATTAACCTAGGCCAGAATCTAGGCCTCCTGACTACTGTCCAAGAACTTTCCAATCATTCTATTATGAGTAATCTACAGTTTTTTATGAGTTATCTGTTCCTTTGCACTGAAGTTCTAAACAATTCCTTGCATCTTAAATCTCTGAGGTTTCTAAAAGAATTTATAAAATCATCTCAAAGCTACTACCTATAATTTTGGAGAAATCATGGGAAAAGGAGAGTTCCCAGAGAATAAAAAGTGATCAAGAATTATCTTGTTTAAAAAAAAATAGAAATATGAATTCCAGAGAATATAGTCTACAAAGATTAATCTTGATTTTTGTTAACATTCTAGACCAGAGGATGAAGTTACAGGTCTGTGAGACCTTAGAATACATACGTGGTTGGTAGAAATAGTCATGGGTACATTAAGAACAAATTATGTCCTCCTAGCCTCAGTCTCTTTTCTGGTTGTATATTATAGACATTCACATTCAGAAACTGTTGATTTATAGGATGATGCTAATTTAGAGAAAACTTACTGATGAGTCAGATGGCCTTGGTTATTCTGTTCAATAATTTAAAAAATATATATATATAAAAGGAAAATTTTTACAGAGTCCTGAAATGTTCAAGAGTTATTTGGAGAGTTTCAAGTGGGAATAAATGAAATTTAGGGCTTTAAAAATATTTAATGAGAATATAGTGTGTTTTTCATATTTTTAGATGGCACAAAAGTGGGAAATATGTCAAATGCGATACATGATAAAATTAATATGCAAATTTATTTCAATAGACTAAAGTAAGACCTTATAGATAATTGTAAAGTTATGCATTTAGGTTAAAAACTCAATACCATGAGTCTCTAATGAGAGAAATTTGACAAAACGTCAGTTAACGTGAAAATGACTTGTGTTTCTCATTGACCCCAACAAATGACGCAGCTGTTTAATATGATGTTTATATTGATGTTTATATAGAAGTTTAATATGATGTTATGGTGAACAACGGGATCAAGGTCACATGAGGAAGTGGGTTGGCTAAACTCTTGCAGACACAGTGAAATTCCAAAATATTGCGTGCAGTTGTGGTAACCATATTTCAGAAGGGCATTATCAGCTTGGAGTTGTAGAGGAACTAGAAAGGAAAGAGCGAATTTTCTGGTATGGAGTCAGTTTAAAAAATTATTTTTAAACAATAAAATTATGTGGTTATTTAAAAACACAGTAGTGTTATAATGAGGAAGAAATCCAGATTCATTTTAAAGTAATGTTTAAGATAAACATTTAACCTGAGATCTGAAATACAGAATTACAATTTTAATGATTCAGGTAAACCGTGATACTTTTGTTTTAAGAGAAGTTTTTAAAAATCTATAAATCCCATTGTTAAGGCTTTTGCTTGAATAAAGGAAGTCCTCAAATTAGCATGCTTTTTTTCCTATTTATTTGTTTGCTTGCTTGCTTTTCTTTGCTTATTTTCTGGTTTTAATTTTTGCTTTTAATATGGACATTTTTTCCCCTCATGCATTTCCAACTTTAACTATACCAGAAAATAGATGCTTGCAACATTACTACTATTCCCAGCAAACAGAAATTTGCTTCCACAACTGCTAAAATTTAATCAAGCAATAAGTAGTCAACTAAACCTTTTATTGTCCTTATTCTTTTGTGACCATAGGCATTGAACACTATCATGTAACAGTCACAATTTAAGCATGTAATAAAAAGAGGTTTTCCTCTGAATGTTGTGTACATAAAAATTTCAAGGTTAATTCTGCTTACCTTTACACACATGTATAAAAAGTTTACGTATATATATAAATATACATACATACTTCAAAACATATAATAATGTTATTGAGGTTAAAAATATTAAAGTTTCAGGAAAAAATAAAATTTTCCAGCCGTGATTAAAGCATGAGATAAATATGAACTACCCAATTGGGGAAAAGATAGGACATAGAGACACAGTATCTCAGGCTGAGAGGCTGAATTTTAACGAGTACAGTTTTTGTGATTCAAGACAACAAATTTGAGAAATTTTAAGCTTTTTAGTTCTGAAAGACTTTTGAAAACAGTTCCAAACTATACAAATGTAAATTATTTTAATATTAAGAAAATTTCTGTTATTTTCTATTGAAATAGCAACATTTTTAAGAAAAAATGAGAGAATTAATCTATTCGGAACTAAGAGAATCTGAAGGGCTTGTGACAGGTTATTTTGTTCTCCTGACACCAACCAATTCTGATATCAAATAGGTGTCCTACAATTCAATTCAGTTCTGACACTAACTACCCAGAGTGAGTGCCAGACTGCACAGGTCTAAGGGCTACAAGTCCCACAAGACTGTCCTCACTTCAGACACCAGGTGCAAGTATCAGGTCCCCAGGTTACCCGCACTTCTGTCCGACTTGGCTACAAACTTGGGGGTTCCTGCAACCTTCCCCACCTTTCAGGTTTGATAGTTTGCTAGAATGCCTCAAAAAACTCAAGGAAACGTAACTTGCATTTATCAGTTTATTGTAAAGGATACAGATGAACAGTCAGACGAAGAGGCACATAGGCAAGGTCTGGAAGGGTCCCAAGGACAGGAGCCTCTGTCCTGTGGAGCTGGGGTTCGCCACCCTTCTGGCATGTGGGTGCATTCACCAAACCAGAAGCCAATCGTTTAGGAGTTTTTATGCGGGTTTCATTATGAGGGCATCATTGATGAAATCAATGGCCATTGATAATTGATTTAGTCAGTTTGGGCTGCTGTAACAAATTACAATAGACGGGTGGCTTAAATGACATATGTTAATTCTAACAGTTAGGGGGCTGGGAGATCCAAGATCAAGGTGTTGGCAGATCTGGCATCTGGTGGGAGCCTGCTTCCTCGTTTGTAGATGGCTGTGTTCTTGCTGTGTCCTCACATGATGGAGAGCAAAAGAGAGGAAGCAAGTTCTCTAGTGTCTCTTCTAATAGGGGCACTAATCCCATTCATGAGGGCTCCACCCTCATGACCTAATTACCTCCCAAAGACGCACCTCCTGATACCATCACATTGAAGATTTCAACATACAAATTCTGGGGGGACACAAACACTCAGTCCATAACAGTGATTAACTTAATCTTCACCCTCTCCCCTCCCTAGAGGTTGAGGGTTGGGGATGAAAGTTCCAAGCTTCTAATCAAGGCTTGGTCTCTCTGGGGAATAGTCCCCAACCTAAAGTTATCCAGAGACCTGTCAATAATCCCTTCATTAGAACAAAAGAGGATCCTATCACCCTTATCACTCATGAAATTCCAGTGGTTTGGGGAGCTCTGTGCCAGGAAGCAGAGACAAAGACCAAATATTTTTCTATGATACCACAGTTTAGTTTCTTTTAAAAAGAAAGCATTTTTTTTTTAAATTAAATGCCTGGTGCATTATTTAAGAATGGAAAATAAATCAGCATCATTTGTTTATTGAAAGGCATTGTGTTTTATGCCTCAACTGCTAGAAGATTCTAAAATTATTAGTGGAAAGTAAAAGATTTAGTCAAAGAGTTCCTTATTATCACTTAGGTCAAAAATAAAATTTAACTAACATTTTCAATGAAGCCAACATCATCAGGTGTTTGGAGGCAGCATCTTCAAGTTATTTATCCAGAAGCCTAATAATTCTAATTACTTTACTTTGTGATGAACTTTGAAACAAAAGATATCCTAAATAAATTGCAATATAGCAATTAAAACAAAATGGATTATATTTCTATAGTTACAATAATTCAACTGTTATTTCTGTCTCTGTAATAGCAGTTTCCCTGAAGTCTGCAAGATGGCAGTGTTCTTTTTTGGAAAATCATTATTTTGGAGATGAATTCTAATAATAACTACAATATGAAATCTTAGTATATGTTAGTTACTGTGTTAACTGCTTTACACGAATTATCTCACTTAATTGTTGTGACACTTCTATGAGAATCTTCCTGGGCAAACTGTATTTAGAGTCCAGTTAATTTGCCCATGATCATAGATAGTAAGTGGTAAAACCAGAAATAAGAGTTCAGATGAGTAATTCTAATGTCTTGCTCTTAAAAATGCACTTTACTGCCCACTAAAATGACACTGTTCCCTCATAAATTTCTAGTACAAGATGCTAATAATGTTACAACTAATAAAAAAATAACACAGAAGGGATTGAATTCTTGTGAAGTTGAAAGATTTTGTTAAAGACGTTACTACGATTGAAGACAAGAATATCTTACTTTACTGCTTCAACTCTTTACTTAATAACATATTTTACAGAGCTGTAACGTAGTCCCAAAAAGAAGTACGCATTCTCTTTTAAGCTGAATTACAATGTTAACTAGACTATATCCTAGTTAATGTAACCAAGAAAGTAATTTTTAGGAAATGCCACGGGCCCAATATTGATTTAACCAAATGTACAGTGCCACGTACAAGAGAATAAATTGTTATTTCTTTCTTTAGCAGAAATTTATAAGTTTTAAAATGCATTACGAGAGGTTAAAACTTTTGGAAAAAAATTTGGTGCATAGCCCACTCAGTTTACATATTTACAGAGAGTTACAGGAGTTTTTTGATTGGGTGGTCCATAGTGAACGGGTGATTATAGCTAATGTGACTACATTTTGCAGAGGAGGTGAGGCTCTGAAGAAATCCAGCTGAACCGAGACCTATGTAAACAGACTGGCACATAAATCTTGACTGTCATTGTCCCAGTCTTTTGCATTATTCCTGTTGCTAATGATGATTCCCTTCTAGAAATATTATGAGAAGAGTAGGAATTCATTTTCTCTTTGATATCTTTGGCAGGTACGGTGAACACTCATTTGTTTAGGTGGGGAGGAGGAATTTTGCATTATCAATGCTTTTCATGCTATTTCTGGCACCCAGGTTCAGAAGATATATAGCTACTTTAAAAAAGTGTCGTTCTGAATCCACAATGTTTTATTGTCTTTGGTTGAGAGCAACCTCCCCGAAATTTCGCTTTGAAGTAAAACAATTTCCAGCTAATATATTCAGAAGATATTAAGTGTTGCTTAAAATTCTTTTTCCTCATGAAAGCTATAGATGTATTGCGCAAAAGTACGTAACATCGTAGGTGCTTCTGGGACTCTAGTGTTCATAAATATAAATACTATTTTTGTATTTTAATCATATAAGTTCCACATATTGAGTAAGATTTTATCAGTGATGAGAGAAAATTTGGAATTTTTAGAACAATCTTAATGTTTCAGGAAGCAATAGCATCCATATTCTGCCAAAAATGTTAATAGCCTTTTTCTTTTTTTAATCATAAAAGTAGTATAAACATTGTAAAAACTCAAATAAGAAAGATGATTAAAAGATTAAAAAATCATCCAAAATCTCATCACACAGAGAAAACCAGTACAGTGTTGCTAAAATATGACATATGTGTTCTTAAAATGCTCACTGCTGTAATAAATAAGCTAATTAAAAGTGATATATACATTTATAGAAAAAGGTCTCAGATCATCTTCCAGTTACCCCCACCTTATCCCCAGTTATCCCCACTCGCACGCAAACCTCTTCCTCAAAGATGCCATTCTATTAAATAAGAGTTATTCCCAATTATTTGCTCTCTGTCACTGTCCCCTGTTCCTTTACCTAATGCTATTATTTTTCCACAATTTCTACTTATGTTTTTGTATCTTTGCTTGTGGTATGTTGAGGGTTACAGACAGATGTAGCATCAATATGACCTACTATCTGAGCGTGTCAATTCTATCTCACAGATTTGGGAAAAAGTTTATGTCTACAACAAAGCTTATATTATAGAGTAAAATATAATATTTGCATTAATTTAGAAGTTAAAACCGTAATCTTAAGAGATATTTTGCTCTTGATGAAGGTGGTTCTGCCCCTCTGGGTTTTTTGGTGAAAAAGCCTGAGAAGGCAGAATACAGCCTTAGGAATGCTAAATTCCTAGAAAGGGAATAAAATAAGTATTTTAAAGATATTATACAATTGCTGACATAAGATTTTATGTCAATTTACCAGCCCTGCAGCAGTATCTAAGGATACTTATTTTTCCGATCAGGCCGTAGCCATGTGAAAAACTTCAATTATGGAATTACATAACAGAGGAGGCCCAATCGTGTTGGCTTTATAAGGAAAGCTCACTGAAGTTACTAATTTGATTAGACATTTAAACCATACATTCATAGACCTTTTGTGTGAGCCTGTGTGTGAGCACGCACATGCTTATGCATGTTTTGTGTACGTAGTATTTTTATTTCAAGCAGGCAGTACTGAGACCTATGTGTTTACAAATACCAAGTAACTCAGATAAGCTTAGTTAGTAAAGTCTAATTCTCTCTCAGCATCACATTTTACATCTTCGTAAAGACAATGATTTTTTTGTGTGTTACTTTTAAATGTGTGCATATTTATCTGATTCAAAAAACCTTTTCCCAGTGAGATGAGCATTCTTCAGAACATTGTTTTCCGTGACATCTATGGATGTCTTATAGTTCATTTTTGTGAGCCTACATAGATATCCCATGGTGCTAAACTCTACTGGCATTTTCCTTTGCTTTTATTCAGCTTGGCTCTGTAACATTTACTTTGTCAATTATAGTCATCTTAGTATTCACAGTCAATTCTATCACTGTGTGACTTTAATTGTATTTCGCTAAATTAAAGAGGCATTATAAAGTTGTTACCCTTTGATTTTTCAGTTTAATTTCATTTTTCTTTAATCTTTGGAGCACACTAGATTATCAATTAGCATAATAAAACAGTCAGTGTGGAATTTGGTAAGTATATTGAATATTCTATAAAGTAGACGAGTTTGTACAACATGAATGTATTCAAGGAGTAGTAAAATGCTTATGATTCTATTACTACACCTTATCCCATGTGTGTCTAACGATATCTCATGTGTGTCTTAAACTAATAGTATATTGGACCATTACACAGGAAAACATTGTTAATGGGTGAATAATATTAATGCTGCATAGTATTACATTTTAGTCATACATTTTAGCGATAGCATTAGATAGATAATATTACAGTTTAGTAATACATTTTATCCAAAGACCTTAAAGTGCTCCATACATGACAATTAATCAAGTCTTACCACACTACTCCAAGCAAAGTATTATTATCTGCTATTATAATTTAGATAAACTATCGTTACAGTTAAGAAAGATGAAAGATTAAGTGACTTGTCAAAGATTACATATTAGTTCAGTGCCAGAGCAATATAACTCAGATTTCTGACTGCTGCTATTAACATTAAGCACAGCCACTGTACATATTATCCACCAAGCACGGCACCGTTCTTTTGAAATCATTTACTATACGCCAACCTGTTATGAAGTTTAAGTGAACAGGAATATAATGGCATCTGATGGTGTGTTCACACTCAACGCCAAATTCAGAGGCAAGTACGTGTGAAATTTTCTGAAAGATGGGGAAATAGTAAACACATAAGTCAGCATCATTTTATTAGAAAATGTTGCATTGCCTTTAAAATAGTATTGAGCTCTCTCATTGTTCCTAGTAACTGCAAATGTGAGAACAATGGGAAATTGGAAGTGGTTTCCACCCAGCGGGGCTGTTACTAGACTAGAGGTTCTAGGAGGAAGTCTTTTCACAAGGCTATTGCTCGGGTCTCACGATTGCACCTAAGTGTTTGCGACAAAGAACACTGTTGATTTCCTTTATGATCTTTCTTTATAATTTGAGGGAATGGCAGGAATGGCAAGTCTCTTGCTTGTCTTTTCTTTCCTTTTATTTCCCCATATCTCCTATCAATGATTTTTGTTTTCTGGTAAAGGTAGTTTTATTTAGTTGAGGTCTTCTGATAACTCACTCTTCATTCAGTGCCATAGATCCCTTCCAATGTCCACTTAGGGAGAACCACTGAGAATGATGTGTGCAATTGATTGGTGACATTGAGCACAGAATTGATGCTTCATTGTTTTGGGAGCCCTTCCTAGAGGAGACAGAATTGTCAAACAAAATGCAGGATAGTATTTCATCTGGGTGACACTGGATATCACAATTGCTAGAACTCAGCTTCTGAAAATCCTGCTTATTTTCTCTCTGCTTTTTGACACCAAGCAACGCCTAACTCCCCTGAATACCAGAGCATTTTATATTTGTATTCATGGTAGCTGTGCACTAAAACTACCGCAGGTAATTTAAGTAATTGGCAAACCACAGGGGCACTTAGTCTGCTCACCTGCCTATTTTAGGTTGGCTCATCATCACTCTAATTGGCAGTGGGTAGTTACTGGTCCATTTGCCATGTATTATGACAAAAGATGCTAATGGGCCCCGGCAGTGGGTGTGTTGTACCTTTGCCCTGCTTCTGGCATGCAGAAAGCAATCCCACTGTTTTTGCATAGCAAGTAGCATGGCTGGACATTTTTCCTACATCAAAAAGAGTTTTTCCTTTTTTAAAATGACAACTTCCTCCGGCAAAGGCCTAATCTCAGAATTGACATGTATCCTTTCTCCCAGCCACTACATAGTACATTGTCCCTAAAAACAAGACTACATCAGTCAAGGTAGTTTTCATCATTTTCACCACATTTTTATTATCAGAACTCCTCTGAAGCTTGAAATTGAAATCTGTTTCTTTCTTGACGTTTTTCTCTATATTGGGCATGTAATTATGGGCCCAAACGAAGTTCAAGAGGAATGGATCAACAAAGCCCACAGCTAAGTACACTAAACTTTGATCTTGAAGGAAAATATGAATTCCAAGGTAGATTTGGACAGCTGTGCTATGAATGCCACAGTGAGCAAGTATGGAATCAGAAGAACTATCCCACGGTTAACCGACATTCTTTTACATAAATGCAAGGAACATAAAAATGGAAATTCAGCTCCCCTAGAATAGGATGGCGATTCTTAGCATTTTGAAGATAAGAATTCATTTTCAAAATAATAAAAAAGTGCTCAATTGATAATAATTGTAATTCTACCACTTATTGATTGAGAATACATTAGTATTAATTAAATAATTGGAATAAAATATTTATTTTATTAATTACATCAGCAACTACATGTGGAGAAAAATAGCGTAAGGGGGCCTTTATTCCAAAGACTGTGCTTTGTGTAAATGTATAGATGGGCAGACCCATTACAATAGCCCTGTGGCCTATGGTTTGAAAATCACTGATGTAGGGCCTACAAAGAAAGACCTGGTTTAGTTTAGGGTTGTAGTCAAATTGTGGTGATAAACATTCATCAGGCTAAGAAAATGGGTTAATGATATTATGACATTGTGTGAGATGTACTTGTAGGTGTGTTTACATTAGTTTACTAAAAATTAACCAAGAATTAAGGAAAAATAATTAATGTTTATTGATCAGAATGCTGCTAAATTAGCTTTTATTTCCAACTGTTTGTCAGTTTGAATTAAAGTTACTTGTAGTCATTAACAAGAGTTGGTATTCTAAATTTTTAAATAATGTGCTGAAATTTTAGGCAACATAATGGAAATCACTCAGAGCAAAGACTGCAGGCTCTGGCAACATTTTCATGCAATGACATTCGTAATTAGATGGAGGATTTCTCTAACGCTTACACTTTAGGGATGCATGAATTATGTTCCTGTCTACAATTCTATTTTAATCCATTTCTCCTTGCCCTGAATATTGTTTTCTGTTTGATTATTAGCTGGGATATACGCAAGCATGGTTCTATTTATCCTCTGTGCTTGAAGATGTTACTGACAGAGATTATAGTCTGTTAGCGTTTGAGTGAGAGATGTGGCCCATAGATTTTTCCTCTCTGGTGCTGGTGATTTTTTTCATCTGTACAGCCAGAGCTTCAGGAAGCTTTAACACTTCCTTTGCAATTGGTCCATGAATCTCTGTCAAAAAGCACTGGTAATAGTCATGTCTTGAGGCCTGTCTGCCATGTGGCTTTCCTGTCATCTATATAGATACCACATTATTAGCTAGGTTGTTCCTTGGGGTCTTAAGTATTCCATGGGAGCACTTTGCTAATGGTTATCTCACCTCAGCCTGTCTACGGGGATCTTCCGGGCTATCTCGTTTCTGTTCATGTCACAAATGGTACATCTGTGCTAGCTTAACTCTATTCCAGGACTTTAGGATGAGTGGTCCTGGACCAATGTTTCTCAACCTTGGCATTATTGCATTTTGGAATAGATAATATTTTGTTGTAGGGGGCTATCCTGTGTCAGGTAGGATGGGTGGCCTCTGCCTACTAGATGTCAGTAGCGCCCCCTCCCTGGGTCGTCACAATGAAAATTGTCTCAAGACATTGCCAATGTGCCCTTGGGGATAAAATCATCCTGGTTGAGAATCACTGCCCTAAACTGCCATATGATGCTCAATATGGCCTATATATAATAATGCAGAAGATGTAGGAAGGTGGATACGATATTAATAAAAGGCCTAAAATGTTTAATCAGAGATAAAATGGGACAATACTGTGACCATTGTTGAAATGACTTCCTAAGCTCAAAATGGAGCTGCTCCTGCCTGGGGTGTCATGTCAGCAAACCGAAACTTAGATAACTTTCATGCCCCTGTAAACGCTCCCCTTGACCAGAAATGTAGTATATTCACTCAGTCAGCCAACCCCTAAACGCCAAGCCAACTCTGGACCTTCTCACCCCAAAAAAACTTGACTACGTGGCCCTATCCAATCAGATACTTTCTGTTCTCCCTTGTTCTTTATTCATTATCTTATAAAGGCTTTCTGCCTTCTGCCACATTTTCAGTTCTCTAAAAAGGGATTGTTTGTTTCATGAAGTATTAAATAAAGTTTGCTTGTATCACCTAAATTGTCTTCTATAATCATTTTTTAACAGTTTTGCAAACCTTTAGTTTGTGGAGGACCACAGTGTCACAATTTGTCTACATAATATCATTCTATCTTTGAAAAGAAGAATAAATGGATCCATAAATAAGAAAGATATATATACTCTGTATGTGTGTGTGTGTGTGCATGTGACTTTCTCAGTATGGTTGCTCTGTAGATAAATGTGCTTAAGCTAGGTGTGGAAATGTTTGGTGCTAATCTGTGAAGTCATGTAAAAGCAAATTGTTTGTTCTATGAACTTGAAATTCACAGGGATTTGTAAATGTTACCACATCGGTTTTTTTTTAAGCAGAGTTTGACCTTAGTAGGTGTGTAGGAATAAACTATATTTCTTTTTCAGTCTTTTGGAGGAAAAAAAAAAGTTGACTTAGTTGAAATAGAAAGCCTCTTGTTATATCAATATATCGGGTTCCTCCTAGACCCTCAGGAAGATATTGAATAAGGGACTGAAAAGCTGTTTGGAGTCTTTGCATGTTTGTTTCTTGCATTCGTTCAACAGATATTTGTTGAGCACTTCTTCTGTGCCAGGGCTATACTGGCCTCTGAGTACACGGTAATTGGCAAGACACATCGACCGCTCACAGAGCTTGATGTCCTTCTCTCTCATTCTCTCTCTCTCTTTCCACTACCTACATTCCTGCTTCAGTCTTCTCTCTCTCTCTCTGTCTCTCTTTTTTTTTGGTGAGGAAGATTGGCCCTGAGCTAACATCTGTGCCAATCTTCCTCTATTTTGTATATGGGTCACCGCCACAGCATGGCTTGATGAGCAGTGCACAGGTCCATGCCCAGAATCCAAACCTGTGATCCCTGAGCCGTGGAAGCGGAGCATGCCAACTTAACCACTACACCACCAGGCCGGCCCCTTCAGTCTTCTCTTTATATCCCTGAAGACCAGTTTTATGTGCTTCCCAGTGTATATGCCGAAAATAAGTTCCCCACATAGCCCACAAGTTTTTCTTGTCTCCTGTATCAGAAACCACTCCCAACTGAGAATATAATCTCTTCTTGCCAGCCATAGCTTTAAGAGGAAGGGACTCTGATTAGTCAAGGTGGGCCAATGTCCACTTAGGACCTATCTGGTGTGCCCAGGGGTAGCATCCCAGGGGACAACATGGCTGCTGGGAGCTTTCCCCCATGACCATATGAATGGGGGAAGCAAGGTTCCTAGGCAAGGGAGGTTGTGTAGATCATCCTCAAAATATCCTGTATGCCAACGTAGAGCGAACTGTTGAGTGATAAAATGCAAAATGTGCAGATAGTAACTGAAGAAAACAAGTGGAAATTGGTTCCAGACCACAGATGGATCAGTATGTGTGGCTGCTCAGTGACATAACTGCTCACCTTTCGTGATGTAGAAAGGTACAAGGGAAGACAAGTGGGATCAATAAGAATAGATACGGTACAAGTCACAAAAGTGGTTTAGTTCCTTCTTCTCTAATCCTTGAGGGAATCAGGTGACATCATCTGGGGATAATTCAGGAGTAAGTATAAATGGTCACTGCTATGAGAAGGAAGTAAAAGACCCTGAGAAAAGCACAGAAGCCTTTATTTTATTTTTTTTTAAGTTTTTTGTTTATTGCAGTAACATTGGTTTATAGCATTGTATAAATTTCAGGTGTACATCATTATACTTCTACTTCTGCATAGATTACATCATGCTCACCACCCAAATACTAATTACAGCCCATCACCACACACATGTGCAGAATTATCCCTTTCACCCTCCTCCCTCCCCCCTTCCCCTCTGGTAACCACCAATCCAATCTCTGTCTCTATGTGTTTGTTTATTGTTGTTATTATCTACTACTTAATGAAGGAAATCATATGGTATTTGACCTTCTCCCTCTGACTTATTTCACTTTGCATAATACCCTCAATGTCCATCCATGTTGTTAAAAATGGCTGGATTTCATCGTTTCTTATGGCTGAGTAGTATTCCATTGTGTATATATACCTCATCTTCTTTATCCATTCATCTCTTGATGGGCACTTAGGTTGCTTCCAAGTCTTGGCTATTGTGAATAACGCTGCAATAAACACAGGGGTGCATGTATCTTTACGCATTGGTGTTTTCAAGTTCTTTGGATAAATACCCAGCAGTGGAATAGCTGGATCATATGGTAGTTCTATCCTTGATTTTTTGAGGAATCTCCATACTGTTTTCCATAGCGGCTGTACCAGTTTGCACTCCCACCAGCAGTGTATGAGAGTTCCCTTCTCTCCACATCCTCTCCAACACATGTTGTTTCCTGTCTTGTTAATTATAGCCATTCTGACGGGCGTGAGGTGATATCTCATTGTAGTTTTGATTTGCATTTCCCTGATAGTTAATGATTTTGAACATCTTTTCATGTGTCCGTTGACCATCTGTATATCTTCTTTGGAGAAATGTCTGTGCAGGTCTTTTGCCCATTTTTTAATTGGGTTGTTAGTTTTTTTGTTGTTGAGATGCATGAGTTCTTTATATATTTTGGAGATTAACCCCTTATCAGATGTATGGTTTGCAAATATGTTCTCCAAATTGTTAGGTTGTCTTTTTGTTTTGTTGATGGTTTCCTTTGCTGTGCAGAAGCTTTTTAGTTTGATGTAGTCCCATTTGTTTATTTTTTCTATTGTTTCTCTTGCCCGGTCAGACATGGTGCTTGAAAATATGTTGCTAAGACTGATGTCGAAGAGTGTACTGCCTATAATACAACATCCACACAGACCAATCAGCTCTATGGCTGGTGCTTATCAAGCTATAGTTATCAGAGGTTGTTCGGGAGGCCCAAGGGCTGGAGGATAATGAGAGAGGAAGAGGCAGGAGGTGTCTCCTTTATAGCTGTGTAGGTTTTAGTTCAGCCCTTCAGTAATCTTGCCTTTTATCACCACTGGGCATAACTAGTGCAGCCCTGGGATTCTCTGCCATTTGTAGCCTCTACAATGAATCTTGGAGCCAGTTGACATTTCCTAGACCTCTCATCTCTGTAATCCTTATACGTAACCAAAATTTAGAGCAGAGAGTTATTAGAGTCTTTGAAAAGTTGATACACAGTTGAAAAAAGTACACTGAACTTAACAGTTTAATATTTGATAGGACCCTGAGACTCCTATTTCTACCATGATTCACAGGCTCCTACATTTGGGAGGAATTATGCATTGGTCTAGAGAATAATGAAGTGGCTCATTTTCCCTGGTTTTTCTTATGTGAATATCTTCTTCAGGAACCTACAGAGAAAAAGTGCTTTGTGGATCATGGCTTGGGTAGTCCAAAATCCTATAGTAAAATGATACCAAATGTTCACAAAACTCCATCCAATTCCCAACTTCACCTTATGTACGTACATATGTACATATGTATGTATCTATGTATGTACATATGTATTTAGTTATGCAGTACAAACTTGGAAAGAAAAGATAACCATGATCTTTTCTCCCAGGGAAAGAGTAAGAATGCTGTCAGAGAAAGATCAACAACTCACCTGCTGTGAATGGCTATCAGCAACGTGTAATACACATTCTTTCTTCATGGTATAATGATGCTCTTGGGTTTATTGCACATCCAAACATGATTAGTGTTTTCAACTTTAAAAGGACCATGTAGACTACAATGTTTATTAAAGAGTAAGCTATAAAAGTAAGCTAGTTTAAATCTCAACTGTAATTGGAGCAATTGTTTAGGACCTAGATTTTTTTTTAGGACAATTTTTTTTTTTCTGGGAAGAATATTTTATCACCTTCAGTTCATGTTCATAATATGAAATAGACTGGTTTTTGGTTGTTTTTATTTTTGTTCTCAAATTCTCTATACACAATGCAGCCTCTTATCTATCTATCTATTATCTATTTATCTATTATCTATCTCTACGTACAATGTAGCCCCTCATCATATAGATTTATATAAATCTATTTATGTATACTTTATGTATATATATCTACTTTTATCAATATATACAATGTATATATTGTAAATTAGTAAAATTAGTACAAGTTGGCATTGGGGCAGACAGCTCCCTCACATCCCCCACATCCCCCATTGGTATGCCACTGCCTCTATTTTGAATCATTTCCTCCTCTTGTGTTACTTCTCCTTATTTGTCACATGGGGATAATAATAGAACATAGCTCTCATATAATTGTTTTATTTTATATGTTGTGAGGGTTCAATAATACACGTGTCTGGCACATACTAAGAAATCAATTGCTGTTACTTATTCAAAGAGAAAATTGGGATATTTTCAGTACCTCACTCTTTTTCATCACTAGGCAAGCTACAGATTTCAATTGGATTGATTAAAAACTTGCTAAAAAGTGCTAAGAGTTCCAACTATTTGTAACTGCTGTGCCGTGAATCAGACCACATTTTAATTTTCCTGTCAGAAGAGCAGGGAAGCCCTTATTACAAAAATGTTTGGCACTATCAATAGAGCTTGGATCAACTTATAACTAAACACATTTTGTTGATCTGAAAAGTTTGCCATGGTGCTAAGGCTCTTCATTATGGTAGAAATAATCATGTGAACGTTGTTGCATTCTTGTTGTCTTGTTACACTAGGAGGTAATTAGCATTTGTAACTGCCTTTAATTTCCTTTAGTTTGTATAACCACATCCAAATATCTATGACGTAAGTTGAAAGTTGACATCTGAATACTTTTCTAATCCTCTGGGAAACTTATCGCTTTCTACATCATGGAGACAGACAGACACACGTACACATACAAACACACACATACGTGCCTAAGGGACAAAATATTAATACTAGATAAGGTTGAAAAAAGAAAAGTTTTCCTAAGGAGAGCAATTCTGTACCATTTAGGATTGAGGTGGTTCTGTTGACATTCCTTTTTTAAGGGCTATTGAGACATGGGTGGTTAATATGGAAAAGTTAATGCACGCAGAACGGATAAATGGGGATTGTACTTGCTAAAAGGAATGTGGGCATGAAGATATTGATATCCACTGTGTATGTATGTGTGCATTTGTAGTATAGAATAGTACAGTATAAAATGAAATTGCTGTTGATTGACAGAAAGGAGGATTTTATAAACGTTCAGACCATTAAAATGAATTGCTGTTCTTTAGGGCACCTGTGGTTAAAACAATGTATGGGGGAAACCAGTCAACATGCATCCTGGAGCATTCTAAATGAGTATTATAAGATACTTTGTTAAAAGGAAATGAAGGGAGTTGAATCATATTTAGTTAGAATAATAGGTACTCAGTTCTTGGGAAACTTAAGATGCATTTGTACCAACACTGCTTTTTGAAGGCATTCGAAAATGTGTTTGCAGGCTGACTGGGAAGTCAGGAGAGGGCAGGGAAAGGACACATTTAACTATCATTATTTGTCAATTGTTTGTTCACATAAAATTACAGTGCATGGATTTTGCTGAGAATGCAGATGCATTTTGGGTATGCTAAATCAGCATTTCCCACATGGACTTTACCAAGGAGCACTTTAAAATGCATACTAACTACATTGATGGAATACCAGAAGGAGACGTGTACATTAGATTAAAGTAGATTTTAAAAACTATATAGCAGATAAATTAGTTGCAGCAGAAATGGTGAAAACTTGATTCATATATACGTGTAAACATTATATGAGAACAAGAGTCAACACATTAGAAAAAATAAATTCTTATTAAATGGAAAATGATGAAAAGAACACAGTGAAACAAGTTGTCCCCGACTAACTTGCTCATATTCTTTAAAAGAACATAGCATTTTTAAAATTCAGATTATCATGTAATAACAAAAATATATGAAACTGTGTGTCTTGTTTGATAGGACTTCCATAACAAAATATTATAGGCCAGGTGGCTTAAACAACAGAAAGTAATTTTCTCATAGTTCTGTAGGCCAGAAGTCCAAGACCAAAGTGTTGGCAGGTTTGGTTTCTCCTGAGACCTCTCTCCTTGGCTTGCAGATGGATGCCTTCTTGCTGTGTCTTCACATGGTCTTTCCTCTGTGTGTGTACATTCTTGGTTTCTCTTCCTCTTTGTATAAAGACATCAAGACCACTCTTATGATCTCATTTCACCCTAACTACCTCTTTAAAGACCCTATCTCCAAATACAGTCACATTCTAAGGTATTGGAGTATTAGGGCTTCAACATATGAATTTGAGAGGAACACAATTCAGTCCATAACACTGTGCACTATATGTTTCACATATACAGTTTTAAACTAAAAATTTTAAAACCTGCTATTTGCACCTCTTAATATGTTTCATGATTTGAGAAATTCTGCTGTGGATCAATTAACTAATGTTGATATACCAAATAGTCTCCAATTTAGGAAGAAAGTGATAGCTCTTTTTTTTTTTCTCAATAATGGATTATTTAAGTCACAAATATTTTTATTCTTTGCTTTTCAAATATGATGGCTCCAATTTCTGCCAATATCTCTAGCCAGCATATATTCAATAAAAATAGTATTATTATGTATTTAGACAAATATTTTCTTGTAGAATTTAAAAAATCTTTTAAATTTCTGAATGTATACCCATTTATTATTCAAACAAATCATAAATAAATAAATTCTCAAAACAAAAATAAAATCTTTTGCATATTCTGAACTTTGATGTTGACAATAAGAACAATAACAAAATAAAAATTAAATGGCAAACTTTGAGGCTATTTAGAAAACACTTCTATGGTCCATCACATGAGTAGCTTAGCTAAATCTCCTGTACCCTCTCTATTTATAATATGTAATTTTTTTCTTTGATAAGCATTATGACCCTGAATAGCAGCAAGATTATTCTGACGAATAATAACTTGGAAAAAATTATTGTCATTGTTTGATTGTCTTTTCTACATCTTGGGAAAATGTCAATGTACATGTCATATTTGTTAATTATTGATTAAAGACAGTATTTAATTAAGCACTGGAACCTACTCTCTAGTCATCCTGGATAAATAGAATTTTTACCGTTATGAAATTGATCCCTTTTTTAAAAAAAAAAAAAATGCCTCACTCTTTCATCTAAACTACATATTTGTTTAAAGTTAAGGAATTCTCTTAGGGTAATTTTGAATGTAATATCTAATTAAAGGTATAATTTAAACTGAACTACAGAGATAATATAAGTGATGTGTACCTTCATATGCATTATTTCATAAGATAAACTATTTAAAGACCAAACACATTATACCATTGGGGGCTGAAATTCAGCTGAAAGAATTTGGGACAGAGTTCCTAAGTTCTCATTTTCCAGAATTATTAAAAGTGTAGAAGTCTAGTTTTGATTTTTAAATAATGGGGATATTACACTACCCTTCCTTTTCTGGTTTTCTTCATGTATTTTCTGGACCTGTTATGGAAGATGATGAGTTCCAGAATTCCACTCAACCAGAATTGAGTTCCGGGCAAAACTGAGACAGTCAAATTGATTACAAAGAGCTCTGAACTCTTTACCCTTGGCTCTGCTGGCACAAATTGATATTACTGGGTAAGAAGAATTAAAGAGATTATATTAAAGTTGTAACTAAGTTAGGCCTAAAAAGAAAAAAGAGGTGCTTACATTTAGGAAAATTCAGTTTTTATTACAAGAATAATCCTGAAGGGCTTATTTCCTGAAATGGGGACAGTAGAGTCCAGGAAAATGCACAAAACCAGGAGTTCTAAGGCACAGAATTTTACTTCAAGAGTTATCACAGACATATCAGAAAATTATATGCATGAGTTTAAATCACTGTGGCCTATAGTTTAACTGTTAGACTGAGAAACATCCTGCCAACAAGTTCAGCCAAGACAGGATGTAAACATACATCTATATTGTAATTAAACTAATAGGATATTATTCTAAAACAATGACTATACAGTTTTAAGTAAAGCACCACATTCCTTTCATCAAAGTGATGAGAAGTATCCTAAAACTTGCCTTTCCTTCTGTTCAAAGAAGGATCTAAATCATAAATGTTTTCAATTCCTATGGGAAAATCAGACTTTCACCGCTTTAAAAAATTCTTTAGCCAATTTTAGTAGCTTTTTTATTATACCCATGAAACAGTTTTTTCCATTTGACATTTTGATTGTATTAAACATTTACTTAACAGAAACTTTTTAGATTAATAGTATAGTATATGTTAGGAAGTGTCAATACAGTCTGTAGATCATGTGGCATAAACTACTTTCTAATAGTAATAATAATTACAGTAATAGTCAATGTTCACTTAACATTTGCTAGGTACAGGTTGGGGAACAAATCTCTCAGGTTTCTGTACATCCTGACTGTGAGGCACCGACTGCCCTTCATCCTGAACCCTCTTTTCAGGATGATTAATAGTGAACAGCCCCGGAAAACAGAAATGGCATCTTCCTCCAGAGCAAAGGGCAGACATGTTTACTGCTCATTATAAAAGATTGGGGTTTCCTAAACTCAGAGTTGCTCGCTTGTAATGCATCCCACTGCTGGTATCACTTGACCCTATTATCTTTGCCCTGTGGGAACTGGGGCTCAGGAAACTGGCACCAAAAATACTGATATTCTGGCCACTGTTATTGCTGTGAGTAATAAATGGTCTTTCATCACTGACCTAAGGATCTTGCATTTTCTACCAGCATCTACATAATTGTGGTAAGCTAACTTGGAAGAAGGATAAAATTTCAGACTCTTTGTAGTTTTTGGCAGGAGATCCTATATTAATCACTTTGAAAAACTCTTCTCTTTTAACTCTCTAGATATCCACAAATTTTAGAGGTACAAAAAAGTTCTATTTCTATAACTCAACGTTGCTTCTCTTTTGAGCCCCCTCCCCAATTATACTGCAAGAAATATTAGTATATTCTCAGTTTTCTCAGTTACTTCAGGTTTAAACTCATTCATTTAGGGATTTTTTTCCCCTCTTTTTTTTTTTGCTCCAGCGTGACACCTAAATTTTTGGGTATTTAATGTAGCATATGGCATGAAGAGTGATAGGGGAGAGGCTGAGAAGCAGAGGCCACAGAATCTGGTCCTCAGTTGTTTGCATTTGTCCTGAGTGTCTCCATTTCCATTTAATTTCAGTCTCTGGTTCATGCCATATTCCTCTGAGGCATTTCTTTGTCATTCCCCAACACACCTTCAGGTCTGTTGACACACACTCTCTCTTCTCTACTTTTGCTCCCTTTGTGAGGGCGCAGAAAACTCTGGCTGCTCTCCAAAGTAGTTATATGCACCAGGAGACCCTGAGAGTGCTCTCAGTTTCTCACTACACCTGGTGTGTCATGCAGTGTCTTTATGGCTTCTCTAATTTTCTGACTATGGTGACATGGAGAATTTCCGAGAAAGCATTACCTTTACCTTCCAGTATTCCAGATGGGATGCAGGGCCCAAATCAACTCTTTTGTCCTAAGATTCTCCAAATTTAGATGATGGTTACATTACCTCCCACAACCTCCTGTTAACGAAGATTAATCCTTTGTTGGGATATTGCATATTGGCATATTGTGTTCATAGATCCTTCTCAGACATCCCAGTTGGTTACAACTTTCTTGCATTTTTTAGAATATTCACTTCACTTTTCGGGCCATGGAAGTTTTATCAAATCTAGGATGAAAAACAAACTAACAAGCTAAAAAAACCTTGACTTTTACATCATAACTGTTTCCAAGTCCATTATTTATGGCATGAATTTGGCTTTTGGTGACCCTTGATCAAGACTTCTTTGACTCTAAATCCTTTCCCTGTCACCTCCATTCTCTGAGGCTGTGGGAAAGGAGACCTCTAGCTGCTCCCATGTGGTGATGGAGGAGTGGGGAAAGGGTTACCAGGCAGAAGGGAATTACTAGATTTGGAAAGAAAGCATTGGTTGTTTTTAATGAATCACCCTGCTACACTTATGAATGTATTCATACCATTCAGCACCATGCCTGTCCCTCTGTTAGAGCTTTCTGTGGACAGGGAGGCATCATGCAGCTTTTTTTCCTGTCATATGGTAGATGCTCAATTGCTTGATAAATGAGTAGTTATTATTGATAAATAATTTTCATTGGCTGGTCAATCTTATCTATTAAAATGGGCTTATGTGTTTAAGGTTTGTAGGTCTCCAAAATTCTAACAAAAATGGATTCCTAGAAAGCAACAGTAATTCAATTCCATAAGGTGACTGAAATCTCAGGTATTTAATATGCCTATTGAAAGTCCATTTGATAATCAAAGTTGATCTTAATTTTAGAAAATAATATTTGCTATATAGGATTTGCACACGTTCCAAATTTGTGCAGTTATTTAAGGTACTCTGTAGGGAGAAGTGAAGACATACACTCTGAAGGCATAAAAATAAAATATTTGATTATGGTAGATTTTAAACTAAATCTGTCATACTTGGTTAATTCACAGTCTAATTAAGAAAAAAATATTTATATTTTTAAAGTCATCAAATAAACATGCTATGAAATAACGAAGTGCAAAAAATTTTGTATATTTTCTCATGTGTCTTTATATAACAAAATACACACAGAAATAACCTCAGAAATATTTTCCTACTAAAAATATGTGAGGTAAAGAGTAGTCTTCCTGGACTGGACCAAATTCCTTTTTCTTTCACTTGATCCTAAACTGCATCAGGAGAAATAGTTTTTGTATGCTTTGATTTTTCTGAGTATTGGAGAGAGAAGATACCATATTACAAATTGCCACTATTGTTCAAAGCCATCAGACCAAGCATATAGAAATCTTGATAAGAGCACTTGAAAGATTCTTTTACAGTGATAACCACAGTGGAGAAGGATATAGTCCTTGGAAATGAATATAAGGTGTTACAATGGAGTGTTGTGGACTATTTGAAACTCTCTGTGATACTTATGGTATTGGATTTAACTCTTAAAAATTACTTTGAGAATCCATCTCTCTTTGTCATGTTCCACACATATACTGATGAGCGTGGGAGATGATGCCACCCCAATATTATGCTGATTAATATAATCAATGATATTGATTACACTAAAAAGAAAAAGAAGAGGAAAATACAAAGAACATTTTTTAAAAGCTACACATTATGGTCCTTAAAACTGTGGGAAGTCTTTTCTCAATATATTTCCCATCTTAAAATGGATATTTATTAGATTTTTCTAATTTGGAAATAATAGATTAAACAAATAAAATGATCATGAACCTAAATGTACCTAACAATATATCCTTTGATATAGGATATACAAATATATAAATAATAGATAAAAAAATAGATAAAGAAACAAGGACAGTAATCTAGAAAAAGGTAGATAAATAAAAATTGTATTTGGGAGTTTTTAAACATAACTATATCAATATTTGGAAGATGAAGCAGACAAAAAAAGAGAAGATTTGGTTAATATGCTCAAGTTTATACATACATATACATATATATATATGCACCAATATCCTTATTAATAGAAATAACTTTATACCTAACAGAGAGTATATTTTATTTTTGAGGTAATGTTGAATCAGCCATTTCTTAGGCCACAAAAGAAGTTCCATTAAGAAAGAACCACCATCTTATAGTCTATATTTTTGGGCCATAATTTAATAAATAACATTAAAAAATAAGTAACAACATGAAAGTGACAAAATAAAAAAATTATGTCAAGAAACTAAAAACTGTCAGCATTTTGGTAAAAGAGAAAATCATAAATGAAACAACAAAATATTTATGCTTGAGCAGCAAGGATGGCATTATTTTTCAGAATTTGTGAGGCACCACTAAAAGAGGACTTAGAGATGAATTTATAGTTTTAAATACTCAATGAAGAATAACTAAAAACAAATGAGCTAAGTATTCAACAAAAGACAGTAGAAAAATAGCAACAGAATAAACCTAAAGAAACAAGAAGAAAATAAAAATAAGGGCAGAACTCAGTGGAATAGAGAACAAAAATAACAACACCTAAATTATACGTATTGAAAAAGAGAAAAGACTAAGATATAAGAGACATTGAAAATTATTATGCTCAACTTTATAAATTTTAAACTTAGACAAAGTAGATAGTTTTACAGGGAGACAGATAAAAATCGAATTTATGAATAACCATTAAAGAATATTGAAATAGTAATGAGAGCTCCTTAGCAACTAAATCCCAAAACAAAACAAACAAAATCCCAACAAACCAAGACAGAATCCCCATACTCACACCCATGTAGTTGAACAGATGTGTTCTACCAAACTTTAAGGAGGCAGACAGGTTGCTCCACAAAATAGAAAAAAGAGAGAAAGCTACGCAACTCATTTTTTAAGATTAATATAACCTTAGTTTCTACAGCAAATGATAGTCTATGAAAAGAAAATTATAGATCCACTTCACTTTAAACATAGATACAAAAATCTAAGTTAAACATTAGCTAAATGAATCCAGGAGTGTATATAAAAATATATTGTCATGAAGTAGTATTTATTCTATAAATATGAGAACATTCACTATATCCCTATAATTTATCACATTAATGGCCTAAAAAAGAAAAATCACATGGTTATCTCAATAAACACAGCAAAAGCACTTACAGATATTCAATATCTCTTTATGATAAATATCTTAGAAAGAAATCGGAGGAAACATCCTGAAATTACAGATTCCATCTAACAAAAACTTAAGTTAACATCATACTCAGCAGAAAATTTCCCTTTCTATCATTCCATTGGAGACCAAAAATAACACAGTGTTGGGAAACAAGCTGTCATGGGCTGTCTTATACACCTTGCTGAGTATGCCAAAATTGGAAGGTCCTGACTGTGTTTTCACTTGGGCTGTTTCTTAGGATTTTTGCAGCCTGAAATTCTAAAAAGTGCAGGAATGTGTCACATAGTCCTGCAATGCATGTGGTCTCCCCTCAGAAAAAATGCAGTCTTCTTAACTGCTTGTTAAAAAGTGGCAGATTACTAAACACAGAAGGGGTCCCCCCCGTGTAGCACCCTCCTGTATGTGGAGGCTCCACCTAACAGTTATGACACCCTATGGTGTCATATGGGATTTGGGCTTGTGGAACTACTGTGATTCTGCTAATACTCTAGCTACTGCTATTGATATGGATAATAAATTCCTTTGTCTCTGACCCAGGAGTTTTGTGTCTTCTGTCAGCATTCATGAATCTGTGGCAGGGTAGCTTATTATTTTGCATTACTATTTTGGTGAGAGTTCTCTTACTTCTAGCTCTCCTCTGCACTGTCAAACTTATTTGAGGGGTCGGCCCAGTGGCGCAAGTGGTTAAGCGCACGCGCTCGCTACGGTGACCTGGGGTTCGCTGGTTTGGATCCTGGGCACGCACCGACGCACTGCTTGTTGAGCCATGCTGTGGTGGCGTCCCATATAAAGTAGAGGAAGATGGGCACGGTGTTAGCTCAGGGCCAGTATTCCTCAGAAAAAAAAGGAGGATTGGCATCAGATGTTAGCTCAGGGCTGATCTTCCTCAGAAAAAAAAAAACAAAAAACTTATTTGAGAAGGGTAAAGTCTTGATACACAAGAATGGTATCACCTAGAATAGCTGTTATTGAATCTAATTCTGGAGCCACTGGCCAAAGATGAGAAAAAGAAAAGAAATAAGAGCTACAAAAGTTAAAAGAGATAAGACAAAATGGTTATTATTTACAGATGCAAATTATCTACATAGAAGATTCATCAGAATTAACAGTCAACAATTAGAACTAATATGATAATACAGCAAAATTGTTAGATTCAAGGTAAACTTACAAAAATGAAGACTGCTCCTCTAAACCAAGAATAGAAAGCAAGAAAATATGATAGAAGATTAAATACATTCATGAAGGAATCAAAACTCTAAAGTACTTAAGAAATAACCTAATAAAATAATGTATGAAAACTTTACAGAAAAACTAAAATGCTTCCAAAGGAAATAAAAAACTAAACACTAAAGGAAATAAATAGGAAATAACTATAATATTAAAGAAAATAAACAAAATAAAGGAAAAGCTAATGTAAATTTAAAACTAAGTAAATGAAGAATTAAATGACATTTATAGATGATGTAAATTAAAAATTTGAAGATGATTTTTTCAAATTAATCTGCAAATGTAACGCCATTCTAATCAACATTGCATTAGAAATTTTTGAGAAAACTGACAAACTGATTCTAAAATTAATAATGTAAAATACATGTGCATGATTAGTTAAGGTTAAAGAAGGAGACACTCTATCCAATATTAAGACATAATACTTAGAGCATTAGGACAGAAAAGACTCATATCTAAATGGTAATTTTGTTTCAGATCATGGTGACAGCATTAATCAGAAGGGAAAAGATAGATTGTTTCATAGATGACACTAGACAAACTAATCGTATGGAGAAAAGTAAAATGTAATCCCTGTCTGAGAGCATAATCAAAAGTCAATTTTTTGACCTCCGGATTAAATACCTAAGTATAAAATGTGAAGCTATAAACAAAATAGAAGAAAACATAGGAGGATATCTTGGTGGCCATGGGACAGAAAAGAACATTTTAAGCATAACTTCAAAAGCACACATCATAAGAAAAACTAAATTTGACTATTAAAATTAATTATTTAATTTCTTTAACAAAGGACACATACAAAGAAGTAATAGATGACTGACAAAAATATCTAGAATATATAAGCAATTTTTCAATAGAAAAATAGGCAATGGTTGTAAATTCACAGGAGATAAAATTTGAATGGTTAACAATGGTATAATAAAGATGCTTAACTTCACTAATTATCAGAGAAATTCAAATTAATATAAAAAATGAGATACCACATTAAATTCATTGGAATGGTTAATTGAAAAATCATGTAACTGCAAGCACATCTTTTAATTTTTTCTCTTACTTTATAAATACAGTCAGCCCTTCATATCCACGGTAACCCAAGGATACAGAGGGCCAACTGTATTCACTGTACTAGGACATTTTATATAAGGGACTAGAACATCCAGGGATTTTGGTATCCATGGGGCTTCCTAGAACCAATTCCCCTCAGATTCCAAGGGATGTCTGTAACAGAATATTCATTTAACATGGGTCTATGCAACCAAGGAACCAATCTCCTACAATGATGAGTCATAAAGTAGGTGGCTTTAGATTGGTGCAAATTCAGCAACACTATCAAGCCCTCCTTCTTTCCTTCAACTTTCTCATTTGCTTGCCTTTTCATCTTTAAGTGGTCACCTTGAGGAGATAAGGTGGTTGCTGATTTCTAGCCATCATATCTTATGACAGCATTCAGAGAAAGAAAAAGATAGGGCTGTTCAAAGAGGGTCTCCTTGCGTGCCTATCTCTTTCTACTGGAAAATGAAATATATCCTCTTGTGTCTTTTCATCCGCAGTATGTCCCTTGGTCAGCCCTTAGCTGCAAGGATGCTGGAAAAATGTATATCTAGCAAAGAGAAATTGGCTTTGAACAATTTGCCCCTGGGGCTGGGCTCATTGCAAATCCAAACAAAATTAGTAAGGAAAAAGGATGAATGGACTTTAGAGAAGGCAATTAATAGCTTCTGCCACAGTGACTGTTGTGAGGATGTGGGGAAAGGGAGACACTCATGTATTAATAGTGAGGAGTATGCAAACTGGTACAGACATATTTGTACTTAGTGAAATTAAGTCAGTGTATAACACCTGAGACAGCAATCAGCATAAAAACGAGAAAAATTCCTACAAGCTTCCATACGGAACAAGTCCTGACAGAGAAAGAAAAAGAAAGCAACTAAGTTGGACTGGCAGCTGGAGATCTGGGTTCTAACTAGTTTTTCTGATAACCGGGTGTCATTTAGTAGGTTGTTCACCTCTCTGGTGCTTGTGCATTCATAAAATGTGGCAAATGAATGAGATTCATGGTTCTTAAACTACTCCCTCAAGGAACACCAAAGTTTTATGAACTGGTCCAGCTTTTCTTTTGACAAAATCAAATATTGGTGGTTTTTACGCAACAAATATCTGAACTTGAAGTTTTTCTCCAATCGTTTTTTTCTTTAACTTTTGGTGACTGCTACTATTTTCCTACTACTATATGTTCGCAGATGACAAAACAAATAAATTACACAAATAATGAGAAAATTCTGATATAATCAAAAGCAGCTCATTATTTTAATGGAAACATATGGCTTTGGTTTTGATGTCATATTTTGGCATGCAATAATGACTTATTTTTTTGCTAGTAAAATTATCCTGCATTTTTATGAGGCCATTAAACATCTAAGTCTTTTCTTCTCTTTTTTTTTTTTGTGAGGAAGATCAGCCCTGAGCTAACATCCATGCTAATCCTCCTCTTTTTTTTTTTGCTGAGGAAGACCGGCTCTGAGCTAACATCTATTGCCAATCCTCCTCCTTTTTTTTCCCCCCCAAAGCCCCAGTAGATAGTTGTATGTCACAGTTGCACATCCTTCTAGTTGCTGTCTGCAGGACGCGGCCTCAGCATGACCAGAGAAGCGGTGCATTGGTGCGCGCCCGGGATCTGAACCCGGGCCGCCAGTAGCAGAGTGCGCGCACACTTAACCGCTAAGCCATGGGCCGGCCCCTAAACATCTAAGTCTTCCATGGTGCTTCACAAAAAGCACCCCAAGTGTCAGGTGTCTCCTTCTGAACAAGTTGAAGGACACACTCTGGGACTCTTATAGCTATTTCTACCTTCATTAGTCTATCCTTTAAATACTATCTTATGGGAATAATAATTACATATTTATAGAGCTTCTGACAAGGTTGAATAAATAATGAGCGCTTATTTTTTGGGTGGAGATACCTTAAAACTGAATTATTAGTATAGGACCTCATCTATATTTTAATTGTTGGAAATTCCTTTTGCAATTATCACAAAGCTTTCTAACATTTTAAAAAAGCAAATGTTTTAGAAACTAATTGTATGTAACTTTTATAGTATATAAATTTTATATCGCTTACTCTAAACAATGTAGTAAGTCCAACTAGTGAAACAGTGGAGACAAATAACACTTTTCTTGCAACTCCTGTAAAAAATAGAAGGACTCACCTTAAACTTCAACACAATAGTATTAAGGTTTCAACGCTGGGATCTCTTTTCTCACCAGGGACAATAATATATTACACTGGCAATTGTGGCAACTATCCGATTCTGAAATTCAATGTAGAAGAGCTAATACGTGTGTTATCAACCCAGGAGTACTTTCTTCAAATGAAATAGTTTAAAACACGTGCAAACAAATGCTGCTGCTGGGGTCCTAGGAGTGAGTGTGGAGAACACAGCCCCACCTAGTTCCCCTTCCAATGCTTTTTCCCTGGACGCTCCCACTCTAAGTGAAGGAATCAAATATAAGCAATACAAGAATTGGGAAAATAAAATCTTTTCCCAAAGAAAGGTTTTCTTGAACGTGTTTGTGCAGAAACCATAAGGATGGCCCCCTTCTCTCAGGGTGAGGGCTGACACTTGGACGCTGCTGAGTAAGAGTATAGGTACCGCCATATTGCCCTCTACAGAAAGCTCGGAACTTGGACTCAGGCTCGTCACACGGTTTCCCCACCACACCCAAAAGGACAATCACAGACTGCTTCTGCTTAAGCCAAATCACTTGGAAAGCTAAGAGCTCTGATTTTTCCCATGTTGAGGATAAAGGAGAAAAAAGAGAAATTGAGAAAACATTGAAGGCACTGTTTTTTTCATATGTAAAAAAGTACATCTTTTTTCTCAAAGAGCTAAATAACTCTAAGAGACTTTATTTTATTACAGCCTACCTGGAATATTGCAAGGGGGCTTATGGACTCTTTTTATTGACTTGGAGTTTGTGTTTAAACTCATTCATGAGATGTGATAATAGTCTTTAAAATTCCCCTGGATCATTTGGACTTAAATGTTGCCAGCATAACTTGTTTACTTTTTAATACAGCAAGAATCATAAAAGAATTCCGATAAACTGCCTCATGTAGTCACACCAGGGAGAGAGAGGAAACTATTCATAATGAGAAACAGATTAGTCCTTCTTAATTGTATACTAAATTATTCTACTCATCTATCACTTTAATGAATTGGTGCGTTGATAGTAACTTACATCAGAAACTTAATTTCATTGAGCAAGTTTAATAGTTATTAGGAACCATCGATGATGCTACTATGTCTTCACTCTTCTGAATTTCAGATTTGAAGGTACTGGGATGACCCTAAATTATCTTCCATCACAATTGACTCTTGTTCCCCTTTAAAGCATAAATAAATTCTCCACTATACAAAAATTGGTTTTACCTCTAGTGCAACTGACCCCCTCAAACAACATGGGAAGAGCAAAGATGTGACTCTATAAGTGTCTCCACGATATCTCTTTATTTAAAATTACAACTGCCTCATGATTATCAAGAAAAGAAGGATACTTGTCTGTTGGATTCATCCTGTTTTGCCTTCATAATTACTGGGTAATAACTGCTCCTTCTGCTGAACTGCATGATCAGGACCAGAAGTCTACAAAGCATTCATGGCCAGGACAGAAACTCATAGCAGGTTTGTAAGCTTGGGGCCAGATAGATGCTTCACTTCTGCTTGCCTGGCAGGTGGAGGGCCTGTCCTCCTCCTCTGACTTTCAAAGCACAGCCCCCTGTGCCTTTCCAGATAGAAGAGCACTCTGAAAAACATCCCAAGATGGAGATGAATTTCTGCTAGAGTCTCAGCTTTGTTTTTGAATCATTTTCATCTCACAAAGGTAGCTATCTTAATTTGACAAGTGATAAAATCTCTCCTGCAAAACTCAATGTTAAATTCTTCCCTCTCCACCATCTCGGGAGGATCGAGTTAGAAATAAACTGTTTACCTAATCTTAAGATACTGTACCAGAGACGAAAACCCCTCCTCTCTCTGCTAATCACTGACAATGTGTTCTTATATGACAAATCATGTGCTCACCTAGATGTTTTTAGCTACAAGTTGAATAAAAAAATTCTTCATTTGTTGATGTTGGCAAATTAGTGTAATGCATTTCTTCTGCTGGTGTTATGATGAAGATTAGTGCTTACGACAAAGAAAAGGCCACAAAAGGTGATTATTTGCTTTAAAATATTTTTGACAAACTTCAAATTAAACAATTACCTGTAATATACAAATGTAATTCATATGTTGAGTAGAGATCACTTCATATGTGGTTGAACTTTGGTTCTTTTAATTATGAAAATGTGTTTCTTGGAGAGCTGGGAATGACCTTTTCCTAACACTTCTAATTTATCCTCTGCCTGGAGGACAGAAAAATACTTCAGATAAACCATCTGGAAAACTTCTAATTTGTTCTGTGAAAAAATAAACATTCTGCTCAGCAGAAATAACCCAACTGGCAAGAGTCTTCTTTCCATTTGGATTATTTCTTATCTAGCCTTTGTTATTATTGTAAATTGAATGCTTACATCCGAACTCAGCACCACATAAAATACAGAGGGCAGCTTCCACCTTGACCTTCTTGAAAATGTTTTAGAATTAGTGTAAAGATCAATAGATCTCTGTTTGTATATGGCCCAAACAAAGTGAAGACTAATAAGAAATGTGTGAATTATGTGGTTGTTTACTATTTTGTATTAACAGATTTTAATATGAAGGTGACCTTGTTTAAATATATATTAGCATAAGACAGATTTTGGTGAGGAAACTCCTTGGTGCTAAATGCAACTTACAGATTTAATCACATTTAAGAAATGTCAAATATGCCACACAATCCATTGTTAGCATTCATTGTCTGCTTTCTTTGTTCCTGGCCCTGTGCTAAATGCCTTAAATAGACTAATGAGGCAGGTGCTAACATCACCCCCATTTTACAGATGATAAGAGAGAGAAACTAACTTGCTCAAGATCATGGGGCTAACACGTTTTAGAGCTAGGATTTGAACAAAGGAATTCTATTCTCCAAGACTGCGTGTAACTCACGCACTGTCTGCCAGAAGCTTTCATAGAAATAGTGAGTTAGCTTTAGGGATGGAAGGATACACTCAATCAGCCAATACTGTTTTAATTTGGAAATAATTTATATTCAGACTTTAGCTATGGCATATGGTCAATGGATGTAAGTATCTTTAAAATGGTGTGAGTGTGTGTAGGTGGTAACTTATCACCTTTTAAGAAGTAGAGTAAAATAAATTAAAACAAAATGTGATAGCAAATGGGCGTGAATCTGGGATCCATTGGGGCCAGTACAGGAGCAGCAAACTGGTTTAAATGGGAATGGTTTACTAGTGGCATTGTGGTCAGTGCCACAGTTGGGTCTTGCCCCAATGACCAAACTGCTGAGGTTGAATGGACAGAGGTGGTAGGAGACGTCTATCAATGAAACCCTCCCAAAGGAATCCTCTCCTTTCCATCTCCACTGTCACAGCTTCTTCCTGTGCTCTGTTATTTTTTTCCATGGTTAGGGTAGAAAGTCTCTTTGCTGGGCTCCCTTCCTCTGGTTTTCCACATCTCCATCCCCTAATTCGCCAATCCATTCTCCACACTGCTGCTAGAAAGAGTTCTATAAAATTCAGATCTGCTTCTCTCATTTTTCCATTTAGAATTCTTCAATTGCTTCCTGTTGCCTTCAGGACAAAACCCCAACTCCTCAGTCTGACATGTAAGGTCTTTCATGTGTGGTAGCTATAAATACCCAAGTTACAAACTCTGATGTGCAAAAATGTAACTGTATTTCAATAACTCAATTTGATTTTTCTGACTCTTGGAACTCAGTCTGCATAATGATAGACAACTTAATTTAGACATTTTCCAGGTTGCTTTGTCCAAATCATTCACTTTTCAGTCAATTCAGGTGTGAAAACAATCATAATCAGGATGTCTCCTGTATGTCTTCTCCTCTGGCCATCTCCCTCAGTGGGATATTTGAGGGGCACCAGGGTGGCATGATAGAGGATGCCTCCTGTATCAGTTCTGATCTGAATGGGTTCCAGGCTGGCTTCCCTAAGGATACTGATGCCACTCCCATCTTGCGTCCCTGAATCTGATGGCAAATCTCCTTAGCTCCCTGTTGAAAACCATCTACTGGTGATCTGCTGTGCAGCACCTTTATTTTGGCTGCAATGACCCTTGGCAAGGCCCAGAGAATCTTTCTCTCCACTAACTTTGTCATACTCAGGAACATTAGGAAGTTCAGTATTCCTGCCCACTTCATCTGGGAGGAGTTAGAGACTTTGGCAGGGCTCTCTCTTGCCCTTTCGTTCTTGGACCCGTCACACCACCCTCTCACCATGCCCTTGTGTCAGGGAGGTGCACTGGTGAAGTAAATTTCAAGAAATAAAGAAATACCGCTCCTTGCACTGAGATTCTGCCGTACCAACATAGACAAAGAACTAGTAAGTAACTTTATCATGTCCCTGCATGGTCCCAAGTTATCTCAGTGTGGAGCAAAGATGTTGTGGATCCTACAACACATCTAACTCCTCCTCGCCAAGCATACTCTACTCCCAGGTTGGATGACACTCCTGCTCTTGGTGGATGGGCCAGAAAAGAACTCTTTCAATTTGGTGGTGTTGTCTTTCGAACCTATTCTGTTTTACACTCTTATCACAATTATTTGAGGTTGGAAGCTGAGAATCTGGTGCATTTGTTCTCCAGGCTCAGCCTAACAATTCCCATCTGAGTGACCCCGTCTTCATGCTTTGAGCGGGAGATGCTGCTGGGACAGGGCTAGGAGAATTGGTGATAACCCACAAGTGAATATTCCAAATCCTTATTCTGTCACACACATTCTCCTCTTGCTTACTTTTTCTAGCTGATCTGTTTCCGTTATTCATCTTGCAACACACATTGAGAAACATATACTTCACCTCGCAAACTTTTAATAATCTTTTAATAATCTTTTAATATTCAGCAAAGGGATCATCATGCAACATGTGAAATCTGGACATCTTCTCTGCCTGCCCACCACACAGCAGCCTGCAATTGGCATCCTTCCTATTGTTTCCATAGCAGTTTGTGTTTATCTTCACCATGACGCTAATGTATTAACATCATTTCTTGCTATTTTCCTCACCAGCCTGTGAACTCTTTGATTTTAAGAACTCTTATTTTATCTCTAGGTAATCCCATACTTCCAAACCCTCACATTTATCCCAGTTACTGGCATTTACTACTTCTTTGTATCTGTTGATCAAATGAATGAACAAATGATGAATGAATTAGAACCTAAATAATTCAGAATAATGTCAGGAAGTGGTCCTCAAATAATTTTTTGTTTATGGACTCGCTAAAAGAATGTTTAAAATTACTTAACTCTTTGTGTATTTTTAAAACTGATATTTTAAAATTTTCATTATAAGTTTAAATAATTTTAAAGGGTGTAGTTGTCAGAGTGCACTAAATATTGAGATTTTAAAATAAAACTATTGCATTATTTTAAGTGCGTCAAACGGAATACAAATACCACAATGATTTGATATCTTCCACTATTTGTTTAAACAATACATGAGCAAGTGCTTCTTAAATATTGGAATTTTTATATTTTCTTTTTCTCCTCGAACTTATATTTCAACTCCAAATTCCTTCACAGCCTTTTATCCTAAAGTTATATCCTTTTATGCTTGCAAGTTTTTATGAATCATCTATCATTTTTCTGTGCATCAAAAAATTATGTGGATTGAAAATTTAATTGTTTCTATTAACTTCCTGCGACCATTAACTCTAAGTGTTTTCTTAGAGCTCTTGTTTGTATATTATAACCATTATTAGTAATATGCAATTGATCAAAACACAATCAATAAGAAATTTTGATAATAAAAATAAGAAGTAAATTTATTGAGAATGCATCTCCTAATGAAAACGATTGGGGCATGCTTTGATGGCATTTCTATTCAAGGAGCTGCAAAATTTTTCCTTTGTTTGGCGCTCAAGAGGTTTTGGCATGATGATAAAATGCCAGCTGAGTGAGGGGTACATCTTTTATTGTTATACAGAGAGAACCATGATTGTGAAAGAGGAAGCGGGGAGGGAGAACTTGAGGCCTGGCCCTTGCTCAGGCAGCTCAGTTTTCCAAAGGAGAGCATATGAAATTTGAGGATCTGGAAATTGGTTTTCTTAAATCAGCTTTTAGGCACCCAACAAAAAATCTTTGTAGGTATATGTGTACATGAGTTAACGTCAGAACCCTGATCTAGAAGATACTGGTATTGCTCAGTAAATAAGAATCACAGGAGAAGTTTTAATTGATGAAATGTGATTACTTTTAAATAATGCTAAATAAATAATGAAGGTTACACTTCTCTGTAGATATTTTGAACCATGGAGTTAATGAATCAAAAAGAATTATTCGGTATCAATACATTCATGGATTCCATGCAAATAGGTAGCCACACACTACATAATAATACTTTATTCTCTTGGGTAAGGACATTTTCAGATAACCTCTAGTTATTTCTTGTTTGGCAATTTCTTTTGAAAAAAAATCATACTAAGATACACTTAATTTTAATTAAACAGTAAAAATCTCAGAATTAGTTGAATTTAATAAATAAGATGCCTAAATTGAGGTTCTGGTTATACATAAATGTATTGTATTTTAAATAATTTTTCATGAGAACCTTTCAAATAAACTGAAAATAGTTTCTTCTATTTTCGACAGTTTTTCCCACACTGAGCAACATGATTTTATATGTATATTTGTTATTTGTTTCCATCAACAACCACAAATATTTGGACACGATGTCAATGCAATACTGGGTTGACTCTTAAGTGTGTGAATGTAAAAATGAAACAAAATATACTCATGTGATGTTATGCATATACTTTACTTGTAAAACTTTTACATATTCCTGTAACTGTAATTTAAAAAATTTTCCAGGCTTAGTTGAATGCTTTCTTACATGTTATTGTGACTTCCTCATTCTGTTCTTCTACCTTATCCCACTTAAGTTGTCTCGGCTTTTTTTTTTAAAGCCAACTCTTGTGGTGAAATGTCTAGGATAATCTGAGTCCAATTATTTCTACAATGCATGTAGACTTCTCTCCATCTGCTGTGTACCCCTAGACCCAACCAGAACAACTCTGGACCTGGGCTTTACCTTTGGAGTATAGGTGAGCAAGTGAGGAGCATGAGGTATAAGAAAATTCCCCTCCTCTTTGGTTCCCTAGTGTTATCCTTGAAAGGGCTCTGTCTTATAAATATTGTGACACTTGAATGCGTTCACGTATAGGATAGAGCAGACCGAAACTCCTGCTGCAAACAGTATGTGGGTCGAATTTAGAAGAGACACAAATGGGCCAAGCTCTGGGGACCTCAGAGGGAGAGCTGAAGTGTGAATGAGAAGCCACTGAAGACTGAAAAATTTCTCCATAATATTGTCTTATCAGGAAATCCTGACCCACAGGGCCCAATTTGAACTCCTTAGAGAGCAATTCCTACTCTCAACTCTTCTACCACTCACAGTCCTGGTGGATTCATGGCCAAAGCTGCGGACACTCCAGCAGATTAGAGCTGGTCCCTGTTTTCACTGCTCGACAGGACAGGTAAGAGCTTAGTAGGAGTAGCGAGCAGAAAGGGCAGGACAGGAGGAAGGAGGAAGTTTTAAAATCTCCAGTGGATGGGGCCAGCCCGGTGGTATAGTGGTTAAATTTGCATACTCCGCTTCAGCAGTCCAGGGTTCACAGGTTTGCATCCTGGGCGTGGACCTACACACAGCTCATCAAGCCATGCTGTGGTGGCGGTGTCCCACATACAAAATAGAGGAAGATTGGCATGGACGTCAACTCAGGGCCAATCTTCCTCTCCAAAAACAATAAATAAATAAAATCATATAAAATAAAATCTCCAGTGGAAGTTCATAAAAAAATATATTTAGTTATAGTATTTCGTGTGATTGCCTTCACAAATACTAATACTATAGCCCTATATTAGTTACTAGACATTAAAGATGCTTTTGTATGATAGTTTAGGAATTTTTCCCCTATTTATAATCATTTTTCTCCTAAGGAAAATATTTTATAAATTTTAAAGAGTGGATTTTAAGATTAATTGTAGTGAGGAAAAGCAATTTATATATTGGTTACTGCCTATATGTATGTATATGTGTGTGTGTGTATACTTAAACTTGTACACATATACACATGTACATACATATACACATACACACACACACACGTATATATATATAAATTTAAATTGAAGATCATTTGTGAACAGAATCAGGGACATTTGTATTCTCTAAGCATTGGTACTCTGGCTTCCAATTTGATACTGATTTTCTTCTATACCTTGCAGACAGAATTTTTGCATCTATGTTTTGAGGGCTCTGCCCCTGCCAACAGCACGTGATGACCTAGAATCACAGACAAAAGATTCATAAATAATTAAGTTATAGCAAATTTTTGATTAAGATATGGTCATGCCGCAATTTGCCTGAGAAGAGAAGGTATACAATGTGAATGGTTGAGAGAGGGGACTTCTGGAAAGACATCAGTGGGAAGGGGTGGTATTGATTGCTGATTGTCCAGTCAAGTTTCTCTGTTCTTCCTGGGCACATGGCTGACCAGCATCCCCTGAGGCAAAGTGTGGCCAGTTGAATGTGAGGAAAAGTGAGTTGCAACTTTTGGGTCACTTGCCTAAAAGGAAATCCCTTTCTCTGAACTTCCCCTAGTTTTCTTTCTCTTGATTTGGAACAGGGAGGTGCCCACATCTAGCTTCAACTATGCAGATGAGGACAGGACCATGGGAATGGTGGGGCTACAAGATGGAAGGAACTGAGTTACTTTATGGTCTGGGATTCCTATAGACTTTTAAGTAAGAGAAAAATTATTATTATCATTTAAATAAGGCTACTGTATTTTTGGATCTCTTTGGTGCTACTATCTTCACTACTATAAAGGAGCACAGGATGAATCTGTAGTGAAGAAAGTCTCAGGGTAATGAGATTCCATGTGGTAGACATACCAAAAAACTTGGATCTTTCAGAAAGACTATGGATACAGAAAAATGTAGAGAACACTAGTCCATAGAAGAGATGAGAATTTTTAGAGAAATCTTGAGAGTTAAAAGACCTTGTGGAGAAAGTTAGGGGAGCTGGTAAGCAACTTAGTGCCCAAAGATGGAAGAAACTAATTTAAGCCCGTAGAGCAGTGCTTCTCAAACTTGAGTGTGTTTCAGAATCACCGGGAGAGTCTGTTAAAGCACAGATTGCTGGACCCCGCCTCTGAGTTTCTGATTCAGTAGGTCTAGGGTAGAACCTGAAAATTTCCATTACTAACAAGATTTCTGGTGGTGCTGATGCTGTGGGTTGGTTGGGGCCACACTTTGAGAACCACTGCTAGAGAATCCAGGGAAGCTGGGGACATTTTCCAACTTGGCCTTAGGTAGTTCTTCAGAGAAGAGTCTTGTCTACCACTCAGCAAGTGAATTGGCAGCCAGATTGAAAAGATCACTCTAATTGTGGATTTAGATGCTGTGCACGGAGATGAAAGGAGACTCTTGAGTCTGTGAAAGCCAAGTCTTCACGAACCTGTGCCAAAATGAATTGAAATATGTGAGAGACTATGCATCTGTTATCTGTTAATTCTGTTTAGAATTTAACCTTAAACATCCTTTGCATTTTTAATAAAATAATCTTGTTTTCACATAATTACTAAAGAACTGAGTGAGCATTGTGTCTGAGTAAATTCTGTAAAGAAGAGGGGAAATGGCTGTGGATATTGGTCTTTGAAAGAGCAACAGCTCTACAGAATTAACTCAAGAACAAATACCATGGAGAAATTGAAGCAGAAAACCTTTCAATGGTGTGACTTTCATGAACTTGACTGTCTTTCAGTCTATCAAATATAGATTATTTAGGATCCGCCCACAACTAAAAACTAGAAATCATTACTTAAGCAGATTCTGAGCTGCCAACTTGTTTCATGGGCTGTTTCTGCCAATAAGTCTAACAATAATTCATATTTCAGTATTCAGAAGATGAGCTTTTTACTATGTTCTTGGTCTGACAATCACACTTTGCATGTTGGTCCCTAGAATGTGAGACTGCTGCTCTTTGTCACTGTAATATTAACATTTCTTAAAAAGATTATAACAATAATAATAACCTTCTTGATCCTCAAACATCTGTCCATGTGGAATATTGGATATACTTATTTATAAAATGCTTTACAAATTCTATTGATTAATTAAAATTCACTTGTACTATAATTCAATATAAAGAATAAGAGTGATAACACTCTGACATGGAAAATTTGATGCCACCAGCTAATCATTGGTTCGTTTTATACAGCTTGGGTAGACTACACACTTCGACTCAGGCTCAGAAATGACTGAACTTGCTGTAACTGATCCAGAGATTATTTCCATAAATGCCTTTCTTTTGCAACGATGAGAACTCTCACTTTTTCTAGTACTTATCCTCCATTTTAATTACCTGAAAATTTAGTGTATCTTTTTGTTTATGTGAATATTGTCCATGTCCCCTAATAGACTGCTAGGAACCATAAGTGAGGGATCATGTATATTGCACTCATCATGGTGTCCTCAGTGCCTTCCACAGTACCTGGCTTATAGGAGGTCAAACATTTGCTGAATGAATGAGAAATAACTGAATAAAGGCTACGAATTGACTAATCTTATGCTATTTAATTAAGCACATGTATATCTAAGTGTGTGTATAATTCATGGATTATGTACACACACATACCACTTTGAATAACACTGTTTCTTATTATAAATTTTTCACTGTTTTAACTGAAATTAGATATTTCCTTTTTGTATTAACATATATACAAGAATAATGATAGTCTTTTAACAGTTCATACCTTCTTTACCCAATTACCATTGCTAAGTGGTTCTATTTCTTTATATTCAGTTAACTGTATTAGAAAATTTACTTAACCATTAGATCTTTTAGACACACAAGCTTTGGACACTTCTCTTATTTGCAGTGTTTTGCCCCTGCTTAAATGATTTTCTGTTTTTCTGGTGGTTTTTGTCCTTGGATGGAACTATTTGGAATATGTCCTTTTGCCTTCTAGTTTTGGTTAAGCAAGAATCTATTCTTTTGTAGTTATTTTTCCTTTTTTTTTTTTTTTTTTTTTTGGTTATAACAATGTTTCAGAAGCTTCTGTTCTTTTTCAAAAACCATTTGATCATAAGGGAATTGGAATGTCACATTTCAAAAATTGAACACCTCATCCTGAGAAATGAAAAGCTTTGAAATGAAGGTATCCGATGTCCTTGCATTTAGACCAGAGCTCAGAGTCTGGGCTGACTTGAAAGCTGAGACATCAAAAGTATACAATTTAGCTGAGTTTTCTCAAACTAATCTTTAAGACACCTAAAATGCAAGCTTTACTCATCTGCCTCTTTTCATTTCCAATACCTCATTCAATTTCTGAAACATAAGAATAAAGGTTCTATGGGAAATTATCAGTTAATTGAACCGTGGTTATTATAAGAATGAAGGGACAGACAAGTTATAACAAAAATAAAAATAATTTTAACATTTTCTACTTAATCTCTATCATTTGTTAATTTAAATAATTTATATTCAATATACTTTTTCTTTGAATTATCACATAATCAGTACTTTTAATATGTTTTTTACTCAACATATGCCAAACAGTCTGATGGCTTACTATAGCTATTTACACATCTAACCATTGTTATTACTTTAATTGACAACAGAAAGTTTATAAAATTTTGTTCAAGGAGTCTAATATACTATGTTTTTACATATTAGCTATTTTTTCTTTTGTTTTCATTATACAGGTTTTCTAGTATTGATATATGACTGCATGTTCTTTTAAAAAATACTTTCATTATGTAAGTGATAAACATTAGTTGTAAAATGTGTTTGAGAGACAATATTAATGTATTTCTTTTAAAAACATGTTCATATCAATAATCATGTTTTGTCTCTTTTCCAATCAGAATGGCCACTTTCATGTTTTTTTCTTTTAATCTTGTTTTAAGATTTTACTATGGAATTTTCTTTATTCCTTTGTGAATATCAGAAATGTCTCTTTTCTTTTCCCTTACACTAAAGTTAAATCATGCCTGGAAATGACACTGAAGTCTCTGCTTTTATGGAAAACCTCTTTACCAACCACTTTCTTTTGATTTCCAATTGAACATATTGTTTATACCATGCTTTCTCCATGTTTTAAACAACAGATATTTTAAAGCAACTACTATTTCCTCCTGAAGTTGTAAACACTCTCAAGTGATTCTTGTAAATTGCCAGCGAAATAGATTCACATAAAATTGCAAAAGCATATGTTTTATAAAACATAAATAAAGCATTGGAAACACACAAGTGAATTACTTTTAATGACATAAGGTAGAGAATAATGTAGATTGACATGCCTCAGTAATATTTAGAGTATTTGGTGAGTAATTTTGGAGCAATGAGATGGAATCCAAGCAGAGTGACAATTTTACTGAGATGTAAGTGGCAGATATTGTAATCAGAGTTGCTGGAGTGATGGGCATTTGCAGGGCAGGGCACAAGGGAAGTCAAAGCTCTGTGTGGGGGGTGGGGTGTAGGTAGATGTCTATGTGGATGTTCACTAGTTCACTACAGCTTTTCACCTAAGTTCTGGGCTACACATGAACAGGAGAAACTTCCTAGGTCCTAGCAGAGAGAGGGTCCTACAGAGATGAGAGCTGAACAGAGCAACCACAGGTTGTGAAGTACTGGGAGATGTTGGAGTTCCGGTGTGGTTGGAGTGGAGAGACCTCACTGAACACTCAGGCGTCAGGTTGCAACTTCAAGACCACACCTTAGGGGTAATGACCATTCCTAGGGTAAGGGCCATACTCTAAGAGGAAGAACCAAACTGAGAACTACCCTAACAAAAAATAAAACTAAGTCATTCAGGGACCCAGGCTTCTTGCATCTTGTGTCTCTTTCATCTTCAGCACTTGGCTCTCCAGGTCATCATGCTTGTTTGGATCAAGCAACTGGAAGGAGAAAAATATAAGGATCACACATGGGAGATTTTTAAGGGCCAGGTATGAAAGAAGTCCACATTATTTGTGTTCATATTCCACTACCTAGAACTCAGGCTCATGTCCATGCTAAACTCCATGGGAAACTGGGGATGTTTGTGAGCCACTGGGTCTGGCTGTGAGCCAGTAAGAAATATAATTAAGTTTGGTGTGTAATTAGCTGATCTCTGAAACGCTACTATACATATTACAGAGTGGAGGGCCAGTTGGTAGCTGGGGAAGGGAGAGAGGCTGGAAGTCTTCTGGATGTTGTGAAAATAAGATCTCCCCTGGATCATTCATCTGTTCTTGAATTCAGAAGCAGGCACATCCTGCTCAAGGGTAGCTGTTCAACCATTTCCCCAGCATCCGCAGAGAGAAAATTTCCAAAATTCTATGAACATGTTAAGTGTCTCACTCTCGACACCACTGTACTGGCACCGGAAAGTTCATCAACTGCTTTGGCCTAAGTTCAGTCTGAGTGCGGATAAATGGAACTCAAAGTACATTCTATAGGACTTCAGGCCCTGCTGTAAGCAAGAAGAGGCTGGGCATCTGACACTTTGCCTTTTCTATGAGTACAGTATGTTCCTAAAGTCCTTGCCCATCCAAACACACCGTAAGTCACATGCAAGTTCTTTAGATACTTAATGATCAGATATTTATGGTCATTTGATAGTTTAGTCTGTGAACTTATATGAAAGATTGAAAATAAATTATATGCATAACTATGGCAGATGAATGTAAAGAAAAATATTTCAGAAGTCATCATGCACAATGGATTCTTTTATCAGTGAAGTTTATCGCTAAAGAATCTGACACACTTTCTCTCTGCTTTGCTCTTACTGGCATAGGAGCAAGGTGGGGGATGGTAAGGAAGGGGAAGAGTGAAGGAAGATCAAGCAGATGGAAATCAAAACGTCAGAGCAGGCAGTGTACGGGGCCTAAATGGCCATTCCAGGTAAACTCAGGAAAATCCTCCTCTTGTCCTTGTTGATGGCAACGATCCCATTTGTGTGGAACACTGGAGTGCATTTAGATTAAGTGTCTCTCCAGCCTGGTTCCTAAGCTCTTGAAGATTCTAAGAGCAGAGAACTGAATGATGTCAGAGAGCTTATCCTGAGCTTTGAAGAGATTATCCCCCAAGTTCGCTGGCAGGCCTGCTGAAGGTGACCTGCCTGTTATCTGAGACCACTCCACACCGCGGAGATCATCAACACCATTATGGCCCTTACGGCCCGTAAATGCCTTTAAGCAGCTTTAGATAGAAGATATATAGCATGGGCCCAGCGCAGAAAGCTTCATCACTACAATTTCTCTGCTGGGCCCTTGTTTAGAAACATTGCTCACATCTTTTGGTTTGACAGGAAAACAGCAGCTGTTTTCTGATCATGCAGCCATCTGTTCTTTATTGCTTTTATTATTAACATTTACAAGGGCTAATTGGTATTTTGAAGTGACTAAGATGATTGATCAAGAAATACACAACTATGTTTATTGTAATGCCTGCCTTAAAAATGCCAAAGGTAGCAACAGTTACTTAATATTATCTTAACTCAAACTATTACATGGTCTACCTGATCATATTCTCTCAGTTTTAATAATTAGGGAGTGACATGACATATTCACTTTTTTGTTTTTTTAAGTTAAATCCACTTAGCCAGATTCCTTCATGGTCAGTCCGCATGAAGCCTCGCTGACCAGCCGAGTCCATAAAAATATATTTATCACTTAACAGGTATGTCAAAGTCCACCTATCATTTTAAAATCTATTATTATTATTATTTATTATGTGTATATTTACTTAATATTTTATATTTATTGTTATATCCTTTTTGTTAGCTTAGTGTCTAAATGTGCTTGCGGAAGGCTAGGACTGTATTTTATAATTGTACCTCTTCATATCACCATGTAAAATATTGAGCGATGGCTGGCCCTTAGTGAATACATCCTAAATGTTTAAGAACAGACAACTGTAGGGTGGGCCAGTTCTAAATAATAAAATAATAGCAGAGATTCTGCTCTTGGATTTGAAGAGTGTAAATTGTGAAAATTGCTGGTTTATTCAACTAACATTTATTTAAAGCCTTCCAGGTACAGTCATCTTGCCTGAATTACTGTAATATCTCTTAACTTTTCTTTGTGCCTTTTCTTCCTCAATTCATTACCCACACCCCAACTAGAGTGGGTGATCCTTCAATAATGCAAAGCCATTCTTGTTGCTAACCTGATTAAAATCTTTCAATAGTTCTTTATTTATTTCAAGAGCAAGTGCAAATTTCTTGACAAGACATTCAGAGTTCATCATGACCTGGCTCTTGTAGGGCTCCATACCCTTGCCATATTTTCTAGTTTCACCCAATTACATGTAGATCTTTACTTCTGTTATGGTCTCTCATGCCTCCTTCCTCTGCACAGGCTCCTCTCTCTGCATGGAATATTCTTCTTTCTTTTTCATCTGGGAAAATCCTATTAGACCACAAAGAGTTGACAAAAATGTCTTCCTCCAACCCCTTCCCCTCCACTGGTACTGGATTATATCCCATCCCTGTGTTCTCATTGTACTCAATACATCAACACCATCTCTCTCCACCGTCTTGCTTGCTTACCAGTGTGCTCCCCTGCTATGCTTTAAGCTCTGGAGTTTAACAGCCGTATTTACTTCTGTCTCTTTCTGAAGTAACCATAGATTCTGGCATTTAGTAGTTTTTCAATAAATGTTTGATGAAGATTTATAAATAAAACATTATAGCAACATTATTAATTGCTAATCCTCTTTTAGCACTCACAATGTAAGTATAAAGTGTTTGTCATATGCACTGTATCGTTTGATCTTTACAATAACCCTTGTAGGTAGGCACAGCTATTTTTTTTCTCCACTGTATACTCCAGTCTACGCTTGGACCAAAGAAGTGTCTCAATAAACATTTGTTGAATAAATGCTGATAAGAATCCTCTAATATAAGTACTATAAACATACCCATTTCACTGGGATCACACTTAGGCTTAAAGAAGTTAAATAATTTGTTCAAAATCTGATGCTACTAAATATGAGATTCAGGATTTGAACCCAGGTTTACATGATTCCACAGCCCAGGTGCTTTATCGCTTTCATATACCACATCTCACATATAAGGTAAATACTAAATTCTGAGAGAAAGAAGGACACAAATATTAAGACAAATTATAAGTATTCTAAAGCATTTATAATCTATATTACAAGACAGAATGATGAAATTCATACTCAATTAAAGGAAACAAATTGTGGTCAGTTGGCCACGAAATGCATCATAATTATGCTCTTGGATATAAGGGAGAACTAATGGAAAAGAAAGTATTGAATTGAAGCTTGAATAGGATCAAAGGCATATGGATAAGGAAAGCCATGCTCAGTTTTGGGATCACAGACAAATGTCATAGATGCATAGATTTTCTTGGTACGATCAGGATAGAGAGAGTGTAATGAGAGTGGATATGATGGGAGAATGAAGAAAATAATATCGGTTGAATTCACAGAGCTGAGGAAATGCCTTGAAGTCTATGGTAAAGACTTTTTAACTTCATTTTATAAATACTCGTTAAGAGATTTTCAAAAAAAGGAGTAAAAGACATCTGATCTCTGATTTACTAAGTTATATGAGGGCTATCTTGGAGGAGAAAGGGATGAGAGGCAGAGTCTATTAGGAGACCTCTGCAAAATCCAGGTGAGAAATGATAAAGATTCAACTAAATAAACAGCAGTGAGGATGGAAATAAAGGAGTAGTTATAAGCTATATTGCTGATTAAGAGTCCACAGGATTTTAGCAACAGATGAGTATGTTGTTCAGGGTGAGGAAGTGAGAAGAGGGGAAGGAGTCATAATGAATTCTGCAGCTTGTGGTGTCGTGAAGCCTTCAGCTACTTCATTAGAATTGATATAGGACATTGTCTCTCATCACAGAACCGTATTGTAACCATAGTAACAATATTTATTTATTACTGAGATGCATTTATATTACACCTGATTCCAAAGGTTACATGACAACCCACACTAACAGTAATAGGTTTCGTGTTTTCAAAAAGTAAGACAATTATTCTTTTCTTGTCAGAAAGGGCAGGTTCGATTTATGTATCGTTTTCTTCTTAAGGAAATTGCATTTTCTTTTTGCTTCTTTTCTAACACCAGTTGCCTGATAGTTAGCTAATCAAAACCTGGCGTTCAATAATCTGGAAACAACCAAAATCCAAAAAATAAAATGAGGAAACAAAGAAGTTAGAAAGAAAGCTAACGTCAGGTGTTTCTGGTCAGATAACAGAGAAGGGAATCAAAGAAGAGACAGGTGTGTTCCGGCATGATGTTTATGAAATTCAGGGTTATGTAATTTTCATAAGTTTTAAACTATCCACATTATCTCTCTAGGTAGCCAACAAAGAGCTGAAGGCTCAGCTTAAAAACAATTCTACCTAAGGAGAAAAAGATGTGGCTCTAAATTCTTTGATTTGTCTGTTTTAATTTTAATCTAAATTCATGTGTAATACTTGATAATTCTTTAATCATTTGAATATGATCTATGATATAAGAAAAATAATTTGTTTTCCCCTAAAATAGTTTGCTTTGATTGCAACAGGTCAACATATTCTAGGTGTGTTATGCTGAATAAAAACTCCTTATTGTCTGCTTCTTATTTTGATATCATAATTTTTACTTTTATTGATATTATTGTACTATGGTATATTATGCTATTTCATTATATACATGTGTGTATACATATTGTTGTGCATCCCCTAAATAATGAACTCTTAAAAATAGTTTATTTTGCAATATTTTTTTTTTAGAAAACTTTCATTTTAGTACACTTATTTTCTTCTCAGTTGTAGATATTTTGCTAATTTAACTCTCTTGGTTCTGTATATATTAAAAGTTCATTGAGGAGCCGGCCCAGTGGCATAGTGGGTAAATTTGTGTGCTCCGCTTCAGCGGCCCGGGGTTCGCATGTTCTGATCCCTGGCATGGACCTACATGCTGCTCATCAAGCCATGCTGTGGCGGTATCCCACATGCAAAATAGAGGAAGATTGGCACATGTGTAGCTCAGGGACAATCTTCCTCAAGCAAAAAGAGGAAGATTGGCAGCAAATGTTATCTCAGGGACAATCTTCCTCACACACACACAAAAAAAGTTCATTGATAAAAAATGTCAAAGGGCATTAACGACTAAATAATGTTTGGGGTGTATCTCAATGCATAAAGTTAGAGAGAATGTGAAGTCAACTGATAGTGGCTCCAGAATTGATCCAAACATCTCCCCTTACCCATTCCACCACCACCACCAAAGATAGAAATGGTAAGGACTCCAGTGCTGCAAGGAAATGGAAACTTTTTAACAAGGTGCCCGACTCCTGCTCCTTGAACTCACCCGTCATTCCTTTATGTGCTGTTCGCATCCAATTTGCTACTGCAAAATTTCTACTAAATAACGGTAGTGGCCACTGAGGTGCACCACCTAGATATTCCTTCAGGATCCAAGCACTCATTCCCCAACTGCTGGGAGTGAGACTGCTGACGGCTCTCCGCTGAGTCTTTTCCCCTTGACCAAGCAGAACTGCTTCACCTAAGGTTGTGCCTTCTCACCGGGGGCACCCTGCATTCAATGACAGGACCTGGTGGGGGCTACAAGTCATGGCCCCATTGACATCTCTGCAGCGCCATCCCAACTCCAAAGCAAGCTATGGGATTTGCTGAGGCCTCTTTTGAAATTGCATCTCGGGCCACCTTTTTCTTCTGCTCAATCCTCACTCCCTCACAAAATTTGTAACCAAGAGCACTCGCAGATAAAAATCTCACATGCAAATCTCTATCTCAGATTTGGTCTGTGACAATAACCTCTTTTATTTTGAAGAAGAAAGTTTTATTTTTCTATTATGTTTTCTGTTCTTCCAAATGTGACTGAAACAAACTATGAGGAGGAAACTACCCCGTGAAGAGAGAGTGAGAAATGCAAAGGTTACATTATTTTGAAAACAGATATTTTGGCTGTTTGCCTGAGACTACTATGTGACTGGGAGAGTTGTTTACAAATTACATCTACTTGGACTTATAGCAAACTCAATGGGAGTCATTATTAGAATACTCCATCCCAGAACCTTGACCTATAACTTAGTTGGCTCAACCACAATTTCTTCCCAGACATCTTAAGGCAATTAAGAGTATTTGGGGGAAGAATGGTGCAAAGTTTATGCTTCTATTAATTTTATCTTGGTGTAGCATGTACTTAGATTCCTGTTTTTGAATGTGTATATCTTTAAACTAACATGTTTATATGAAGAGCGGGGAAAAAAATCTCCCCAAATTAAAAAGTACCAAATACATCTCTACTTCAATCTTAACCTGGCTTTTGTTTTGTGTGTTTGTTAAAATTTTGTCAACCTAGTATATTAACTCCTTTTTTGTTGGTGTCAAAGAGTTATTATACTATTATAGTGCCTACAAACCTCCAACCCCAGGATTTAGGTGAGTGTGAAAATTGCACTAGAATTAGGGTACGAAGTCAACACAGAGGCTTTCAAAAGTCATGTATGGAATATTATCTCATAACAAAGGTACGAGGCTCTTTCTTCTTATTTCTTGAAACAGCTGTGACTAACCAAAAAGCCGATATACTCATGTGCATACACAAAAACATACTTTTCTTCACTTTCCCCAAATAAGGAGAAACAATTAATTGGGAGTTGACTATTCATTGAAGAAGAGTATTTGTGAAAGTTTTGAGGGTTTTATCTATGAGAAGAATTTACATAAACATATATTCACGGTTGTAAATTTTCGTTAGAGTATGTATTGTTTTACTATACTTTACACAAACTCATAAAAATAACTCAAAAGTTAAGGATAATAATGCGTGTGCATTTTTTTTGCATACAAATTATAATAGTAACCATTAACTTACCTTAGACCATCCCACAGAGAGGTGCAGGAATGAGAAAGGAGAAATACAATGGTAATGTTTTAGTCCTTCGAACCATTTGAAGAGCATCCTTAAGACCCCATTTTTTATTCTAATCATTTACATAGGGTTATGAATTTTTTTTTATTTGTTGAAAATATATGTTCTAAGAGTAGCATTTAAATGGAGACAGTATGAAAACAGAAAATATATCAGTAACTCTAAATTGAGAATGCTTTATGATGTAAAATGTAGACATGAGATTGCTCATGTTCAGTTAAGCAAAGACAATGAGTGTAATCAGCGACATGTGCTGTACTAGCTACCTCTCAAAATAACTAGAAGCATTTTTTTCCATGTGTAATTACTGCTGATAATTAAGTTACATTCAAAGATTCTTCCTGGATTTTATGTGGTTTTCAGTAAATACTAGCCATTCTAAAATTTAAATAAAATTATACATAATTGAGTCTCTCTTAGATTTTAGAGCAAAGATGCACTGAATTTTAATTTCCATAAAAGTTGAGGATTAGATGTAGACTAGATCTGTAAAATCTTTTCATTGAGTATTTATGACTAATTTTAATAGTTGAAATGAAAGACAAAATGGAACAGAGAGCCACTGTTAATATAAACCAACATATTACCAAGAAACAGAAAAGAAACAAAATCCCACATAGTATGGGAGGAAAACATTAAGTGGCTGCCCCAGCAAAACTTGCTTCTTTGCTCTATTGCACTTGATTATTTTTATAGGAAAAGTTTTTTTAAGTGCATGCACACATACATACACAAATAGAGAGATACTAAACATTTTATATTTGTCATCTGCACTGTATTTTGTCTTTTTTCTTTGCTTGTCATCATGAGAAGAGAAAGTGCAGTGGAGTGGAAGAGCAGCAGATTTGAAAATAGAATTCCTGAGTTTGAATCATGGCTTTGCTCCTTGAAAGTTGTATACCCTTGGGAAAGACATTAAATATTAAGTCTCTTTCCGCATATGTCGGTAGACCAGATGATTTCTAATACTCCTACTAATTGTAAAATTCTTTGAGATAATAGAGTAATTTTTCTGGAGAATTTAAATCAAAAAGAAAATATCTGGCTTGTGGAAGATTTTTAATGCAAGACTGTTTCAAGGTAGGAAAAGCAAATCAAAATGGGCTGCCTCAGCTCAGCCATGATCCAGAATTTACCAGGGACTTTAAATCAATCTTCCTATATTCCCAACCATTCCTTACCACCACAAGGGAAAGGCCAAATGGCTACAAAAATTACCTCTTCTGTCTATAGCCAATTATTTAGTGTACCTAAATTGTTCTTTTTTTCTCAAAAAAAAATGGCTTTACTTTTCTTTATTTTTGATTATATAAATCAGTATTTTCAACCCTGTTGGATGTAATATCTACTTTCTATAAAAATGTTCTAATATTCCATTTATTATCCTTAAAGATAGATAACATAGCTTATATACAAACATATATTTAAAAAAACAGATATAATGTTCTAAATGTAATATAGAAGGAGAAAAAAAGAAAATACTTTAAAGTATTTATAAGTGAGAGTTTTTATTTTTTATCTTTTTTGTAATTACAGTTTATAGTAGGGATGGCTTCAAAAATGCACTGGAGAATTTTCTATGTTGTTATCTGATTGAGAATAACAAATAATATCATCTCTCATTTAGAGATTATCTGAAAGTTTTATATTTAAAATGTCTGTTTTTTAAAAGTTAGAACTCAACTCTGAAACTGTCTGGCCGAATTGTCTTTTTCAATGGTAGATCCTAATAACTTTGCCAACTTTTCTAGAATAATTGGCCTATTTAAGCGGTCTACTTCTATTCGGAATAATTTTGGTCTTTTTGGCTAGTAAATAGCTTATTTTCTCTATTTTTCATAGTGTTGACTGTAAAGTTGCATGTTAACAGTCTCTTATAATTATTTGTCTCCATCATATCTGTAATTATGTCTCTTTTCATTCTCAGTCATGTACAGTATATTTTTGCTTTTCTTCTTTTTTCCCTTAATCGGACCCATGATTTTATATATTTAATTATTCACTTTAAAGAATCATATTTTGTGTTATTACTAGTGTTATTGTATTTAAAGTGAGTTTGATTATACAGACTCTCAAGCTACAAGGTTTTGAATCCTGCCTGTTCCACCTGTTGTGTGACTGTAGTAAGACACTTAATCTCTCTGTATCTGACTGTTTCTGTCATCTTCCCAGAAACCCTAACTTCAAAGCTTCTTTGTTAAATATTCCACGTCTCACAAATTATATGAAGTAGTTTTTAAACACAGCATCAACGCAAATTTGCAACAGTGTTTCTTTATTTGTTTCTTTACACTTGTTTCAAGACCCTGACAAATCTTGGAATTGTTCCATGAGTGATTCACCTGTAAAAGTAATTGTACCCTCAGGTCTCTTTCATCTACAAAGTCAATAAAAATAAAATAAAAATGCGAGGAAATGTGACCTTATCCAAGAGATACTTTTTATCTCCTGGAAAGCCGCTGTGGCCATAAATGTGTCTTTCCAAGTTGTGCAGGCCTCGATAAGAAGGAAGACCTCTACGACTTCGTACATTGCTCTGCAGCATCTGGTGATGATGCTTTTGTGCAGAAAGGGACTTAAAAGGAAATCCAATGAAGCATAACCTGGAGGCCTCAGCCTTTCTTAACCAGTAGAAAGAGAATATCTAGAGGTTCTTAAAGTTGCTCCTAGAGGACTACCTTGTTAAAAATTCTGCTTGTGCAGCTTCTATTTTAAAAAAGAAACAAACAAAAGGATGATTCAAAAAAAAAAAAAAAAAACCACCCCAAACTCCTTTGAATTGGAGCCATCTGAGATGTCTCTGAGTGAATAACAAATAGTCAGAAGCACAGTTTATAACTCAGTCAATCAGTTTACCACTCATCCAAGCACTTTTAACCAGCGAGAGGATTTTGGCTATTGTATATTAATTTTAAATCAGTTTTATTGTTAGTCCTAAATTAAATAATTAATCTCAATAGTAAACCATTTGTTAAGGACTGTTCTTGAAATATAAGATAATTAGGAGTGTAAAAATGATGTAAATTCTGATAATTCCTTTCATGTTTTTCTTTACTATACCAATATGTGTACATTTCATCAAAAATTTTTTATAGCACATCGGGATGTCTCTAGTATTCAAAAGAGAAAAAAATGTTAAAATAAGAAAGTATAGTTACGATTTATACAAGTTGGGAATAAAGATTATTCACAAATCCCTCGATTCATTATTTGAGGAGAAGCACTTTGAAATATCATGTTGAATCTTTCTTACATAAGTCACAGTTTAGAAACAACACTTGAAAATTATTAAAAGAATCTAGGAGACTTTTAAACTACAAAATACAAAAATTTCAGACACCATATTTCAAATAAAATATATAGTATATACAACATATGTTTGTCAAATTTTCATATCATTCCATAATCTACATTTTAATATATATTTGGTTAAAAATCCTAACAGTGCATATTGTCATTTTATGGTTATTTCTTGACAAATCAGGTTATGTATTAAATACATAATTTAAGCAATAATAGTATTCACCATTTTTCATAGGAAAAACTCAAAATTTTTCTAAATCTTAGCTGTCCATATGTGGCTATTTAAAATCCAAGTTAAGTGAATTAAAATTAAATACATCTAAAAATTAAATTTCTCAGTTGTACTAGCCACCTATCAAATGTCGCATTTATGGAAAGTCCGTAAAGTGGTAGTTATACAAAGCTCCCCAGATTCCAGATGGTCGCCACACAGCTACATGTCTAGTGGCTATCATATTGGTTCATACAGAATAGAACATTTCCATTATTACCTTCATTGCAGAAAGTTCTATTGAATATCGATGGTTTTAATATTATGAAATTTAGTAATAAGTTGGTCTTAAATATATTATATGCTATATAATATTGTGTTTTACGTACTATATAGTTATTTAAAATTATGTATATATGCTTAAAATTCCTTTATTGTCTTGTAAGCAAACATGATGACATGATGACATAATTTAAAACTTTCCAAGAACAGACCAGTCGTTTACCTTTTTTCATGAACTATTTTGTTATAAGAGTAGACCTTATGATCTAAATAAATAAGTGGTTAGTAAATTAGAATTCAGGCAATGTTGTAAAAATCAGTATGTTAGCTCTGCTGCTGGCAGGAATTGTAGGGCAGTTTAACAGATCATATGGAGTGGGCATTGTTTGAAGTGTAGTGCTCATGTTTTTAGGTAACAGGTATGCACATGTGTTATGAAGAATAAAGAACTGAACTTATATTCTCCATGGAGGGTTATAGAATGTCTGCATGAATGAAGGATGTAAAACAGCCTAAAGACAAAACTAACAATATTTATATAACATCTTGCTGATTATGTGCTCTATTTTGAAAAGTATTCAATAGCAAGACCAAGAGTCCTGGAAAAGTTTGAGGAAGACAAAGATCAATTGTTCATCACTGCCATAAAACTTTTAACTACACTTCTAAAAAATCTAATTCCTTTGAGTAGGGTTGCACTCTGATTCATCTCCTAGTCTAAACATTCTTCAAAATGTACTTCAGATGAATAATGAGCTAACCTCCTAAGCTGAGATTTTGTATTAAGAGATGATGAGTTTCATGGTTTTGACAAAATTGAGTAGAGCTATTATTTACGGTATTATTGTTATGGTGTATGTTTGGTCAGAAGGTCAACAGAATAGGGGAGGATGTTAGTCTTCCTTTTTGTTAAGGCAGTGTACAGGAAAACTAAATAAGAATATTTATAAAGTGATTAGGGCATGGCATGATTTTATGTCTTCTTAAATTAAAATATTATTTGTCACAATTCCATTTCTGTCTATTCGGTGACTTCTAGTGGTAATGCTTAAAGGGTCTAAATGCATTGAAGCTCTAGGATCTGTGTAAAGGCCCTACATCTTATGTCGAGATCAGAGATGCTCAGCATCCGTTTCATATTAGAATTACCTGTGGATCTTTTAACATTGCTGTTGTCCAGGTCTTACCCACAGATATGAAATCAGAAGCTCTGGGGATGAAGCCCATAAAGTGGTAGTTTTACAAATCTCCTCAGGTGATTCTAATGGCCAGCTAGATTTGAGAACTTCCAACTTAGATTAAAGGGTTTAAAATTTTCTTTTTAGTTTTCAATTTTTTAATGAAATACCACACCTCCCTTAGCAAAAAAGAGATGTTAATTCTTTAAAATAACTAACGCTGTCTAGTTAGTAGTAAATGCACTTTAAAACAATATAACATTAATATACATTATTTTCAAAACAATATAAAATATCTAATGTTTACCTTGAATGAGAAGCGTTTCCTTCTAGATTCAATTATCTGATTTTTCTTGGCAATTAATAATAGCTTATGAGCTTCAGCTCATGAGACATTTCAGAAAGTCACTGTATTCTGAATTGCATGCCACTACCTTTAGAGCTTCACCTTACCCTTAAGCAAGGAATCACAGCTTAAATTTGTCATTTAACTAATCGGTACTTAAGCCATTTGAATTGAGTTGTCCTTATTCAATTATAATTCAGGTAATGAGATTGTCGACTTTGCAATCGTCTTTTCCCTCACTCTCCTCTTTTTCTCAGCACCCCATCTAGCTTGAAAGAGTATAAGGAATAACTGTCTTTAGTTTCCTGTTACTTCTAGGGCTGTTGAATCACAAATTTGGGGTAGAAATAAAACTGGATCTAGCTGCAGACTTAATCCTCTGTTGTTGTCAAGTTATGTCTGGGACTTAATTTCGGTCAGGATTTTCTCCTATTTATATGTTTAAATAACACTTGGTTAAAAGGCTCATCCTTAACTGAAATTTACATGGTATAATGCTATGTGGCTTATATATTGCTTTTTACATGAATTTTTATTTAATTATCATGACTACCCTACAAGTTAGGTACTCTTCTCCTCATTTTTTTAGATACAGATTGGAATTTAGAGAGATTAATTTTTTTGCCTAAATTCTCACAATTAGTAAATGGTAATGTTGAGACTTGGATATTGTATTCTGAACCTAAGCCCAGTGATTTTTCTATTATGTCATGCAGTGCTTTGTTTGTTGACGTTCACAGATATATTTTGCAACTTCCTCATTTTTCATAATCAGAAAATAGAAGTCATTTACAGTATATTTAATTACATAATAACACAATTTTTCCCCATAGTAAAGGAACCTACGTTTTCTCCTCTATGTCTCAGTAATAAGTATTCTATTCTATTTTCTGTTTTTATGACACAGGGAAGTAACTCTACTATATGCAGAATGCCCAAATATGTAAGGCACAATAGAAAGAACAAATTAAGATTGAATTTGGAATCTAAGTACCCATGAAATTCACTTTGGAGATTAACAGAATTAAAGCAGGTTGAGAATTTCCAAGTTTAAAGCTATTTGCTAGATCCATTATTGCTAACTTCAAAAGAATACCAACTGACTGCAAGATTTTCTATTTCATGGAGGGAGTTTTCCTGGCAGTTTTAGATGGGGGTGGTTTCTTCAGAGAATTCTCATCTTAGAACGACAGAACTCTGTATGACAAAGCTCTCTGATTTATGTTTGGAAGATTTTGCAGATTGGTGATTAGGTGTTGAATTTATTCACACAAATCCTAACAATCCCGAAATTTTTTTTTGTATTCCTTGCTCTCATCACTATTACTGAGTTTGAAATATTCTGCTTTGTCTATTAAGCTTCAGATTTGTATTTCTGATTACACACTGACTACTGGGTGTCTCGCAAGCACCACAAAATCAACATGCCTCCAACTAAAGTAACTTTCTGTCCCTCACTTACTCCCCTTCCACTCAAAACAAACACATACTATTGAAGCCGGGTACCTGAGGGCTACTGTAAATATTCCGTAAGAACATGGTTACCCTTCGGCCTTATTCCCAGCACAGACACAGATGAAAAGAAGTTAATAGACAACCTGAGTCCCTGTTAGATGTATTTCTTGAGTCAAATGCTTGCTTCAGGGCCCACATATAGTTATAGCTTGCTAACTTGTTTCTTGTCTAACCAAAAGGGGTTATTCAAGGGTCACAAGGATTTATGAGCTTGTTTTGCAGAGGTAAAAGAACACCTTTAAGGAAGTTACAACCACCAGATAATCAGCCCCCAGCTGCTGCTCACACTAAGAAGTCTGGTTGCCCAAGGTCTTATCTAAAGTGAAAGAAACACGGACTTCCCCTTTGTTTCCCTGAAACTCTACCTCCCAAGCCCCTTAGCTCTATAAAGACCTCCTGCTTCCTTCTTTTGTTAAGATGGATCTGAGAGAATCTATTCTCCTGCCTTCTCGTTTTGGCCAGTTCTAATAAACCTTTCTCCACCTCCAAACGCTGGTGTCTCAGTGATTGGTTTACTGCACATCAGGCATGAACCTGAGATTAAGAGGTTCAGTAGCACTATTCTGTACTTGAATTCCTTATCTTGGTGAATTACATCACCATTCACAGGGGAATACTCAAACTACAAACCTGGTTGTCATCATTAATTCCTTCAACATTTTTACCTTTAAATTTTTTAATTTTCACTTGTTACGTCTTAACATACCTACCGTCTTCATCTCTCTTGAGAAATATCTTCTCTATGTTAGTGTGACTCCTGCCACTGTCTGGGTTCCAGTGTTCATCTTCTTTCAACTAGATGGACAACTGCATCATTTTCCTCAATGTTGCTCTGCCTCTAGGTCCTTCACATTTATTGAAGACTCTACGCTACAACTAATGGAATGCTTTTGAGTCCTTTCCCTTCTTATATCCATAAAAGGTTGGCTATCCTTTTAGGATCAAATTCAACATAAAAGTCCCTAATTATCCATTTAACTGAGCTGCTCTTATCTCTCCCATCACTCAAATTCCGTGCTCTAACTATAAAAGCTTTCCCTTCATTTCTTTCCCTGATGGCTGGATGCTACTTGTCATAAATGGCACTCCCTCAGTGGGCCTGTCCCTGACCACCCACACTAAAGAAGTCCCCAGTCACTTTCTATCCCATCCTTTTGTCACCACACTTTTATTTTTTTGTGAAATGATCAGCCCTGAGCCAACATCCGATGCCAATCCTTCTCTTTTTTTTTTGCTGAGGAAGATTGGCCCTGGGCTAACATCCATGCCCACGTTCCTCTACCTCATGTGGGACGCCACCACAGCCTGGCTTGATAAGCGATGCGTATGTCCACGCCTGGGATCCAAACCTGTGAACCCCTGGCCGCCAAAGTGGAGCACCGAACTTAACCACTACACCACTGGGCCGGCCCCCTATCCTCTTGTTTTAAGTATATGCACAACACTCATAACTGACTTTTTTTCTTTGTTTGTTTGTTCAGTACCTACTGCTTACTGGAATGAAAACTCTAGATGTTTCATGGCTTGTTTACCACTCTATTTCCAGAGCATAAATCACTGGTTGAAACATTGTAAATGTCAGTATTTATTGTGTGAATTTCATTTTTTTCTGCTGGGGATGGTTTTTCTTCTTTTCCTTCTAGAGAATTCTTCCTAATCCTTTAAGACATATTCCAAATGTTACCTTTTTCTTAGCAACCTTGGTGGGCAGTGCTAATTGGCCCCTCCTTCTGCTCTCTTAGCTCGTGGCACATTCCTCTATTACAACTCATCGATTTTTATTATATGGTATTTCTATCTTACCTAGTAAACTCTGAACTTTTCAAGAATCCAAGCTATGAGTTGCCCATTGTTGGTGTCTGTCGGTGTCTATTTTAGTAAGATCTCATGAAAGATGCAATATGTTGAGAAAATATTTTTTATATTATAGCTCAATGAGAAAATATGGATCTTTTTCATAATGATAATTTTAATAATACGTTTCTTAATTTTGTTAATAATCAGGATGAACTCATTATATACCAAATGTAAAAGACAGCTATTGAATATTAGAATAAAGCTTGCTACTCTTTCAGAGGAGAGAAAAGGATAAAAAGAACACAGATAAACCCCAGACACTGGGGTTTGATACAAATATGATACTCGTCCTAGTCCATAAAGAAACTTTTTAAAATAAGTTAAGGAAGTATTGTTGATTTATGCTTAAGCAAAATAACAGTTTATCGTGCATTTTTTATAGAATTTGTAAATATTCATAAATAAAAATATTTAAAATCACAAAAGTTTTGGAATTTTAGAGGAATTACATTTATTAGGTAATTGTAAGCCTTAAAAATAAAAAGCCCTGAAGCAAAGCTTAAGTGCTAATACTTTATTGGACGGTGCAAGACTAGAGCAGACAGAGTGGAGGAAAAGGCAAATGAAGCAGAGAATGATGAGGAATAAATACAATATAATACATTATCATGCTGGCCATTGCTTCATGATGAGTTGTGGAGAAAAGAAACAAGCTAATTGGCATGTAAATCCATTAGGCTACCTGAGGCATCTCCAGAAAGGTGATTTTGGAAGATTGCCTCAGAATAGTCCATCAGTGCAAGTAAAGGAGAAGGGATGTGTCTGCTGGTATGTTCTATCTCCTGGCTGGTCTAATTTCCCACTTGAGGAGTTAACTCCCCCACATTTCCAGTTGATATCAGCCTGGGAGCTTTGACAACCTCTGGGGAGGCCAGATCTCATACCGTATAGTATGGTGCTTCATTCCTCTCTGGAAGTGGTGGGAGGAGTCATCCAATCCCCAAGTATAGGCTGATTGCCCTAAGGCACAGAAGCTCATGGTCCATATGAAGTCACTGAGAGCCCCAAGGGTGACTGAAATATAACTGTAGCCAAGGGTGCAGGGGACAGGGGAGACCAAAAGAATCTAAGAAGATACAAATGGCCAATATAATTCACTCCTTGACCTATTCAAATCCATTCATATAACCCTATTATTTTTCTTTCAGAATACAATATAGAACCTTCATTCTTTATGAGAACAAAAGGTCTTCATTTCTTCCTCAAAAGGAAAATTACAAGTCCAATCAGCCACAGAATCCCCTTTAGCTGGTGGACCATCATGATCTCCTAGACTGAAGACAGAAAGATAAGTATAAATGAAACAAGCTACAGTTCTTGCTGCTGCAGATGTTCCTTAAGCTATAATTACTTCATCTCACTCTTGGGATACTATGTTTTTGGTTTCCCTCATCATAGTCCTGCACATTGTCTGTCCTGGATTACTTTCTGGTCAATGACCCAGAACTTCATCACTGAGGTATGAACTTTTATTTGTTTTTTTAGGATGTGGTTGCTGCAGTTATCTATTGACCATTATCATTGGGCAAGGAAAGACCCAGACAAGCCCCAAGACATATGCATTCTTGCTGGCTTTGTGTAGTAGTTACCCTATGCCTTCATTATAATCAGGGTTAAATTATTCCAACTAGTATGGTAAGTAGCTCTTCTCTTGGCCTGTTTGCCCCTAGTGTGAGAAGCCAGTGTGAGAAGATTATAGTTATAGTCTCAAGATCTATGAAACCCACTTTGCCCTAGGTGAAATATTCCATATCCCTAGGAACATGAATTCTAATCTGGTTGAGCCTAAAGTTATGGGGATGGACACGAAGCACAAATTTTTCAAGTGGATCTCTAGATGTAATAGAGAGAGAGACTGCTGTTATTATAATCAACATTACTTCTGACAAAACTAACACTTGGCTATGGAAGTGGAAAAATTAACAAGGTGAGTTAACTCATTCATTCATTCATTCACTCATTCGCTTGTTTAAGATAATGCTTATTTAGTACATAACAGGTGGCAAGCAATGATCTGGGGAGCAGGAGAAACACTAATGGATAACACAGACTTAGTTCGTGCTTTTATGAACTCACAGTTGGGAAGGAGACACAGTCAAAAACTGGAACAAATAAATATATTCCAGATATAATATGTGCTATGAATGAAACAGAGTGCTGAGATAGCTGATAGAGCTGAGGTAGACCTACATTTTGTAGTCAGGGAAGACATCTCTGAGCACAGGGCATTGACAATAAACTAACCCCAAAAAGTCAAGGGAAGAGTGTGCTTCATAAGAACTCCAAAGTCCCTGAGTTGGGGAAGAGTTGATCTTTTAAAGGTGCTAAAAAAAGTACGGTGATGCTGAAACATTGTGATCAGGGGAAGCATGAAGTAGAGAAGGAGAGACAGGCAGAAACCAATCAAAGACCCAACGTCAAAGTGAGGGGCTTGAGAAAACAAGCAGGAATGAGATCCAGGGCTTAAGAGAAAGGAAAGTTTGGTGCCCGACAAATAGTAAACACTCAGTATTCGTGTTTAAAGAATATAGAAAGGAATGTAGAAAATAGGTTTTCATGAAGATAGTTTTGTGTTGGTTGTATGAAGAAGAGTAGACATTTCCTCTGTTGTAGCTTAATTTTTCAATGCAATTGTCACCAAGAGTGAAAAAGTGGGAGGAAGGTTGTGGAAGGTCTTGGAAAGAGGTTATGCAATGATCCTATTGGAGAGTAGGAAGGCAGGTGTACCTCACAAACGCATTAGGATTACTAGACCATGTTAAATATCCATTTGGAATTTCTGATCATAAATTTCATGCAAAACCAATCAACTTTGCAGGATGGTTTGTACTAACACTGTTCAGGTCCATGGATACAGGTACAAATGGTTGAGTTCGTCCAGAGTATGTAAAATCAAAGAAAATAATGTCAAGGGAGGTAAAGCTTTATGTAAAGTTATGAATATAAATGATAAGTTGTGGAATCAAAACTGGAAAGATGTGAGAGAAGCCAAGAAACTGATGTCAGTGAGAAATTGAGCAGATTCATATCTTGGGGATTTTGAAAAGCTGAAGATATGTCCTAGTGAGTTAAAAAGATTAGAGATAGTTATCAGAGAGGGAGTTGCTTTTTGTCAAGGTTTCAATGGAGGTCTAAATTTCAGGTCATGACAAAGCTAATTGTTTACCAAGGCAATGCATTCTTGTGGTGAAAGGAATGAATGTCAGTGGAGATGATGTCAAGGTACTGAGAGACTTAGATATCAGATGGTTAATCTACATGGATGTTGAAGTCACTGAGAAAGATGGCAAGAATGGATGAGAAGACAGGAAAAACAAGGAGGAAAACCTAGAAGATCAATAGATGATAGTTATGAGTAGCTTATGTGAGGGAGGAGGAAAGAGTGGCATAGTCAGATAGCATGAGCCTCAAAGCAATAAAATTTTCTTTGTTCTGGAAGTTTTCTGTAAAGAAGAATCTTACCCTATATTTTGTCCCTGAGGTACCTGAAATCTGAGAGAATATCCAAGCTATTTTAGAAGACTGCAGATGAAATGTGTCCTCAGGGGACAGTTCTTCAGTTGCAATATTCTTCTTCATAAAAAATACCTGACGTTTCTAAGGTGATTTCAAAACAATGAAGTCACTACTTTCTATCTGTTATTAAAATCTATTAGACTTAATTTCTTCATTTTATTAATATAATTTTCCCACTCAAATGTCATTTTAATGGAAAATTAATGTCAGTTTGTGCCAATTTTGTAAATAAATTGTATATCATATTTTAATGTCACAAATAAAATACTCAACATATACAGAATATTTTATTGGTTTAATTTTTATACTATAAACATAAATGTTTTTTCTATTTCTGTGACATTTTATTAATTGAAGGAATACTAGATTGAAATCAAACAGCTTGGATCAAATTTTAACTCTACTGATTACTAACTATTTAACCTGTGCAGGTAACCTCCAACCACAATTTCCACCCCTGTAAAATAGAGTAATACTTGCTCTATCTAACCTCATGGGTTTGTGATGTTGAATTAGAAATATAGTGATCTGTGTGACAGCATCTCTCAGTAAGTTGCACATGAAATACGTTATTATGTAAATGAGTTATTCTGTTTTCTCATGGTATCCAAAATATACAACAATAACATAGCACACATGCTTCAATAGACACATATGCTGTGTTTGAAGGACATATATTGAGGATAATGTCTTGGAATTCTACTTTCCGTGGAATGAGGCTTTATCTGCATTCCTATGTGAAAAGGCCCAAGGTCATATCATTAGCTCAGTAATGAAGCCATGTTGCTGTCTGTCGTAGAATTTCTTTATGAGACATTAACACCCCTTATTCAGGAGACACAGCTTCCTCAGGGAACTGTGCTGACATCACAATGGGCTCTATTTCAGTGTTGCTGATGTGTTTTGGATTGTTGCCATGTTTGGATCTTATCTTGTTATTTCACATGTTTATATTGTGCTAGCTGTGCATAGGAAAATGACCATGTGTCCTAATAGGATAGCCATATATGGCCATCACTTCAAAGTAATGCATCAAGATGTTGCATACCAAGGCACAGCTATTACTGCTTTGGCACTGACACGGCCTTGACATTCCGTGAACATTTTGTCAGCCACTGATGGGCAATGTGCTAGTTTTTGCCAACTTGCACTTTCTTCTCTTAATGTTATGAGAATTAACAAAAGATACGTGTGACTTTCCACTGCAACTATGTCATGTCAATAGTTGACATATACCATCCAAAGACATTTGTCTTTTTGGCACTAAAAATCTGACCAAAATGAAGTCAAATGTTAGTGAAATGGTCCATGACCATGTGCAATATGGGGATTATAACTACACAGGTGATTTATATCTTTTGCTATTCTCCTCTTGTACACCTTTCTTCCTTAAATCATTCAGATAAATTGGTGGCTTACATTTATCCTAAATGAGACCTTCTATATCCCATCCATTAAACACCCTGGTTGAAACACCCCCATTGTGAACAACAGTTCCAGCTCTACACAGTTGCTCCACACCCTTGCTTTACTCTCTTGCTGCAACTTCTTTGATCTGCAGAAAAAAAAAATTACTGTTTCTGTTCCCAATAATTTAGAAAATTACTGGTCCCGACTCCCCTTTTACTCCTTTAGTCTTCTTGGATTTGCTTTTCTTCTTTCTCTTTCCATTCTGCCCTCTACTCTGGTGTATCCTGTAGTCATCAGAAGATCTCCCCGCTTCAACCCTGGTGTTGTGGAAACTGCCTGGCTGCCTGCAAGGGGGTAGAAGTAGAATTTGGATGTTTTCTAGAATCTCAAGTTACCCTGTTCTCCTGCCACCCTCCTTAGGTAGTGGATGAGGTTTCATACTCATGCTAACGCTGTATCCTGATGCAGCTGAGGGACATGAGAGCTGCTAACTGCATTTGTTTGCAGACAACACCAGTCTACACTAGAAACTGGCAGACCTCCACCCTTCTTCCATGTGCATCTCACCTTCCAGCCTTACAAAACTACTTATAGCTTGATGAGCATGCCACGCTGATGCTAACACACCCTTGAGTCTTTGAATATGCAATGTCGTCTTTTTTGGATCACCTTCTTGTCAGCTTGCCTAACTCCTCTTGATGCCTCAAGATTCAGTTTGTACTCCAGCCATTTAACAATCCATGGTTGTTAAATATGCATTCTCTCTGAAACTACAACACTGGGTGCTTATTCCTAACGAAGCACATGTCATAAATCCATTGCAATTTTCAGTTTACTTGTCTTTCTCTTCCATTAGCCAGAAAGATTCTTGAGAACAGGGACTGGATCATTGTAATCTTTTTATCCATATCGCCTGGCTCAGTGCCTAGCATAGAATAAGTATTCTACAGTTACTATAAAAGTATGTTAGGGGCCGGCCCTGTGGTGCAGCGGTTAAGTGTGTGCGCTCTGCTTTGGTGGGCCAGGTTTCGCAGGTTCGGATCCCGGGTGTGCACTGATGCACCACTTGTCAAGCCATGCTGTGGCGGCGTCCCATATAAAGTAGAGGAAGACGGGCCCGGATGTTAGCCCAGGGCCAATCTTCCTCAGCAAAAAGAGGAGGATTGGCATTGAATGTTATCTCAGGGCTGGTCTTCCTTACATAAAAAACAAAAACCAAAACAAAAAAACCCAAGTATTTTACAGTTGAGGAATCTTGAGAAACAGAGATGTGAAATAATTTGTCCAAGATTAGAGAGCCTGAGATGGCTACCAGTTGTATATTATGACACTTGAAACTAAACTGCTAACTTCTATTGAAGGTCAATTAAAACATTTCTTCTAGTGGTACCTTGGCTTATTATGCATACTATTAATTTAACAAATGTATATTGAGTCTACATACTCAGTGCCTTACTAAACTAACAGAATCAAAGATAAACCACAGGCACAGTGCCTGCCGTCAAAGATCCTATAGTCTTACGGGTGAACTCATTTCTGGTTACCTCATTGGTCTATGGGTTTCTTGGCTCTAGCTCCATTTTATTTCTGATATACCCCTTAGAGAGATCACAGTGCTCTTATTCGAAACCCAGTCATGATCTAAGATCTGTGTGTATTTCCGGCTCTTCTTCTATCATTCTCTTCATGCCTCTGGTTTTATTTTCCTTCATTCTGCTTCCATCCAGTGAAAAAGTAAAAGTAATATATTATGGGATGGAATTTTCCCTATTGTAGCCCCCAAACTGAACACAACAGGTAGTACCTCTGCATTCTAAAGAGATCAGACAAGAATTGAACATCAGTCATTTTGTTCATGTTCCACCTCAAATTTTGAGAGATAACTGTTAAAGTTTCCCCTTCTCTTACTGTATTCTGGTCAAATGACATTGAATAGGCCTGTGAACACAGCAAGCTTCCAGATGGAGAAAGACAGGCCACCTTCTCTTTCTGTGTTTCCTTGGAACTCTCTGATTTAGCTTGAAAGGAAATGCTTAAAACCCAACCCTCTGCCAAGGGGATAGTGGCAAAACACCAAACACTTCCTTGCCAACAAACAATTCTTCTTCTTTGACTTTCCCAATGAAATCTAGTCTTCTGCTAATATGTGCTGGGTTGAGAATTACTAGAGAGAGGGTAGAAAGAACCATACGGATTCCTTTTAGCCATCCTTGAAGTGAGTGTGTGGAAGTTACTTAGCTGTGAAATGTATAGATCAATTTGGGTAAAATAGACATTTTTACAATGTGGAGTCTTCTAATTCATGAAAATGGTATGTTTCTTCATTTATTTGTTTGACTTCTTTCAGTAACATTTTGTAATTTTTAGTTAACATTTTGTCAAGTTATACCTAGGTATTTCATATTTTGTAGTTATTTTAAATTTTATATTTAGTTATTTTTAAAATCAACTTTTGTAGTGCTAGAAATTAAAAATCTTATTTGGATTTTGATGATTTAAGTATTAATTTGTGAAGAATTGACATCCTTATGGTGTTAAGTCATCTTATTAAAGCACAGACAATGACTTGCAATCAAGTTTATTTCAGTCTTTTTTAAGAATGTTTAAAATTTTTATTTATATAATTTTAGAATAATTAGTTAATTTTATTAAATATTTTCATTGTTTTACTGTAAGTAGATTAACGCTTCTATCATATCTTCCTGCTTGTTATTGTTTCTATATATGAAGACTATTAGTTTTTGGTATTTTAGTTGTATATTATTAACCTGCTAACTTACTGAATTCTTGTATTGTTTGTGATCATTTTTATTAATATTCTTTTTCTCTGTATACATTCATGCCATCTACAATTTTTATACTCTAATTATTATCATTTGTCTGATTACACTAGTCTGTATTTTCAAAACAATGTTAAATAGTAGTGAAAATATAGAAATATTTGCTTTTTTAAAAGACCTGTATGAGGATGCCAATAAAGTTCATTCATTAAATAAAAAAATAGATATTACTATATGTACTGAAAAATAGATTTCTTAAACATAAGAAATTACACAATTAAGGAAATATACACAATTTCCTATTTCCATGAAGTGGGTATTTTATGGAGTTAAGGAAATATACCCAATTTCCTATTTTACTGAGTATGTTTTTCAAATTAGGAATGTGTGTTGAATTTTGTTAAAGATCTTTTTAGCACATATTTAAATAATTATATTGTTTGCTCTTCATATCTGTTAATATTATAAATTATATTCATGGATTTTCTAACACTGAACCGTTACAGCATCCCTGGAGTAAATCCTACTTGAATATGAAGCATTTTTTAAAAGTGTTATTGGATTCTGATTGTTAATATTTTATTTAGAATTCACAAATGAAACTGGTCTGTAATTATGTAATTTTTAGGATATCTTTATCAGGTTAGCTATCAATGCTGTACTTGATTCTTTTTTATGTTTTGGAGTACTTTAACAAGAATCGGTGTTACCTGGTATTTGAAAGTTTAGCAGAATTCCCTTGTAAAATAAATGGGCCTGGTCTTTTTTCATAACATAGTCATTTTATAACTTTTTCTATTTATAGTAAATTGATCTTTTAATGACTTCTATCTTTTCTGTGTTAAATTTTGGTAGATTGTATTTTTCTTTGAAATTATCCTACTCCTCTAAGTTTTCATATTTATTATCATAGAGTTTGACGTAACACTGTTTTAGTTTTTGAATTCCCTCTGTTTCTGTTTATCGTCCACTTATTTTGTGTATTTATGCCTGGGGTTGAACATTCTGGGTCAATTTTCTGGGTGTAAAGTGAATCTTTTCAATAAGCAGTTTCACATTTTCTTTTATTTCTGGAAAGATTTCTTGGATTATAGTTTTAATTATTACTTATATTTCTTTGTTGTGTGTTTGTTTTCTTTTTTTTGCCTTTCTGGCATCCAATTATACATTCACTGGATCTTCTTTGCATATCATCTATATTTATTATTCTCCTTGATAAATTTTAGCTGTTTTATTAACTTCTATAATGTCTCTGGTTATGTTTTCAATCAACTCTATTTTTCTTTAGACATTATGTAGTTTAATCTTCAATTTATTTATATATAGTTTTTGTTTTTTATTTCTTTTTCTGAGTTTGGTGAACTCTTTCCCATTTTTCTGCTTTTTGTCAGCTTCTTTCATGAGTTATTAAATTTCTGATTTGATATGTTTTTCATGTCTATCATTGCTTGTTTAAGGAAGTTTATTTAAGAGTGGAGTGCTATTTTAGAGTGTTCCTGTATTTTCTTGTGTGTGTGTATGTGTGTGTGTGTGTGTGTGTGTGTGTGTGTGTGTGTGTTTAGGGGGGGTGAGATCACAGTTTCATTATCCAAAGCATTTTTATTCCAGTTTTTTGTTTTCTTCTTGTAGTAGCTTTGTACAGATATTGCTTTTTCTTTTTTTTTTAATTTATATTTTAAAAAAACACTTTCCTAAAAAGCAGTAAGAGGTGATTCTATGTTGGCAGGGAATTGGACTTTGGGTGGCTTACTGAGTTCTTACTTCAAGAGCAACCTCTTCACTTGATTTATTGGATTACAGCGTCTTTTACTGATTTTTTCTTTTAAGTGTCTTCTGATTGGCATTGTCTCCTGGTTTTGTAATTCTCTTTTGTTTCTTTAGAACACTTAATTTTCACCACTTGTTATCCTCTTTTTTATCTACTAAACTTCCAAAATATCCTCCCCTTTCTATCATCTGCTTCTCCATCAGAAGTTGTGCCTTGCCCAAAATGTCTATGCCTGGTTCTCTGTATTTTTAAGCCACTTCCTTTTGATTTCCCTGTTGTCAGTGTTATGTCCAGCAGGTCTCAGACTTCTTTTTTGTTGTTGTTTTTTGAGGAAGATTGGCCCCATGCTAACATCTGTTGCCAATCTTCCTCTTTTTCTTTTCTCTCCCCAAAGTCCTAGTACGTAACTGTGTATCATAGTTGTGGAGTTGTAGCTCTTTCTGTATGGGATGCCGCCTCAGCATGGCTTGATGAGCGGTGAGTAGGTCCACACCAGGATCCAAACCAGTGAACTCTGGGCTTCCGAAGCAGAATGCGGAACTTAACCACTACACCACTGGGCTGGCCCCTCTCAGACTTCTATTTCTCTCTTAGGTTGGGATTCTCTCTTTCAAGAATGATTTTATCTTCAAGGCTTCAACTGTCCTCATCTATTTTCTGTACAATTTAACCTGGCTCTCTCTTCTGCTCTGGGTGCCATTTGACTCTGTTTATCTCAGGTAATTATTTCTTTAATTAGAAGGAAATTAAAGTTTGTAATGTTCTCTGTCAATCAGTTATTTGGTAGAATGTTTATAGGTGGTTTTATTTGTTTTCCTTGATGATCTGTATGATTTTGGAAGATATGTGGAGAAATTAGATTTAAATGACTCCCATTATTTTGCAAGAACTTTTCTCATGTGATTAAAAAGTTGTGTCTGATTATTATGCTTTTTATTTTTATTTATTTGGTTTTTTTTGGCGAGGAAGATTAACCCTGAGCTAACATCTGTTGCCAATCCTCTTCTTTTTTTTTTTTTTTTTTTTTAAATTTTTTTTTTTTTTTTTTTTTTTTTTTTTTTTGTGAGGAGATCAGCCCTGAGCTAACATCCGCCAATTCTCCTCTTTTTTTGCTGAGGAAGACGGCCCTGGGCTAACATCTGTGCCTATCTTCCTCCACTTTATATGGGACGCCGCCACAGCATGGCTTACCAAGCAGTGCGTCGGTGCGCGCCCGGGATCCGAACCAGCGAACTCCGGGCCGCCGCAGCGGAGCGCGCGCACTTAACCGCTTGCGCCACCGGGCCGGCCCCCCAATCCTCTTCTTTTTGCTGAGGAAGATTGGCCCTGGGCTAACATCCGTGCCCATCCTCCTCTACTTTATATGGGATGCCACCACAGCATGGCTTGATAAGTGCTGCATAGGTCCACGCCTGGGATCCGAACCTGTGAACCCCGGGCCACGGAAGTGGAGTGCACAAACTTAACCACTACGCCACCAGACCAGCCCCTGATTATGCTTTTTAGATACCTTGAGAGTCTGTTTTTATTCTCGGTTTTCATTAAAATTTTATCTTCTTGAATGTCTGATTATTCTGATTTCATCAAAAAATAGTATAGATAATTTGAGAATCTGGATGATAGATTTCTCCAGAGAGATTTGCTTTTGCCTTTGGTTAGTAGCTAGGCTAAGTGTAATAACAGTCCTTCGCCACCTTCATCAAATATGATGTTGAAAAGATTAGAAGCTGGCTTCAGTCCCTGTGAGGGACTATTTCATGTCCTTCTTACTCTTAAAGCACAATGCTTTGGGGTTCCCACCAAAAGTCTTGGTGTTTACCAGAGTCCCTCCTCCTTGCCTGTCCCTGAATTTCAATTTTTGTCTTCTTACTCTATGTATCTGCAAAAAGACTTTTTTCAGTTTCTTAGCTTTCAGTTCATCACTTGTGGAATTTAATTACATTGAATGGAAAGTGGCTCCAAAAGCCATATTTAGCCAAACTTGCCTCTCTAGACTTCTCTTTGTCCTGGATTATGGAACTGCAAACCTTCTTTTTCTTCCTTGGAAGCTTTCCAGTGGACTTAAATTTTTTTGTTATGTGTTCTTCTATTGTATGAATTATCATATATTCTGAGTTGGAAAGTTGGTCCGAAAACCATAGTCCACCTTTATCAGAAAATCTCATTTTTGTTGTTGTCAAAGGTTGTTGATTAGTACTTTAGCTCTATTTTGATTTGTTTAATGCCACCAATTGGATATTATTATTACTGACTTATACAACCAATGCTTGTATAGATGACCTGACATATGTTCCATTGTCTTTACTTGGCTTTGCTACTTGATTTTCAGATCTATTTCTAGGATCATGTTTCATCTCCCAGAATAATAACCTCTGTAATTTTCTTTGCTGAATTTCTGCTGTTAAGCACTTTGTTTCTTTTTGTCTGAACATGTCTTTATTTCACCCTCATTCTTGAATGATGGTTTGCTTAGCTGCTCTGCACTTTTACCAGCATGTGTCTATGTGTGGATTTCTTTTATTTATCTTGCTTGAAATTGATTGTGACTCCTGAATAGATGACTCATATCTTTTATTCATTTGAGAAAATTCCCCAAAATCGCCTATTTGAGTATTATTTTTCTTGCATTTTCTTTAGTCTCTCCTTATGGAAATCCAATATGATATATGTTAAGCCATCTTACTCTATCTTCTGTTTCTCATCTCTCTGTCACATTTTCTTTCTCTGTGTTTCTACATTCTGGTTAATGTGTTCTGGATTGTTTCCCAGTTCTGGAATTCTATCTTCAGTTGTGCCTAATCAAGTTGGCAGAATATTTTAGTGGAGACTGGCCTTTGCAGACAGACTGCTGAGGTTTTAAACTTAGTTATGCTAACTAGTAGTTATACAATTTAAGCAAATGTCTTAATCTCTTGTCCTCATTTTCTTTATCTGTAAAATGACAATAATAATAATAACACATACTTCCTGGGTGGTTATGAGGATTAAATTAGTCAATCGCAGTAAAGTGCTCAGAAGAATGTCTGGCACATAGTAAATCCTCATTAAGTGTTAGCTATTGTTATTATTTATTAATCTAGAACTTAACCTATCCATTTACTTTTAAATTTCAAAGATTATATTTTTATTTCTAAAATTTTTATGATTTTTTTCAAATTCTCTTTTTTTATAGTTTCTTTTTTCCTCCTCATGACTTTGTCACTTTTATTTCTTTAGACATGCTAAACACATTTATCTTATTCTGTGTCTAGAAATTGTAACTGAATGGAGGCCCATCATAAAGCTATGAGCAGTGCTCAAAAATTCTATCATGAAAAGCGTGGGTTTGTGTTATTGTAAAATTAATAAAATGAGTGGGTTGAACCATTGTAACTAGCCAGCTGTGTTTTGGGGTTCTGGGACCCAATCTGAATATTTTTTTAGTCTGAATTATGGGAACATTTTTTGGGGATTTTACTGTATTGAAGTCTTTGTAGGTCTGAGTTTGATGTTTGGTTTTTCTATATATTTTTGTTTATAACCTTGTTTTCTTGTGCACTCTTTTTTCTTTCTTGAGAGCTTATTTTCTTTCAGGTTTTTTTCTCCTGTGAGTCCTGGCTTGGAGGTGTATTCCCTCAAAAAGGATTTGCATTTACTTATATCAAGTAGCTAAACATGCTATCTTATGATAATTCTAAATTTAGCCTTGTCTTGAGTATTTTTCAGTTCCCAAAATCAAATTAAGTTCATAACTATACATTTTTAGGAGGTATATTTTATTTCTCTGTTAGGCTGAAAATGGCCCCCAAAATATATTCACATCCTAATCCCTGGAGCATGTGAATGTTACCTCATTGGAGGAAAGGGTCTTTGCAGATGTAATTAAGTTAAGGACCTTGAGATGGAGAAAGTGTCATGGATTATGTGGGCTGATCCTGAATGCAATTACGTATACCCTTATAAGTCAGAGATAGAGGGGGATTTAAATATAGACTGTAGAGGAGAAGGCATTGTGACCACAGAGGCAGAGATTGGAATGATGCAGCCACAAGATGAGGAATACCAGTAGCTACCAGAAGCTGAAGGAAGCAAAGAATGGATTCTCCCCTAGATCCTCTGGAGGGAGCATAGTCCTGCTGACACCTTGATTTTGGCCCAGTGATACTTATTTTAGCCTTAAGGCCTCCAGAACTGTGAGAGAATAAATTTCTCTGGTTTTAAGTTACCTAGTTTGAGGTAATTTTTACAGTCACTACAGGAAACTGAGACACTGTCCATTCAAAGCCAAAGCTAAGAAAAATTTCTTTGCCATTTTTCTTTGTGCATAAATAATAATAACAGATAATAAATATTTGTTGACTAATTCATGTTGATCACTTCATTTGTAAAACATATTCCATGGAATCAGGAGAGGGTCACATAGCTGCTAACCTTCCATTTAGAGTTTCCTTTTGTGTTTTATTACAGCAACATGGCTGACTTATGTCACAGTTGGTTCTCAGTTGTCCAGAGGAATTACAGATTTCCAAAAGTCTGTCTCTAAAATGCCATTATGTAATGGGAGTATCTTAATATTGATCTTTAAATAGTTCACAATACCAACTGCAATAAATCACTAGGTTTTGAAAGCTAGCTAAAAATTTGTGTTATTTGTATTCCTAGACTTTGCTTTTATCCAATAAAAGTTTAGCTCCCAGCAACATCCCATTATTTGACTAGAGAAAAGTTTCAACAGCTATGCCGGTAGTGGGCTCTGCTCCCTTTGATTTGAAAAGGATCTTCTCAGAACCATTGAAAAAGAAAAGTTTATTTCTACTTCATACCTTAGTCTTTGAAAGACTTTGATTTCTTTAAAGGTATTCATGGTCTAAATAACCACCACATTCTTATAGAAATAAGTGAAATGTGGATTTAAAATAATTGACACCTAAGGGAAAACTTATTAAATGTAGTAATCTTTATTCACCATGTAAAAATTTTTTAGATCAAACACTAAAGTTGAATGCACTCTTTTTTTCCTTCTTTAAAATTAGTTATGTAAATATAAGTAAGAGAATCTTTTCATTATTAAATCGAAAAGCACTCTAAAAATCAAAGATAACTTAAATGGAGGCATTCTGTCAAACTTAGCAGCACTCAAAATATACTCTCCTGAAGTTAATTCAAAATAGGAAAAAAAAAACAAAAAAACAGATGGTGCACACAAAGCAGTGACAAATGATGACAAATTTAACTAACAAGCAGTTGCATCTTTTACCATGGCACCATTTTTCACTTAGGTGTAGACAGACCAGGTGAGTTCTTTGAAAACCAGCAATTTCCATTTTGAGTTTAAGGATTCCTATGGGAGTTTATTTTATAGAGAATTTCTCACTACTTAAAAAAAATTTTATTTTCTCACAGTTGCATTAACTTTCATCAGTTGAAGTTTAAATCTTATTATACCTTAAATTTCAGAAGGAAACTGATCTTGAATATAAGGAATTTCACTCCTGGGATCTCATTTCAGTTACTAAAAGCCATATGGCTAAAGAATTACTATGTTCCATAGTTTAGAAGTGCAATAGATTGTTTTTTGGAGTGACACCTAAGGGAAGCATAGGTTCTTTTGAGGATTTGGAATTAAGAAAGCAAATATATAACAATGAAATTGGAAGAGTAGACCTATGAAAGAAATAGAGAGAGAATCATTTCTATGGCTCTTGAACGAAATAGCAGTATACATTTCGATTTAACATTGTGGCTTTTGAGTAGGGGGAACATTTTGCTTCACTCTAAACTGAAATAACATTGTATCTCTCTTGTTGGTCTTAAAATTGTTTCACTTTCTGATTTATACTGGGTGTGTTCTATGATTGTAAATGGTCAATACAAAGATGGGTAAGATATTATTTCATAGGTTTGGCATTCTTCCAAATTGTGACCATGTATTTCATATTTTATATGTATAAATGGTTGCATGACAGACTGCACTGATTGCATGTGTATTCCTTTACTAAAGTAAGTGTAGCATCACTGTACGTCAATTCAAACCACTTGCACATGTATTTTTTTCCAGAAACCTGATCCTAGAGAGTCTGTGTTTTAATGATTGCAGCTTTTTGAGTGACACCAAATGGAGGTACAATTGAATTGCCTTATGATGAAGAGGATTATTTTAGCTAACAGTACTTAAAATGGGAGAAGTGTACAATTCAGGCTTTTTAGGTTAAACTTCTTTGACCGTGTTGGTTGTACACAACTTTTCAAATGAAAGAAAATCTTTTCTTAGAGTATTTCTAAGAGCGAGAACACAGGATTTAACATTCACAGTGATCACAGGAAAGAAAAAAGGATCCTTGAATAAAGGTTAAAAAAGTTGGGGGAGATAATTTCTGTGTGTGAGGGGGAGGTTTTTTGATAGAAAATAGCACAGCATACCTTTCAAGCATATGGAGCATCATCATAAGTAATCGACTGGTTGTTTTTTGTCTCAAAAGAAGAATTGCCTGGAATAAATAAGAAGAAATTTAGATAGGACATTTAAATAAACGTCTGAAAGTCAGCTTGGAGAAGTCATAGACTTCTGATTTCCAAAAGCTGATTCAAAAAGTCAATAGAGAGCATGAGGGACAATCTGACTTTTTGACATTTATATGTGTTTTGTTGTCTTAGGACTTCTCTACTATTGTCTGCAAAATGAAATGGTGTGTGGTTTTATTGCAAACAGCTGCCTGCCTTTGTCTGAAAACTTAAGTATTTTTGGAAATTAGACATTTAAAATAAAGATTATTTGCTGTAACATAAAACATATTTTGATCATTGGAATTTGTAACAGTTGTTTCGGAGTATCATGGGATTTTGTTTTGTTTCCGTATCTTCTCCTTAAATTATCCACATTTCCTGACCCTTTGCCAAGCCCCTGGTAGTGAAACATTGTTTAGGAGATCAAACACAGATCATATGAAAGAAACATCTGTTGTAGCTATTGTTTTTCAGAAGTTCAGGTTGCCTAAGAGGTCCACGAGGCAATATTTTCCAATCCTCGTTTCTATACAACTGGGGGATCTTGGTGGCAGCAAAGGATAAAAGGCCGTTAATTTAATGTTTAAGATGTGTGTGTCCTGAAGTTATTTGTACTGAAAATGTTTTGGAAGGAAAAAAATTCCATTGTGACTGTTTTAGTTTTTTCCGCTCTTTAGCCAACTAAGACTATAAAACTCATCATCGAGAGTGGATAAGGAAAAGCCAAAGAGAGCGAGGGATGCAAAGCAGCTGTTGCTTTAATGGTTTCTTGATTTCCTAGTCCCATCCCCACCTATTGCTTTAATCCCCAACATTTTCCCAACGCAAGCCTCAAAGCAGAGCGCATTTTCAGGAGAAGAGAAGCTTCTTTCCAGGCCAACATTCTTCTCTACTCCTGTTTCTTCTAGCCCCCGCCTCCTGGTCAGCTGTGGGGCTTGCACTTCTCTTTTAAAATAGAACAAAAAAGGAAAAGTAATTTATATTTTGATGACAAGGCTTGGTTCTGTGTTGAACACAGAGGGTTTATAGCCCTGGGAGGTAATTACTTAGGTTGAAAGGTGCTTCATCTGTTCCGAGTGCAGCTTCCAACAGGGTGATGTTCTCGAGGAAACTGACAAAGGTAAAACCATCTGAGAAATCAAGTAAGGAAATTTCATGGAAGGAACACTTCCCTTGTTCTTCAATTACTAAATTTAAAATTAAATTTAAAACAATTCAACTGAAACCCCTAACATGCTGTATAAAATTTACTGTGCAGGATGCAAGAAAGGATGGTCTAAACCAGGGGTGCTCAGTAAACCCTAGCTCTGCAGCTCCCTAGTTCTGTGACCCGGGCCTGTCCTTTAAATTTCATTCTAGCTTGTAATACATATGATCCTATAGAATATAGGAAAAATGAGATTTTTCCCTGATAATTGGCATGGTCTTTTACTTAGAATCCATTCTATCAGAAAAATAGGAGAAACAGAGGTAGGAAAATGATTTTCTTACCTTTACTTTAGATGTTCACCTTAATGTCATTTTAAGCTTAAAGAAAAATTGAACTAATTAATTCTCTCACAGAATTGTCATCATCATCGTACTACCTATGACAACCGCTTTCAAAATGTTATATGATCCCAAAGGTTAGAAAAATGTTGTACCATCCTAAGGATCAAGAAAGGAGTCTGATAACTAGCGTTGTATGGAATAACAGTATAATGCTAATAGTACAAGAGACATTTAATCTGTAACTTTTAAAACTTATTTTGAAATAATTTTAGACTTACAGAAGAGTTGCAACGTTAATTCAGAGAGTTTCCATATTTACTTCACCCAGCTTCCCAACATCTTGCATAACCTTAGTATAATTCTCAAAACCAAGAAATCAAGTTTGGTAGAATAATTTGAACTAAACTGTAGATTTTATTTGGATTTAATCAGTTTACCACTAATGTACTTTTTCTGTTCCAGAATTCAATCCAGGACAGCACATTGTATTTAGTTTCACATCATCTTTGTCTTTCCCAATCTAAGTTCCTTAGTCTTTCCTTGTCTTCCATGATCATGATGCTTTTGAATAGTGCTGGTTAGTTATTTTGTAGGATGCCTTATAGTTTGGGTTTGTCTCATCTTCTCTCATAATTGAATCAAGGGTATGAATTTTTGGCAATACCACAGAAATGATGTGTCCTTCTAAGAGTGTCATATCAAAGGGTACAGATGTTGATGTGTCCTATTTAAACTTGATCACCTGGTTTAAGTGGTGTCGGCTGCTTCTCCACTGTAAAGCTACTATTTTCCCCTTTTGAATTAATAATTATCTTGAGGGGAGACAATTCAAGACTGAAAAATGTACTATGCTCCACTTTTTGCCCACTACTTTTATCATTCATCTCTAGATCTTGTTTGCAACATTATTACTGTGATTTTCCATTTCCTTTATTCTTTCTACATTTATTAATGGGAAATATTCTATAAGGAAGACCTGCCACTTTTCCCTCATTTATTCATGTGTGCAAATATTTGTTTATATCTGTGTGGAATGCTTGGCATTTATTTTATTCTATGGGTTGTAATCTAATGCTATCTTTGCTAATTTTGTTTCTCAAAATTTTCCAGCTTTGGCCAACAGGAGCTCTTTCAGGCTGGCTCTTATAACCTTTCAATTTGACTACTTCCTTACTTTATGCCACCACAAAATGCTTCAGACTCATCTTGCATTTTCTTGCCCCAGCCCTTTAATCAATCATTTCTGCAAAGAGCCCTAATTCCTTTAGAGAATGGTATTTAGAAATCAAGATCTGAGCGCTAGGTGTGTTCATTGCTGCTAAAATGTCATTCCATCTAGGCCCTCTCATTGGGTAGAACTTAGAAATGTACATATATATAGTAACCCAGCCATACACACACACATCGAAAGTCATTTCTGTATCTATCTATCTATCAGCATGTAGGGTATAAAACCATGAGTTCATCCTGAGAGCTCTGATTCCAATCCAACACCACATGTTCTCTCTAGCTTTCCTATATTCTTTAATTGTAACGTCTTTCTCTGCTAATAAGAAACTTGACTTATTATTTACAATATACTTACTTATTTCTTCAATGCTAGCATACACAAAAATTAGTTTCAGAATTGCTGACCCACACCCCTATGAGAAACAAATCTGCTCACTATAGTAAAAATATTTCTTACAGTTCTTTTTGCCTTTGACTTATGGTATCCAGTCAAAGTATTGATTCCCAAAGTAACTTAGGTTAGTTCTTTTCTTCCCTATTCACTTCAGTGTGGGTATATTATTCATTTGTAGTACATTTGAGTTCATTTGTTGCAGTTTGTATTCTATTTCACTTTACCCTCTCATTCTGATTAAATATTTTCTATCTCAAGACTCTATGAATGATTTAAAAAAACTCTTTGCCTACCCTGAGATCACAAAGATTTTCTCCTATATTTTCTTCCAGAAGTTTTATATTTTATATTTTGGTTTATGATTCATTTTGAGTTAATAAAATATGGGTCAAGTTTCATTATTTACACTGGACACATGGATGTACCGTTGTTGAAAAGACTATGCTTTCTTCATTAAATTACCGTTATATCTTTTTCAAAACTCAGTTTATTATAATGCTGTGGGTATATTTCTGGACTCTTCTCTATTCCATTCACTTATGTGTCTATTCTTTCACCACTACCATACTATCCTGATCATTGGAGCTTTATATTAAATCTTGAATTGAGTAGTGTTAGTCTTCTCATTTTCTTCTTCATTTTCAAAATTATTTGGACTCTTCTAGTTCCTTTGCTTTTCTGTACACGTTTTAGACTCAGATTATTAGTATCTAACAAGAAAAAGCCTCCTAGGAATTTGATTTGGATTGAATTTAATATATAGATCAATTTGGAAATAATTTATGCCTTAATAGTGTTGAGGCTTCTAATCCGTGAACACTGTATAGCTCTCCATCTATTAAATATTCTTTGATTTCTTTCATCAGAATTTTATAGTTTTCAGCATACATACCCTACATATATTGTGTTAGATTCATACCTAAAATATATCCTTTGTCTGTGGTGTTTTAAATTTTACTGTATTTTTAAATTTCAATTTCCAATTGTTCATTGCTAATATATAAAAATAAAAGTAATTTTTGTGTGTTGACTTGGTATCTTGTGAACTTTTCAAACTGACATAAATTTTAGAAGCTTTGTAAATATGCTTTAAGATTTTCTACATAGATAGTCATGTTATTCATGAATGCAGACATATTGCTTTCTCTCTTTAAAATCTGTGTGCCTTTTATTTTTTTCCATGTTTTATTCTACTATCTAGAGCTTCCAGTATAATGTTGAATAGAAGTGGTGAGAAAGGACATCCTTGCCTTGTTCCCACTCTTATGGGGAAAGCATTCATTCTTTCATCGTTAAGTATAGTGACAGCTCTCAGTTTTAAGAAAAATCCCTTTATTAGGTCGAGGAAGCTTCCCTCCGCTCTTAGTTTCCTGAAGAGTTTTTTCATGAATCAATGTTGAACTTTGTCAAAAGTTTCTTTTTCTTCTATTGAGATGATTATGTCACTTGCTTCATTTGTCTTCTGATATCAGGAGTTATTTTAATTGATTTTCCAGTGTAGGCTTGTATCCCTCAAATGAACCCCACTTGGGTTAATCTATCATTCTTTTTATGTATTATTGGATTTGATTTACTAATATTTTGTTGAAGATTTTTTTTATCTATGTTCATGAAGGATATTGGTTTGTAGTTTTCTTTTCTTGTAATGTCTTTCTCTGGTTTTGTTATTAGAGTAAGGCTGACCTTATAAAAGAAGTTAGAAAGTATTCCTTCTTCTTCGATTTTCTAGAAGAGTTTGTACATTATTGTTAGTATTTCTTCCCCAAATGCTTGGTAAAAATCACCTGTGATGGCATTTTGGCCCAGAGTTTTCTTAGGTGAAATATTTTTAATTATTAATTTAAACTCTTTTATAGATATAGGAATATTCTATTTCTTCTTCCTTGAGTGAGTTTTGGTAGTTTGTATCTTTCAAGGAGTTGGTTCATTAAGTTGTCGAATCTAGGGTAATAGATAACAATTTTATTTATATTTTTATAGAATCAGTTTTGTTTTCATTGTTTTTCTCTGTTTTTCTGTTTTTTATTTTATTCATGTCTGAACTTAACTTTATTATTTAATTTTTTATGCTTGCTTTGGGTTTAATTTTCCCTTTTCTTTCCAATTTCTGAAGCTGAAAGCTAAGATTACTGATTTCAACTTTTCTTATTTTCCAAAATAAGCATTTAAGGCTATAAATTTCCCTGTATGTACGGTTTTAGCTATATCCCACAAATTTTGGTAAGTTGTATTTTCATTTTAATTCAGTTCAAACTACTTTTTAATTCCCCTTGAGGCTTTCTCTTTGACCTATGAGTTATTTCAATATATTGTTTAATTTCTAAATATTTGGAGATATCCAGATACCTTTTTGTTTTGATTCCTAGATTAACGCCTTATGGACTTTTACTTTGTGTTATTTCCAGTGTTTTTTTTTTTAATTTGTTAAGGTTTTGTTTATGGCTCAGAATATAGTTTATGTTGATGAATGTTTCACGGGTATTTGAAAAAATATGTATTCTGTTGTATTCTGTCAATAAGGTTGAGTTTATCAAAAGTGTTTGTTAGATCTTTCATGTCTTGACTGATTTACTTGTTCTATCAATTACTGAGAGAGAAGTGCTGAAATCTTCAAGTATAATTGTAGATTTGCCTGTTTCTCCTTTCAGTTCTATCGGCTTTTGATTAATGTATTTTGAAGCTCTGCTCTTCGGTAGACATGTAACATTTGATAAGATATTAGTTAAATATAGACTGACACATATGGATTTCTCCAAAGATGATTAGATATGAGAAGTTAAAAAAAAAAACATTCATAATTCTTTGAATACATGTTGAAAAATTAGAGGCCTGTATCTTGCACTTCACATTAAATCAGAAAAATTTGTCGACAAAGTAGATATTAAAAAGTCCTTGAAGGAAAAATAATCCCTTTTACTGTTTCTTAATACTATCTGATATTGCCAAACACTGAAGGCATTTATTATCTAACAAATGTTGTGCAATTTGTCAGTAAAACTCAAGAAGTTTGGTCATTTCATGGTTGGTTCTAAAAATGACATATTTCATTTATTTTTAAATGTCTATGATTGCCTTTAAACATAGTACTTGAGGGGTGTGGTAAGCAGGATTTTAGGATGGCACTCAAGATTCCCACCCTCTGGTATACATGACCTATACAATACCTTCTCTTTGAGTGTGGGCAGGATATGTGAATATGATGGAGTATGATTTCCATTATTAGTTTACATTTAAGTGGCAAAGGTAAAGGGACTTTTCAGATGTAAATATGTGACTAAGTTTCCTAATCAGTAGACTTTAAGTTAAACAAAAAGAAGATTATCCAGGTGGGCCTGACTTAATCAGAGGAACCTTTTAAGAGAGGATCTAGAAGTTAGAGAAGGAAGAATTCAGAGAGATATGAAACAGCAGATATGCTATCCTTTTGGCCTTGAGCAAGCATTTTGAATATCTGAGTTACCATAAATTACTTGGCATAACACGGAGAAGGAGTCTAAAGTCTTAGGGAAAAAAACATTGGATTGGATTTAGCCTGAACAACCCCCTAATCATATTTTCTGAAAAGGTTCAGAATATATGTACTTCACCAAGACATTGAGAAAATTTTACAGGTTAAGAGGCATTAGCATCTTGTAAAGTATTGTTGTAGCGTTAATTGTGGTTGCCAGTAAGTGCTGCTGCAGTTGAAAAGGTTTCTCCTATTTCATTGGTTATATCAAACCCCTAAATGGCAGGATCAAGTATTAGCTCTTGTCCCAAAGTTATAAAGTGAACATGCTTGCCATAATATTCACAAGAGCTAGTGTGGTAATCAGAATAATCTGATCCACAGGGATATTTTGTGGTGGATACTTGATCATAAACATCCTAGAATTTCCTTTTTATAACCAAAAAATTCTAGGCCTGGAGATGTACCATCATTATTGCCACTTCCTCAATACTCAGGCCTGGGTTAGTTCATAGTTCTTAAGCCAGGCCAGATAACAAAGATTGGTTTGAGTTCAAGAGCTAGCAAGAATGACAACAAATTTGGCTAAGATCACTTGAAAAGAAATTAATGATGCATTTTATTTAATCCAATATATGGAAAATATTATCATTTTAACATTTCAGTGGGGCCCAGTGGGAGCTGATCTTACACTTCCACTCAAAGGCAATGAGGCGGTGTGCATGAGTGCCCTCCTTATGCTAGGGAGGTGTAGGCGGGACCCAGTGGGAAGCTGAACATAAACACCTACCCAGTCCTCATGCTACTCCTCAGAAGTAGAACACCTGCTAAAAGAAAAAAAACAAAGACTAAAAAAAAATCTTCAATATCATAATATCCAAAATGTCCTAGATACAATTAAAACATCACTCATTATACCAAGAACTGGATAAATCACAACACAAATGAGAAAAGACAATGAATGGTTGCCAACACCAAGATAACACAGATCTTACAATTAGTTGAAAAGGATTTTAAAGCAACCATAATAAAAATGCTTCCACAAGCAAATAAGTATTCTTTTGAAACGAATGAAAAAGTAGAAAACCTCAGCAAAGAAATACAAATTATAAAAAAGAATTAAATGGAAATTGTAGAATTGAAGATATAATAACCAAAATTAGAAATATGCTGAATAGGCTTTCTAAGAGACAACAGAGAGTAAAATCATTGAACTTGAAGGCAGATCAATAGAATTTACACAATCTGAACAGAGAGAAAATGGACTAAAAAAAATTAACAGTCTCTTAGGGATCTGTGGGAAAATAATAAAAAGTTACCATTCTTATCATCAGAGTCCCAGAGAAAGAGAGTAGAGAGACAATGGAACTGAAAAAGCATTTGATAAAATAAAGGCTGAAAGCTTTCCAAATTTGACAAAAGTCATAAATCTATAGATTTAAGAAGCTTAGTGAATCCTAAATAGGAAAAATCCAAAAAATTCACACCAAGACACATCATAGTTAAACTTCTGAAAACTAAAACAAAAAATCTTGAAAGTAGTGCTAGAGAAATGATACATTACCTTTAGGGGAACACCAACTCAAATAACAGCAGATTTCTCTTCTGAAACTATGGAGGCCAAAAGGAAGTGACAAATATTTTTCAAATACTGAAAGAAAAGTGTCAACTGCAAATTCTACATCCAGTGAGATATCTTTCAGAAATGAAAAAGAAATCAATACATTTTTAAATGAAGGAAAGCTAAGAGAGTTTCTCTAGCAAATTTACCCTTTAGCAATGACTAATGGAAGTTTTCTAAACAGAAAGAAAATTGTAACAGAAGAAGACTTGGAACTTCAGAAAAGACAGAACATTGGTGTGGGTAAAAATAGGGGTAAAATAGTAGCTACCCTATTTCTCATGAGTTTCTTAAATCATATTTGATGGATTAAGCAAAAAATTTTAATATCAACTACTGTGCTGCTCAATGTATATGAAATACCCAAGACAATTATATTTAAAAAGAGGGAGGTTAAAGGTACTTAAGTAAAAGTAAGGTTTCTATACTTCACTGAATTTGGTAAAGTTATCAATTATAGTAGACTATGATGTTATGTATGTATATCGTAATACCTAAAGAAACCACTAAGAAAATTCAAAAATTAATGATACTATAAATAAATAAAATAGAATCCTAAATAAATGTTAAAATAACCCATGAGAAAGTAAGAAAAGAGAATAGAGGAAAACAAAACAGAAGCACGGGCCGGCCCCGTGGCCTAGCGGTTAATTGTGCGCGCTCCACTGCTGGTGGCCCAGGTTCGGATCCCAGGCACACACCGATGCACCACTTGTCAGGCCATGCTGTGGCAGCATCTCATACAAAGTGGAGGAAGATGGGCACAGATGTTAGCCCAGGGCCAGTCTTCCTCAGCAAAAAAGAGGAGGATTGGCATGGATGTTAGCTCAGGGTTGATCCTCACAAAAAAAATATAAATAAATAAATAAAAGTAGAAAAAAAAAAAAACAGAAGCAATATACATAAAACAAATTAAAAAATGCCAGACTTAAGTTGTAACATATCAATAATTACCTTAAATGTAAATGGTCTAAATACATAAATTAAGACAGAGTTTGGCCGAGTGGGGAAAAAAATCCAACTATGTGTTATCTATGAAACATTCACGTCAAATATAAGGATATAGGTAAGTTGAAAGTAAAAGAATGGAAAATCTTTGGAATCTAGGGCTAGATAAGGAATTCTTAGACTTGATACCAAAACCATTATATGAAAAATTGACAAATTGGATATTATAAAATTTAAAAACTTTTGCTCTGTGAAATACTCTGTTAAAAGGATGGAAAGACAAGTTAAAGACTGGAAGAAAATATTTGCCAACTACATATTGAACAACAGACTAGAATATATAAAGTACATAGAATATATAAAGAATTCTCAAAATTTAAGAGTAAAGAAAAAATCCAATTAGAAAATAGGCAAAAGGCATAAAGACATTTCACCAAGAGGATATGCAGATGCAAATAACACATGAAAAGAGGTTCAAGCTCATTAGTCATTAGAGAAAGCAGATTAAAACCATAATGAACTATTACTATGCACCTATCAGAAAGGCTAAAATAAAAAATACTGATGAGGATACAGATAACCTAGATCACCTATATATTGTTGGTGGGAATTTAAAATGGTGTAGCCAGTCTGGAAAACAGTTTGGCAGTTTCTCACAAAACTTAATATGTAATTGTCATATTACTTAACATTTTCACTCTTGAGTATTATTCCAGAGAAAGAAAAACGCATGTTCACACAAAAACTTATACACAGGTGTTCATAGAAGCATTGTTAGTGATAGCCCAAAATGGAAGCAATCCAGATATCTTTCAATGGTCGAATAGTTAAACAATTAAACCAACTGAGGTACTTCCACACCATGGGATACTACTCAGAAATAAAAAGGAGCAAATATTGATACATGCAACAACCTGGATGAATTTCCAGGGAATTATGCTGTGAAGAAAAGCCAATCCCAAAAGGTTACATGCTGTATAATTTTATCCATATAATATTTTTGAAAGGATGAAATTTTAGAAATAGAGAACAGATTAATGCTTGCCAGGGACCGGGACAGGAGAGGGAGAAGTGTGGTGGATGTGGTTATAAAAGGGATGAGACATCCTTTTAGTAGTGGAAATGTTCTGTATTTTGACTGTATCAGTGTTGACATCTTGGTTTTGATACTTGACTACAGTTTTACGAGATGTTACCATTGAGGGAAAGTGAGTAGTGGGTGCACAAATCTCTCTGTGTCACAGCTGTATATAACTCAACAATGATCTCAAAATCAAAAATTAATTTAAAAAATTATGAAGCATTTAAAATAATATGAACAGAAAAAGTGCTATTAATTACCATGCAACTCCATACCAGTATCCTTTAAAAAACTAAACACAAATTCAGATTTAGTGAAAAAAAAAATCCCAGGAAAACAACCTTCTTGGTACATCTTGTGCTTTGAGAGCATCCAGTGTTTTACTTCCAGACCTAGCATGGTTTATCTTTCAGCTCTTGAGGCTGTTGAAGTGTATGTGCTAAAGCATTTTACACTCCTCAGCTTACAACATTGCAGTTCTTTGCCCTCTTCCCACCAAAGCAGTTGCTCAAGTGTTTGTTCTCAGCCTTCCTTCAGTGGACACTTTCTCATAAATGGCCGGTCAGCTATGGAGGTCATTGTAAGTTGACCATACAGTCAGGACCACTATCGAGGATCACTGCCAATAGCATCAAGATAACCAACAAAAACTTCCCTCTCATCACAATAGTGTCTGGTCTCCTGGGGTGAAGTTTGCTAAGGGATTACATGCCCTTTGTAGCAAGTTTATAAGTACATGAGTCGTATCTCTTTGCTATCTTTTGCTACTCATTCTGTATTTGCCAAATCCTCTGTAATTGTCTCTACCCACTCTGCCATCCTAGTTTTAGACCAGTGCTTACATGGTAGACTATATTACTTAAACACATTTTTCTCTGGGTTGGAGCCTCTGGATCTTCCCACTACTTCAAATTTATTCAGGGACTAGGACAGAAGGAATACTCTATTCATCTTCTCTTACTTAAGGAGAACATCTTCCTATGTATGTAAAAATATAATGAACTCCCTCTGATAATCCAGATAGATCACGCTACCCCTCTTACACTGATGACACCTTTAGCTTAATGAGGTTGGGTTATGAAAGGATTTGCTTAAACTATCTTGGAGGAGATATGACTGTGGAATTCATTTCTTCTAGAAATTAATTTTCTTTTCCGTGCTTTGATGCGAGAGCTCTGATAGAACTTCCAGATACATACTTTCCTATATCCAGAGAATCCTAGTAGTTTTTGTGCCTCCTTTTTGCAGGTGGAGTGCCTCATCTAAGATCAGCATTTTTTTTTTTTTTTTGCCTTATCTAAATATTTTCGTTCTGATTAGTGAATCAGTGAATCACCAGATTTTGAGTTGTTGGTGGCACTTTGATTTTATTGCAAATGGCAGGCAAGAATTCTACCACTAAACCACCAATGCCTGATGATTTTGTGGCAAATGGTTCACTGCTATATATAGGCCTTCCTCACCTCCCTCTTAATACAGTCATTAGAAGGTTATTGCTGTGGTGATGGGCCTGCTTGTCAGGCATTAAGTTTACTTCCACTAAATCTTGGTAAATGACTTTATGAAAATAGGCAGATATATACTTTTTTGGCAATATCCAAAGGTGTTATGAAAGTGTGCTTTACAGTTCTCCCAGTGAATGTGAACTGGCTGGTATCCACAACTGGGGAAGGAAAAGGCAGTATTTATGAAGTTGCTTATCACAAAAATTCTTCTGGAATCTGGACAATATGCTAATTCTGTGGTCATAAAACTACTGCAGTAGTGGACACCATTATTTTAATTTTCAATGAACCACTCCAATGGCCTACCCTGTTATATACATAAAATAATAGATATTAAGTGGGAAATTAGAATATACCAAATCCCTTCTCTTTCATGACATCGGTGGGCATGTGATTTCTTTCACTCCGCTAGGTAAGAAATATTGATGAGGTTTAACTCTGAAGAACAGTGGGGGCAAAGCAGGCATTTCCAGGCACCCATACTACCAACATGGTGTGGGTCCGTATACTCGTGCTGTGAACTGGCACTACCCCCTAATTTTCTGGATGTAACTGCCCATAATACATGAGGGCTGGGCTGCTACTAATATTGACAACTGGCCCTGCCTTGTACCTCAATTTTCACGTGGACTCAAGATGAATTACAGTCTAAAACCATCTTTTCATGTAAGGAACTAATTTCAGAGGGTTCAGAATCAACTTGAATGACAGTCACCTGACTCCCCTTTCCCAAAGTGCCATGAACCCTCTCTCCTAAACCCTGACCCACTTTCATAATATTCTGACTTGCTGTCCCCTGGTGGCACTGGGACACTGCCCCAGTCTTAGTGGCATTTATTCCAATTACTCCATCACATATCCCCTTTAATTCCCGTGTTTTGCTAGGACATTATCAGTTGATTTACGTATATATTTGTGGCTTTCTTTCTGTTCTTTCTCTCTTTTCTTTAAAATTCCTTCAGTATTTTTCCACTCACTCTCATTAGATTATAAGTGTTTTTGTAATCCCCCACAGTTCTATCTATAGTCAACTCTTGATTATCTGAGCTAATGGAGGGGAGTATTAGCATGGATGATATCAGAGGACAAATAAATTTCCCAGGGGTCTGTATCAATTCTATGAAAGCATCTGAGTCCCGGAGGCAGGCAAACTGAAATCTAAGAGAAGCAGAGAGCAGAGAAGCAGTCTGAATGAAAGAGTGAGATGTCACATTCTCATAGGGCCGTGAACCACTGCTGCAGCTGCTAGTGAAATCGTGTTCTGCCCTGGCCAGGCTGTTGGGAGACTCTCAAGAGAGGGGCTGCATGGATCTTTGGGCATGAATCCTCCTCCACGGGCCCTCTCCCTTTTGGCGTCACTGCTTGGCTTAGCACAATATCAGGCCGGGACAACGGAAATGCAATAAATGGATTAAAGAGGAGTAACAGGGAATTCTTGACGGAGAAGTCAACAAAGTACAGGCTTTATGAAGCAGGGAAGGGCAACACTGCTAGTGAAGGGTCTTACCTTAAGGGGAGCACATGTTCATTGGATAAAGGTTTTTCCCTTCCTTTCAGCTCCAGCTTCTAGCTCACGCCTTAAACATAGCAGATGCTTTATCAATGTTGGAGGAAGGTGAACAAACAAGCAGGCAGAAAGAGAAAAGAATGAGTCATAAGTGATAGAAATTTCCTGAGTAGTCCTGAAGCTACTATTCACAAAATCTGCTCTCTGTGTAATTGAACATTCTGATTGCATACCACGGATATATTAGGAATAATTATAGAAAGGCTCTCTGGGTATCTGGTTAGAAATGCTTCTCATTTTTTTATTGTTGAAGAACAAACCTATGCAAACGTAGATCTGTGTGGTTGCATGGCAGGGGGACCAAGGAGATTAACATTCTTTGAGCAGCTACTATATTCCAGGTAAGCACTTTACTTGTTTCATTTTATTACTTACAACAATCCAATGAAATTATTATTATTATGCCTATTTGACATGTCAGGCAACAAAGGGTCAAATTTATTAAGTATTTTTCCCAAAGTTATCCAGCTAATAAATATCAAACTGAACTTCAGATCGGTTCATTTCTTTTGAAATCCTCCACTCTTTTATTCTGTACCGTGCTGCTTCTCAGTAATAATAGTAGCTACAATTTATTGAATACTTGCTGTGTGAAGGCACTATATTTACATAATTGTTCATCTTCCTATTAACTTAGACATGTAGGTATTGGTATCTTCATTTCAAAGATGAAGATAGAGCTAGAGAAGCTAAAAGTGATAGCCAAGGTCACTGAGAGTTAAGATTTGAACTACATCTGTTTTTGAGCTAAGCCCAGCATTTTCTCACTATATTTTGCTTTCTTTTCCTAAATATCGTGTTCTTTCACTTAGACCACATATTTTTTACCGAAATCAACCCTAAAATTTTGTTGTGGATGGTTCACTGCAATATCATCATTTCATTATTCTTGAGTAAGAGTATATTTCAATTGCAGAACAACTTGCATATGCCCTCACACACATACACACATGCACGTGTACACACACCCACGGGTTCACATTTATTATTTCACAAGGTACCACACTCCTATCACAGAAAGAAATCCAATTTCAGATAATGTTCATAGAACATATTTATAAGGAAAGTGTAAGATATCACTAGTGCTAACAAACCATCACTTTGTATTAGATAGTGCTAAATAGAAATTTGTTTTAGAAATTTTGGTTGTGGTTCTTCCTTCAATGTGAAAATCAGGCTCAGCCTTAAGGTGAGACAGTATAATCCTTACTATTAATGTCTGCAAATGTAATGTGGCACTTTTGATCCATTAATCTTTCAATTTGCAGAAGAATGGGAGAAGCTGATGTTAAGAGAGTACTGAAAGTCTATTTTGTATTTGCTTCTGGACACTATTGCATTTCTTTCTCATTGGTGTCCTTACCAGCAGAGAAAGGGCATAGGGTGTGCCTCCTGGGAAAGCTGTCTCATCTGTCAAGAAGGCCTCTCCAGAGTTTCCTTGGGCGCAGGAAGGAAGGTGGCCACCTCTTCCAAGGAGAAGGCAATCTGAGACCTGAAGTTGCATGGAGGTACATGGGATGGGGCACATCTCTTTGCACATAGTAAGCAGCTGCTTTGGACATCTCACTTCCAACTCCTCCAACTCCTCATCCTCCCCAATTCTTCTTGGGACATGACGCCCTGAGCATGACCTACCAATGTCTCCAGTGGTTGGAGAGTGAGTTGGATAGACGTTTTCCAACAGCAGGAGGAGAGAGAGCCTCAAGTGGAACCTCTTCCCTTTCTAGGTTCTCTTGGCATAGCCAATCCTCTATCCTCCTTCAAGGTCTGGGTTGTGACCCACAGAGCTGGCCAAGGTGGTATAGGGGAAGACAAATTTTTCCTTCTTCACCTTTAGGTTCTTTGGTTAGTCTAATAGTTAAATTTATGTAAGACAGATTAACAGGAGAAAAACAAATTTAATTACATATGTACTAGAGCCCCATAAAGATATGAAAACTCAAAGGGCAGCCAGGCAATTGAGGCTTATATAGCATCCCGAGCTAAGGAAAGGAATAGAGGTCTGGGGATACAAAGGGGAGGAAGGCAATTCACAGGAAGGCAGAGGAGATGTTTGGGAAAAAAAGGTTGTCCTATTATGCAGATAAGTTTCTTAGGTAAACAGGTATCACTGGTAATAGCTCTCTTCCTGGTACAGACCTCCTTTCCAGTGAAAATTTAGGCAGTTGAGGGGGAGGTAAAGAGATTTCCTGAATCTGCTGGGTTTTGATTGCCTTTAGCTGAAAATAATCCTTATGCCAAAGAGACTCATTTTGGGGGGACAAAGTCTGCTCTCCTTCTGTGACATCTCTCCATTACTCCTTAGGGAATGAGATACAGCCCAGGTGAGGCATATCCTGCGGGGCCCAGTGTTACCCATAAGAGACACCTGGGAAAAACATCAGCAAAGGCCAGGATTCTGCATGAGGGGCCCCTCGGTGGTGATCCTTCCATAGGCTCAACCTTCTAAAAAAAAAAGGAAAAATAGACTTCAGTGTAACTATTGCTTAAATCAACTTACTTATTCCATGATTTGATAAGTGCTTAATCCTTGCCAATTGTGTTAGTACTAAGTGCTAGCACTAAGCTGTTTTGGAAATGGATGGATCTCATATTTTAGTACTGATTATACCTCCCAAGAGCCCCCTAGCTTTCCAGGTTTGAATCCTCTTGACTGTCTCTGAATATAGAGGCTGGTTCTCTGACTTTCTCTCAAGGTCATCAGGTTTTCTTTGTACTTTTATATCCTTTCAAAATTTTCTGCTTTCTTTTTGATTTTACTCCTTTTCAATTTATTTATGTGTGACAGCCTCAATCATCCAGTTATCAATTCAGTAAAATCTGTCTTGCAGAATGTCCATTTTATCATTCAAGCCTGAAATCTGTTCTGCAATCCTTTTATTTCCCTCCTGAATTGCTTTCAAAGCCCTCTGGGGAGCTGGCCTGCAAAAATAGAGAATTCTCACATTGTTTCCATGAAAGGTGCTATATAACCACACAGCAGGATTATTGTTCCCTTTTCTCTTTCATTTTGGTCGCCCTGACTGATCTGCTCTGCATTGCAAGCGCAGTGGCCTTTTTTCATCTTAATTTTATTCACTGCTGTGGTTACTTTCTTTCAGGGACCTCAGATAGGTGTTAAGTAAAAGACAGGCATGGGTGTCACAAGGAAAGTCTAGGCACCTCCCTTCCCTTGTCACTGATTTCTAACACTTTGTGTGACCATTCAGCTGAGCACAGCTGCCACTGCCGTGATCTCGTCCCTGACTAGGCTCAATTTCCCTGGGAGTTCTTGCTTTGTGCTCAGAACTAGCCTAACCCAATCAAGGGAAACTGCAAAATTAAATTAATTTAACTCATTCATCTAGGTGTTTAATGTAATATTTTGACAGATCTGCATAAACTGAACTTTCTAAATTTGGCATAAGGGAATAAAATTGATGGATTCAAATTCATTTCTGTTGGTGAAATGTGGAGATTTGTAATCCATCAGCTGTACTCCCTAATGCACAATCTAGACAGCTCACGCTGTCTTTGGTTGGCATTAAGTGCAAACACCTCTGCTTAAATAATAGTAGCTGCATAACAAAAATTAGCAAAAACCAGTATTAAGTGAAGGTTTGACAGTTAATCAATATGTTTAAAAACAAACTGAAACCAGGAATAAAATGGGAGATTAAAACTTGTGCTGTTTTTAACCTGAGAAGGGGAATTCGATATGGTTTATAGAAACACATTAACTATTAAAGACAAAGCAATAAAAAAACCCAATAAAGTCTTTGTGGGTTGGCATATATAGATGTGTCCAGATGTCGGCTCTGTGTGTAAACTTCTGTGTCTGGGTGAATGTGTACATCACCTTTTTTTTCTCCTAGAGAATTTCCTAGGGTAATTAACTGAAATTGACTACATGCAGAATGTTGAAACAAAATAATTAAAAAAGAAATGATAGAGCAGTGGAAGGCCTTCCAAATGCTTCTGAGGTAGGGGGAAGGGCTCAATAAATATAGTGTTTATTTATCGAGATATATCATAACGGTTTGAATAAATACATGGTGCCTGATTCATAAAAAATAAAAATCTACCATGGTGTCAAAAAATATGAAAAGTGGCAAACCATTTATTTCTAGGTTTTCACAGCGTGTATTCTGTTCATGCTGAGTAGAGAAATGAAGCTTCTTATTTGGAGAATTCTAGGTTGAGGGCTGTTTCCTCGACCAGAAAAGAATGTCTTCTGGTGAATATGTATGTTTTAGTGGCATTTCAGTTAGCCATGTATGAAAACATACTGTAAAGATCTCTATGTCAGTTATGAGCCTAAACACGCTAGGTATTTTGACCCACAAAATGATTAGCAGGGATCAGGTTAGTGATCCACACAAGAAACACTATTCTTTAAGTGTTTATTTTTTTAATTTAAAATGTTAGAAAATGGGTAGTAAAAGAAATAACTTAGAATCACAGAATTTTATTGCTCAAAGTCCCTGTATTTCAGTAAATCTAAAATGCTTTGGTGTTAGTGCTTTCTTGATCCTTCTAGAGGTATCAAGGGAAGATTTTTATTTTGTTTATGTCACTCACAACCACACTTGACAGGGATGTAAAATGCCATCGATTTTAAGATGCATCTTGGTTTCAGAGAGGTTAAAATGTGGGGAAAAAATACATTTTAGAATTGATAAAATAGAGTCTCATAGAGATCAAATCCAGTTACATCGTTTTACAAAGAATGAACTTAAGGTCTAGAGTGCCTGAAGGCTACACAATTGCTTAATAATGAGGCGTGGCCAGATCCCCTGGCCATCTGCTCAGCTTTTCGCATGATGCCCTGCACCCTGCCCTATGGCATTTTCCCCACTTATGCTACACTTACTCAAAACTTAGTAAACTTCTCAAGTACAAATAAGCAGCCAAATAAGTTAAAAATATTCACCTGTGTGTGTATGTGTATGTGTATGTGTGCACGCATATAGACACAAGCACTTTTCACTCATTCATCCATCACTCATTCACCTGTTTACACAATTTTCCAATGCCACCATTGGGGTTGTTATCTTAAATGAAGGAGTTGGGCATTGGTTAACATTAGCAATATTTTCTCGTTCTAAATATATTACATTCATTACTCAGTATTTTTAAGCATTTGCTTTGTGTCAGTAACTATACTATATATCAGGGATGCACCATGATTCTGTGCTTCAAGTATAATTACTCAAATGATTATGTATTTACAATCGCGGTAAGTGCAATGAAGGAAAGTGAGTGCTATGAGAATGCATAACAGGGAGGATGGTCTCATTCAGACTTCTCTGAGGAGGTGTTATTTAATCTGACATCTGAAGGATGAAGCTAGATAGAGAGGGGGAGGCAAGCTTTCCAGGCAAAATGAACTGCAAGTGTAACTGCCTGGAGACAGCGAAAACTTGAATTTGTTCGCTGCTCGTGAGAGTATAGAGATCCATGACAGGGTTTTGGACCACAAGAATCCTACAATGGAAAGAAGAAGGGGAAGAAGACCAGATACCGATTTTTTTAAACATCTGGCCAAAAACAACTAACTGGAATGTTGGAAAAAAATATTATTTTTGTAAACAGAGAAACAAGGATGAAAATTGACTTGAGGTTGTGTTGTGTTTTCTCCTTGTTTGTCTACTGCCTTTATCTCAGTGGTCTTGAATGTTTTATTGTTTACTTAAAAGAGTTAAGAGCAATGAGATCAAGAAAAGTAGAGAAATAGTAAAGCATGCAAGAACATTGAGATCAAGTTGGGGAAACATACTTTAAAACCTTCAGGGACAGTGTGATAAAGTCAAGAAAGTAGTAAGAGCTGCCTTAAACTGATAAAGCTCTGGAACTAGTAGTTTCGGTTTTGCCTCAGGGCTTTCCTTCAATTTCATTTGGCCTACCTGTGCTTACACTGCTTGAGTGAAAATACTAATGACTAACACTTATAGAGCACTAACAATGAGCTTGCTTCAGGCTGTCCCAAATAGTAGCAACTAACCTCATGTGCCTATTGAACACTTATCTAATTTGAAATTTGTATAAAGGTGAAATATATACCAGATTTCAAAGGGAGTTTAAAAAAAAAGAATGAGAAATAAAATATCTTAATATTTTAAAATTTATTATATATTGAAATGATGACATTTTGGATATATTAAGTTAAATAAAAATATTATTAAAATCAATTTCACCTATCTCTTTTTACCTTTTTTCATGTGTTTACTAGAAAAATAAAAATTATAACATGTGCCTTGCATTATATTTTGTTGGACAGTGCTGGCCTAGTTACTAGGGGTGAAATGTAAACAAAACATACAAATTCCGTGCTCTCAAAATGCTGACGTTCCTCTAGTGAAGACAAACAATAGGCTAGAACTAAATAAATAAGTACTGTTAAGAATGATAAAGGACATTTAGAGGGTAGAGGGATTGTGGGGGACATTTTGAATAGTTGATTCAGGGTACCAACTATTGGATTGGAGCAGAGATTGGACAAGAGAGGGAGAGAGGCAAGCAGATTTGAGAGAAGAGCATTTCAGGCTGAGAGGAAGACCACAAAGAGACCCTAAGATGAGAGGATGTCCAGAGGAGATGGAACACAATGAGGAAGAGAGAGAGAGATAAGAGGTGAGGTTGGAAAAGTGGAGAGTTGCCGGATGGCAAAAGACCGTTGTTGGCCAGAGTTAGGATTTTTGGATCTTATTCTGACTAAAATAGTATAGTAGATTGAATGCAAAAATGTAGTAATTATTCCACTCTATGAATCCTCATGTCTTTGTAGTGTAACTTTGTAGCTCTTCTTCACAATGAATCTAGGTGGACTTGATGACTTTTTTGACCAATAGAACGTAATACAGATTCATCATATGGTTTCTGATATCCATGCCTAGGCTTAAATAGGTCTTGCATGTTCTGGGAAGCTTGCCAACACAAGCCCAGTCTAGCTTGCTAGAAGATGAGGAATCATGTGGACCAGAGGTAGTCCGCTTGGTTGTCCCAGCTTAGACTCCAGGAATGTTACTGAGCCCAGCTGAAATCAGCCGAATCTTGCTCATATCAGCAGAACTTATTACCAGTTGACCATAGATTTTTGAGTAATAATAAATGGCTGTTATTTTAAGCCACTAAACTTTAAAGTGCTTTCTTATGCAGGTAAAGTGACCCAATGCAGATGCAGAGTTTTTGAGTTTTATGAAATGAATTACATTTTTAGACGTGATAAAAAGTGATCCAGCTTGAATTTGAGATTAGGGCAAAAAGCATTTTCTAATAGAATGGATGTGAAGTGTGAAAGAAATAGAGAAGACAAGAATGACTCTAATGACTTGGCTGTAGCAACTGAAAGAATGATGATGTCTTTGCTAAGACAGGGAAAACTGGAAAAATAGCTCTTTTAGTAGGGAAAATTAAGAGTCTAGTTGTGCACATGTTAAATTAAAGATGTTTATTAGGCATCTAAGTTGAGATTTCAAATAGACAGTTGGATAAAGAGTTCAGAAGTGAAATCTGGGCAGGATTCTTAAATCTGGGAATAAGTAGCATTATAAGTGGCACTCAAAGCCGTGTGACTAGATGAGATTGCTTAGGGAGAGGATGGGAGAAGACTCAGGATTGAGCGTGGAGTATCCAATGTTTCGAGCTTGGGAAGATGAGGAATACCTTGTATAGAAGGCTGCGAATGAGGGTTCAGTTAGAGATGCAGATAACCCAGAGAGAAGCAAAGGGAACATAGAGAGTTTCAAGAGAGACTAATCAACTCTATCAAAAACTGCTGGTAGGGGCCGGCCCCATGGCTTAGCGGTTAAGCCCGGTTTGGATCCCGGGCACACACTGATGCACCGCTTCTCCGGTCATGTGAGGCAGTGTCCCACATTACAGCAACTAGAAGGATGTGCAACTATAACATACGACTATCTACTAGGGCTTTGGGGAAAAAAAGGAGGAGGATTGGCAATAGATGTTAGCTCAGAGCCGGTCTTCCTCAGCAAAAAGAGGAGGATTAGCATGGATGTTAGCTCAGGGCTGATTTTCCTCATAAAAAATTAATAAAATAAAATAAAATAAAATAAAATAAAATAAAATAAAATAAAATAAAATAAAATAAAATAAATAAATAAAAAAGAATACAAGAAACTGAAACTTAAAAAAAAAAACTGCTGGTAGTTCAAGTAAGCTGAGAAACAAGAAGTGAGCATTGAATTTGGCAAAGTAGAGATTTTTATTGAGTTTAATAAGAGCAGCTTCTGTGGCAAGTTGACAGAAGCCTGGTTGAAGTGGTCTCAGGAGAAAAAAGAAGGGAGCACAGAAGAAGAGAAGACAGAAACTGTCAAAACAAAGATTCAGAATGGCTACTATAAATTACTGGTTGTATAGTTTTACCAGTTTAAGGCAGGTCTTATGGCTAATAAGTGGCACCAAAGCCCACATATTTTGCACTATACCTGACTGAGTTAATGAGGTTGTTTTAAATATATTCTGGAAAGAAGAAATGTAGCTTATGCTACATCTTTAAAAAGCTTAAAAAAAAAAAAATTGAGCCAGACCTGATGGCCTAGTGGTTCAAGTTCTGCGCTCACTGCTTCAGCTGCCCGGGTTTGCTTCCTGGTCGCGGAACCGCACCACCCATCTGTCAGTTGCCATGCTGTGAAGGCAGCTCCCGTAGGAGAGCTAGAACAACTTACAACTAGGATATACAACCGAGTACTGGGGCTTTGGGGAGGAAATATAAAAAAGGGAATAACTTGGCATATTTAGGAAGAAAAAAAAGAAAATTTGCTGTAAATTGGAACAGAGAAATAGGACCCAAATTAGAGGGGAGGTGAGGTTAAAAGAGTTTTGTTTTGTTTGTTAAAAAAGGATATGAGTTTTTATGATTTGTTAAGATGCTGATAAAAATGATCCTATCTACAGGTAAAAATTGATGATAAACAGAATATAGGGACAATACAGGGAACAAAGTTCTTAACTGGTGAGATTAGATGGAAACCAGAGGGCTGACAGTTCCTGGGGTGGCAGGAGGCAAAGCAGGGAGGGGACACTTCTAAGTAGGCAGTGGGGAGGGGCACTCACTGGTGGAGGAATGCAGAATTTCTCTTCTGATTGCTTCTCTGTCTCAACGAAACCGGAACCAAAACAATTAGACAAGTGTGAGGACTGGGGTGCAAGATTAGATGTTGGAAGAAAAGAAGTTAATGGTCTAGAAAAATAAGAGTGAATAGAATATACAAAAATTTAGTAGACCTACCAAAGAGCCTGAGGTTCTTCCCTGAGGTTCACAAGCAGATGTTGAAGCTGAGACCACTCCGCCTGGTTATGTAGAGAGCTGGCTTTAACCAGGGTTGTGATATTAAGTAAGGAGTGTCACAACAGACTTGAGAGGTTTTGATGGGTATGTAACTGGATTAGACACAGAAGGAGTGATAAAAGGACTAAAGATGATAGGGTCAGGGGATTTGGGATCCTGATTTGAAGTTTTTTTTTTTGTTTTTTTTTTTTTAGAATACCAGAGGAGGAGTAACCTGGATGTACAAAAGGCAATATCTGGAGAATGATGTGCTTGAAAACAAGATGTCTATAGAAAGTGCCATTTTGGTAAACAAGGTCTAGGCCGTTGGTTTTCACTTATACCAATATCACATCCTAAAGTATTTTGGAAAATTTGTGGGTGATTTTTATTTTCACAATGAATGGGGGTGATGCAGGAATTCATAGGCAGTACCAGCAACTTCAAAGCTTGGAACAATACATTACATCTATATCCATTGGAATGTAGCTGTGCATTCACAGTAATTCTACACATATTAATATTTTTATTTAACTAATTTAAAAATATTAAATATCAGTTTGAAATTGGGGGGTATTGTAGATTGGCCCACAAATGAACACTTATGAAGGTGAACCAATGTTCACTCTGTCCACACATGATTTTCTAATGAAGCAATCAGCCTGTTAAAATTAAATAAACATTTTACAAAGAAGGATGTTGACAAAGTTAGCAGGCATATAACATATTTCCAAGATTTAAACAAAAAGTTTGAAAAATCTAACATTGTGGAATGATTTAAAAAATTTTTCTAATAAAGGTATAATTTTCTCCTTGTTTCATACATGTGCATACATGATCACAAATGGTAACCTTCACAGTATCGAGGAAAAATTAATTTTCTCACTATACAAGATGTTTTTGGTATGATGACTAAAGAAATCCAAGTGAAATAAATTTTCTCTTCCACTGAGCAAAGATACTGTTTGAAGAATAATTGATGAGATGGCAAAAGATGTCAAAAATTAGCTGTGAAATGAATTGTAGTCAAAATGCATTTTCATTACAAGTAGATGAAACTTCCTTCGGATAATGACGCTTTCCTGCCTGCATTTGAAAGATACATATGCAATGAAAAAGTCATAAAGAAAATGTTATTTTTAAAATTACTGATAATAAATATGAAGGGCTTGCCCATATTTGAAACACCTAAAAATTATTTTATGAAAAAGAGTATTTCCTCTTTTGGGGTCATTGCTTCTGCTACAGATGAGAATGCCAGTTATAGGTTGTTGGCAATGTCGGTTTATAGCTAACTTAAAAAATTGCACCAGGTGTTTTAGCAATTCATTGCATTATTCATAGACTACATGTAGTCTTCAAGAATTTTTATGAAAATCTCCATAAATCAATGAATTTCTTAGTAGTGCTAATAACAAAATTAACAACAAATCCTTGAGTGATTATTTCATGTAAAATATACTCCAATAAGGATTTGAACTTATCCTAGACTCAAAAGTATGATGGTTCTCAAAGAATATAGTTGAAAATATATTCTGTTTACTTTTTAGTACTGTTTTATTTTAAAAATTCTACCAATGGAAAAATAAACATCAAGATTGAGATATTGTGAGTGAATCTGACATATTTTTTGTATGTACTTGGTCACCTTCAACTGCAACAGAACTATATCAATGTCATCACGATGAAGTAGGTAATCATGGGATTTATCAACAAACTTACACTATTTAAAAGTGACCTTGCAACTGAGAATTTTCAAAGTGTCTTTGCAACACTTTAGATATTCATGATATTAATTGGGAATAGATTACTCTAATTTTTATTAATAAATAAAATAATATGGTTGGCTTTAATGTTCTGAATGAACAATATAATACCACACTAGGTGATTAATCTTTTTGAAATGATTATAAAACATGTTGGTCAAGATATGCAAAGGAGTTAATTGAGCTAAAACACAACTTTTAGACCAAAGCACAACTTAGTCTAATTATGAAAGGATTTGGATTCATTTAAGACTGTCATACCCACATCTTTGAAAATAATTTAAATTACCAATAGCTTTTTCTTCTTTTTAAGAGCACATGAATCGGAAGCGATTCCAGATTAGTAGCACAGTTTCAGCAAAAGCAATGAAACTATTTGCTAAAATAGTTATAAATAAAAATAAATAATAAATATAAAGTAAAAAATAAAAAGAGATGAGACCTCAGGGTTCTTTTAAATACTTAGAACCAAATATTACAAAATTAATGGAGCCACACTACTGAAAGTTATTTTAAGACTACTTATATTTACCAATGTTTTTAACACAAGTCTAAGAAATCTGTCAGAAAATTGTACATTGAATTTCTTTAGATTATGATTTTTTTCAATCTTACTCTGAAATTGTCCCCAGAGATTTACCTCACAATTTATGTACAGACGTTTTTATTACTGTTTATATTTTCAGCCCATCTTCAATTACCCTTTGCCTAAAGAAGGATACTGTCACCAAGAATTTTTGAGTAACAGAGACTGACTGCATCTTTGGACATGTGGTTGACTCCATGATAAGAAGTATGTTCGGGGGGCTGGCCTCGTGGTGTAGTGGTTAAGTGCACACGTTCTGCTGCTGGCGGCCTGGGTTCAAATCCCGGGCAGGCACCAACGCACCCCCTTGTCAGGCCATGCTGTGGCGGCGTCCCATATAACGTGGAGGAAGATGGGCACAGATGTTAGCCCAGGGCCTGCCTTCCTCAGCAAAAACAAGGAGGATTGGCATGGATGTTAGCTCAGGGCTGATTTTCCTCACAAAAAAAAAAAAAAAAAGGAAGTATGTTTGCAGTGGCATTTCATTGGTGTATATCTCATGCCATAATATAGTGAATTATTTTGAAAGTTCACTTATAAATAACTCAGCTTATTTGTAAGAATATCATCCTTCCACGTTTTTTTCAACATTGGTAGACTGTAATTTATGTTGGCATGTTACCTATACTTCAGTTATTTTTTTTCCATTTATCTGTTACCTTATACAGACAAGACTGATCTGTTATTAGTTTACAATCCTTGTCTACCTTTGTTCTTCCAATTTTCCTGACCTTCTTGTTTGGAATGGCTTCTCATCTCACTCTCCTATAATCTCAATTTACTCATTAAAATTGAGTAGGGTGTGTAAGTAGGAATATAGTGTAGTTATGAATGCATATTGACATATTTATTCCACTATTAGACATTTATTTTATTGCTTATTTAAAAATTATAGTTGAAAATAGATTGTGTTACTTGGAACGTAAAAGAGGCTACAGAATATTTGTTTTTAAAAAGAGAGTGTTGGATCTGAAATGGTGGGTAAGGCCATGATGTAACAGCAGTTGCTAGGAATTGGGTTAATGCTAACTTTGCTTGTTCTGATCAATGTCTTCCTTATAGACCAATAACCCATGGTAGACTTTGTGTGTTAGGTGTAGTATTGACCAAATTTCATCTACCACATTATATATAGGGTATTCAACAGCCTACCTTTCTAAGTGAAAAGGTAAAATAAGTCCAGATGAGCAAATTCTGAGTTGTTGTTTCCTTCTGGGTTGTTTCCTTCCCTCTCCCCCTCCCACTAATTTGGTTAGAGATAGCCAATACAGTAAATTCTTTAAACAGGTGGCTGAGGATTGAAACTCAATTCTTAACCATTACACATTTTCAAGACTCACTTTAACTTTTAGGCGATCATTAGCAATGTACAGCTATTCTCAGATTTCTTTTATAGTCTCTTGTTTTGATGACCTCTTTGTACTTCAGTCCTTTGCTTAATTCTTTTCAGAGTTAGAAAATATGGTAATTTTAAACAACTTCTTGGTAATTTTGCAAATGCAAAAAAAGTTTTAAAAAGGCAGATTAAAAAAAGGATTTAATTTTATTCCAAAGCTGGTACTAACACATTTTAATGCAGAGGAAAGAGCAAGATGCATCTTAAGGTTATAAAGGGTCCATCAAATTGACCTACATGAGTTCACGGAAGTTACACGTTTCCTAAGGCCAAGGAACTATTTCATGACCTTGAAAGGTATATTAGTATTTCTATTTAAGTCATTACATTTTCAAACATTGGAACTGCTCAGATTTGGTTCACTGCGCAAACCAATCACTTAGAATGTTAAAGAGCATGACTTTGGTCTCCTGGAGACAGCTCTTCTGTAATTGAGCTCTCGTTTGCATGGCCTGTCTACCTTCCCTGTTAATCTTTTTTTCTTGGTGTTTTTTTTTTTTCCTTGTCAGCCTACATTATGAATGCAACTGATAGAACAAACACCAACACCTAACATTGGAAATTCTCTCCCCAGAACTCATTTAAAACACATGCGGAGGTTCTCAAATGGCAAGTTTTATAAAATGTCAGAGCATTTTAGAGTTGGAAGTGATTGTTGGATGCATATTACAGTCACATGGGGAGCTTAAGAAAATACTAATGCCTTAGCCCCACCTTAGAAATTCTGATTTAACTTGTCTGGGGAAGATTGGGGCATCTACATTTTTAAAAAGCTTTCCAAGCAATTTTAATGTCCAGCTGAGTTTAAGATCCACTGGGCTAGTGCCATTCAATCAGATGAAAAAGAAATTCAGAAAGGATTTGACCTATCAGAGATCACACAACTAGACGCTAGTAAAGCTGAGACTAAAAGTCATATTTCCTGACACTTAATGCAGAATCTTTACACTGTTTTGAAGCTACTCTTTGAGAGGTGTTCTCCCACAAAAACTTCAGATATAAGTCTGGCATGTACTTCAGTTGTGGAGCTATATACAACTAGATGCCCCTCTCTTAGGAATCGATTTCATCTGATAGACATTGAAAGACAGTCACATTACATTTTGAAAATGCTAATACTATATTTCCTGTAAAATGGGGAGAAGGTTGTGTTTTGTGCTGATTTGTAAAGCAAAAATATGGTGATGCTCAAATAGTCTCCATCCTTGAAGAGACTTTGCAGAAAAGCAGTATAATCTGCACTACAGTTCAATCCCTTCAAAGTCTGGGACGTGGCAAAAATATCTTGCTAAGAATTTACACCAAAACAATTTTCAACTGTATTATTTACAACACATCATTACTGTTGATTGTTCAGATGAAAATGGCCTCACAATTGTAATGAATCATCTGTGATTTATAGTGACAGAATTTACAACTGCAACAGAAAGACATAAAAAAAGAAATGGTTTAAGGGTTGACATTTAGCCTTTGTTTACAGTATTCTTTTAACATTGATGTTGATCTTTCAGCACCCAGAGCTCAGATGGACAATCTCAACAATGGCAGTTGAAAACTACGCTTGTTTTTAAATTTTGTTTTCTCGTTTGTGTTCATATTATTGCAAGTACTAGGGTTAACAGTATTTTGTATGTTTTATATTTTGTTTAATGATGTTTTGGCCAAAGAGAGGGCATATTTACACTCTGAATGCATATGTCTAATGTAGAATTATACATGGAATTATTGCGCTTTGACACATCATTCTGTCTTCTTTCAAATAAAATATTTCACGTGAGCTTGCTCTTCCCTGGTCATATGAAAAACCATGGGTTAGTTCAACTGTCTTGAAATCGGCGAATGTTTAGTTTCGCTGAACCACAAACGTATGCTCAGCTTGAATGTTTGGTGCATTATTATGGATTTCTAGAATCTGGCAAACTTGTGAATACAGAAAAGAGCAAATTGGGGGAAAAAATCTTAAATTGCTTAATCTCTGGGTGATAAAACTCCATGAATAGTTGAAAAGAGAAAGACATAAGGATGAAAAGGGCGGAAAATCCCAGAAAATTGAAAACAACGGTTAAATGATATGTAAATGACAAAGCAGACATTTCTAAAGCTTGTGATCATTTTTTCAAGTGTGACTAGTAAAAAGGATTTATTAAAAGTTCAGTTGAGTGCTGTGAGTTTGAATATCATACACATACACTTATAGTGAGGTATTGAAAATTAATGAGAAATTAAATATCATGTGACTTTAAACTGATTTCCTTTTAAGAGATGCTAGAGGACAGAGAGGAAAGAGATGCTTTTCTTTAAAGGCAGAATTTGAAACCACTAATCTAGGATGCTAGAAGAATTATTCATGAATAAAAGAATTAAAGCTTGGAATTAAAAAAACATATATAAATCAGCAGTGGTCATTTGTTATGGATTATTTGCTTCAAAATAATAACATGAGAAAAATAAATGTATACTTTTCATTCAAAGTGAAGGAAAAGGTTTAACTTTTGGGAAATGGGCTAAGTATCTTGTTATGGGGACTTGATTGAGAGTTTATTTGATTGGAATTTAGAGAGGTTTGAAGGTCACCTCTCCAACCAACCAATGCTTGACATGGCTGCCATTTAAACAGAAATTCTTTTATGCATATTCAATAAATTATCTTGACATATTTTATATTTTATGATTAGAATAAATATAGACAAAATTGTTTGAAAGTTAACTTTATATTCTGAGTTTTCTGTTACCAAAGTCTTCAGATTCTCTTGTCTTTCAAATTTGAAGTATTTAGAAGAACAATCTAATATGAATATCTCTCTTCTAGACTGTAAATTCCTCAAGGGCCTGGATCAGGTTTTATTTATTTCTGTAGTCTCCACTGTGCTTAGCACTTAGCATAAGGTATGTTATCAGTACACATTTGCTTAATGAATGAGAGAATGAATGAATAAATAAGTGATTAATATTGCTTTCCCCCAAAGGTCGTGTGCACAAATTGTATTTGTATGTTTTCACTCGTATTTTTCTCCTTTCTTTCTTCACTTTCTTCACTGCCAAAATAGACTCAAAGTGCTGAAGAAAATGATTGGTATGTATAATTTCATGGCTGTTTTCTGCAACTTCAGACTGGGGAAGGAGAGAGAAAAAGAAGAGGCATGATCACCTACACAGTTTAGAAGGGAGTTGTGATCTTCCCTCATTACCTCTCCAAGTAGCCCTTTAGATATTCTTAAGCCCACTCTCTTCTCCAAAGCAGAGAGAAGAATTCCACTGAGTGGGGAAGAAAGTGGCAGTGTAAAGGGAGAGCTTAGCCTCCTGGACAAGGGGAAACTAAACTAACTAATACATGATGGTTCAAATCATATTTGTCACATGCTTCATCCTTGAAACTGTTCTCTTGGTAATCTCCATGCTTGCCTTGGGCAATCACATTAATTCTTAAAGTTTCAATTAATATCTTACTGCTGATGAGACCCACTTCTTTGCCTTTAGTCCTAATTTCTCAGCTGAGTCTTGGTCTCATATTTTCAGCCATCTTTTGTGTATTTTCTCCTTAGATGTCTGGCATCTCAACCCCATAATTTCTAAAACTAAACTCTTAATTCTGTTTTTGCTGCAGCCCATAAGTTTTGGTATGTTGTGTTTTCATTTTCCCTGTCTTGAAATATTTTCTAATTTCTCTTTTGATTTCTTCTTTGACTCAATTTTTCTTTAAGAGTGTGTTGTTTAATTTCCATGTATTTGTGAATTTTCCCATTTTTTTATGTTATTGTTTTCTAGTTTCTTTCCACTGTGGTTGGAAAAGATACTTGGGATGATTTCAGTCTTCTTAAATTTGTTAAGATTTGTTTTGTGACCTAACATGTGATCTTTCTTGGAGAATGTTCCACATGCACCTGAGAAGAATGTGTATTCTGCTGTTGTTGGTTGGAATGTTCTGTATATGTCTGTTAGGTCTGTTTGGTCTACGATGTTGTTCAAATCTGCTGTTTCCTTATTGATTTTCTGTTTAAATATCTACCCAATACTGAAAGTGGGGTATTGGTTCACTTGATGGTATCCTATAAGTCCTATAGGCTTTCTTCAATCTATTTCATTATTTTTTTCTTTTTGTTCCTCTGATTGGATAATTTCAAATGACTTATCTTTGAGTTCTCTGATGCTTTCTTCTGCTTGATCATGTCTGTTGTTGATGCTCTCTATTGAATTTTTTTGTTGTTGTTCAGTCATGGTGTTTTTCTGTTCCAAATTTCTGGGTTTTTTTTTTTATAATTTCTGTTTGTTGAACTTCTCATCTTGTTTATGTGTTTTTTTCTTGATTTTGTTTAATTGTCTATCTGTGTTCCCTGTAGCTCTTTGAGATTCTTTAAGACAAGTATTTTGAATTATTTGTCAGGCAATGCATAGATCTCCGTTCCTTTGGGGTCGTTTGTTGGATCTTTATTTTGTTCCTTTAGTGGGCATCACATTTCCCTGATGCTTCCTTTCCCTTATAGCCTTGCATTGATGTCTGCACTCTTGAAGAAACAGTCACCTTTTTCAGTCTTTATGGACTGGTTTTTGGAGAGAACAAACTTCAGCAGTCAGTCTGGCTAGAGATTTTGGAGATCTCTCAAGCCTTTTCTATGGATGTACCCACTCACTCCTCTCACTATCTTGGCTGTATGTGGGGGAGAGGGGGTTTAGGATTGTGTGCCTTCTCTCAATCCTGCAGTCATAACATGTACTGAGGTTCCTGCTCTCTTTCCCCAGGACAATGCCCTGAAATGCTGAGTGTTGAATGCAAGCTCCACTTTTGCCCTCCCTCTTGAAGGAGATGTCTTAAGATTGTACACCTTCTCTGTACCCCACAGAGCCATGCCAGTTGTTGAGATCCACTAGCCCCCACCCCCAGGGCAGTGCGTGGAGATGGCGGGATGATAGATGCAAGCTCCACTACTCTCCCTCTTGCCTGAAGGAACAGCCTCAGGATGATGTGCTTCCTCCTAATCTCACAGAGCTGAGCCTGCTGCTGAGTGCCAGCTGTTGAGATCCACGCGTGCAAGCACTTACTGTCAAGGGCGCATGGGTGTGAGCTTTAAGGGTACACGTACACCAGCTGTGGGGGAATACTCGTGCTGGCTGGTGGGGTCTACGGATGGGCTGGTGGTGTCTTTGGGTAGGTTGTTGAGATCCATATACCAGTTTCTGTAAGCCCTCACCCTTTTTCTTTGTTCTTAGCTTCCATCAGATGATCCAGTCATGTAGATTCCCTCAGTGCTCTGAGTGAGATGAGACTGAAGTGGGCCTCTTAGGGAGCATCCTGAAAGGCTGGGGAAGCCAGAGGCTCACTTTTCTCTCCCTTCCTTTGCGGAAGAAATCATGGGCCCAGGGGGTCTCTTTCAGCCCTGAGCTGTGTTGCCTTGGGGGAGGGGTAATGCAGATAAAGAGAAACTCTTCTTACTCTTTTTAATGTGACTGCTCTTGCATTTTGCGCTCCACTGGATTGCTGGAACCTCTCAGTTGGACTCCAGAGCTCTCATAAAGGCATTTTCTTCCATGGATGCTTGTTAAATTTGTTTTTCTGTGGAGGCATGTGGGCCGGGACTTCCTATTTCACCATCCTGGTGGTGTCACTCTCTCAAATTAATTTCTCACAACCTTGAATCCCTTACATTTTATAGACCAGAGAAACAGAAAACTATCAGTTGTTCTCAGAAAATCCTACAATGCCCCATGGTCTGTCCTTGGCTTGTTCCATTTTGAAATGCCTTATTTTCTTCCCCTACTTCCATTCATGCCAGAAATCTCCTATTTGTCTTTCAAAACCTCACTTTGTATCTAACACTTGGTAATATTAGTAATAATATAATTATCATAATCATAGGAATAACAAATCCCTGTGGTCGTTAATAATTTACAAAGCATTTTCACATAAATTCTCATATTTACATTATCATGGCACTTTGAAATGGGCAAGGCAGTTATCATTTCCAATGTGCCCTTGAATATAAGCTTCATGAGGGCAGGGGCTTTTATTTCTGTTGTTCACTGAATCTCTAGTGCCTAGAAGAATGCATAGCATGTAGCAAGTCTCAATGAATCTTTGTTGAATGAATGAAGAAACTGGTGGATTAAAAAGTCTAGTGATTGCTCAGGGATATACAACTAATAAATCAAATGATGGAGTTGTAGTGTGTTCCTTTGTGTCTAAGTTTAGTAATGGCCCAGAAGTATTAATTGTAGAAAAAACACTCTACATTATTTAATATACACTACTTAATACATATTAAATTTTCTTTATATGTTAGTTGAGTTAAGGTGTTTTCTTTTTTCTGATTTAGCACTTACAGTCATGCGTTGCTTAATGACGAGGATACGTTCTGAAACGTGTCATTAGGCAATTTCATCGTTGTGTGAACATCAAAGAGTGTACTTACACAAACCTAGGTGGTATGGCCTACTACACACCTAGGCTATATGGTACTAATCTTATGGAGCCACCATTCATATCTGCTGTCTGTTGTTGACCAAAACGTTGTTATGAGGCTCATGACTGTATTGCTAGTCTTTAAGAAGCTTATACTTTTTTAAAAAGTGTTAAATAGTAAGATAACAAGTGATTCTGAGACCAAGACCAAAGATCTTCTGTGAGAGGGGACAAGATTTACCCTCTATTCTTATTTCCCTTCTAATGAACAAGAAGAAACTGGAAAATGATTAAGATATTTCTGAATATTACATAAATTATGTTAGGCAGCATCTAGTTGTGATTAAATTCCTGAGTAAATCATAATTTGGGGGACGATTCCTTGAAATAATTAATGTTAGTTTTAAGTAAATAAAATTAGAATGTCAAACGGAAAACAGCATAATGAACATATTCAGATAAGACAGGTGAAAAAAGGTCAAAAAACATTCCCTCTACTTCTGGTTGTTTACTAGAAAACAATGATGTTAGACAAAACATGCACACAAACTCATTTAAAGAGGAACACACCCAGGGGACTGTGTAATGATATGCCTTCCAGCTTCTGATTTCAGCCTGCTAGATTGGACTGTCTTTTTAGAGTACTGTGGGATGACTGGATTACTCTATACAGTTGATCACATAGTCTACGCAGAAACCTACCCACCAGTCCACAAAATCAATTTAAACAAACAAGCCCTTTTGATTATGACCAGGAACTTTGCATATTTTCCTATTTCATCTTGGTTGCTTCTGCTAGTACTTTGTTTAGCAGAAAAACTAGTTTTATATTAAACCATGGGGCTCTGTAACTGTTTTATTATCAAGCATTTATGTAGCATTTTATGGCTTGCAAGGTATTTCACAGTTTAGTTTTTCTACCCAATGCCTTTGGGCGGTAACCACAATATTGTGGTTCCCATTTTTACAAACTTCAGAAAGGATGCTCTTCGAGGGTAAGTGACTAGCAGAAGGTCAGATGATAAGTTAATAGTCAAAAAGGTATTAGAGGTCATGACCTTTGAATTGCCAGTTTATTTCCTAGCTCACACTGCTATCCTGATTCTTTCTGGCCTTTTGCTGATTTGTTTGTGAAGGATTTCTGAAGTTCAGAAAAGGATGGATTTTTTAAGTGATAGGGCAAAGTAAATGTAAGAAAGCAGCAATAATAGTATAATTTATTGTGAGCTTTCCAAGTAAATACAAGGTTAGTACAGAAAAAATTTCTATATTCCAAAATATTGAAACTGCTTGTGCTTTCTTAAATTTGAATGGCCAAGATGAATTTGTTTAAAAAGCCTAAGAGGCTTGTGTTGTCAAAGCTGTTAGATTGACCTGGTTAGATTCATAACATTCATTTTGGGGAAAAAAAAAAGATGGAAATCAAAGTAAAATCCCATGAGCCCAAGTTACATAAACAGGAAAAAGAAATAAAAATGTTGAAAATACAGAAAGCCAATGAAAGAATCAGTGAAAGCTTAAGAAATGTGAATTTAGTATTTGTCAAATAGGGATGTTAAGCTAGAAACCATAAAGTTCTCTGGAAGTAAGAAAATAAGGGGATATTTGAAATTCTCTTTTGTAGTTGATGTCTTAAAACATAGTCTGGTTAAAATCATAGTCTCTTAAATACTTTCCTGGTTCAGATGCTTTTTAAAGGCATTTGCTCACAAAAGAAAGTGCTCACTTTTATTATCAGTTTGCTATTAAGTTAGAAGGCTTGTATTTGCATGAAATTCTTTCTCAGGAAAATGTTAATAGGAACCAGAATGTAAATAAGAGGAGGAAGCCACTCCAGTATTTTTCTGTGGTTCTCCTTGATAAGAAAATCTTATGTACATATTCAGTGGATGAGCCTCACTTGCTCCTGGGCTCAATATTCAACTAATTAATGTCATTCAAGCATTATATGCCTTTGCAATGGCATTTGATCGAATTTCAAATCCTCTATTTGAATGAATAGCACCTTGAGAAGAATTCATTTTCGTATTTTATTTAGCCTAGGCTGTGTCTACATTTAATCTCCATTCACTTTAAATAAGTTTTTCACTACTCTTTTGGAACAAGGCAAAGCCTCTCTGGCTGTGGCAAATCTATTCTTTTCCTGCCTCTTACTTTACATATGTTTGTGTGTTTGTGTGTATGTTGCGTGTGTGTGTGGGGGGTAATTAATATATGCACAGAAATTGATTGCAAAAGAGTGTTCTATTATAAAATGACTCTGAAACCTGAAAATAAAATATATTGACTTTGTTTACATTCAGGTCATTCTAATATGTTAAACGAGTCACAAGACATTGCTCTGGGTAGCATCTTTGCTGGTCATTTTCATTTTGTTTATATTACCATATTTTCCTAATTTCTGAAAATAAGGGGGATAATAAGAGCTAAAACAGACATATTCTGTATAATTCTATATAAGGACTTCTAAATAATTTTACATGCATTATCACATTTAATTATTTCAAAAACTCTATTCATTATTATTATTATTATTGCCAATTTGCAAGTAAGGAAACTGAGGTTCAGAGAAAACAGAATACGCTGTCGAGGTCTGATAGATAGGAAGTGATCGGGGAGCAGTTTAAGCCTTTGACAGAGTTGAGAGCCTCAGATCTTAATTCCCATGCTGTATTGAATAAAAATTATTTTCTAAAAGAAAAAAAAGTAAATGTTATATTTAGAAAATACATGTCCATAAGTGTTTGGTGAAAAAAATTGTCCACAGAAAATGCCTTTTAATAGATTCTGCTGGTTTTCTTTTTGACTCTCCCTTATACAACCCTGGGGCAATTTTTATTTTCCAAGGACAGCCATGGCAATAGTCCCTATTTAACAGGCTCTTAGTTTAATGGATGCTGCCCCTCTTCTATCAAGAAATGGAGTGTAATCCTTCTGTTCTTGCGTCTAGGTGGGCTGGCAACTGCTTCCATAAACAGAATTTGGAGAATATGACACTGCTTGATTTCTGGGACTAGATTTTGTAAAAGAAAAATTATGCCGACACTTGTTATAACAGCCAGGAAGACATTATTCAAGACTACTGCAATAGGGGAGAGAGACTGAACTCAATTATGAATACAACAAAGACTGCTGGGGATTTATAGCCGAGGAGCAGAGTAAGGGGGTCAGTAGATGGAAAATTACTAAGAGGACTTATCAAGGGTAGGGGGATTCTTGTTAAACTGGCCTAACAGGAGTCTTGCCAAGGACTTAGATATCAAAGGTAAGAGGATTGCCACAAAAGTGAGTTAGCAGGATTCTTTGCTAAAACTATACTAGGCAAGCCAAAGACAGGAGGCCGGTGAAGGTGGGCTCAGAGAAGCCTTACTGAAGTTTGGTCAAAGAGGCAGTCCTTGTCAGTTTGAAAAGGGCATGCAGATTCCTTGAGACACTCAGTCTTGTAAACCAGCCACCATGCTGCGAGGAAGCCAGGACACATGGAGAAGCAACATACTGTTTTAGCCAGTCAGCCACCATCACTCACCAGATACCCGAGTAAGCAAGCTTTCAGATGGTACCAGCCCCCAACCACTGAGTCACCATTCTTCACCCTTCATATCTTTCCAGCCAAGGCCCAGACATAGAGCTGAGGCAAGCCATCAAGCTGTACCCTGTCCAAATTCCTGATGCACAGAATACATGAGCATAATTAAATGGTTATTGTCTTACGTCTTTAGGTTTGGAGTGGCTTGTTATGCAGCAATAATAACCAGAATAAAACTCTTCTTGCTCCCCTGATTTATTCCTGCATCCTTTTTCTCCTGGGCTATTGCAATTATCTCCTAACAGCTCTTTCTGATCTAACAGCTCCCCCACGATCTTGTCTCTACCTAACAGCTCAAGCCAGTTGATGACACCCCTCTCAAAACCTTCCAGTGTCATTGCACCTTTCATAGAACAAGAGACGAAGTCTCTGGAGGCCATACATAAGCTGTTTCTCATGCCTCTGCCCTTCGTCCCCCACTACTCTTCCCCTTGTGCCCCTTATCCCAGCCACAGTGGGGTCTATATTCTTCCTCGAACACATCTAGCATACTCCCTCCTCAGGCATGTGCCCATGTTGTTCTCTGTGCCTAAAATGGACCTTCCCCAGAAACCTGCATTCCTCATCTCTTGCTTTCTTCATGCCTTTGCTTAAATATCACCTTACAGAAAGGCCTTCGCCAACACTGAATATAAAATGGACATCCTACCATATCTATCTGATCCTGTTCCTATTTCCCAATAGCACTTACCACCACTTAAAATATTACATATTTCTTTGATAATCTGCTTATTATCTGTCTTCCTCCCTCCCATGGGTTGGGCGTCTTTTGGAGCCTCCCTCCACGAGGAAATGTGTTTTGTTCAGAGCAGTAATCCCAGTGCCTTAAATATGCCTGGGACAAAATGAGAATTTAATAAATATTTGTTGACTAAATGAATTTGGACTGCAAGAGTTATTTTAAAGAGTTATTTTCTATATTCCCTGTGATAAATATTTGTCCCTAGTCATTAAAGTGTTAGGTGCGATTTAAATTTGACTCAGTGTCTAATTGTACTGAGTGGACACAATGGAGATATAATAGCTTTAATTATTTTTTTAAGTTTACATTTTGCATCTTGTTTATGAAAGAGGGTTAATTAGATCATCAGGAGGAATGCTTGTCAAGTTTTATAGGCAAATGTGTTGTGCAAAGATTGTGGGGTGCAGGTTTCTGAAAAAGGAAGAGAACTAAGTGATCAGCTAAAGTGTCAACATCTCATTAATGAAGGCAAATGAGGCATCTAATGCAGTTTGGACAAGTGGGAATTTGATTTGTGCAAGTTATTTAGCTCCATTTTGTCTCAATTTTCTGGGATTAATAACATATGCTATATGTGTAAAAGGGGATAACTTTTTGTCAGAAACTAATTTTACTTTTTAGATCATATTTTATTTCAGCTGCTCAATGTTAACCAGGAGAGACTGGTATTTTATCCCTGAGCAAAACAATATGCTTGAGATTCCAGCTTTGTGGAGAGATAAGATTTGTTGTATTCCTTTAGCAATCTCTTCCCATTCTCCTCACGCATTCTTATCCCATTAACCAAACCTGAAGGAGACCCAGGTCAAAGTGTTCTCCGGAAGTGTAGAGAAGGTGGCCTTTCTGCTTTTAATAACAAAGCTGTCAGGTTTGCTGTTCTATGGTATAAATGGTATACGATATGGGAAAGGTAGAATAGAAGCTCTCAGTCCTGAAGGATTTTGGAAAGGAGCAAAACAGGAGGGGAGAGAGAGCATGAGAGGCTAAGACAAGTCAATGTCATCTTAATCTCCTTACTTTGGGCTTGAAGAGGACATGTGTTAGATAAATTGTGGGGTATATCTAGCATGGAAAGCTCTCTCTCCTCTTTTCCCTTTAGAATTCTCGAAGGAACCTGTAACATCACAGGCAACCCAATCAAGTTAAAAGAGTGGAATGTTATGATCAGGCTGGGAGAGGATCTGGTTGGCCTTCCTCAGCCTCTCAGTTCATGAGTAGGGGTGCATACTGACGGGAAAGCCAGTGGGCTTGTCAGATGCCTGCAATTGATCCTGTAGTAGAGGCTGGGTGGACCAGAAGGCATGGGGTAAGCAGGGGCCTATGGCCCTGCAATCGAGAGACCTGGAGGAAGTTCACGTTACTCCAGGAGCATTGGCCGGCCCCGAATAAAGGACCGTGAATGCACTAGCCATGTATTGAAGCTTCAATAGTCAACAGGTAGACAGGAAGCATTGCCCCAGAATCCAGTAAACAACAACTAGTGTAGACCTAATGACTAGCAAAAAGTTGGGACATTTTTCTACCCTCCAAAACCACAAGGTCAAGTCACGCACACACTCCTTCTCTGGTACCTCATCCTAGAGCAAAGACAGGAGAAGAGGGAGGCTCTTTGAAAGACTGTGCACTTTACCACGACTAGAGATCAGGCCCTACAGCAGTTGTTTACATGATCAGATTGGATTAAATTTAAGTTGGGCATTTAGTTAGTTTTTCATGCTAACCAGATGTGGGAGATCTCCTGATTAATTATCAAAAATTACATTTTCTCTTTACATTGGACTTATGATTTTTCTTCACCGTTACAGAGGATTTTTGAGAGAATTTGAAATAATGTTTACAGCACTTAAAATGGTACTTGGTATTTAATAGTTGCTAACAAAGGGTAGTTATTACTATTTTTAAAGGTAGAACAACATTCTTGTAGGGGGAGTAACTCAATAATGGCCATGGGCTTAATCGTAAATCTGTCTGTTCTGATTGGACAGTGGTCTCGACTTTCAGGAAACCCACCCTCCCTATCTTCATGTCCCCATCCATTTCTCCTTCACTTGGCTGTGACTTTTAAAACAATGAACAGACTCCAGTAAGAAAGAAAGTTTTGGAAAACTTTAACCTTTAAACATCACCTAGAGATACCGTATTTGTTGTTCGTTTGTTCTGGATATTTAATCAATTTCTATAATCTTGTATTAATAAGTATTTAATATGGATCGGTTTTAAAAAAACAAACTATTTTTTTAATACCAATGCTTCCAAACATATGGTTAAGTTAATGCTACGCAATGACAACATTCCCAAAATGAGTATCTTGTCGTACTGCTGGATTGATTTCCACAATAATATTTAAAACACATATATTAGCTATTGACTAGAAAATACATATACCCATAATAACAAAGATAAAGATTTTTGAGCACTTCTTATGTGCCATAAACTATCCCAAATGTTTCAGATGTGTCATCTTGTTAACCCCCATGACAATTCCATTGGGTAAATACAACTATGTTCCCCATCTTACATGTGGGGCAACTGAGGCACAGAGACATTAGGTAACTCTTCTAAAGTCACACAGCTAATAATCAGCACTGGGTTTTGAACTTAGGTGGTGTGACTTCACAATCATTGTTCTTACTCACCGTTCTGTAGAGATTTGTTGCTCTGTTGAGGACAATCTGCTTTGCATCTTACATTTTGTAATAAAGTAGTTGACTTCGGTACATTGTCTCCAAAAACCACCTTCTGCTTTCAACAAGAAGAAGAAATATTTTACAATGCCCCACAGATAAGGTTTCAACAGATAACTTATTTTAATTCATCATTTTGTAGATAATATATCACATAAAACTGTTTTTGATATAGGCGTTTGAAATAAGATTTTGATAAAATTTTAACAAAGTTTTATCAGCAGATTCTTTGCTTGAAAAAATTCATTTATCAGGAGATATTGTAGGTATTGTTTCATTAATGTAAGTGGACCAAATTCCTTATAAAGAGAATTTGAAGGTGATTTTTTTCCTATGCTGTCAACATCTATAATGCCATTTCTTTATTAAAGGTGATTTGACACATGAGCAAAATTCAAAGCTGTTAGAGCGTTAAAGCATAACTGATACGTTTCCAAAATGAGAGCCCTTTTCTGAATGTTTGAGGGAGTTTGTATAAAAATTCATTACTTCATGAGAAGAAGTGGTATAAAGTCCTTCTGGAATAAGAATGTAATTTTCATGTGAAAAAATATGATATTTTTCTTAAGGAATTCTGAAAGTAAACTAAGTCAAAAATATTAAGGTAAGTTGTCCATTTTATTTTTATAATGCTTCCAATTTTCCTTTTATCATTAGAGTACTTGGGCATGTAAAAACGTTAAAATTATTGCAAATTGTAGATTTATCAAAATCTTACCGTATTTTAGGCACTCTTCAAGACACTTTACATGTATTAAATTATTTAATCATCACGACAGCCCCATCAGGTCCCCATTTGATAGATAATGAAACTAAGGCATAGAGAGATTAAGGAATTTGAAAAACATGATCTAAGACTGTACTGTCTGGCTCTAGAGTTGTCCCACTAAACTGATATGCTATTTTGTCTTAACAGTAGTCAAGAATATTCTATTTCTGATATATTTTCAAACTTTTACAATTTTCGCAGTCATCGAATATTATTCTGTCAAGAATAAAGCCCAATTTTGCAGGAATTTTATAGAAAATATAAAACACGCCTATCTCAGATATTTCGTCTATTATTTCTCAAGAATATCCTGTGTTTGAAATCATCACTTTTCCCCACAGAGATGTAATTTGTTTAATTAGGTCATCTAAATGTCAATTATTTATGTTGACTACAGCAATTCCTAATTTTGGGATTTCACAGGCCTTCACTCTTGCCTGGCACTCTGGGAATCTTCTCTGTTTTGCATAATCTTAATTATATTACTTTGTTGAAGAGAAGCAAGAAAAATGACATTCTTCTAGAGTGACTTCTCAATTAAATCAAAGAGATATGATAAGATTAAAGAAAATGCTGGCAAAGCACTGAGTGGTAAGAAAGAGAGACTATCCATGTTAAATGAGTTACCAGGAATAAAGTACAGAATTATATCAGGACATTGTTCACTTAGCATAATTAGTAGTTTTTGTACTAACGTGCTAAATGATTTATTAGCTGTCAATGATAAGTTGGTGTGCTATCATAATTATTCCAAAATACCGTATTCTGATTTATGCAGCAAATGTATTTCCCAAACACTTTAACTCTATTTAGCCCTCACCATATTTTGGTAAAATAAGTAAGAAGGAACATTATAATTCCAAATTTAAAGGTAGAGACTGAGTCACACAGATGTGAAGTAACCTGAAGAAAATCTCACAGCCACAACAGTGAGTCCAGAGTCTTTAAGCCTCTAAATTTCCAACCATAGTGCTATGCCTAAAACCATAGTCTTTGTGGAGAAATGGTTTCATGTTGAAAAGAAAATAGAGAAGAAAAAAGGAGAGGGAGAGAGAGAGAAACAAAATTGTATTATTTGTTTTATACAAATACTGAGAAATTCAGCATCCTCTACAAAAATAGCACTGGTTATGGATAAAAGAAAGCATAAAATGCCCAAATTATTATCTTTTTCTTAGCTATGTGACAATAAACACTTAAATGCAATTTTTTTAAAGGGATCTTGTCATATAAACAAGAGATTATAAATTGCAAAAATGTGTGAGCTCCTGCTTGCGAAGGTTTTTGACTGTTATAATATTAAAACAATATGAACGGCCAAAAGGACCACTATAGTTTTTCCAGGTCAAGTGTGGTTTGCTAGGAGTACAAAGGCCAGGAATACAGAAGAGCTGATGAGATTTATGGGCTAATGTCTGTGATGCTGCATGGTGAGTAAAAGAATTATGTAAGTGCTACATCTGCTCCTGGGAAGTCATCTGTGAGTACTTCCTAATTTTTTAACGCCTGCGTGTGTGCTGTGTGAATCGCAATGAAATGAAGCTCTGTTCACTAACTCTAGCTCTTTTGCATTTGGGATGAGCACTTACATCATTGAACTGAATGTTCTGGGCTAAAAAGTCTACATGCACTAACTTCTTTATGTGCTTTCACTACATACAGAAGATGTGATTGGTGTGAATTAGAATTAGCCCTGAGTTTTCTTAAATATTAGTGAAATCGGATTAAATGTAACATGATTATAGAACCCAGATATTAGCCTGACTTTCATCTCTGCTGTATGTGTATGGTAGCAATTGTTACTAAACTAAAGAATGTGCCCCAAAAGAAAAGCTATTAAGAAATCTGAACACTTTTAAACTGTCTTGTAAAACTAAACTCAAACTCAGTTTGAGAAGTTAGGAAAGCAGTTAAACGGTAAATTCCCCCATTTCCTTGCTTTCTAAGAAAAGATAAAATTAAATGTATTTATTTATCATTTTCTTAAATTATCTGCATATTAAGTTTGAATTCTGGATGGAGGTTGAACAAAATCTGGTCTAATAGATTATCATAATTTCTTTCTCAGGGTATTAAGTATTTTCACCTAGATTTGGTACTAGGAAAATATTGCTTTTTGGATTTCTTGATTAAAATTCTATTCTTTATTATTCTCACAAATTGGTAACTTCGCTAAGGATGTTGCCTAATCAATGCCTGGATTCTGATCGTTTTGAAAAGAGAGCCCTATTTTAGGTTCATAGAAAATCTGGCCTGACAATAGCCCTATGCTAATACTCCCAGGGCCTGCCAGATCTTCTAATTTTATTTGAATACCCTTCGCAGTGCAGCAGAAAACAATGAAAAGATGTTATTGGATATGTTGTCAGTCCAATATTATTTAATTTCCTTTCGATATAGCTATATTTAAGAAGACAATATGGTATTACTGCATGTTTGGACAAGACTACAATACTATGACTTCAAAAGATTTTAAGCAACATCAAAAATTAAGCATATAGAAGTTGATGTGTATGGATAGAGGGACTTTGGTGCACATATAATAAAATTTATGTATCTAAAAATGGGCATCTTTGTAGTTTTAGAGCCACCTGTAAGCTTATGATAAAGCCTATTGAATCTTGTATTTCAGGGAAACTATCCCCAGCCTAAGATTTCCATAAGAAATCCAGATCAGCAAGCTGTTAGTGAGCTCTCCTCCTTGGGTGGTCCACTGCCAGTGATGTACTGGAGAGGTTAGAGGTAGAGCAACACATGAACAAATTAAAAAGAGCAGGGCATCCTTCGGGAGGAAGATGGACTTTGGTGCCATGCTGGCATCAAGCTCTAGGCCAAAAGAGATGCCTATATGTTAATGAACTATGTCTTCTGCTTTTCCTAAGATTGTAGATTCTCAGGGTTGGAAGAAACTAAATATCTTCTACTTCTGTTATGAGGAGAGTGGCCTTCAGACCAGGCTTTATGTATATTTCCACTAGGATGCAAGGACCAATCCCAGCAAAGGCAGCCATGATGAATAGGTAGCTGCATACACTTCACTTAAAGCAACCACTACCCTTTGTATTTCATGAAAACGAAGATAATTTAGGAATTAAAAGAAATTATTTATTTTCCATTCGCTAAAAAATTGTTCATAAATAAGTAGACTTTGTTTAAACAGGCATACCTCACTTAATTGTGCTTTGCAGATATTGTGTTTTTTACAAATTGAAGGTTTATGGTAACCCTGCATTGAGAAAGTCTGTTGGCCAGCACCATTTTTCCAATGGCACTTGTTCACTTTGTGTCTCTGTGTCACATTTTGGTAATTCTCACAATATTTCAAACTTTTCCATTATTATCGTATTTGTTATGGTGATCTGTGATCAGTGAACTTTGATGTTACTCTTGTAATATTGGGTTGTATTGGGTTGTAATATTCCCTTATCTCCTTGAGTCTCCCTATTTCCTGAGACACAAAAATATGGAAATTAAGACACAATGGCCTCTAAGTGTTCAAGTGAATGTAAGAGTCACACATCTCTCACTTTAAATCAAAAGCTAAAAATGATTAAGCTGAGTGAGGAAGGCACATGAAAACCAAGAAAGGCTGAAAGCTAAGCCTCTTGCACCAAACAATTAGCCAAGTTGTGAATGCAAAGGAAAAGTTCTTGAAGGAAATTAAAAGTGCTGCTCCAGTGAACACACGAACGATAAGAAAGGGAAACAGCCTTATTGCTGATATTGAGAAAGTTTTAGTGATCTGGATAGAAGATCAAACCAGCCAACCTTCCCTTAAGCCAAAGCTTAATCCAGAGCAAGGCCCTAACTCTCTTCAATTCTATGAAGGCTGAGAGAAATGAGGAAGCTGCAGAAGAAAAGTTTGAAGCTAGCAGAGGTTGGTTTGTGAGATTTAAGAAAAGAAGCCACCTCCATGAAAGTGCAAGATGAAGCAGCAAGTGCTGATGTAGAAGCTGCAGCAAGTTATCCAGAAGATCTAGCAAAGATAATTAATGAAGGTGGCTACACTAAACAGCAGATTTGCGATGTAGATGAAACAGACTTATATTGGAAGAAGATGCCATATAGGACTTTCATAGCTAGAGAGGAGAAGTCAATGCTTGACTTTGAAGCATCAAAGCAGAAGCTGACTCTCTCGTTAGGGGCTAATGCAGCTTGTGACTTTAAGTTGAAGCCAATGCTTATTTCCCATTCCAAAAATACTAGGGCTCTTAAGAATTATGCTAAATCTACTCTGCCTGTGCTTTGTAAATGGAACAACAAAGCTTGGATGCCAGTACATTTGTTTACAACATGGTTAACTGAATAGTTTAACCCCACTGTTGCGACCTGCTGTTCAGAAAAAAAAGATTTCTTTCAAAATATTGCTGCTCGTTGACAATGCACCTCGTCACCCAAGAGTTCCGGTGGAGATGTGCAATGAGATTAATGTTGTTTTCATGCCTGCTAACACAACATCCATTCTGTAGCTCATGGATCAAGGAGTAATTTTGACTTTCAAGTGTTATTATTTAAGAAGAACATTTTGGAAGGCTATAGCTGTCATAGATGGTGATTATTTTGCTCAGACCCATTGATTGAAAATCTTCTGGAAAGAATTCACTATTCTAGATTCCATTAAGAACATTAACAATTCATGGTAAAAGGTCAAAATATCAGCATTAACAAGAGTTTGGAAGAAGTTGATTCCAACCCTCCTGGATGACTTTAAGGGGTTCAAGACTTCAGTGGAAAAAGTAACTGCAGATGTGGTGGAAACAGCAAGAGAACTAGAATTAGAAGTGGAGCCTGAAGATGTGACTGAATTGCTGTAATCTCATGATAAAACTTTAGTGGATGAGGAGTTGCTTCTTATGGATGAGCAAAGAAAGTAGTTTCTTGAGATGGAATTTACTCCTGTTGAAGATGCTGTGAAGATTGTTGAAATGACAACAAAGGATTTAGAATATTACATAAACTTAGTTGACAAAGCAGAGGCAGGATTTGAGAGGATTGACTCCAATTTTGAAAGAAGTTCTACTGTGGGTAAAATGCTATCTAACAGCATCGCATGCTACAGAGAAATCATTCGTGAAAGCAAGAGTCAATCGATGCAGCAAACTTGTTTGTTGTCTTATTTTAAGAAATTGCTACAGCCACCCCAACCTTCAGCAGCCACCTCTCTGATCTGTCAGCAGCCATCCACACTGAGGTGAGACCCTCCACCAGTGAAAAGATTAGGACTAGCTGAAAGCTCAGATGAAGGTTATCATTTTTTAGCAATAAAGTATTTTTAAATTAAGGTATATACGTTTTTTTGTTAGACATAATGCTATTGCACACTGTCTGACCATAAGTCCAGATATGCGAGCTGCAATGGGAGGGCGCTGGAGAGACTGAAGAAAAGCCCCAGAGACAGCGATGGAGACATAAGCGTTTATTGTGGACTGACTTGATGTTCTTTGAGAGAAGCAGATCCGGGTTGGCCAGACCCTGGATCGTTGAAATACCAGATGGTTGGCGTTACTCCTTGAAGGAGGCCAGGAGGACACATGGTTACTATAGGGCACAGAGGTTATTGTGGGCCAAGCAAGACCCTACACACACTTAATAGACTACAGTATAGTGTAAGCATAACTTTCACATGCACTATGAAACCAAAAAGTTCATAGGACTCTCTTTATTACAATGTTTGCTTTATTGCAGTGATCTGGAACCAACCCCCAATATCTCTGAGGTATGCCTGCATATATATTCTTCAAATGATATAGAGGATTACCCTTCCTCCCACTGTGACATTATAACACTTCCATTTAAGAGCTAACTTAATAAAGTTCCTAGATATTCAGTCCTGTAAATTTCTCCTAAGTAAAAGTCTGATGATAGAAAAATTTTATTTCTTTTTTTGCTTTGTTGGTTTTTACCTGTCTCGATTACTCTCAATCACCTCATGGCTTTGATGAGGTGGTCTCACTTTGGTTTATGCTTTACTACTTTCTCATCTATCCAAAATTTGGGAGAAAACGGTATACACTAGTACGCAGAGACTGACTGCACAAAACTTCTAAGTTGTTAGTTTATTCTTAATTTGCGGGTTTCCAAAACAGTTGGAAAATTTAAAGCAATGGAAATACACGGCATGGAATCACAGAAATGTTTCATTTAAATTGGAAACAATAAGAATAGTCATAAAATAAACTTTCATTTGTATTAATACAATACAGTGGACTATGAAGCAATTTGTATTCTTCCACATTTTTCTTTTGTCAGGAGAGGGCGAAAGCCAAACTTACTGAGTTTGATAGGCATGCCATTAAGATATTTCATACGTCCCGTTAAGATTTGGGGCAAATCTTCTTGCCTTTGTTGCAGATATTGAGGGACACAGTTGGATCACAGCAGAACAGATAGGATAGCCCCAGGTATTTTTACTACATCATGTTTCCTGCCACACTCACAGCTTCAAAAAAGCAGTGAGAAAATGCTGGGAGGGTGGGGTTTACTGTTATTAGTATAAGGTGAGACTAACTAGAGTATTTTTTTTTTTTTTTTTTTTTTTTTGTGAGGCGATCAGCCCTGTGCTAACATCCGCCAATCCTCCTCTTTTTTTGCCGAGGAAGACGGCCCTGGGCTAACATCCATGCCCATCCTCCTCCACTTTATATGGGACGCCGCCACAGCACGGCCTGCCAAAGCAGTGCGTTGGTGCGCACCCGGGATCTGAACCAGCGAACCCCGGGCCGCCGCAGCAGAGCGCGCACACCCAACCGCTTGCGCCACCGGGCCGGCCCCATATGGATGTCCTTTTTAATGAAATGCCTGTTTAAATATTTTGTCTATTTTTTTAAATGGGTCGGCTTTCTTGTTTTAATATATTTGCATATATTCTTAATATAAGTCTTTTGTTATATACATACATCATATACATTATATATTTAATATATAATTTTATAATATATATTATATATTTAACATATAATTTTATAATATATATTATATATATATTCTGCCCATTTCAGAAGTCTCCACTGAAAGCCTGGAATATTTACTATGGCCTCTCCTTTGTGATGGGTCTTGAATTCCAATTTTGTTTTTTCCAACTCCATGAGACTACTGAATATTCTGCTCAGGTTTTTTAGTGTCTTAGCAACTACTTTTTGCTTGATATTTCAGAGCCTTGCCTCACTACTCATAGTTCAGGAATCATCACATGCCATAAGTAGAAACTGTGAGCTCAATGTTGAGCTCACTGCCGTGTCTTGCTTTTTCTCTGCCATTGTGCATTTCTAAGTCCTGGAGATTTTGGTAGCACCAAATCTGATATTTGACTCCCCAGTACTAGTTCTAAATTGTGTCTTTATATTGCCTTATATGTCTGAAACTAAAATGTAAAATTTCTTGAAGTGACCTTGAATGTAAGACCATCTCGGTGCATTTTCCTTTTCTCCAGTATCTTGGCCCTTTGTATTCTGGTGGCATTTATTGCTTTCCAAAGTCTTCAAACAGCTGTGTCTCCTCTCTCTGTCTCTCTCTCTCTCCCTTCCTCTTTCCTTCTCTCCCTCTCTTTCTCTTTCATTATCCAGCTGTTATAGTTAGTGGGAAGGTTGTTCTGATATCGGATACTCCATCATAGCAAGAAGTTAAAGCTCCTTCTGGGTCTTTAAAGTTCACATAAGAACAAGAAAGAAGCTTAAGAATTTTGCAAGTAGAACAATAAAACTGAGAATTCTTCCTCAGTGAGGGTCTCTGAAAGGACCACATCTCCAAAGAATGTTTGAGAAAATATGAAATCTTTTCTCTGTCATGCTTTAGGTGGTAATAAATTTCTGAGAGAAATATGTACCTGAACTTGTATCTTTCCTGGAATTGTTGTGACAATATTAACTAAGAGATATATCAAATCCCAAGCTTAGAAATTACAATAAAATTGGGCTTGACCTGGTAATACTCTGTGATGGTACATACAAGCAAATGCAAAAATGTTATAAAAATGTTTCAGTGATATAGGCCACATGAAATTCTTACATGAGAAAAACAATCCTGTCCTAACAGAAGTTTTCAAACTAAAGTCACAAAGACAGAAAAGGAAACAATTTACTGTAAGAGTCAGAAGATATGACTATTTGGAAGATTAGCTCTAAGAACTAGAAGCAGTTGAACAAAAATCTGATAGAAATTATAGGATGTATGTTTAAGAAGATTTTTTAAGAGAAGGTATTGAAGTCATAACACTAGAAAGAGATACCAAATCAAAACAGACAATCAAACACAAACTCTGGCAATTTTAAATAAAACTAAACAAAAGCAAATAGAACACACACACACACACACACACATGAGACGTAGTTACTGAAATTGAAAACTCAATGGGCAGTTTGTGCAGTAGATTGAGCAAAGCCAAAGAATTAGTGGATGAACATACAGCTCTGAGACAATTACTCAGTATGTAGTAGAGAGCCAAACAAATGAAAATTTGAGAAGCTATGTTAAAAAAATATGAAGGACTGAAAAAAAGTTGCAACATATTCATAAGAGAAGTCTGAGAAAAAAATAAAATATCATATAGCATATGATATATAGAATATAGACTGTCACATCAAACAGAAGAGAACGTAAAAGAAAAAAGAAATAAAGTGAATTTTGCAACATCATAGAAAACCATGAAAAAAAATATGAGATGAATAAACAGAAATGAATTCACACATAGTCATTTTGTAGTGCAACTGCAGAATATAAAAAATAACTGATGAAATTTAAAAAGTAATCAGATAGAGAACAGAAAATTGACACCAAAAGACTGTCATTCTAAGTACTAGCAAGTATCTCAATATCTGCAACAAAGGCAAGAAGATAATTTAACCTTAAATGAATATATTAGAGGAGACTAAATTGAAAATTAATCATTGAGTAGTCAACTTACGAAAATAACAACAAAGGATGAGTAAATTAGGTAAAATAAACAAGAAATAAAATAAGAAAAATAGGATCATAAATAAATATAAAAGGATATAAAGGAAAAATTGAAAAGAAATATAAAGATAAAAGCTATTTTCTTTGAAGATATAATAAAAATAGGCAATCATCTGGCATACGTTACCAAGAAATTAAAGGTACAATAGTATTTTTTAATCATAGATAAAATTTTAAACAAGTTTATGTGCAAGTAGAAAATTTAGATACAATAGAAAATTTTATAAATCATATAGCATTTTAAAACCAACCCCAGGGGCCAGCCCGGTGGCGCAAGCAGTTAAGTGCATGCGCTCCGCTGTGGTGGCCCAGGGTTCGCTGGTTCGGATCCCAGGCGCGCACCGACGCACTGCTTGGCAAGCCATGTTGTGGCAGCGTCCCATATAAAGTGGAGGAAGATGGGCATGGATGTTAGCCCAGGTCCAGTCTTCCTCAGCAAAAAAAAGAGGAGGATTGGCAGATGTTAGCACAGTACTGATCTCCTCACAAAAAATAAATAAATAAATAAATAAATAAAACCCCAAGAAAGAGAACAGTAGACAAGCTACATAAGGAAGAAAATATTTGCAAGACACATCTGACAAAGGACTGTTATTCAAAATGTACAAAGAACTCTTAAAACTCAACCATAAGAAAACAAACAACATGATTAAAAAATGGGTGAAAGATCTTAGACACCTCACCAAAGAAGTTATACAGATGGCAAATAAGCATATGAAAAGATGCTTCATATTGTATGCCATCAGAAAATGCAAATTGAAACAACAATGAGATCCAGTACACCTGTTAGAATGGCCAAAATCTGGAACACTGACATCAAATGCTGGTGAGAACGTGGAACAAGAGGAACTCTCATTCATTGCTGGTGGGAATGCAAAATGAGGCAGCCACTTTGGAAGACAGTTTGGTGGTTTCTTACAAAACTAAACAAACTCTTACCATATGATCCAGCAATCACATTTGTTGTTATTTACCCAAAGGAGTTGAAAGCTTATGCTTACCTAAAAACCTGCACATGGATGCTTATAGCAGTTTTATTCATAAATATCCCAAATCAGAAGCAACTAAGATGTATTTCAATAGGCAAATGGATAAATAAACTGTAGTACATCCAAACAATGGAATATTATTCAGTGCTAAGAACAAGTGAGCTACCAGGCAATGAAAAGACACAGAGGAAACTTATATGCATATTATTAAGTGAAAAAAGCCAATCCTGTATAATTCCAACTATTAGACATTTTGGAAAAGGTAAAACTATGGAGACAGTAAAAAGATCAATGGCTGCCAGGGGTTGGGGGAGGAAGGAATAGGTGGAGCACAAGATTTTTATGGCAGTGAAAATACTAGGTATGTGACTATACGTGTAGACACATGTCACTGTGCATTTGCCCAAACCCGTAGAACGTACAACACCAAGAGTGAACTGTAATGTCATAATGTAAACTATGGACTTTGGGTGATTATGGTATGTGTCAATGTAGGTTCATCAATTGTAACATATGTACCACTCGGGTGGGGGATGTTGATAATGCAGGAGGCTTTGTAATGGATGTTTATGGGAAATCTCTATACCTTCTCTTTAATTTCATGTGTACTGTAAACTGCTCTAAAAAAATAAAGAGAACACTTCAATATAATAATTGCCATTAAAGAAATTGGGGAAAAATTCTCCCTTAGGAAAAAATCATTTTATAGGCTAGATTTAAGTATACTTATAAGAAAGATATGTTTTTATTTCTTATATTAACTATTTTGGAGAATAGAGATAGAGGGAATGTCAATAGGTTGCTTAATGAGGCAATATAACTTTGAAACCAATCCTAGATGAAGACAAGACAAAAAAATATACATCAATCTCCATTTATGAATATAGAAAAATTCTACGTACATCAAAAGTAAGCTGAGGGCCGGCCCCGTGGCTTAGTGGTTAAGTGCGTGCGCTCCGCTACTGGCTGCCCGGGTTCGGAACCCAGGCGCACACCGACGCACTGCTTCTCCAGCCATGCTGAGGCCGCGTCCCACATACAGCAACTAGAAGGATGTGCAACTATGACATACAACTATCTATTGGGGCTTTGGGGAAAAAAAAAAGGAGGAGGACTGGCCATAGATGTTAGCTCAGAGCTGGTCTTCCTCAGCAAAAAGAGGAGGATTAGCATGGATGTTAGCTCAGGGCTGATCTTCCTCACAAAAAAAAGTAAGCTGAATCTGCAATGTATAACTAAAGTTAAATGCAAAACAGAACAAAACATCACAACCATGAAAAGGCTTTCCCAGAGTCTACCATAGTAACCTATTAAAAAGAAAATAATATAAGTATCCAAAGAGACACATAAAAAATTTATAAAATTCATCAGCAATTTGTGATTCTATGAGAAGCCTGTCATCAAGTTTGGAATTAAAGGGAATTTCCATAATATGATAAATACTTGCATTTAACATCATGTGACATTACGAGCATCTCCTTAAAATCTAGCTGTTTTTCAAGGTTCTTTAGAGAATTCTGGTTGATTTAAACAGAAAATGAGTTTTTAAAATATTATTAGAAACTTAACAAAATTGTTGGATCATCTTGAGACTCAGGTTCTGGGCCAAGCCACAAAGAACAGTGCCGACCACCATGCTGGACCTCTAATCTGTGACGAGCTCCTGATGCCATGGTTAAGTGACAAATGAGTTAAGTGACAAAAGAGTCCCTGCTACCTGATCTATTGTCACTGCTGCACTGCAAACTTGATTTTGCAGCTGCTGTTACCACTGCCACGGCCGTGGAAAGTGTGCCCCACTGCTACTACTGCTGCTTTAGATTAGCTGACTCATTAACGTCGACCCAGGGTGCATCTGGCTGGGTGGACTAGGCCATGTGGACTTTGCTCTAGTGCAGAGGGCCGGAAAAGTAAACATCTTACTCACATTTTTAGCTTTCATTTTTAAGGGTGGTCCCTGCCTCCCAATAAGATTTCTAATAGGAAGGGTGCTAGTTGGCCAAAAGAATGACAAATATCCGTGACAAACAAGGAGAGGAAAGACTGACCATTATCTCTGCCTCTATTCTACCTACCAGGTGGATACAGTAAGATTAGGAAAAGAAATATCAACGAAATAGATTGGGAAGGAAAACACAAAACCCTACTTATACAAAGATGTTATGATCATCTAAATGGAAAATCTATAGACTACTATTTGAATTTATAAAGTTTACAAGCTTTGCCAGAAACAAATTTGTATACAAAAAATCAATGGTTTTTCTATACCAGGAAACAGTAAATTAAAAATGGCATTTTAATAAATATGCTATTTACAATAGCAACAAAAACAATTAAGCACATAAGAACAAATCTAATAAATGTTGTTTAAAAACTTTGAAATATAACATTATTGTAGGACTTAGAAGAGGACTTAGAAAAAGAGGAAATAGTTCCTATTCATGTTTAGGCAGAATAAATATTTTAAAGACAACGATTCTGAAATAAATCTATATATCCAATGCAATTTCATTTAAAATGTATAATGTGATTTCAAAACAATCTAAACTCAAAAAACTGAGTCTAATACATGAAAGAGTAAAGGGCCAAGAGATGAGTGTAAAACAAAATTAAATTGTTTGGTGATTGCATGCACAGAGTTGTGCTTATCCTTGTTCTTGATATGCTTGTAATAATGTACCATTAAGAATAAAAGTTGCTATAGGCTTTTGATAACCTTTTTCAGGTTAAAGAAATTCCATTCTAGTCTTAGTTTTCTATTTTTTTAATCATAAAAGGGTATTGAATTTTATCAAAATGTTGCTCATCTATTGAATAAGCTTTTATTTTTCTCCTTTATTAACATGGTGAATAGGTTTCAAGTCATTAACATTTCTTGCATTCCTTTGATAAATTCTGCCTTGTAATTTTAAAAATAATTGATAGATGCAGTTTATTAATTTTATTGTAGGATTTTTTCATTTAGTTTTGGGAGAGAGATTTGTCTACATTTCCTATCCAGCATGGTATTCATGTGGACTTTTGGGGAACTTTCTTCTTTTTCAGCTCTCTGGAATGGTGTTTTCAAGTAGAGATCTTTTGGTCCTTGAAAGATTGGCAGAACTCACCTATAAAACCTTCTGGATCTGATGTATTACTCCTGTATTGTGGGTAGATTTCAAGCTACTGATTCTATTTCTTTAATCATTTTAGATTTTTAGCGAATAATAGTTTTACATGGTTTCACATCTCCCAGACTTTAATTCCAACACAACCCTTGGCAGCTACTTTACTAAGACCATCTCCACTCTCTCCAGCTCCTAAAACTACCCCACCATAGCCCCTGGAAGTCAGTCAGTGATTAGCAAAATCTCCTGAATCTTCAACTGTTTCTCTGAACATTCCCTTCACCTTCTTGTTCAAACTATTACCTGGCTGGCTCCTGGAGACACTGCCTCCTGTGCAAACCTCTGAAGTCCTAATACCTTCTCCACATTCCCCAAACCTAAAATAACCCACTGTGCTCTCTGGAAGGCACAGTCAGTAATTAGTACTTCAACTCTTTTTCCCGGCTGGCTCCTGGAGTACTGCCTCTTGTGCAGCCCTCTCAAATGATCTTTCCTATTCTCCTCATACTGCTGTGCCTAGGGGTGATATAGGTGTGCTTCTCTATCCTTACTGCTGCTTCTAGAAAATTCTCCCTACCCCTAGTATCACTAAAATTTTAGAAATCTCATATCATCAATATATACTGCACACTTTCTGACACGTATCACAGTGAGTGGGGATGCAGTCTTCTCCAGGTCCAGGTAATCAAGATGTTCATTGTCTGTAGAGAATTTAAAAACGATAATAAAACCAACACAAATGCCGATATGTTTTTTATTACCACCATGCTTCTGCAATTCTAAATGATATTTAAATCTTTGGGTACATCATTGCACACTATCCTTTCTCGCTGTAGGCATCTACCAACTCTTAGGTCTCTCTTTTCATCTATTCATTTATTTGAAGATTTTACTTCCTGACTCACTATCAGTTTCTCCACAATAACCTCTGTGTTAATCTTTCAAGATTTCATCATTGAAGTGGATAATCTTTCAATACACTGGCTTCTCCGTTTGATCTCTACTTCAATAGTCTTGTCTCCCACCCTACTTTAGCCAACCAATTCCGTGGTCCTACGCTAGTCCTTTCCATTACTAGCAATGGCGACATGGCCTTAATCTTAATTTTGAGCATGCCACTCTCTCATAATTATGTCTTATGTTTCCAATTCCTTATAACAATTCTACCCAATCACACTACTTTTTAACTGCCCTTCATAGCCCTTCCTTCCTCAACTTAAAATTCCTAGCTCGTCTGTATAACTACTTCCTTCAATATAGGGCATTAAAGGAGTTAATTCTCAGAGAGGCAACCCTCAACCAACAGGACATGAGATGTCCCAGCTTCCCTGTCCTTCAGTGAGACAGTTCTGATGTCCATTTTCCATGGACCTTTAGACAGTCACTAGAGAGACTGAGCACCAGTTTCCCAAACTGGTAACTGGCTTGATAACACACTCTTTTTTGGATTTTTTTTTAACCTTCCTGGTTTCACTGTTTTTAATTCCTCACTTCTGCTTCCTAAGATTCCCTAACAAATAAATTATCTGCTTGAAATTCTTGTCTCCGGCTCTGTTGTTAGGGAACCCAAATTAATCAACTATGGGTGAACTGTCTTTACTTCTAGCTAAGGTCACCCCCTCCGCTGGGGTACTGGAATCCATTCCCCTTCTCTACTCAGGCACATTGCTTCAGCAATTCTCCCATATTTCCTTCATCACTCTCCCTCTTCTCTACTAATAGATATTCCCATTTTTCTTTCTAGCTACTGTCTGATTTCTTTTCTTCTCTTAGAGTCACACTCAGGGAGAGAGTGTTTTAAAAACAATTATCTTGGAATCTACCTCTCTTCTTTCTTAAATATAGTGTAATCAATGTTAGCTGCCTCTCTACCTCCATACTTTTGCTCTACCTCCATATCACCTAAAACAACTGCCCTTGGTAAGGTCACTTGTGAATTCCTTGTTGCTAAATTCAGCGGTCAATTCTCAGTCTTCATTTTCTTGATTCACTCAGAGGACAGCTACCTAATCCTCATCTGTTTTCCTCAAGTCTCCACTTTAGCAGGGCTCTGGTGCTACTCAGATTTCATCCTTCTGAGACTGGCAGCTTGGGCTGTTCCTCCTGGTCTCAGTGATAAAGAATCAATCAAGTTTGCCTCATTTCAGTGTGGGGAGAAGTACGGGCTAAGTGGAAACATCTCCTTCTGACCTATATTCTCACTCCTTTCTCTGGCCACCCGTGGCTTTAAATTTGAGTCCTCTTCTTCCACCAACTCCTCAAGTCCCTCTATTTCCACTAGTTTATAGTAGCTTTATGTCAGAATTCAGATTCCCTAGGGATTTTTTACAAATTTTTTTCTGTTAATTATTATGATCTATGATTCTCTCTGGTTTCTATAATTCCCTCAGGTTTGATGTGGAGAAAGGAGTTAGCAGCCCAAACCAATTTTCAATCTTAATGGGAACGTGTGAAGTAAAGAATTAACTCAGCAGGCTTGGGTTGCTCAAACCCTGCACATTCTAAAGATAGGCCTGTCTCAGGAGGACTGGCCTTGACCTGCTCCTGGGGATATAATCTCTGCATATCCTGCCTGATGAGAGCGTTTCACCACGCCTCAGGCTTTGTGCTACACTGCATCTGTTTGACCAGACAGTTTATGCTAACCAAGTGACTTTGGTGAATGCCTGTTTCTGTGTGCCTGAGGCTCTGGGCCACATCATATTAGTTTGACCTCTAGGGGGCCTGGAGACTGAGTAGCTATGGTCAGTCATGTTGGTGATGCATGCCTCTGTGATTAGTCCTCGATCTAATCCCTGGATGCCAAGGCTCCAGGGTGCCAATACTTTCCGTGTGTTGTCACACATCGTTGCTGGGAGAATTAAGTGTGTCCCTTTGCAACTCTACCAGGAGGGGACACTTGGAGGCTTGTACCAAGTTTCTCCTGGACTTTGTCTATGTGCCTTTTCACTTTGCTGATTTGGATCTGTATCTTTTTACTGAAATAAACCAGAGCCATGATTATAACAACTTTTCAGAGTCCTGTGAGTCCTTCAAGTGAATCATTGAGCCTGAAAGTGGTCTTGGAGACCCCGACGCGGAACCAGATATCTATAACAAGGATATAAAAGGATTGGGATTTTGGAGAGCAGAGAAAAGGATGTGAGGAGGATTTATTTGGCAAGAGCTATGCTGTGACTCACCTCAGGTCTAGCAAAAAGACTTTACCAGGATTCCTGGGAGAACTTAATATGGTTCTTCTAAGATGTGGCCATCCCAGTGGATCAGTGTTTGACTCCCACTTGGGAGATGTGACCTGGTTAGTTGCCTTGGAGGTGGGAGTGATGATAAAGGTTGCTGCTGTGCAGAACTTGGTCTGCAACCCACTCCCCAACTTTGTTTAAAGTAATAGTACATGTGTGCTTTCTGTGTACAATATGGGCCATGCCAGACACACACACACACACACACACACACACACAGAGTGAGAGAAAGAGAGAGAGAGAGAAACAGAGAAACAGAGAAACAGAGAGACAGAGAGGCAGGCAGACAGAGAAGCCTGTGGGGTTTTCTTACTCCTGTCCAGGAAGGCTGCCCATGGGAACAAAGAAAGCTTAGCAAAAAGAGAAAATGCTACAGAACTTCTAATAGACCAAACTAAAGAACCTGTCTTAATTATATCAAAGGAACTTCAGGTGAGAGATTTTCTCCAAAAACCCCATAAAATCATCCACCAAACATGCAGTCAGCTTTAATCACATTCCAGGTCTGGAGAGCACAGAATCAACTTCACAAAATACCTGCCAAGAAAGAATTTTTCTGCTTTTACTTTTCTTCCCTCCCCATTCATTTCTGATGGAATGTGACCAGACACCCTGGTCGGTAAGATGAGGAAAGGGTTGAAGCATGAGGCAAGAAGAGAGAGAAGGACTCAACCCTCCTCCCTGACTTACTGCTTGATACAAGTCCAGGTAGACAATAGGAAAAGATTTAATTTAAAACCAAGTTTGGAATTTTGTTAATTTTAAGACTAGATGCTTTTAATAACTGCATTGACATTGAATTGTGGTTAAACCATAGGACTTTTTGTTGCCTAAGATTGATCAAAAAAGCTATAGGACCATATGAGTTTTCATCCAGGGGTGAGAAAGAAACTTTTCTACTAAATACGTTTTAAAGAATTGCTGAGCAGAAAAAAACATTGTTTTACTCTTATACCCAAGAATCCTGCTTGTTCAATATATTTCTAACACATACACTGCACATGTTTGTAAGACTGTGGTTCAGGTTTTAACTTCCAATCTTTCCTCCCCTGTGGATTGATAGAAACTCTTCAACAGGAACCGAGTGAAAATATGGACGTTTTTTGTTCTGAGTAATATTTTTATTTGTTTATTTTGGTTTTCATTTGCTGATCTTTTGTCCCAATGGATACAGCAGTATCAAGGTCAGAAGAAGGGACCGATATGGGCGGTTTGTTTCACACCCCTTTCACTGTGGTCCTGTTGTCTAATTGGCATATCTGCCCTGCATTTACATTGGATGCCCCCAGTGTGACCTGAGCATCAAGTTTGCAGAAGGGCCCTAGGCCCCGTCAGAGGAGAAATGATTGTGAGCCAGACTTGAGGGACTTTCTCTCAAACTCCTTATTTCTTCCTAGAAGTGTATGCTCTTGGGGAGTAAAGCAACCACCCTGAGCAGAAGAATTGGATGATAATGGTCCCCAGTATAAAGAAGGGGGAGAGGGAGAGAAGGATTTGACAGTGTGGTACCCCATTGCATGACAATTACCAGATTTTTCAGTGCGCCTTAGCGCACTGAATCAAGTAACATTTTGAATGACAGGAACCATGCAGTTTTTCAACCGCCAGGAGTGAGCTATGAGCTTAGTCCTTATCCGTTGGAAGAGATGAACAAGGCCTCTGTTAGCAGAGTCAATTCCAAGAATCTGTCAAGGCAGTAGGAAAGAGTTGGAAGAGAAAGACAGGCAGTGGCAAGGAGGCTGCTACTAACCGCAAATTTACTAGGCCCCTCATGTGGAAAAATTTGACCTTGGTACTCTTTTTGGCCAGTACAGACTGTGAGGTTTTTATATTTGAATACTTATCTAAGTAGGGGTGGGTTGAAGTAGAGTTAAGGTCATGTGGACTTTGTGACCCGTGGTCAAGCACCAATTCTCAAACTGGATTTGTCATTGGTAGGTGGAGCCACACAAATAAAATCTGCTTTTACATTTAATTATTTCAATAGAGCCACAAGTACCATGTTTACATATTCAGGACTGATATTTGATGGATTTTTCCTATATTTACCATTTAAGTAAGATAATTATTTCCCATCTGTGACATTATAATGCTGTGACTGATCTACATAGTTTGAAGGGAAAAAATTGCTTTATATGTCATTTAAGATTTGTATGAACAAATTTAAACTGCAGAAAAGATTGCTTGGAAAACTGCAGAGGTGGCTCCCAAGAGCTCTTGATTACCTTCTGTATCAAGATGAGTTTTTAAAAATTGGCTGTATTATCACAGCATAATTTCAAGGTGACCAGCTGTCAAAGAGCTTCTGGGAAAAAAGGCAAAATGTCTCTGTCTTATTTGTGCATTTATTTTCATAAACACTTCTAATTTTCCACAGAGTACTACAGTCTAAAATTTTAATGGGATTGTAATAGTTAGCAATGAGTAAATAACATGAATTCTCAGTTGATGTAAATTTCACGCCAGGTTTGAATGATGAAGGTAAAAGTGATCGTGGAGACTGGAAACACATTTATTAGCAGATGTTTAGTTGTGCAGGAGAGATCCGCATGAATAACAAAGCTCGCCCTATTTGTATGGAGAGCTCTCAATTTCTTCTTTTCCCAGGAAGTGCATTGTCCTCTGGACTGTATTGAGTCATAATTAAGCTGTACTAACAAAACATTCAAGCGACAATGATTTGCAAATGATCAAATTATTGTAGGCTTAGCTTAGGGCTTCACCAGCTGGAGTGATTTCTCTATTATAACCATATGTCTGTTGATATATTTGATTCAAATGTAAAACAATTATAGATATTTTAGAGACTGGGCAGAACAATTAAAAACAAATAAGATTGTTCTTGTGACTTGGTCTTAAAATGAATGAAGAAACTAAAATGATGACACTAAATGCTACTTGGCTAATGATTACAAGATGAGAAAAAGCAGTTAGCATGTTTTGAATGTAATTGTCTCAGATATTGTGTGTTGGTACATCACGCAGGATGGCTTAATAGAATGGAACTTAAAACATGTTGGTTAAAGTGGAGGCTTCAAAGGAATTCCCCTGTTAGCTTCCTGGGTTTACTTCATAAATGTTTCCATGAAAATGGAGGGAAAGCTCATTAGCGGAGTAGAATTGCAGAGTAAATCATTTGGGGCAAAATAGTGTACTTGACTTGTAAAAGAGTAACGGTCTTGGTAAAGGTAAAGATGAACAAAGGAAATTTCTAGGGTGTTACTGAAATGCTGACCTCTCCCATCCTCACATCTTACGACAACACTCTCCTGACAGCTGTATTAGGACAATTGTAAATCTAGTAAAGAACTTATGAATATGGAAAGGTCAGTACATGTCAAAAACGGTAAAGTGTGGATAACTGATAGAAAATTACAAATTGGGAACTGCTTTGAAGAAGGCAAAAGTCACGTTGACCAGTTCAATATATTTGAACTTCTGAAAATTTGCTTAATGACTTGAATCGCTGTGAATCTTTCGGAAATTGATCAAATCGTATATTCCTCTTTGAGGCAGTACTTCTTCTACCCCTTTATTTCTTCTTCCTCACAAACTGATTTGTTCCTTCCTCAGATTTCTTTTTTATGGTAAAGCTCTTATTTCCTCTTTATAGAAAAACAACATGTTTTCTGAAAGGAGCAGTTATTGTTTACCCAAATAGTGGAATTTTTTGAGGGATAAATGTGGGGGAAGGAAATATGAATTTTAAAAAATACATTGAGTTCTATTTTTAAAAACAGCAGTGTGCATGGGTATGTGAAACAATGTAAAAATTACTTGTCATCAGAAAAGCAGCTTGTGGACATAGTAAAGATTTAATAATTGTTTTTGAACAAGTTATTTTTAATTTTAGAAACTAAAGGCAAGGATGAAAGGGTACTTTCCTGGGTGAGATAAATTAACAATTGTCTATTCCAAGAATAAACACTATGCTGGTCTTATTTTGCATTCTTTTTTTTTTTTTTTTTGTAAGGAAGACTGACCCTGAGCTAACATCCATTGCCAATCTTCCTCTTTTTGCTGAGGAACATTAGCCCTGAGCTAACATCTGTGCCCATCTTCCTCTATTTAGTATGTGGGGTGCCACTACAGCATGGCTTGATGAGTGGTGTGCAGGTCTGCACCCAGGATCCGAACCTGTGAATCCTGGGCCCCCAAAGCGGAGCTCGAGAACTTAACCACTACACCACCCGGCCGGCCCTTTATTTTGCATTCTTAATGATCTGAAAGAGGAACATCTAGTGAGAACTCCAAATTTTAGATGCCGGAAGATAATGATGATAATCTCTTCCGAGTAGTCAGCAGCTAGCTTCTGGGCACGATCTTCTGGATTCTGTAGGGTAATTAGAATGTTACTATTACATTGGGATCATTGCATTTTCAGATTAATTTTCTCACTTGTTCTTTAGAATGACTGTTTGAAATTTGATTATATAGGCAGGACAGTTATTGTTGCTTTTTTACAGATAAACAGAGGCTGTAAGAAGTAAAAAGATTTGCCAAATTCATTCAACTAGTAGGTGAAAGAGTGGCCTGAAACAAAGGATGTTTGACTCCTAGTCCAAGGCTGCCTAACACAACAAAGGCATCAGAGGCCAAATAAATGTAGAAGTTCACAAAGGATTTAGATAAATCCTTAGATGTCAGACTCATAAGAGATTAGTAAAGGTCATCAGGTGTTCTTAATATACATCTCCTGTTTCTTTAGGCTAATATGGAGGGTAGCCATGCAATTCCCTATAAAACCCTTTGCCATCACTGTCAGAAACAGAGTCCTGGACTCCCAGCCCATTGGCCTGTCCCAGTGAGCCATTTCTCAAGTTCTTATCTTTTGGATACAGAAGCATATTACTAAGAAGTGTGAAGGGGAAGTTGACTTTAATCTTAATTGCCTGCGTAACAGTATTTTTAAAATGATCTCACTCTGTAAAATATAAAACTCTACCATCACCACAGAAGTCAGGAATTCCAGAGCAGAGCAAAGGTTATTGCAAAAGAAAAGCCAGGCTTGCAGTTACTCTGTCTTCTCTCGCTTGGAATTTGCCATCAAAATATAGATGCAGTTCCAGGCAGACCATAGACAGGCTACAGAAGGCCCAGTCTGTGCAACTCCTCTATCCCTGCTCAATTTGCATGCCAGGACAGGCCGGGTATTTACCTAAATGTTACTTTATTTTTTTTTCTTCCTTGATGTTAGAATCCTCCTCTAAAATATTTGTTCAAATAGCCTGTCTGTGAAAATAAGTCAATACAGATTATGAGTGCAATGCATGTGGCTTCTTGTATGATGGATGTTTTGTTAATCAACATTTTAATTTTGCTGTGATTATGCCGTGATTAAACCAGTTACTTGACCTTGCCAGAAAGTAATCCAATTCTACTAAAAAAACTATGGAAGCCAAATCATGGTTTCAAGCACTGGAGCATTTAATGTTTTTGTTAGCCAATATAAGGTAAATACAACCCAGCTTCATTAGACAGTACTTGCATTCTGATGCTTATATTGAAATCTTCCAAATCAAAACTAATAACAAGCTATACGTTCAGTTGCTTGTGCCATACTTTGTGATTTAACATCATAAAAGAAACAATGTACAAAAATGCATTTAATTAGTTAATGCACTAACCTTTCGTGGAGGTGGCATGGGGGGAATACCTAGTTCTGGGTTGGCTTCGCCCGCAGACCGTTAACCGGCTCTCAACATCCCCGCTTCCAGTCCTGACCAGAAAGTTCACAGCTAAAGTCTGTGTAGCAGAACCTGCAATTTCTAAGACCCATGCCGCTGTTGAGTTTTAAACATTTTCTACAACATTTCAGGGGTACAAGCTACTTTTCAGGCGTATAATAATTTCTGATACATTTCCTGCTAGCTGAGAAAAGTGATCCAAGTACACAAATTCCATAATATGTCAAATTTCTCCCCACACATATGTTGGGTGCACATGTACTTTGGAGCCACCAGATTTGGACTTGAGCCCTGCTGCTTACTTGCCCCATCGTCTTGGGCAACTTATTTGAGGTCTCGGGTTCTTAGTTTCTTATCTGCAAAATGAAAATAAAACCTGCTTTGATTAACTCACACATGCCCAAGTGCCTAGAAAAATTCTTGACAATAAAAAATAATTATTATTACTAATATTATTTTTATCGGCATTTAATAAGACTACATGTGAAAATACTCCGAAAACTTTGAAACACAATGTGTAGTCGGTTACTACTAGATTTACCATGTCAAATATTGTTAATAGCCATACATTCTAAGCATATACGCAGATAAAATTTTAAACTGTATAGATAACATTTTAAAACTAGGTTTGAAAGCGTCAAGTGAAAATATTTTTATTTGTATATATGTGCATACATATATTTATTATATATGTACATATATACATACATATGTATACATATGTATATTTAATATTGTTTAGCATGTGACTATCAAAATTACTTATCTTAAAATCTTACTGTGTGATCCTGGGCAAGGTACTTTCTTTTGCTGACCTGAACTGTTTTTTTCCTACTTTACCCATTAAATGGGCATTAAAACAATCCGTATCATAGATTTGTGGGGAGAATGAAATGAAGCCAGAGTACTTAGAAATAGACCCTCAATAAGTATTAGTTGAATATGGATCTAACAGACGTGAACCACAGACAAGTTAACTTCTAAAACATCCCTTTCAGCTCTAATACTATATCACTCTCCACAAATTTTTCTACGTGTAAAAAATATATATACATATCAGAAAGAATAAATGGATGTGTCTTGGGGGTAAAGCATATTCCTTTTATTATGGAAGACCCTGAAATCTTTAATTTTCTGCTAACGTGTGGGCAACCGTGATTCTTTGGATTTTGTAACCCTGTACCTTTCCAGGAGCCTGGCACACGGGAGTGTTTCAGTATACATTGTTTGACGTATTCCTGCAAAAATACATGATGGGGGTAACACTATCATGGAAAGGAGCTGATGATGGAATTGCCTGAGGGCATCCATACTCTTGAGCATGTGTTTTCCTAGACAGTTGCAGAGTCCAGGCTACCATCAGTGCCTCCCTATGGAAAGAGCATGTATATGTAGCCGCACTCAATGTGCTGGAACGGCCAGCTCCCCCATCCTCCTCCCTGTCCCGGGCCATACCCTCAAATAATCTAGTGAGCTGTGTTTACATGGAGCGCTGAAGTCATGCTATGTTCTCAGGACATAGGAAACAGCACATATTCCTCTATGTCCCAAATGGGGCATTCCTGAGGGCTGTGATAATTGCTTCACGCCCGGCATTTCCATCCACGGGACAGTTAAGGAAACCTGTCATGAGCCTACTGTTCACATGGCTTTTCCAAATTAAGCCTTCTCATCGGTTCAAAGACGCCAAGTCAGGACGCAGATACAGTGGATCTTTAAATGTTTCTTTATTTTATTTTCCCTTAAATCTGAGGAACATTTATAGGCCTCTTCTCTTTTTCCCCAAAAAACAGATTTAACATATGTCTACTTCATTTAGATCCTAAGCTAAAAGAAAACCATGTGCTCTAGCAATGATCTATGTTGCCTCAGGGCTTGGGTGAATTTAATCATTTATTTGGCTCCACAGATAATTGCCTAGTCAATAAACTTTGATGTGGGAAGGTAAATGATTGCATTTGAAGATTGCGTTTGAAGAGTTTATAATTATGCCTAAATTTTAGGACTTCTGTGAACACTTTAAAATATATGCTGGGACCAAATGATTTTTTTAAAAACTTACAACTTTCCTTTCCTAATTAGCTTTCCATTGGAAAAATAGTGAATCCTGGATTACTTGAAACAGATTTTACTTCTTCTCTGGTTGGGAGATTCTCTTAAGAATAGAGATGGCAGGGCATGATTTAGGTGGAACTGAGGCTCAAGAAATATACACAATGGACAATTTATGACCTAAGATGCTAAAAATAATTGACAGCGTGACTGCTGCCTATTATGTTAAGCGTGTCTTCTGGGATGGCGATTAATGAAATAAGCCCATTATAAATGGAGGCCTCCAGTGAACAGGGTACAGGCATATGACAAAATTTGTATCATTTATGTAGTGAGTCTATATAAAGTATTTTCATCAAATTTGTGAATAATCATAACAACGACTACCAGTATAACTGCCACCATGCATTGAACAATTTTATCCTAGGCTCTCTCATTTTATTTTCACAACCAAATGATGAGTTAACCTCACTTGGCAGAGGCATGGTTTGAGAGGTTAACTTGTCTTTGGTCATTTATCTTAAAAGTGGCAGAGTCAGTACCTACACCTACGTCTGTCTGATTTAGAGCCCATGACGTAGCCACTACCTTACAGTGCCTCTCCAACGACATACTAAAGACTTTTTTTAAAGTAATAATAATAAATAATAGCTTAGAGTCCATGATGAACAACAAGGGTGAATCAAATTACAATAAATGTGAAGCCTGCACTTAGATTCAAAAATTCAGCTGCAAAATTTATAAAATAAAGAGATTTGACATAATGAAATTTTATGTGAAATTGTGATATGTTTTCCAAAAGCTTTGACTATGTTAACAGTCCATGAGCCTGCTATTTTGGGCAGGATAATTTTTCATTATACAGAACAGTGTCTATTTGGCAAGAGATTTAGCATCCATAGTCCCCAACCACGAATGCCAGTGGTTCACTCAGGCAATGAGAGATCGCCTATACTATGAAACAGTCTCCACATCTGCACTACATGGGATGAGAACTGCTGCATTAGTAGACATACACAAGTTAGAAAAGAGGAGCTAATAGGTAAACTTTACTTTGAACTGGTGAGAGATTATTGAGGTTATTTTCATCACAACTTAAAAAGAATCTTTAGTGTCAAAAAGATATACAGAGGATAATTGATTCAAAATTGTTAGATTTTGTGAAATATCTCAGTGCTTGTAGACTGTATTTCCCTCTTTACCTAACTAGTTTCCATTGGATTTCAGTCATTTGCAACTAAACCATTTTAACTAATATGCTAGCACAAAGTTTCTAAGACTTAACATAATATTTCATATAATATAAGAAATGCCAAAAGAATTGAGATTACTTAGTCTGAACAAAGGTCAACATGGGATATGATGTTTTCCAAAATTTGATAAACAAATATGGCTGGGGAATTAGATTTGTGTTATGGGCCCCAGACAGCAGAATTGAGACCAGTGGTTAGATGATGGAATAATTAGGAACGTCCAAAAATACAAGAGCTGTCTTGTAAGGTGGGGCCTCCTTTATCATTGTTTATGTTCAACAGGAAGCTACCTTCTGAGATAGTGACTGTGAATGAGACGAGAGGTTGGACTCTTGAGGTGTCATTCAATGATTTTAGACCCTATGATTCTATATCTTTTAGCCATGAGGTCATTGCAAATTCACTTACTTTTAACTTTTCTGATGAAATGCCCTCCTTTTCCTTCTACATTCTCTGAATACATATCAAGTAATACATTCTCTTGAAGACCTATTTTTAGATGCACAAAAACTGCATAGATTTAGACAGAGATCAAAATATTCAAGCAGCACATCAGGGCCCCCAGAGCTTTCTGCACCTGAAAAGAAGAAAAGAAAAATCCAAACACTTTATTAGCAATTACTACACTCTCCTTAGAACACTCAGGCCTAGCCTGCTGTGTTCCCAACACCAAGTCTTCTCTCCTCTGGGGAGGCACTCAATGCCACGCTCATCAGGGCTGCAAAACATTCTGCGAAGGAACAAAGCATTCATGGTTAATGAACTGGTCCAGCAGGACTAGCCTGCTAATGGGAAACGGGTCCCCTCTAACACTCAGTTGAGAGATTTCCCCTGTCCTCTCAGCCCCCTACTTTTCTTTTTTTAACAGAAGAACTAAAACCTCTTTGATTACTATTAAGTTCTTATGAGGCCGTGAAAATCTCCTACCAGAATCACTACAATTCTGTGACACACAGAACTGGCCCAATTGTTCTGCAATCAGCAAAGATTACACAAGGTACAGACGCTTTTTCCTCATCTCTCTTGGCTCAGGGTGTATTTCCTCCCTTAAACCTGTGTACACTTGAAAGAGGAAATAGAAGACATCATAAGAGATTTGGATTAGTAAAATTTTTAGTAATTCACTTCTAAAATAAGCGCCTGAGTGGAAGAACTTGGATCTTAGGCCTCACTAGGAATAGCTATCTATAAAAACAGACTAGCCCTGCTTGACTCCCCTGTGAGAGGATGATCCCTTTGTTCTGCTGTGTAATTAATCTCACCCTGCTCTTGTATTGCCATCTCTCCTATTGGCTACCCTCTGACTAAGTTTTCTAATGGAAATCCTATAAGCTGTACGGTACACCGTGGGCTCTTCCTTGTGTTACACAGCCTCTTAAATTACTTTGTCCTTTGATATTATTTCTATCATAATTTTACCTTTATGCTGAATGTCTCAATTCTCTATTCTCCATTGTTGGTCTTTATAAAGCTCTATATTTCTAACTTTCTTGTTGACTCTTTCCCCGGGATGTCGTTCCACAACATAATGAAATATAGTCTGACATTAGCAAGCTCACTTCCTTTCCAGGATAATCACACCTGCATCTTTGTCAACATTGGGACTTTGAGTTTTAATATTTCTAGACTTGGACACCCCCACTGCACTGTGTTTCACCACTCTCACATACATATCACAAACACTCTTCCATCATGATAGTTTTAAACTATGGACTTCAATGTCTGTTTCCTGGACATAAGCCTAGTCCAGGACTGATTTCTCACTGCTTCATTCATGGACTTCTCCTCTCATTGCCACAGTATGAAAACAAATTGTTTTACTATGTTCTGTCAATACTGAAAATAAGAGCATTAAAAGTTTGGTAGAAAACAGTCATCTGTCCTCTGCAACTAAAAAAATACAAGTATTTCTATATTAAAAATTTATCCTCAGATAAGTATAAAAGATCTAATGTCCCATCCAAGCTCATCAGTACTGCCCTCACTTGTCAACAGTAGTACTATTTTTTGTGTTCACTGCTCCTTAGTCCTGGTAGCAACCTCACACTCAGATAGGACTAATTACTCAAACTTCACTCCTTTGCTGATGAACACGTGATTAAGTCTCTTGTATGAGATTTAGGACCTATGTAGAATGACAGCTGATGAAATCTAATGATATCTCATTTTCCCACTTTGGCCAAAATGCAAACTAGTGATGGAAGAGATTTCTGATGAAAAAAAAAGATTCAAATGAGATCAGGCTGTGAGATGTCTCCCACAGAGAAACTTCCCTTGATTTTAAATGCTTAAGACTTACAGGTTGAAGATTGTTTATGATATTCTATTTCTATTATGTAATCAAAAGTCTAAATAAAATTGGAAATAATTAGCAGATGTGTCAAACATGTATAAAATACAAAAGACCCAAGTAATTCCTTGATGTAATTCAGGAATTATAAACAAGACACAGAGAAACCGGGAGGATCAATGAAGGAAGCTGTGGTAAATGATGACTAATAATGTGAAAATATTAACATTTTATAATGGTATTCACAAAAAAGCTAGTTCTGGTTTCTTTCACACATAGTATCACAAAATTCTAATATGAGTATATCTCTTGAAGCATTTGGAATTTGAGGAAAGTTTAGCATTTGGGGAAAACACTGCAGCTTTTGGAATGGAACAGAATCCTTATGAAAACTGAGTTTCCAGGATAAATAATATGCCCTCAGGGATTTTTCTACATCTCTTAGCTCTATCTAGATAGATAGCTATCTGCAATGCTATCTTTCCTTCAACTAACCTCCCGGATGTGTAAAAGTGCTGCAGAGAGAGAGCCTACCAAGAGCGCTTTGCCTGTTACCAAACTCGCTTAAGTTTGGTGACAGCTGCGTCAGTCAAACTGGCTGATCTGATTCTGTCTGCTGGGAGGATTTTATTTTTTCAATATTTTTGAAGGTCAGTCCTGAGAAGGTTTTGAGTTAAGATTTCTCAGGCTGTCTATGTGGTCCATTTACTGTTAAGAATGACAGTGCATGAACTTTGCCTTGTTTTTTAATCAATCACCACTCTCTATTTAGTGAGCATGAGGCTAATCTCCAAGCCATAATTGGCTGATCCTCAATTTCATTCTGGGGGTCTCAATTAGCAAGTGGAGTCATTGTCTTCAAGCCCACAGTCAAGATTGCACAGCATCTGAGTGACTTCTAATTCCTAGAACCAGGCCTGTGAATTCTCCACATCAGATTTTCTCTTTGATAAATGGTTCCCACCTCAGAGAATAGATAGGAAACCATAAACCTAAGGCTAGTGTAGACAGAGTGGGAGACACTTTTTCCTAATCTACCTTTTTTGATTTTGATTTTTGATTTTCTGCAAGGAAGGATTCACCCTGAGTTAACATGTGTTGCCAATCTTCCTCTTTTTTTTTCTTCTCCTCAAAGCCCCACTGCATGGCTGTATATCCTAGTTGTAAGTCCTTCTGGTTCTTCTATGTGAGCTGCCACAGCAGGGCAACTGACAGATGGGTGGTGTGGTTCTGCGACAGGGAAACAAACCCAGGCATCTGAAGTGGTGAGAATGCCAAACCTTAACCACTAGACCATCAGGGCTAGCTCCCTAATTTACCTTTGAGCAGTGTCCTTACTAGTGTAACTTCATTACATTTGGGGTACATTTTAGGCAATTTTCCTGCATAGCCTCCCAATTGATGCTTTAGCTTTAGGGTACAGTAGAGTTTGAGATTGCCAGGTTTCAATGAGGCTTTTTAGTATTTAAATATCATCTAAACTTTATCAGTGCTTAGATCTTTGACTATGGCAGAAAAAGCTTTTTTTTTTTAAAGAAACATATGCAGTTCTTCTGTTATTCCATTTCGGTTTTTATGAGGATTGGCTTTGATAGAGTTTCTATAGAAAATGCAAATATACTCTACTTCTGCCATTTTTTTACTAATTCTTCTAGAACATGTGGTTTAATTCCTAAGAAACTGAAGAGGATAGTTTAAATAATGAGTTTTCTCTCAAGGGAATAAGTTCTAGATGCTTCCTATCTAATCTTACTTCAGTCAATTTCATATTTTAGGGCTTGTCAATTGCAATCCCCGTTTCCGGAACCAATTTTTCCATTAATTAGTTTCAGGCAGCAAGAATGCAATTCAAAATATTTATGGTATTTTGTAAGTAAAAGAGGAAGTTTATTTTAGAGACACAACATTATTTCACAGAACCCAGGGACATGCATGTATGTATGATTCCAGTTGGTTTTCAGGAAGAAATAGAACAAATTCTCTCAGAAAAACAAAAAATCTCTCTTTCTCTGTCTTTCTTTCCCAAGAGCTCTAAGCAAAAGTTACAAAAGTACAATCAGGGACCCCCTAGAAGAAGAGGTCAATGTTTGAGTTTTCCTAATAATCTTTCCTCTGTTTACTCCTCTCAGTCATGTGAAGGTTTTGCATGGAGGAGAGAATTAAATAATCAGAGGAGATGTGAAATTTGTTATAATTTGGGAGGTTATACAAGTTTTGAGGAAACAAGATTTTTAGTCAGGTTGGAGTAGGGCGTGACTTGATTCCTAGGCATTAATTGTGCTATGAGGCAAACAAAATTTTCAGATTCTTGCAGCCCAACATGTCTGTCTTAATTTATATTTTTCAAGGACCTGGTAAATTATAATTATAGATGTTGGAGAATAAGACGCAATTAGCCTCGCATGTTTGTTCATAAATAAGTCTATAACCCAAGATTTTATTTTATATTCAGATGGATATTTCAGTTAAATTTGTCTTAGTCCCTTTTATTTGGGTCTACTCATGGAGATCATTCATTGGAATCTAAAGAAAAATGTCATAGTTTTCATTATTCAAACTGTTGGCTATCCTTATACTATTGTACAACTAAATTAGCCATTGTTTTTGGGAAGCTTGCCTGTTCCGTTTTTTCTGTTAATATGGGCACCGTATCTGTATTAGTCAGTTATTGCTGCAATAATGCTGCATAATAAAAACCCAAACTCAGTGATTTGTAACAATAAACATTCATTTTTCTTAGTCCTAGGTCTGAGGGTGAGCGCATGAAGCCCGTCTTTGGGATGCTGGTCATCTTGTGTCCATGCTGAAGTTGGGTTAGGTCTGCTTTTTTATTCTTATTGGACTGACAGCTACCTGAGGTTTATTGTTAGCACAGTGACTTGCTGGAGTGAATGAGGATAAGCAGAAATATTTGATGTGTTCTGTGGCCTTTGCCTGGAACTAGGACAGACTCATTTCTCCCACATTCCATTGACCGAGTATGTCACATCAATTCCAATATCAGTAGGGCAGAGAAATGTACTCTGCCTGTAGTGAGAGAAGTTTGAAGTCATGGCAAAGGGGGGTGGGTGTATAAACCTATTTAAATTAGGTCGTGAAGAATTGACAGCAATGATTCAATACCAGACTAAAGGAAGAATTCTGCTGGTGAGGTTTGAAATACCTGATGTTCTTCCTTCCCACCGCTTTTGTGACAGTAGCATAACTGTGACTTTATTCCTTGAAAAATATTAGCTGGGATTTTGTAACACAATGAAGTCTTCACAGGACATTGTCTTGAGACTTGCCAGACGTCTAGGATAATGCACAGGGATGTAGAAACCTCCCATCAATAGCAGTGTGTAGATTCAGGTAGAAAATTAAATTATAGGTCTGCTTTTAAAAAGTCAACTTAGCAAATGATTTTAAGAATGTCTAATTATTGAATCAGTATTCTGTCTCTATCCATTTGATGTTCCCAAAGTCACTTTCCCATTTTCAGGGGAAATCATGGCTCTGATCCAACTTTCCTTTTAAATTGAGGGGTAGGAATTGAAAACAATAAAAATAAAGGCCAGCCTTAATCTACATGTGTATCCCAACTGGCATCACTTCTCCTCTAATCAATGACCTATATTAGAATCAGAGCATAGCAAGTTCAAATGTCTCATTTTCTACTAAAGTAAGGATTTTGCATTAAAAATAATGTTGGTCACTGCTAAATAGTACTAAATTATTGTGAAAATATCATCAAATAGAGGAATTAAAACTCCAAAGGAGAGCTAATTATTTCAGTTTCAAAGTTGCATGAATAAATCTTCTTTCTTATGTGTTTTAGTGCCTATGTGCATAATACTGTCTTGCATATTACAAGAATACAGTAAGAGAAAAGAACACAAGGAAGCCATCTTTTAAAAATGTGTACATGATAGTGATTAGGAACACTGCAATTTAATTCTGAATAAAATCCTTTTTAGTTTTTTAATTTGAGAATAAGTTGGTATTAAAAATTATTATTCTGGAAAATAACCTAAATGTAATTTAAACTATCTTATTCTCTCATAAATGGAGCTTAATCAAGAGAGAGTAGTGGAGAGCATGAGTGTAAGTTATAGACAGGTATGCGTTCCATTCCTTGCAAGCTTAAAAAAGACATTAAACAAAAGAGAAGACAGTTTTGGGAGCAATAGCTTAGGTATATTTAGATTTAGGACATGTTTTACTATTTTCATTAAAATTTTTTTTATTGAGGGCTGGCCCCATGGCTTAGCGGTTAAGTACGCGCACTCCGCTCCTGACGGCCCAGGTTCGGATCCCGGGCGCGCACAGACGCACCGCTTCTCCGGCCATGCTGAGGCCGCGTCCCACATACAACAACTAGAAGGATATGCAGCTATGACATACAACTATCTACTGGGGCTTTGGGGGAAAAAAATAAATAAATGAAATTATATAAAAAAAAAAATTTTTTATTGAGATAAAATAGTGAATACTAGAATATACACAATAAGACAAATGCTGTTGCATGAAGTTTGGCCAAATCATGTCAAGGGCAAGCAATGTGGATTTAAGAGGTAGAGATAGTGTGTACTTCTAGGTATTTCAGTCCAGTTCAGTTGAATTCAATTTTGGGGGTACCTGTAGCATGCCAGACACTCTTTTAAAGTATGGGTGATCCAGAAAAGAACACTACTTTGTTCTAAGACCCTGAGAAACTTACAGTGATAGTAGTAAGTTGACAAGGCATGTGGCTTTTATTTATTTATTTTTTTGCAGGGAAAGATTAGCCCTGAGCTAACATCTGTTGCCAATTTTCCTCTTTTTTTTTTTCCCTCCCCAAAGCCCCAGTGCATGGTTGTAAATCCTAGTTGTAAATTCTTCTAGTTCTTCTACGTGAATTGCTGCCATAGCATGGCAACTGACAGACAGGTGGTGGTGTTCTGCAACTGGGAAACGAACCTGGGCCACCAAGCGGTGAGAACGCCGAACTTTAACCACTAAGCCATCAGGGCTGGCTTGGTTTTTTTTTGACTGGTATAAATTTGGTGCCTCACTATTTTAGTTAGAAACAAACAAGCTACCAAATCGATGTTACAGAGATGCTTTGCTGGGTAAAATGTCATGGCTGTGGGAAGGAGGCATCTCCTGGGGATGCACGTTTCACAGATGAGAGCTCTTGACTGAGAGAGTTTTAACTTTGACTGTTCTACTTGTTCCATGAGACTGAGAGGCAGGATGTGTTTGCAGAGTTGTGACAATGAAGTGGAAAATAGAATATGCATAAAATATTGAGGCACCAAATTTCCTACCTTTTAAGCTAAATTGTGTTGGCTTGACTCTTTTCATAATCTCTAAAGTTTGAAATGGAAAGAAATGAAAATTATAAAGTCAAGTAATTATTATCTAATGAAAGCAACTTACTGGAAGCCAAGTAATCATAGACCCCCATAATAAAATTCAGAAAATTCACTAAAATTGGTTTTATAAAAAATAGCTTTATTTTAGAGTTTTAGCCCCAAGCAAACTTCCAACTAATGTGTTGCTTTTGGTATAATTTCAGTGTGATTTCTTACACCTTTTACTCCTGCAGATAGTGTAGGCCAAGTGAGAATGAATGCTCAGAGTGAGGACTCCAAGGTCCCACAAGCTTTTCAATCATCCAAGTTTCAATCATGTTCAATGTGTCTTCCTCACAAAGGCAGAAAATAGGACTGTGGCATTTTAGAAAACTTATGGACTGCAGATTGTAGATTGCCTTAAGTGAAACAGAAGATAGCACTAATCTTGTCTATCAGTGATTGGAGTCTAGACTTGAGTTAAATTTTATGTACAAACAATTATACTTTGAATTTCACTGGGGGGTGTGTGTAAGAACTTCCATCTAAATTGATAGTTGCACAAGGGTTTAGGATTTTGAGACCTTTTTTGCATGTCTATGGTCTTTAAACTTACTGAATGTTCAGATTTAATATTCCTCTTTGGGACAGTTTGCAAGCAACCCTGAAAGTCACGGAAAAGAGGATGAGGAGTCACTTACTGTCCTTCAGCCTTGAGATTTAACAACTCTTCTTCCAGGTCAGAAACAATTCCTCCCTCATCTCGTTATGTGCAAATGTCACCTCCTTGGAAAGGCCTTCCCTTACCACCCCAAATAAAATACCATTCCTTTCCCTGCGATCTCTATTCTCCCTACCCTGCTTTATTTTTCTTCAAATTGCTGACACAACATTCTGAGTTGATCTGTTTGGGTCTTCCGCCTCCCACATCCCTCACTCGAATGAAACTCCACAGGAGCAGGGACTTCTTCTGTTTTATTCATGTCTATACTCTCAACACCTAGAACAGTGTCCAGCACAATTAAGTGCTCAATAAATATTTTTTTCAATGAATGAATGAACTTGGAGAGCGAGGCTAGTTAACTGCTCAGACACCATCTCACCTGATCTTTTATTATGAACATGGTAGCTCTCATTAGGGGTTGAAGAGGTAATTTAGGTTTTTCTATTCTATTTGACTGTGTTTTATGGGGGAAAATAGATGCTATGGTGGTGCCTGAGAATTCTACAAAGTCATAAATCTCTTGGTATATATCTCCAGAATAAGGGTCCACTTTAGTAACAAAATTTTTTGTCTTTACATGCATCAGCACAGTGATACACACATACACACACACACATGCATATGCCACATAAATAACATGTGGGATATTTTATTAACTAAATTTACAGTCATTTTTTTTAAACTTATCCAATATTTATTTCTGTTACCCTTTCATTCTTGCACAAACTGAACTTTTTACACTGTGTGTTAAATTGATCTAATATGAAATCCAGTTTAATTATTAAATTTAGTTCAATATTTAATTTGGTTTAATAAAAGTGATCTTGCATATAATGTATGCATTTAATTGATATATTTAGGACAGGATAATTTTGAATAGGTTAAATATTTAATGTAGAGTAATTTTTTAAATTATCCAAGATTAAAAATAGAATAGATCTATGTTATCAAAGTAGTGAGCAGATAAATGTCATGATTTAATAAATTTCTGTTCACATTTATGAAATACTGCTATTGCTTAATTTCTGATCACCAATTTGTCTTTGTCTATGGTCTGACTAGGAGCTCTATTTTATTAAAAAGGAAAGAAACTGAAGGTCTTCAACACCACAAAATCTTTCTGCCTTCTCTTTGAGATACCTAATACCAATACCATTTTACCTACTTTTTTCACTTTTCTTACTCATTCAGATTCCTATTAATACTTTGAGACCATTATTGTGTCTTTTAAAATAGAAGATGTTTAAAAGGAGTTAGCATTTCTTTCTCCTTTCTCATTCCTAAATTACATTTCTTCCAAAATTGCTTAATGTCAGTTTCCTAGCCACAATTCGAATTCCATTCTTGCACTTCCTATGTATACGCTCTCTTTTCAAGTCCACGAGTAATTGCCGATTGGTTCGGTGCCATCTCTGATTTCTTTCTCATCCGCCATCCCTGCTTAAGTCCAAATTTTATCTTTTCATTCCCACTGGATAGCTCAGGCTTCCTCACCATTGCTCCCTGTATTGTTACAGTTATGTCCTATACGGTCTCCACTGTCATTTTTTTCTCTCACTGCCATCATCTCACTGTCCCGCACCCTGCTGGTGTTGGGGTCCTGCCCACCATCATTGCTCAAATGATGAATTCATGTGACTGGGCCCTGCAGTCCAAGCCTTCCAAAACAGAGCTCTTACCTACTTATAGATTCACAAGGCATAGGATGTATTTTAAAATTCTTTTTATAATTACAATGGCCTCTAGAAACGTGGGTGGCCTCTAGGAGCTGAGAGAAGCTTCCAGCTGATGTCCATCAAGAAGCTGGGACCCGTAGTCCTATAGCCAAAGGACACAAATTGTGTCAACAGCCCAAGTAAGCATGAGAGCAAATTCTTTTCTAGTCTCCAGATGAGAATGCTGCCCAGCTGACAGCTTGATTGCAGCCACGTAAGAGAACAGATGACCTAGTTATGCTGTGCCCAGTCTTCTGACCCACAGACGCTGAGATAACAAATGTGTATTGTTTTAAGCTGCTAAATATGTGGTGATTTGTTATGGAGCAATGGAAAACTAATACAATTGTGTAAACTAAATAATTTAGGCCAGGAAAAATCCCCCAACACTCATATTACTACATTCCCCATGCATACCTTAAATGCAAGCTTTAAAAGGCTACTTGTCCCAACATTAGATCCTTTGCTCTTCTCCGACTACGGGATGTTTGTTCACATGTCTCTATCTGTGTTCATGAGGGTTTTTCTTAGAGTTTCCAAAAGTGAGAGAAACATTCCGCTTATCATGGGCTAGACATAGTAGATATTTACGTGTATAGACAGAGCGTTAAATCAAATTGTATCACAACTTGGAAAAGTTTTCCCTTTTCAATTTTCTTGGCATCTATCTTAGTCTGCTTGGGCTGCCATAACCAGTGTCATAGACTAGGTGGCTTAAATCACAGAAATTTATTTTCTCACAGTTCTGGAGGCTGGAGGTTCAAGATTAAGGTGCCAGCATGGTCGGTTTCTAGTGAGAGCTCTCATCCCGGCTTGCAGATGGCTGCCTTCATGCTGTGTCCTCACATGGCAGAAAGAGAAAAAAAGCAAGCTCTCTGGTGTCTTTTTTTATATAAGAGCACTAATCCCACTATAAGGGCCTTACTTTCATGACTTCATCAAACCTAATTACCTCCCAAAGGCCCCAACTCCAAATACCATCACACTGAGGGTTAGGGCTTTATCATATAAATTTTGGGGGAACACAAATCAGGTCATAGTAGCATCCTTTTGTTATTGCTTCAAACAAGTCTCTATTTTGTCTCAGTACCTTGTGTTCAATTGCTTTTTTAAGGAGGAATGCAGTCCTGAACTGCACCTGACTGTTCAGTTTCTTTGGTAATAGCAGCAGCTATGTCAAATATAACAATTTTCTCTGTTTCAACACGTCTAATTTTTAACTTCACCTTCTCTTTGTGGTGAATGATATTGCTTTTTTATGTATGGAAGTCCTACAGAGTTTTCTTTGTGAGTATATTTATTTAAAATTTAATAAAATAAAACAAATGAAGCAAAATATGAAATAACTATTAACATAGATGTTTACATGGGTCTTAGATGTGATCCATAATGACTGAACTTTGGGAAACTTCATCATTTTCATTAAATCCCTCCTTCCCACTTGTTTCTCAAAACCCAGCTCACACATGCCCTGCTCTGAACGCTTTCCATATCCTCCCTTAATTAATTAGCACCCCTAGTGATTCCACAGTACATAGCTCAAAATATTATTAAAGCATTTATCAAGTCATTAGAAGTTTGTTTCTCTAGATTTATTATAAATTCTTGGTAGACAAGCAAGACCGTATCTGATTTTTCTGAAATTTTTCAGCCTTTAGCATGGTGCCTTGAACATGGAAGAAATGTGTGAATCATACTAACTATGATACTACTATATACAAGATGTAGTGCTGGCCAGTGTAGTGCTTACGTAGATAAATAAGACATCTTACCTGCACTCTACGACCTTAAATGAAATCACCTAAATGAATCTTATTGGAAAAGACACAACAAAAGACAAACAAGATGCAATTGAATAGGAGTGCACTATAGATCACAAAATAATATTAAATATTGTCAACTAATTTCAATTAACTTAATTGTCTTCTTCAAATTTTCCAATTGCTTCCAGTTACAAAGCAAAAGGAAAGAAAGAAATAAAAGAAAAGTTGAGCTAGTAGATGAAGCTGTTTCCTTGTCGCTAATCATTTCTTCTGTAATAAATTTAAAAACTTTGAAAGCTTCATTACCTTTTAATTTAATTCATCAACCACTCATTGTATTTCTACTAGGTGTAAAAAAATACCAGGCTCTTTAAAATTATTTATGTATAATATAGCAGTAGCTGATGAAGAATAGCTAATTGACATGGGAAAAGAATAAAGAAATATAATAGTCTTTCTCTATCCTGTTCCTTAAAATCATTTTTATAAAACTATTTATTGATAAATAAATGTTAGGAAAACTAACATTTACTTAATGTGTTGATCTCAATTAGGTTGAATATATTCACTGATTTTTTTTTCTTCCTTTTTCTAAAAAATGCTGTGTGAAATAGACTATAAAATGGGTTGAAATGGGCCGGCCCCCTGGCCTAGCAGTTAAGTGTGCACACTTTGCTGCTGGCGACCCGAGTTCAGATCCTGGGCACGCACTGATGCACCGCTTGTCAGGCCATGCTGTGGCAGCGTCCCATATAAAGTGGAGGAAGATAGGCACAGATGCTGGCCCAGGGCCAGTCTTCCTCAGCAAAAAGAGGAGGGTTGGCAGATGTTAGCTCAGTGCTGATCTTCCTCACAAAAATAAAAATAAAAAAAATAAATAAACGGGATGTTAAAAGACCATAAGAAGTTTCTTCTTGGGGTAAGTAATATCCAACAACAACAACAAAAATTTTTAACTATCCTGTTACTTCTCCAAGGAAACAAAAAGGAAATGGTTTCTTTTGTCCATTCAAACCAAAGATGTGTCTATACAATATCAAATAATTGAGTGAGAAATTCATAGAAAATTCTATTTATTTACAGGAAAGTGCTTTCCACTATAGAAAGAAGAGTGTTGTCTAAATAAAGTAAGGTTACTCTAGACAGCGGAATGCTTTGGCTGCAGTAGGTGTTTGTAAAGGAGCGACTATTTGTTCATGTCATGTAAACAGCGATAGGAAGGAAGAAAATCTGCTTGTATCCAAATGCTTTAGCTGAACCAGTGCCAACCTTAATCAAAGAGAAATATCCAAATTCCAGCTCTTTCTTTTAAATTTTGAGATCAAATATTTGGATCCTGAATTTTTCCACCGTTTTTCTAGGTTTTGTGATCACGAGACACAGTGAACTAATTCTTTTCATGTTGAGAGAAAATACGGTAGCATTTCTGAAATTATTTTCATTGTTTGAGGATATTAATTCAAGAATTGCCATGCTATGATTGGTTTAGCCACAATTTGCTTGCACTTGATAATATTATGGATGCAGTTTGAATAAAAAGGCTGCAAATATTCTTCAGAATAATAAATGGAGAGGAGATTGCCATAGAAATAGTAGTAATATTTAAAAGTACTTAGCCTGAGTAATGAAATTAAATTATTATAATGTTGCTCTGTAATGAGAAAGGGAATTTTTCCTCTTACTATTATAGACCTATGTGGAGACAAAGGGCAAAATAAGTGAAAAATGTGGCTTGATTGACCCTGGAGGGGAGAAGTTATTTCACATGTCGGTAGAGGTTTAAAACTCATTTGCCATGCATTTCTTGTTATTGCATTTTAATTATAGCGAGTCCACATATGCTGACAGTGCATGAGATCATATTTGCTAAATGGCCCTCAACTTATGCAGCACTCATCAGAAAGCCTCCGGGATTACACAACACACAGTCTTTGTTATGCTTACAAAATAAAGGACAGCTCTATTAAGTATTATTTCAAGGGTAAGGATATGAACTAAGGAAGTAAATTCTAAAATTTCCAATAATTAGAAAGCAAGAAGACCTAAAAGTCTTCCTCAAAAGGAAAACAGATAGATTAAATAATTTTCAAGGAATACAAATCAGAATAGTCAATTAATAAACAGATATAAAGAGCACACGATAGAAAACGTCACGCAAGATATATACATTTACTAAAGTGAGTTCAGTTTCTGAGAGTATTAGGCTGATGAGACCAAAGTTGGAAATTAAATCTCCATGTAGACCAGTTAGCTCTGCTCTGTTCTAAAGCCACATACTACCGTATTATCCCTAAGGAACTTCCACAACCGCACATAGTTGCTCACAAAAAGAGCATCCAAGGGCCAGCCCAGTGGCATGGAGGTTAAGTTCGTGGGCTCTGCTGCAACAGCCTGGGGTTCACAGGTTTGGATCCCAGGCACAGGCCTAAACACCACTCATGCAGCCATGATGTGGCGGCACCCCACGTACAAAATAGAGGAGGATTGGCGCAGATGTTAGCTCAGAGCTAATCTTCCTCACCAGAAAAAAAAAAAAAAAAAAAAGAGTGTCCAAAACTGGGCCCTCATCCTGGAATAAACAGCTCAAGGATGTGCCCTGTTGATGGCGCCCACTCAGTGTTCCTTGATTGATGGGTCAGAATTAACCATATGTGAATGGTTAATTTGTTTTATTCCCAATTATAGTAATGGCATATAAAATGGATACATATGAGTCCAGAATTATAATGAGGAGGGTAGTGGTGGTGGTGGTGTATTTTTTTCTTTGTTATTATGAAATATTTTAAATATTCACAAAGGTATAAGGAGTGATTCAATAAAATTCTATGTACTTCTCATGTAGCTTAAGACATAAACCATTACAAATACAGTTAAAGCCCTCTATGATCACATTCCACACTTAACTTTCTCAGAAAAAAATGGCTATTCTGAATTTGATATTTATTATTCCTAAGCATTTGTTTACTTCCACTACTGTATGACTGCACTTCTAAACAATAAACTATAGTCTTACATATTTTTAAAAGGTATAAAAAACTTTGTCATACTGTATTTTCTTTCTGAGGTTCTCTTTTGTGCTCAGTATTTTGTCTGTGCATTATTCCTGATTTATACAGCTCTAATTTGCAATGGTGTGTGATATACTGTTGTGTGCTTATTTCAGATATAATTTGTTCATTTGCTTGATCACGGACATTTAGTCTATTTCCAGTTTTTCACTGTTATAAGCAAAGCTCCAGGGTGCATTTTGGAACCCCGCTGAGCTGGTTATTCTCTTTTGGCCACTTAAATGTATTCCGGGCCCTGCTCAGCACTCTGGCAGGCTGAACTACTGACTGCATCCATTCACTCCTTTCTCTCTGGCTTCTCAATGGGTTCAGCCAATGGGAGGCACCAGCAGGAAATCAAAGAGTGGAAGGCAAGAGAGTAAATTAAGTATTTTTTTAAATTATATTTTAAATATATTTTTAAATGCACAAATCATAAATTTACGGCTTGATAGAACACACTTTGATAACCTCCAACGACATGAAGGTGTAGAAGCATGTCAGCACCCCAGCTGTTTCATATCTCTTCCTAGCCATGACTCCCACCAAAGGCAACCCTCATGCTTACTTTTGTCACTATGATCAGTTTTAATTGTTTTTAACATATTATTGGAATAATACAGTATATATTTTTATATTATATTTATATATATTATATCTACATTACATATATACATATATAAAATCATTAAAAAATAACCTCATGGTTTGGGGCATACGCTTGTAGTAAGTACATTTACAGATGCTCTGTGTGTGTGTGTGTGTATATATGTATGTGTGTTGCCTTTTGTATGTGATTACTTTTATATCCCAGATTAAAAAATCACCTTGATGCTTCCTGCCAGCTTTTCCTTAGGTTAGGTATCTGCAGGACACTTGCTCAAGAACAATGTTATGACTCTTTTGAAAAATCCACTTAGATTAACCAGTAATTAAAAATTATTTTATTATTCCTTATTTTCCTTCTTTATTTTCTTCTGTCACAATTTGTTAGTGTTCAAGGGCTTATATTGCAGGAGCATTGATCCTCTCTCACAATTACAGCTTTGTTTCTAAATTTAAACAATTGTTTCTATCGTGCAAAAGGTCTTTTTCTTTGTGAAGTATTCATTGTTTATACTTTAAACTGGAGTTGAAATAATTATAGATTTTGCTTTTTTTAATTAAAAGAGGGAATGCAAAGTTATGTTTGGGTTGTGTTTTTGCCACTTTCCTATGCTGTCACCGGGATCTAAGATTCACGATGAACATTAATGAGGAAGATCTTTTTTGAAGACTCTGATGGCTATCAAACAAATACTTTTAGAATGTACGAAATTATCCTCAATGAAATGACATTATCATCAGTTCTTCCTGGAATGTGAATCCTCCTCATTGGTAAAAAACAATTTTCATGTTTGTTTTGAATGACACCAAGGCATACAAAAACTTTACCCATTATTTATAGAATTTCAGAATCTTAGAGATTGAATGGATGAAGTTCTTAGCACTTCAAGTATCTGTTGAATTCTCTTTCAAAAAGAGGAAGCACTGTACCTCTTGAGGCCCCTCATTTCATTTTAGAATAAATTTAATTAAAAGTGTAACTTGGAAGTCAATGCAGGTACTCTGTCCTTTGAGAACTCTAGTTTAGAACAAGAGCAGATCTTGCATCCATCTCAAAGTCTCTAGACTTGGAGCAGGGTTGTGTGATGGGGGTAGGTTGCAAGGTGCAGGGGTCAGTTTTCAGTTTTTCAACTTTCTCTTTGTATGGATCCTATGTCTTTGCTGAATTGGGTTAATTTCTAAAGTTGGTTGTGCATGGGTTATTTCCGTTCCATGCATTGGAAGTCAACCCTTTCCTAGATGTCCATGAGGAATCGGCACTTACGCATGCCTCTGTGCGTATCAGAGTTTATTAAAGCTTTAGAGAGGTGGAAGAGTTTTACTTCACAAGTTAAAGCACTTGTAAGTGTCCACAAGCCAGCTCTGGTCGTCTAGTGGTTAAGATTCAGCACACCTACTGCCATGGCCCGGGTTCATTTCCCAGTCAGGGAACCACCCATCTGTCAGTTATCACACTGTGGAGGCTGCATGTTGCTGTGATGCTGAAAGCTATTCCACTGGTATTTCAAATACCAGCAGGGTCACCCGTGGTGGACAGGTTTTAGCAGAGCTTCTAAACTAAGACAGACTAGGAACAAGGACCTGGCGACACAGGGTCTCTAGGAACCGGAATCAACTCGACAGCACTAACAACAACAAAGTGTCCACAAGAACTTGTTCTTCAATCTAAAGATAATTGAAAGATAACATCACCATGTGCTTGACAACTTTACTGTGGCTGCCACAGTGTACAATCATTTCTCTTCTGAGATCATACTCCTTGTTAGCTAGCAGAGATCTCCCTCTCCTTTTCCTCTAACAGTGCACAGCTGCTGAGGCCTGAGGGAGATTAATCTCAGGCTCATGTGACATATTCACTCATGACATATCAAAGTGCCATGGCATACCTTTGGGGAAGGTCAAGTCAGTTAGGAGGTTAGTTGGTTAGAGACAATAGACCATAGTGATGACAACAAGACCAAATTTGCAAGCCCAGCTTCTTTTGTTCAAATCCTGGCTCTGCCAATTGCTGGCTATCCTAGGCAATTATTTAACCTGTCTCCATCTTTTTGTTCTTATCTATAAAATTGGGATAACGATAATCCTTATAGAGTTTTTTGCAAGGACTAAATGAGTGAAGACATATAAGACACTGGGAACATTAACTATCACATAGTAAATGCTAAAAGATCATTAGCTATTATTTTTTAACCTTGAGGCCCAGTCACTCCTTATATTGCCTGATCAGTTAATGAAGGACTGTAATTTGCAACATGACACTTACTGTTGGATATATATAACTGCAATTGAAATTGAATTTTTTGTGCATAAGCAGAAAGTGTTTGTGTGAGGAGAATAGGAAGCAACATCTGCTTTTTCTGAGCGGCTGTCTGCTTAGCCAGTCTCCTATTCCTTTTTTAACATAAAGGCTTGTAAACTGTACTGCAATTTATTTTAATGATCGGAAGCTCATTGATTCTCGGTTTGATTTTATAGGCAGTTATTTGCTTAGTGATATTTAAAAACTTTTTTTTTTACTATTTTGATAAACTATTATATTTAGCTGGCCATAATAAAATGCACTTACTGCTAAGCATCTTGATTATTGAAATTTCTGAAAGAAAATAACTTTTTTATTTTTAGTCTGAAACTTTCTATCCCTATGTTGCTTTTTTTTTCAATTTAAACAAATTTTAATGAGATTTTTATAATGTGAAGTTTCTTTTAACACAAATAACATATTAGAAATTTATTCTCTGGTATTGAGGTGAAATTGTTTCCTCGTAACTTTTAACCTTTGGCCCTATTTCTAAGTATTACTATCCCTCACATTTTCAGCCTTGCCCCCCACCCTCAGATCTTCCTTCTAATGTTAGAGAAATTCCTGCATTGTGATCTTATTGCCCAATCATATAAAAGCCTGCTTCGCCAGCCTCCTCTGCGTCCAGGCACAGAAGCATCGCCCAGGCGTTACCGCTCAGGTGCACCCTGCAGACTCCCGTGGCCGGGAGTGACTGGGGAAGTAGCCGTGTGGGGTTTGTGGTCGGAACTGTCCTGAGCTGGGGCATAAGATCTCAAGAGCCTTTTGCATTGGGGTAAATTGTGGGGTTGTTGCCATCAGGGGAGAGAGAACATGCTACAGAGGCCCAAGTCAGGGTTATTGCCAAAGGGCAACACCCAGCCCGGCTCTCTGGCCCTGGTAAGATTCTGTGAGGTTCCTAATATCCTTTATGGACTCTCCTCTTTTTAAGCTGGCCTGAGAGGACTCTGTTGTATGTAACTCAGAATTGTGACAAACAATGTTGAATAAATGAATCCCTATTCTTTCTCAAAAAAATAAAAATAAAAAGCCCCAGAGCCCTAATTCCCTCAAACCTTCCTCATTTTTAAAGAAGGAAATAGATTTTTCCCCACATCACCAAAATTTGCAGAACTAAAATCAAAATAATTGTAAGAGCTTAGAAACTGTATAACAAGAATAGCTAAAATTAGTTAAAATGTTGAACTCCCAGATTGGCATTGATTGTCCATAACATTTGTCTTTGAGCCACATGATCAATGGCAAAGCCACTGTGGGGGCACAATTAGGGCTGCTTATCTAAGAGCCAAAATCACTAATCATGTCTCTGCTGATGTTCCTTTACTTCACTGGTGCTTTTTTTCCAATTGTGTATAAACTTTTCACTGTTCTTAAAGCTTAGCACCAAGAACGAAGGCAATACACCAGGTGAAGTCAGATATTTGCAGAGAGAAAGGAATGATCACCTGTCTTATTCTGGACACTGTATTTTTATCAATGTAGTCCAAATTCACATTAGATTTGTCAGTAGACAAGTTTTGAAATACAATAATTGATAGTCAAAGATAAAATATTAAAATTATAGCCATATTCTACCCCCAATCCCAGAAAAAAAAAAGTACTCTGTGAATGAGGTACTAGTTTATGAAACCACATCAGATTCCAGATTCAAGCTAATTACAATATTTTCCTGTAATCCATTATTATTACTCACAAATCAAAGGGATAATAGAATCAGTATCTCAAAGAGATATCTGTATTCCCATGTTCACTGTTACATTATTCACAATTACCAAGATATAGAAATCACCTAAGTGTCCATTGATGGATGAATGGATTAAGAAAATATGGTATATATACACAATCTAAAAAGAAAAAGTTGATCTTATAGAAACAGAGTAGAATGGTGATTTCCAGGGACTAGGGGGAATGGAAAATGGGGAGATATAGGTTAAAGGGTACAAACTTGCAGTTGTAAATGAATAAATTCTGAGGATCTGATTTACAGCATGATACCTCTAGTTAATATGGGTTGTATACATGAAACTTGCTGAGCCTAAATATCGGGCATTCTTACCACAAAAAAAGAGCTAACTATGTGAAGTGATGGATATGTTAATTAACTTGATCTTGATATTCATTTCACAGTGTATACGTATATCAAATCATCATGTTGTACACTTTAAGTGTATACAATTGTATTTTTCAATTATTTCTCAATAAAGCTGGAAAAAAATTCAAAGAACATAGAATGCAATGTAAATATAATCAAAATACTAGTTCTTCCAAGGTTTGTTTAAAACCCCAGGTGGCTAGTAAAAACGGTGGTCCCTGGGCCTCACCCCAGAAGGAAGGTCCAGGTGCATTTATGTAAACTGAAGTTTGAGAGTTTGAGAGCGGACCATAGAAATTCTTTCCATGACAGCAAAGGGTATGCTGATGCTTATTCATAGCTAGATTAAGCATGTTTTGCAAGACACAATAGATTTTAAGCTATAAATTCTAATGTGGTTTGCTCTAGACTTGATTCTGTGTAAAAGTAATATAATATTATTTGGAAAAATAATATGAGATTTTACCTGCTATAGAAATTTTTATGTATTCAAAAATGATATTAGAGAAAAATATTTGCAAATTTCCTCAGATATATGGACAATAAAACACAATGTTTATAACAGATAGGGAAATACATACTAGAGAAATTATAAGATTTTGATTTTTCACTCTTTCGCTCATTGCATATTGTTATGTAAATTGTTATGTAAATATACGTGTTTGAAGCATAATTGGTTGATAAAAAAATGAAAAAATATTGATCAGGAACTTGAAAAAATCATTTGGATATTGATGAAAAGTTAGGCAATGTAAGCTAAGTCTGATAGGTTCTGAGAAAATATGAAACCTCTGTATGATGAAATGACATGAAATGATGTTGATGGTGACTTGTCTATGAATTTTTATGATTTTCAAAAAAGTAGCATCTACTGTTTCACTGATTAGGATGGAAGTGAAAGGAGGAGAATGGGGATTTGTTGACAGTTGTCAGGATAACGTATGTTGACTTGGTTTGTTGCACCATTAGCAAGTTCATGGTTTTGCTGAATTTTTAATTGCATCTGATACTAAATGTGACGCTATAGTCCAGCATTTTTAGGTGGTAGGCAAGGTAATGGGAAATAACTGAAAATGATGTGAACTCAGAAAAGGTTTATAAAGCTACACAAGTCAGTAACTTGTGAGTAAGGCTGCATTAGTAAGAAGCCTGAAGTTTATTTGAGGCACTGAGGGACCCAGCGTACACTTCTCCCCTCTGAGAGGTTGAGTCATTTGGCTTGAAAGGCTTGTCATTTCAAGATTGAGACAGATTTAAAGTTTCTCAAAGCATGACCTTTTTTTTTATTCTTGATCAACTCAGGCTAAAATTGAAAGCATAAAGACTTGAGAACGATTTCAAAGCTTTTATTTAAAAATACCTTTTTAAACTGACATGCAGAACATTCTGCTAACGTATTTTCACTTTCACATTCACAGTCAAGTTTAGGGAATTTAAAATCTCCCTAGCCTAGGATGTGGTTCATATAAGTGCTCTTTTACATTAGCAGCACATTGAAACTATCACTAATGGAGAATCAATTTGAAAATTAAATTAACTTTGCACATCTTTTTAAAATAAAATTTGAAATAGGTTAGGAGTCTGCAAAATTAATATCCCATTAGTTTAACTTTTCTCTAATTGATGAATGCAATTTATGGCCAAAGAGGCATTTAGCTATCTAGTTTTTGTTTGCCTTAAATCTATATGAACTTGAAATACAGTCTTCTTGACAAATGAGGTTACTAGAAACTAAATGGGAATTCTTATTTGCCACCACAGTGGTGACATGAAGAATCACAGCCTTTAGCTCAGGGCTACTAAGCTCTTAATAATGAGAGAAAGGTGTTCCATCTTCACCTATGGTGGAGCCACAATTACGATGAACAAAAATAGCTGCCAAGGCTTCTCCAAAAAATATTCATGACAGTGAGAAAAATATTGATTTTAAATGCCAAGAAATGAAATATCTTCTAAAGTGTTCATTTCAATCCAACTATTATTTTCCAGAAGAAACTGAATGGACTGTAAAGTGTTTCATAGTGCTAGTTCACATTTAACACTTGTTTCAAGAAAAAAATCTCAAGAAAGAACTTGAAATTTTCCTTTCTCTTTTCTCTCTAAGTATGCACACTTCCCTTCTTTCTCTCTTGCTCTCTCACTCTTCAGAAAAAAAAAAAAAACCTCATAATGCATAGGAGAAAAACAAGTTAAATGAGAATAAAAATGGGATTAATTGATCTTTTATTTTAAGAAGAATATTATAAGCTAAATAATGTCTGTAAAATATGAAATATACAAAAGGAATATTACTTTGACGAGGGCAGAGCTCTGTCTCAGTTCTCATGCTTTAGTGCACAAGCCTCTCTTTCATATCGTATCAAATTATATTATTATGTGAGTCATATGATACTAATAATCTACTTTTAGACCCAATTGGGATTGATTATTTGCCACATCTTTACACAGAAATGATGTAACTACTACGACAGGCATGCTAGCAAATTGTCATCTGTTTTGCAATTGGTATCTCTGATATAAGTAGGCTCCTGGTTAAAGGTAAGAAAGAAATTGAGTCATTTAAAATTGTATTGGACCCTTCTTTGCATGGCTTCGAATCTTAGCCCCAGCTTCAGCCATTGTAGTGGTAATTAGTTAAGCACAGGCTTCAGCCTGGTTGTAATAGGGTGCAGCCTGAGAGCAGGTTGCTGTAGGCTTGAACAGTCATGCTTGCTTCCCGTCCCAGGGCTTCTTAGACGCTGCCGCGTAGGACCTGCTGAAGAACACAACTGGTATTCACTTACATACAACTTGGAAGTATGAGGGTATTCACGTCCATGAGGGCATCTTGATCAACGGGAGACAGAAGTCCATGACAATGCTTCCTCTTTTTGTCTCCTGTGTGGGTGGTTCAGAGGTGCATTTCTTAAGGTTCCTCAGAAGGTCCAGGGGAGAGCATGCACCGGTGGCCAGTAGCAGTGGCCAATGCAGTGATGCCATCTTGATTGGCTTTCCCTCCCTCTGTTTTGCTCCCTCTTCACTCCCCCGTCCTGATGCCTGGTATCTGTTATGAGGCTACCCAGACACAAGACTTTGAAGTCTTTGCTCTTGGGGTGTCCGGGGTGAGACAAATTGATTCCAAATTTGTAATATGTTTTTCAGAAGGCCATGTACAGATAAGCAATTACTTAGGTGCTAATAAATTCGAGAAATTACTATAACAAATGATAACACTGAGATGGAGATTTTGATGGATGATTTCTTATTCTCAGCATCCTCCATCTGTGTTTATATGAACTGGGACAAAACCGACGGGCAAAACCCCTCTGCTATGGCTGGTCTGGGAAATGCCTCCGAAGACAGAGAATTCCCTATTCTGAACTCTGGAAAATGCAATAGGAAGAATTATTCTAAAAGTACTATTTCTGTCGTGATTTTAGGATTAGCTTAAAGTTTTCCAAGATTTTCAATAGTGCGAATAATTCATGGTTTGCACGTATCACCTACAGAAAGCCTAAATAATAACACTAAAGCTGTAAGACACATCAAAATTATAAAATATCTTACAATTGATTACTTGAATGGTAAATGAACTTTTACATTTTTTAATTGTTTCTTTTTTTTTTTTTTTGCTGAGGACGATTCTCCCTGAGCTAGCGTCTATTGCCAATCTTCTTATTTTTTGCTTGAGGAAGATTAGCCCTGAGCTAACATCTGTGCCACTCTTCTTCTACTTTGTATATGGGTTTCTGCCACAGCATGACTGACAAGTGGTGTAGGTCCACGCCTGGGATCCAGGCCTGCAAACCCAGGCAGCCAAAGCGTTGTGTGCTAAACTTAACCACTATAACCAGGACTGGTTCCTCAGTTTCTTTTTATACTTTTAATTCCCCCATTGTGGTTTCCATATTATTAATGTCTTTAGCTTTATGTCTATGATTTTAATTTCAAGTGTTTTTTTCTTATATAAGCTGTGTTTTTATATCTATTATCATTATAATTTTAAATGGACAAAAATATTTTAAAAGGCATAGAGTAAAAACACTTCAAATATGATATTGAATGGCATCCTAATTTCAAAAGAAAATATTTGCCAGTGAAATTTTTAGGCTAAGCCACTTCATTACTCTTTACAACTACAAAGTAAAGTAAATTTTTTTTAAAGAAATGAAACAATTATTATATTGCCTGGACTTCCATTTAGATCACCTTAGTAGATGTCATCCAACATTTTTCCCCGAATGGAATATCTAGTCATCTAAATCAAAATGTTGAAATGTTATATCAAGATTTATAATCAATTCATTTACAGCAGTTGAACATAAGTGAGATGTGGCTCTAAATCTCAAATGCAAAATTTAAAATATAGCATTATAGATATTATCAGGCTAAGATTTAACATTCGGGTAGAATAAAATTCTAATTTGTTAAAAGTGGGATGTAATTTAAAGGCAATGAAGATCCTTCCTTCCCAGAATACGCTCCTTACTTCATTCTACTTGCCTTGCAGAGTTGAGGTAAGAAATGAAACTAATACTGATAAAGAATTAACTATTGAGGGGCCGGCCCCATGGCTTAGCGGTTAAGTGCGCACGCTCTGCTGTTGGTGGCCTGAGTTTGGATCCCGGGCGCGCACCAATGCACCGCTTCTCCGGCCATGCTGAGGCCGCTCCCACATACAGCAACTAGAAGGATGTGCAGCTATGACATACAACTATCTACTGGGGCTTTGGGGAAAACAAAAAGGAGGAGGATTGGCAATAGATATTAGCTCAGAGCCGGTCTTCTTCAGCAAAAAGAGGAGGATTAGCATGGATGTTAGCTCAGGGCTGATCTTCCTCACAAAAAAAAAAAAAAAGAATTAACTATTATGCATGACACGTAGTAGACCTTTTATAAATAATAATAATTATTATTATGGCTCACATATTTCTATACTTCTGGAAAAAGCAACTAGGAGGGATTCATTTCCATAATGGATGCTTTGGCTTTTTCTTTTTAAGAAAAGATGAAATGAAATCCTTTTATTTCGCATCCCCTGATAACACACTTGAGCCGAATGCCAGGAAATGAGAATGTCTCCATTTTTGGTGTGTTGTGAACTTGTGCCTACAACATCAGCAGGCAGGTCTAATACCTCCGGATGGCAGGCGCGGCAGAGCTGCAGGAGCTCCACCAACGTGTGAAACTCTGAGCTGTGGGCTGTGTTTTCATTAAGTGCATTTGACTTTCCTGCTGCTTTTCTTTCTAAGCTCCACCCTGAAAAGCACAGGCCTCTTTAGCAAAATTAAGAAAAAACGAAGTGATCTCTCTTTGGGCAGTCATTGTGTGAACTAGATTAAGAAATACACTTGCCCATGCCAGCAGGCAGCAACTACAAACTGACAAATGTTCACAGACTCAAGTCACAGAACAAATGCAGCGAACGATGTGGCTTTTCTTTATGTATCTTTGCCCACCAAGGTATATATATATGTGTAGGGGGGGAGTAGAATTTTTTCCCAAGAGAAACCAGGAAAATAACTAAAAGGAATATAGGGAAAAATGTTAGTTTGAAGAATAGGTTTGTTTTTCCCTGTTACGATTGCAAAAAATATGATTCCACCAAAAATACATAGCAAAAGTTTTACGACCAAATCACTATTCCAGAACTAATCTGGTAAGTCATGTTAATTGTCCTGAATATGCCTCATGATAACCCTAAGTGCCGTTGTAGATGGTTAATTGTTCCTCTCTTCTTTTTTTTAACAGATTTTTTTGTTTGAGGAAGATTAGCCCTGCACTATCTGTTGCCAATCTTTCTCTTTTTCTTTTTTCTCTCCAAAGCCCCAGTACATAGTCATGTATCATACTTGTAGAGTTGTAGCTCGTCTATGTGGGACGCTGCCTTAGCATGGCTTGATGAGCTGTGAGAAAGTCTGCACCCAGGATCTGAACTGGTGAACCCCAGGCCGCCAAAACAGAATGTGCCAACTTAACCACTACATCACTGGGCCGGTCCCTCCTCTCCTCTTCTTATATCATTACGACCAGATTTTTCTTCCCAGCAGAATGTTGTTCTAGGCTAGGCTAAGTAAGGTTAGACTAGCCCACCAGGCAGTGTGGCATTTCCCAGTTTACATCAACTTCTTACTTTTAGATGTTGCTTAGGGAGGGAAGAGAATAAAAGCATGGAACAGACCAAACATGATAAGTCATTGTGACATTTTGTTTGGAGCCTACAAATCTCCCTCCCTCAGCTGACTTCAGAAAAATGAAAGCAGGCTAAGGACACTATTCCTGGCATGGTCTGTGTCTAAATGGAAACTTCTGGCCAGTACTGGTCACCAGGATCCTACATTCAATTATTCAATCCAGTGTTTAATGAAAGTTCACTGAGAGTCCATTGACTCACCTTGACAACCCCCAAGTAGGCATAGATTTGTCTCTTTCAGACAATAAATAGAAGCTTATTAAGTGACAGGGAGGACATCAAAGTCAGAATGAAGTCTACTTTTGAATGAGAATGTGGTCTCAGAAAGAGAAGGAGCAGTCACCCAGTGCACCCAGTGTACTGCATCCAGTGTGTGGGAGAAGGAGCCTCAATATCAAGATGTGGGAGACCACGGGTGGATCTGTGGGAGCTACAGGAGCTACAAGAGCTTAGGGAAGAATCATAGTTCAAAATCAAAAGGAAATTCCCGTGGATCTCCTGGTTGATACTTAGGTAGTACCACAGAGAGCAGGGGATGCCGTCTTGAAATATGTGGGGCTGTGTGAAAAGACACCAGATGAAGCCACTGACGGGGTGCATCTGATCACACTGTGGAGAATCTAAACCTGAGAGTAAGACCACTGGCCATCAGCAGCATGAGGAAACCCTGCCGTCTGAGGGACCAGGGCAGTACAGGGCATGGCTTCAGGCACAGGAAGAGTAACCCCTTCTGGAAAACCTAGAACATGATTTTCACGATGGATGGAACTTTCTTCCAAAGGACATTTTGGAAATTTATAAAGGTACTTTTGGTTGTCACAAGTTTGGAGGAAAGACAGCCATTTAGGAAGAGTGATCTGGGTTGCTAGCTAGCCAACATTGCACAGGAAAAATCGCACTCTGAAAAACTGTCTTAATATTTGCAGGATTTTGAAATATCCCATTAGATATTTTTGTGAGTCGCAAACCTACTGTAACTTTCTGAGTCTAGAAGATAACTCTTTTACACATATAAACACAAAGAAATTTTTTGCATGATAATAATGTATACTGAATTACCTGGAATGCAAATATTGGATAACTCTATGGAAAATTGCACTTTATTTTGTTCAGAACTTTAAAACAATTGTTTATCATATAATAGAAAATCACATTACCAAGACTATTGTCATGCTGGAATTTGAGTAGCCAATAAAACACCCCTAAATCAGCAAATTTTTGTTGCTCTTTCATTTAAAAAGGTATTTCTAATGGATGCAAGCGTATAACCACTTAACATTTTGTATCCTAGTGCCGTTATCCTGAAACATTTACATGTAAACTATACATTATGACAAATTACATTCCTCTTATTTCCTTTTTACGTGTCATGACATTATATAGATTCTTTGAAATTGTATGTAGATTATATTACATATGAATTTCATTTCAGGATAGAGGAGAAGATGTCAAATATTTGTAATAAAAAGGGAAGTAGGGCTGATAAAGTTGAGAATCCTCTCCCAGGTTCTGTAATATTAGAAAACACTGCTTGTGATTCACTGGGACGTAAGAGGATGTTCTAAAACTTTCTTTTCCTGTTTCTTTTCTATTGCAAACCTAGTGCGAAGGCTTTGATAAGTGACTTCACAATGTTTTTCTTTACGTTTCCCCAAGACAGTTTTGATTTGTGGAATTTCTGATAGTTTTGTATCTTATTATAGGTGAAGATGTTATTACATTTATTGGGGGGATTTCATCAGGATATGCTTATTGGTTACACAAAAGAAAGACAAACACAACACAGTTGTTCTGAAAGGAACATGCTACCTTATAGGTGAATGCAGAAGGTGCAGACTGAGGGAGTGTGCTGTTGACTAATACAAATTGGAGGTATCCTTATCAACTATGTGAATGCATTTGGAGGTGTCATTATCAACTGTGACTTTGATGGTAGGGAAGAAATATTTTTCCAAACCTGATACTTATCCCAGATCTGCAGTTCCCTGACATGGGGTTATTCATGCCGGAATTATAGAGATTTTGGGAAATACACAGCAGACTACTGTGCCTACCTTCCTGGGGCTTGGAGCACACACATAATTCTTGCAATAGACTGAATATTTGTCACTCCAAAATTCATATGTTGAAACTTAATCCCCAGTGTGCCGGTATTTGCAGGTAGGGACGTTGAGAGGTGCTTAGGTCATAAGGGTGGAGCCCTCGTGAATGGGATTAATGCCCTTATAGAAGATGCCCTCCTCCCTTCCACCACGTCTTTTAGAAAAGACAGCAGTCTGTGAACAAGGAAACAGGACCTCTCCAGAGGGTCTACTGGCACCTTGATCACGGACTGTGCCTCCAGAACTGTGAGAAATAAATTTCTGTTGTTTATAAGCCGTGCAGTCTACGGAATTCTGTTATAGTACCCTGAAGGAGCTAAGACCACTAGTCTAAGAGACAGGACGAAAGATTATGCAAACAGGATGTCCCCAAAATAGTGAAATGGGGTATATTGGTTAGATAATACTTTTTGGTTATTTTATTTAAAAGTTCTGGTTTTTGAGTAGTTCAGGCTGTCTTACATCCTCTGGAGAGCATGACTTTCAAGAAGTTTCATTGGTTCAGTTATTTACTTCCTCAAGACCCACTAGGATATTCATCATAGTGTAATCTAGAGTCTGGATCCTAGGTATCTCATGCATTTTCTATATGTTCTCAAAAGACACGAATAGGAGCAGAAAGAGCCTATTTATTTATGTTTTTGCTGGGAAAGATTCACCCTCAGCTAACATCTGTTGCCAATCTTTGTCTCTTTTTTTCTTTTTTCCCTCCTCCCCGAAGCCCCAGTACATAATTGTACATTCTCGTTGTAAGTCCTTCTGGCTCTACTGTGTGAGCTGCTGCCACGATGTGGCTACTGGCAGACGAGTGGTGTGGTTCTGCGCCCAGGAATTGAACCCAGGCCGCCGCAGCAGTGAGACCACCAAACTTGAACCACTAGGCCATCAGGGCTGGCAGAAAGAGCCTATTTAGATTAACCAAACCAGTTAAATTTTTCCTACCCACTGACAAGTTGAACTCTAGCTAATGGAAGGCCTGAGGACAGATGACCCTAATAGGATGGGATGAGATGAGATGGACTGGAATACAGTTAGAACGGGATACTAAGAAATGTGATTGTGTGATCCATAGCCAGAGCTCATTTGGAATGTCAGGCATCTGAGAAGTTTTTACTGAGCCTGGCTGAAGGGAGGAGGTTGGATTAGACAACTGTTTTTATTCTTTGGTCCCAGCCTAAAATGAAAACAACTCATAAGACAAAATTCCACGCCCACATGTTTTTATATTTTTACTCTTTGTTCCACATATATTTTTCCATATGCTGATTCCACTCCCACATTTTCACTCAGGATCTAAGATTTTTTTTCCTTTGGTGAGGAAGATTGGCCATGAGCTAACATCTGTTGCCAATCCTCCTCTTTTTGCTGAGGAAGATTGGCCCTGAGCTAACATCTTTGCCCATCTTCCTCTATTTTGTCTATAGGATGCCGCCGCAGCGTGGCTTGATGAGTGGTGTGTAGATCCACACCCGGGATCGGAACCTGTGAACCCTGGGGCCACCGAAGCGGAGTGTGGGAACTTAATCACTACACCACTGGGCCAGCCACGGGAGCCAAGAATTTTAATGATAAAAGTCATTAGAAATAAAACAGAGGAAAGGGTTATATACAAAATTGAAAGAAATTTCTGCATCAGGTCATCTACAACTATTCACTGCCTGACTTAGATTCCTCATCTGTTAAGGTAATGTTGGTGCCTGTCCTTGTGTGTATATGTGATGCTCACTTAGTGTGAACATAGATATAGTGCCAGCAGTTTTTGGGTGTAAAGGGCCTCTAATAATTGTCCACAAGCAAACAGAAACACAAAAGACTGGAAAGAAGTCTCTGGAGACTAAAGGTTGGTGAGAAGTACTCAAATAACAAGCTGACAAAATACAAGTTACATAACCAGTAAGCCCGTATCACTGCTCACAGACATATTGAGTGCACAATATATGCTCTTGTTTCTTTTGATGTTGAATAGAATATTAATCCAAGCACCTTTCTCTAGAATTGTGAGAAGTAAAAGGCAGCATCTGTGTCTTTCCCTCCGACGTTCTTTTAATAACTTTCTGGAGATACAATTCACGTATCATACAATTCACCACTTAAACCGTACAATTCAATGGTTTTTGATATATAATATTACTAATTTTTTTAAATTATGGTTCTTGCTATTTATTTAATATACATCTCATATTAATATAATTATATTATCATATATAATAATATATAATATAATAAAAATAATAAAATTAATTTTTATTAAATATTAACTGGTTTATTAATATTATCAATATAATTATAGTAATATATAACTATGATATTAATAAATTAGTTATTATTTAACAAATATATACTTATTTTAATAGATATATTTATATTTATTTATATAAATAAGTAAAATTTGCTGTTTAAAACTATTTTTAAGTGTATAATTCAGTGGTATTAATTACACTGACAATGTTGTACAACCATCACCACTATCTATTTTCGAAATTTTTCTATGACCCCACATAGAACATTTCAAAAGAGTATCTACCACTTTTGATACAGAAAAAGTAAGTCACAAGCTAAGAAAATTATAATTCTCAAACTACAAAGAAACATTTTAAAGCTTTTCCTCTGCACATCAGTAGCTCTAATAGGGAAAAGAAAAAAGGAGTTCATGATGACAAATAAGAGTTAATAATGGAATACCATATCTGCATGCTTCCACACATGCCTCTACACAGGTGCCCATCCTCTCAGATCCAGAGGATGAAGATTTTTGTAATTCAACATAGAGCGATTTTAAGTTTTTCTATTACTCATTTATTGAGTAGAGCATATTTCTTAGCTCTGGAATAAATTCTTATTTGTAATTAAATTAATAAATACATCTCATAAGAACATGACATATCATAACTAACCCTAATTATTTTTGTTCATTTACTATCAATATTTATTAAGCATCTACTAACTGCTGGGTATTCTGCTAGAGATACAACAGCTGATAGTATATAATCCTTACACTCAGGAAGTTTATAAAAAAATCTTATGGGAGAGTCAAAGAAATAAACCAGCAATTATGATACAGTTTGGCAAGTCCCAAATATCAGTAAGTGATCTATGATATCATATAGGGACAAATCATGAGCTCTTGAGAATAGGTTGGGGAGGTGTCAGGAAAGGATTCTCAGGGGAAGTCCTGGCTACACTGACACCTAAAGGAGAGATGCTAAGAGTTCACCCAGGGAAGCTCTAGAGATAGACAGGGAGGTGGGGGGAGGAGAGCTAACATTCTGGGCAGAGGGCATAGAATGTGCAGAGGCCTGGAGGCAAGAACACGCATATCAAATTCTGGGCACTGCAAATGTCTCGATTACAGCTGGAGCAGAGATCACAAGGCAGAGAGGCAGCAAGACAGAGCACCAGGGGACTCCTCAGCCCTGTTAAAAATTTGAAAATTTATCCTGAGGGTTTCGAATGCTTTTAGGTAAGAGAAAGACATGATCAGATTTGACTGTCAGGTGGAAAACATATCTGAAAGAGGCAAGACTAGAGTCTGGCAGACCAGTCAGAACAGTCTCGCGGTAATTCGGGCGAGAGAAGACAGCGGCTGGAGCAAGGTAGTGGTGTAGGAATACCACCCTGTGAGGAGGGAACAGAGCTATTGTTTGTTCCCAGCCCACTGATCCTCAACTCTGCGTGAAGGCCTTTTGGACATGGATAAAACAGATTGCAAGTTAGTAATCAAATTTCAGAAGGGACAGGTCCTGGGTGTGTATTTCAGAGCGCCAAAGCCTATCCAGAAAGTGACATCCATGTGGCATTCTGGATCAAATGCTATATGTGTCGCAAAAGCAGACAGGTGCTTTGATAAGCCAGTAACAGATTTCAACCACAAAAATTCTCTTTTAATGAGAAATCTCTGCCACACAAGAAACTTATATGAAAACAAAGATTGGTGTGTGTATATCTACGTGTCAAATGAATATTCATGCCTCATGGGTCACCTTAACATTTTTACAGTCTGACCTTGAATGAAGGGGTCAGAGCACCACTCATTAAAAAAATGATAACCCTTTCCCTGTGAGCCTACTTGGTACTGCAAATTGGAATTTGTTCAGCCCCTTTTGAGAATCATTCCTCAAATTAGGACAGCGTACTAGGTGTTAACAATGCTAGTGTGCTTTGAAAGAAATCAACACCTATAAACATAGTAATTTATTTTGTAAGCATTGCTTATGTGTGAGTATATGCATGTTTACATGATGTATTTGCATTATATAATTATATTGAAGATGCATAGGTATATTAATAGCTGCATAAATACAGAGAATGAACAAACTGGGCCACTCCAGAACAGAATCTTCTTCTTCTAATGCATTCCATATAAGTTCAACGAGGAATTAAAGTGGTTCTTTGGCAACAGAGTGGCTGATATGATAGGACAACTCTTTTCTTCTGCTGCTACCAGAACAAATTAACATTACTGTGGGGAGAAAAAAAGAGAAGTGGTTTGTAGCAATTCATACAATAAATAGCCATAGTAGCTGTAGGTCTTGTCATTGAGCCCAAAATGCTTTAATTTAAATCATTTATACTAATTACTGAAACTGCAAGGGAATCATTAGGAGTAAGTATTTATAGAAATTCAAAAGGGAAATTTAGTGGTGCTGTAGATGCCTTGTATTTGTATTCTTTATTTCACTTTATCTTTAAAAGTTGTTATGAAGACAGTTTAGTCTGGGGTTTAGAAAGATGGGTGAGGATGAACACAAACAGGTGTTCTGTGTGTTGGGGTTGGGGGTAAATTTGCATTATGACTGAAGAGCAGAAATTTACTATTTTGCAAGTCATTTATTATGTTTTAGTCTTTTAGCTGCAAGATATTTATTATGTCAGTCCAGCCGGAAAGGAAAACAAGCAGGAAAAAAATTATGAACCACTTACCATGTGCCAGACACTGTCACACTGTCTCATTCAATCGTTACAATTACACTGTGAGTTGGTTACAATTATCATCATTTGCAAATGAGCAATCTTAGACTTTAAAAGGTTGCACCACCCGAGGTCCTCTGGCCAGTAAGTCCTGGAGGTGTGATTCAAAGCAAGCTCTGTCCAGTATTAGATCTCACAGTCTCTGTAGGAATGTCAACCCATTCCTTGCAGCTCACCTCCCCAATCTCACTGGGTGGCCAAGAATGGCATCTTTCTAGTGTGAGATACAAATGGAAAGCAAGAGCCAAATAACCAGAATCTGAATTTCATGATTCCAAAATTACAGTGTTTGAACTGGAAAGGAATTTGGAGATCTAGTCCAAGGGCCCTACTCACAGAGGAAGAATATGTAACTCACAGAGGAAAATTGATTGACTCAGTGTCATTCCCATTGTTAGTAGTGGCCTCGGGACTAGAATTCACATTTCCTGAGCCATGATGAAAAATCCATTTACTCTGATATAAATCAGATATAAATCATAATAAAAGAATACCTAGTGGTCACGAGATTAAATGCATATCCAAACCAAACATGTTCTGTTTTGCCACGCTCAAATTTTTAGTTTCACTTCTCAGAAAGTTATGGTCTATAAAGATTTGAACATTTCACCTTTGCTGTGTCTTCTCTTCATTCTTTTACTGCAGTAGAAGTGCCTAAAAGCAAACCAAAACAATAACAGAATTAAATTAAAATGCAAAAAAAAAGAGTTAAATTATATATGTCCAGGTTAAGATAAATGCGCCCTGGCTTGGCTTAATGCAGTTTTTGCTAGCGTTTCCCCTTTTCTCTCGTAGATTCTTTTTTTCTGTATACTCAGATCCATGACTCTTTCCTGTCTGTTGGTATTCTCTCAGCCATGCCAGGACTGTTATTGTCAGGGTTTAGCCCTGAGGAAAAAGCGTTCTTTGGTTTGACTCTCAGATACTCTTCAGTTTGAGGTAGAAACTGCATTTTTTTCAGCTCAAGATATCCTTGACCTCTGTCCACAGAATTTCTATGAACTGATATAATACAGCAAATGCACATAGTGCCTGAGGGTACCAACATCTCGTCCTCCTTTGCCAGGGACCTCCTGCTTTCAGCCCTGTGTCCAGGAAAATCCCTCTGTCTCAGGCAAAATGGGATTAGAACCAGTTTTCAATGATATTTTCTATATAATTACTTGATTTGGTTTTCTTCAAACAACCCTGAGGCTTAGACAGAGTAGAGATTATCATCATAATTTTGTAAAATTGTTTGCATCCCAGTTCCACCATTAACTCTATAATCTTAGGGAACACCTAGACTTTTTATGTTTAAGTTTATTCTCTAAAGAATATCTGTAAAGAAAATAAAAAGCCACTTGACAAAATAAGTGACCCATACGTGTCATCTGTTTACTGCCTTATTCAAATTCTAGTAAACGCTTAGTGCTCAGAGATATTAAGAGACTTGCTCAAGGTAACCATGCTAATGTCTGTTGCCCTTACTATTATACCCAGCTGCTCTCTTCCTCCAGCTTTCGTGGTTTTTTTCAGGTTCCCCATCTTATACATTCTCTCCAAACTCCATAATCTTTGCCTGCTGGTTCCCTAAGCATCAGCATCCATAACTTCCATGGTGGCCTCCACAGAGGACTTCCTCTCCAAGCAGCAGGGTACCTACCCTAACAGGAGAGAAGTTGGGATACCTGAGTCATCTGGCTCCGCCATTTGCTCGCTGTGTAGCAGCATCAATCAGGTTTCTTCCCCCTCGGGTCTCTAATTTCATCAGTTGTTAGAGGGCTGATGGAACAAGATCATCTCGTAATGTCCTAGGATTGTTCCTTCTCACAAAGGAGCATGTGAAAATTAGCAAAATCGCTACTAGACGCTTATTTTTTGAAAGCACACGCAACAATGTCTGGAACATAGTAGGGCATCAGGAGAGTGATTTTAATTATCTAGAGAAAACCCAAGAAGATGTAGGGTTAGAAAACTTAAGTTAGATATAAAGATAATTGTGAGATAAGTACAGATTATTGTTAGCTCTTTAAAAACACCTACTATACATATGCTAGTTAAAATGAATGCTTCGGAACCCATGAGAATCCTTTTTCCATTTAGGGAAAACTTACTTTTGTGTATTCATGGGAGTCCTGTAGATTCTAGCCTTGTGAAGGTCTATTATGGGTTAGTCTCTTATGTGTGTGGTCTATTGTGAAGCAAACTCTGCCATTCCATGAATTGGGCTAAAATTGGACAGGTCATGATTCTCATTTTGTGTGTGTGTGTGTGTGTGTGTGTGTGTGTGTGTGTGAAGTGCCATCAGGTGACTGAGATGAAGTCACCAAGAATTGAGTTGGGGCAAGTGGGTATGAAAATGAGTTAAGTAGTATGAACACAGCAGAGTAATTAATAGCTGAAGAAATACTGAAATGCAAAGTAAAGTAAGATAATGAGCAAAGTAGGAATTACATAAATTTTTTTTTTTATGTAGTAACTGGAATGCTCCTGAGATTAGAAAGTTGGTTTTGTTAAGTGCATTTAGTAAGTGGCTTCATAATTTTCCTATGAGAGCAGGATGAAAACGCATGAATGGAACGACATACAGACAGAAATAATTAGCAAACTTTTGGGATTTCCTTCCTGATTCCAAAATGTCTTGAATTAATTGAAGAGCTCATAGTGTGAATTGATATAGAGAGAAGGCTCTAAAAGTAAATCATACAAAATAAATTTTGTTCTAAAGAAAGAGCTGACACCCTCTGTGTAATCAGAGTTCTGCTCCACAGGAACCCTCCTCCACCTCCCCACACCTCACCAAATTCTGCTGTTTTTAGTGTTTTTTTAAGTCTATATTTTAGCCAGAAGGATTTATATCAAGAATAAGCCATCAAGTTGTAGGGAGGGAAGAATGAAGGTCCCAACCTTTCTATTTTATCTTTCTATTACTCCCAGCCTAAAACTGGCTCCTGGGGTAATGCCTATTTCAGTAAGAAATTTTTTCCACTGATCTCTTCTTTGTGGTCCTTATAATAGGCTGCATTCAAGAGCATGTAAGCATCTAATGTGCATGCACTGAACTTCTTCAAGGGAGAGGAACCTGCTCCTGAGGCCTGTGGGTTTCCGCTTGACACCAGGAATTCTGAAGTGACCGCATTTAAAAGAAATCATTCTCTTCCCTGGTGTCCTGATTAAAAAGGGCAACTCACAGCTTATTTTAAGAGGCCTCAGACTCTAGATGCTGGGCTAAGTTTCTCTTTTCTCTTTACAGATGGTTTATAGAGTACGGCTTTGCAACGTTTTATTGTGTTTTCTCAAATCAGTAAGTAAATTATTGAGCAAATGCAGCCTGATGTTGACAGTATGTTAAACACATGTACTTTCTTTGCTCTGTCTATACGGGTATTTACATATGCAATGAGAGATTTAAAATACAAATAGAATTTTTTGACAAGACTGTTTACTAAACATTGAGGCTAATATATATAGGTATATACATGTGTGTGTATATATATTTGTATCGTTCTTTAGGAAATCTCACTTTAGTTTTTTTAATATATATTTCTATATAGCTCATTACTTATTAAAACCTCTGCCAATGTCTATACACTCTTGAAGGTCTAGATATGTTTATGTTTAGAATTCCTCAGTACAAATACTTCTACTTCTTCTTGAATGTCATATTACAATTATGCATATGTAAACCACAGCAATTGCACAGGTGTGCTATTTGATAAATGAACTATCTGCTAGCTTGCCTTTCATAATTACATTTTTACCTCATTTTGTCTTCTGCTGTCTCTCTTTGAGTCTTTGATTTCTCTGTTGGATTGTATCAAATCTTCTGTGCTATGAAATGCCTTCATTTGATGTCAAAGGAATTTTTCAACCCCTCTCAGGTGTGGTTTTATGAGCAAACCAAATGCTTGCTCTGTTCTGTAACTACATCCTATGAAACACTTGTAATAGATTTAGTGCCATAATAAATCACTAAATTAACCTGTTTTATGAATTTAAAATGAAATAATTTAGTGAAGAAGAAATTGCTTAATAAGATTTATCAAATATTATCTCACAATCAAAAGTATATTATCTGAGTTTAGATATATAAATGAAATCTTAGCAATATACATAATCAGATGGATAGGCAATAACACGTCAAATATTTCTAATAGAACATGATCATTGCCTTATTTCACATTAACTCATTTGGTTTTCATGACTCTCTAAAATAGGGAATACTGTTATTTTTACCTTCATTTTGCCTGTAAGGACTCTGAGTCACAGAGATTATGTCATTTGCCTGAGGTTTCTGCAGCTAGAAAGTAGAATGACCCAGAAAAAAGATATTCAATAACAATTAAGCATCTATTTTTTAAAAACTCAATAACAAAGCTTTGTTCTGAATAAATTATGTGTTTGTTTTTTCCAGACTCACTGCATAGATTTAAACTTCTCTAGTCATTGCAGCCTGTTTTTTTGCACTATTTGACAGACGCATGTGTGGAAATGTTAATTTACAAAGAACGTTAGACAGGAATGTGTCTTGTGTATATCTCCCTGGGGAGAGGCTTCTACCTCTTTGTATAGTTTGTATTTTCTTCTCTGTCTTTCTTTTCCCCCTTCTCTCTTCCTCAGTTATTCATTATTAAAAAATCTTATTAGACACCCAATGTTTTTGAAGTATGGACCTAAGAGCTAGGAATACCAAGTTGAATGGAAAAAGATCCCTTATGTCAAGAAACATACGTTCTACTTGGAAAGGCAAATAAAGTAAATTAACTATACCATAGAGTGTGCAAAGGAACAAAAGGTGGAGGGCTGGGTGGGTATTGAAATCAAATGTGGTGTGTATGAGTGTTGTGGGTAATGTTTCACATTTCTTATGTTTTTCTTTGATGGGTGCCCTTAAAATGAATTACATCTATTGACTGCTGCATATTACCTCATTGTACTCAAACATTTTAATCGCTGTAATGGCAGATACCTAGGTGAAGATCAAATTTAGATTTTTTAAGTAAAAAACTTCTGTACCCCAAGTATTTTTACCATTTAAATTCAACTTGAAAAGAAAACAGAATTTGTTTTCTCTTTCTTGCCACTAGTGTAATATCAGAAAGCTGTTCTTACAGGAATCACATTCATACTGACTTTAAGAATTTTGAATCCTCGAAGAATTAAAGACTGTATTGTTTACTAGGAAACACCCCAAATCAATTTCCACCTTGACTGTAATGATGCTACTCATTGTATCGAGAAATGTGATATGTAACAATTCCAAGTAGTTATTTTATGGACTGCTTTTACACCATAATTCTGAGGAAGAAGCTTTAAAGTAGCATGCGATAAGAACAAGCATGAATTGGAGATGAAATATATGTTTTCAATTAAAAAAAAAAACTATTGTATGTTGTGGTTATTATTTCTTTTGATATATTTGCCTTGTGTTTTGTGCACTACAACGCACCGGGGGTTGACTTTGCAAAGAAATGTACGGGGGTTGACTTTGCAAAGAAATGTATGAGTGCACAAGAAGCCAGAAATTAAAATTTATGGCCACCATCTAAAGTGGTGTTTCAGGCCATTGATGGAACTTTTATGTTATTGCCAAAATATTTTTTTAAATACAAAAATTATCATTAATTTCATGTAAGATCTTTATAAATATAACAAAATCAGATGAGTATGGAAAGCAAAACAGATATGCTTGATTGTTTTGTGTTTTCAATGAGTATTTCCAATAAAGTAAGTCATGAAGAAAAGTGACTATTTTCCCCAGTTTACAGTTGAGAGAATAATATCTTGATAAAAATTTTCTTTTCTTTTTCTAGTCATGTATTTGTTTTTATCACCAATAAAATTTGACTGATGGCAGACATCAAAATCAATATAATGATATCCATGACTTCAAATTTCTTTGCTTATTTATGTAAAAATCATTTAAAATCAACATAAGAAAATTTAACTGGAATATATGTTAAATATTGATTTTTAAACATACTATCAGTACTAATATAATCCAGTTAAAGATTAGTGGGTGCCCCACATGTGGTTTGGCCTTCACATTTTTATAGGTGTGCTATGTTTTATATAAGGAAACAAGGAGAACTTGAAATATTTCAGCATTTCTCTTTTCCTCTAATCCTTAGAGATTAGAATGAATAATGCAAGTGAGTTTAGCTACATCTTTATCAGATTTAGTGTAGAAACAGAGGACTTGCCCCTGGATTTAATTTAAATGAATATTTTACTGGAAAGATCACCTTAAAAGGCTAGATTATACTATTTAATGTACTTTTATTAATTTTAAATTTTTTTATACATCTATGAGTAAGGAAATCAAGTTCTAGAGGTAATTAAATGCTTATCCAGGGCCAGCCCTGATGGCCTAGCAGTTAAAGTTCGGCGCGCTCTGCTTCGGCAGCCCAGGTTCTGTTCCCAGGCGTGAAACCATACTACTTGTCTGTCAGTAGCCGTGCTGTGGTGGCAGCTCACGTAGAAGAACTGGAAAGACCTACAACTAGAATACATAACTATGTACTGTGGCTTTGGGGAGGAAAAAAAAAAAAGGGGGAAGATTGGCAACAGATGTTAGCTCAGAGCCACTCCTTAAAAAAATAAAATAAAATAAAATATAAAAAAAAAAGCTTATCAAAAATTATACCCCTAGTGGATGTCAGAGAGAAGATTTGAATCACGTAAATAGTTTCTAAGATGAGTGATCTTTCCAGTCTTCCACAGTCACTTTCACCTCTGGTCTTTCCATTACTGACCTGGTAAGAAAATGCTGCTTCATGCAAAATGCTGGTAACAATATACACATCTCTTGTTGCCTTGTGCATATAGAACTTATGCCATGGGCCATCATATACACTAATAAGGTCAACGAAGACAGGGCCTTTGGAATACCGACCAGTTTTACACCGCATACCAATCTTGTGGCAGGCATGAAAAAGTTGTTTTAAAATTTATTTTACATTCTTATTCAAAAACATTTTCAAATCAGACATCCTTCAGACGTCCTTTAAGTATTTTGCTGGGGCTTAGGAAAAATGCAGAGCAATACACTTTCTGGTGTACACTGTGCAGTATAATTTGCATACAAATGCATTTTTACTGAAAAAGATCAGGGCAGGGTTTTAAATATGTTTCTACATTGAACTTTTAGGCATTGCATAAAGTTAAATATAATACAAAATTTGGAATTCTGTCTGGTCCTACACACTCCCTATGGAAGAAGTTTGTGTTTTTCAGGTATCTGGTACTAATTTCACAGATGTTGCTGCACAAGGAGTCATACACTTTAAACAACATTAATGAATAGGATCATTTAATATCTTTTCGTGTTCATGCTTAATCAAGGACTTTCAAACCCAAGTATTAATTTCTGATAGATATTTATAGTTAGAGATCTTGATGAAATAAGGGGAGACTTTTTTCTCAATGTCATATAAGACACTGATAATAAAACAAAAGACTGGTTACAGAATTTTAGTATTTTAGTGTAACTTACTCTATCAATACATTAAAAATAGTGTAAATGGTGATAAGAAAATAATGTTATTGAAGAATCCAACAAGATGAAATGCATGCAGAGCACTCCTTAAAATATTAAAGATGTCAGATAACCAAGAGGAAATTCAACAGCTAAAGAAGTCTTATTCAGTTAAAGTCATTTCAGGTTAAATAAAGCTGGTAAGGGAAATAAAGATAATTGAAAAAGATTTCTATGAATTTACATTTTTTAGATAATGAAAGAATAAAATGTTGCCATTCCTTCAGATGAGTACATACCTAAGTCAATGGGCTAACTGCAGAATTGAAATCGTGGAAATAAACTGGGTATAGTTTAGAAAGAAATGGGAAAAGTGGTATTTGGAGAAGACATCTTGAAAATGCATTGTGTATTTATTCATATATATCATCCGAAATCTATTCATTCAGGAAATCTTTCTTGAGAAGGTGCTATATGGCAGGCACTGTTCTAGGTACCAAGGCAGCAAGAGTGAGCAAATACAGACAGAGGGCCTGTCCTCTGAGTGTTTATGATGGCTGATCTCCTAGAACACTAAAGGCATTGTCAGAAATAATCATGTGGAATCTAGTTAGCTTTTTTTTAACAGCTTTTTTAAGGCATAATTGATATACAAAACCCTGCATATATTTAATGTATACAATTCAATGAACTTGGACATACACAAACACTAGTAAAACCATCACCACAATCAAGGTAACAGACATATCCATCAACTCTAAAAGTTTCCTAGTGTCCCTTTGTGTGTGTGTGTGTGTGTTAATAACACTTAACACATGGTATACCCTCTTAAGAAAATTTTAAGTGAACATTACAGTACTATTGACTATAGGCACTATGTGGTACAGCACATCTCTAGAACTAATTCATCTTGCATAACTGAAACTTTATACCAATTGAATAACAATTCCTCATTTCCCCTGTCACTCAGCCCCTGTTAACTACTGTTCTATTCTCTGCTTCGATGAATTTGGCTATTTTACTTACCTCATATTAAATGGAATCATGCAGTATTTGTCCCTTCTGTATTGGTTTATTTCACTTAGCATAATGTCCTCTAGGTTCATTCATGTTGTTGCAACTGGCAGGATTTTCTTCTTTTTTAAGGCTGAAAAATATTCCATTGTATGTATATGCTACATTTCATCCATCAATGCATACTTAGGCTGTTTCTATAACTTGGCTATTGTGGATAGTGTTGCAATGAACACTGGACTGAAGATATCCCTTTGAAATCCTGATTTCGATTCTTTTGGGTATATACTCAGAAGTGGGATTTCTGAGTCATATGGTAGCTATATTTTTAATTTTTAAAGAAGCTCCATACTATTTTCTATAGTAGTTGCACCATTTTATATTTCCACTAACAGTATCCAAGGGTTCCAATTTCTCTGCATCTTCCCAACACTGTTTTTTTTATATAGCCATCCTAATTGGTGTGAGATAATATCTCATTGTGGTTTTTATTTGTATTTCCCTAATAATTAGTGATACTGAGCATCTTTTCATATACCTGTTGGCAATTTGTATGTCTTCTTTGGGTAAATGTCTGTTCAAGTCTTTTGCCCATGTTTTAATTTTTTTGTTGTTGTTGCTATTGAGTTGTAGGAATTCCTTATATATCTTGCATATTAAACTTTTATCAGATATGTGGTTTACAAATATTTTCTCCCATTCTGTAGGTTGCCTTTTTATTCTGTTGATTATTTCCTTTGCTATGTGGAAGCTTTTTAGTTTGATATACTCCCACTTGTCTATTTTTGCTTTTGTTGCTTGTGCTTTGGTGTCATATTCAAGAAATCATCAGCAAGACCAATGTCAAGAAGATTTTCTCTTAAGTTTTCTTTTAAGAGTTTTACAGATTCAGGTCTTATATTAAAATTTTTAATCCACTTTGAGTTTATTTTTTGCGTGGTATAAGATAGGGGTCCAGTTCCATTCTTTTGCATGTGGATATCCAGTTTACATACCATTTATTAAGTTTTCCCAACACTGTTTGTTGGAAAGACTATCTTTTCCCCCTTGTGTATTCTTGTCACCCTTGTTGAATATCAGTTGACCGTATACGTGTGGGTTTAATTCTGGGCTATTCTGTTCCATTGCTGAATTCAATAGCACATTAACAGGATCCTACACCATGACTAAGTGAGATTTATCCTTGGGATACAAGGATGGTTGAACATACATAAGTCAATTAATGTGATATACCACATAAACAGAATGAAGGATAAAACCACATGATACTCTCATTACATGTAGAAAAATCATTGACAAAGTTCAACACCCTTTCATGGTAAAAACTCTTGACAAATAGATATAGAAGGAACTTACCTAAACGTAATAAAGACCATATATGAAAAGCTCATAGCTAACATCACACTCAACAGTGAAAACTGAAAGTTTTTCCTCTAAAATCAGGAACAAGACAAAGGTGCCCATTCTCATTATTTCTTTTTAACATGATAATGGAAGTCCTAGCCAAAGCAATTAGGTAAGAAAAAGAAATAAAAGGCATTCAAATCAGAAAGGAAGAAGAAAAGTTATTTCTGTTTGCAGATGACATGATCTTATATTTAGAAAATCCTAAAGAACCCACCAAAAAACTTAAAACTTTTAAATGAATTCAATTGAGTTGCAGGATACAAAATCAACATACAAAAATTAGTTGTATTTCTATACACTAAAAACAAACTACCTGAAAAGGAAATTAAGAATATAGTAGCGTCAAACAGAATAAAATACTTATGAATAAATTTAACAAAGTGAAAGATTTGTATACTGAAAGTCACAAAACATTGATGAAAGAAATTAAAGAAGAAACAAGTAAATGGAAAGACATTCTGTGTTCATGGATTGGAAGAATTAATATTGCTAAAATGTCCATATTACCCAAAGTGACCTACAGATTCAATGTAATCCTTATCAAATACCAATGGCATCTTTTACAAAATAGAAAAATAATCCTAAAATTTATGTAGAACCACAATAGACTCAGAATAGCCAAAGCAATCTTGAGAAGAAGGACAAAGCTGGAGGCATCACACTTCCTAATTTCAGATTATATGGTAAATCTACAGTAATTAAAACAGTATAGCACTGGTATAAAGATAGACATTGAGTTACCTATATACATGATATATTGATGTGATTGGGTGACTAGAATTTTAACTATAGGAGAAAGTGACTTTTCCAGTTTAAAAACTATGGTATCTACTTGTGAACCCATAAAATAATTATTGTCTAATTTTTGCTTTCACAGTACTATGGACTAAATATTCATAACATCTAAAAACATCAGTTTAAAAAAAAGTATTTAAATGCTTCACTGAACTGACTAGAAAATGAGAGAAATTCTTAGGGGCCAAAAGTTACTAGAAAATCACATGTCCTGATACATGAGCCCTGGGAGCTGTGCATGCCTGGGCATCTGCTTATGTCATATGGTCCACAGCATCGCCTATAAAGGACTAGGTGTTCAGGGAACATAAGACAAAGTCTAAAGTCTGCACAAAACCAGGACCTCTGAAAGTGAGCACACTCAATGTAAGGACAATCTAGGGAAATACCCCTACCTTAGAGAAGGAAATTTTTAAAACATTAATAATAGCAATAACATATTTTTAATAAAGATACCCCTCTATATTGCTCTGGACATTGATACTGGATGAAAGGAAAAAAAGTCTTCCCTGAGAATGCATTCCCTAAGCTGGACCTCATGTGAGTTTGAGGCCAATATTCATACTCTCCATATTGCCTGAATAAAACCAAGTCAAATATTAAGATATTGAACATGTTGAGTGAACTGGGAGATAGATCTAAAGAATTGACAGTGATTGTGTAATGCAGAAAAAAAATGAGATAAAAAATATTGAGAAGAGATTAAGAATCAAGGCAAAGTGTACAGGTCAAGCATTTATCTAATAAGACCTCCTGAAAGAGAGATTTAGAAGGAAGGGTTATAGGAACGGAGTACTGGGCACTACTTGAAAATGCAGCAGACAGAATTTTCCAGAGCTGAAGAAGGGTACGAATTCTCAACCCTCAAAAACCCCACAGATTCTAAACAAAATAAATTACTGGAAATCAATACTTACAAGTATTGTAGTGAAACTAAAGAACATGTAAGAAAAATAATGATGTTAAAAGTAGCCAAAAAGAGAAGACAAATTCCTGACTAGGGCATGACAATTAGACTGAAAGCTCATTTCTTGAGAGCAACAATATGAGTCAGAAAGGAACGGAATAATACCTTCAATGTCCTGAGAAAAATATAGCTTGAATCATATACCTGACAAAACTATCAAGAAAAAGGGTGAAACGGAGATTTTTTTTTAGTCTCACAAAAATTGAGAGAATTTACAATCAACACATCCTTGCTAACGGACCTCCCAAAAACTTTAGAAAGAGAAAAGATTTCCCAGGAAGATAATGTGAGATGAAAGAAGGAACATGTAAATCTAGACAAACTTTATAAAATCATAACAATATGGCCTAGTGTTAAAATGAAACAAGATAGAAGTAAAACATTGGAAAAGGTATAATTTGGGAAAAAAGCACAATTAAGACATTTTCTTTTCAGCAGTAGGGAAAAGACATGGTAAAGACTTTGTTAAGTTATATGGTATAAGAAATTTCAAGGATGACATTCTATTAGAAATAGAGTGCTTGCTTAAGGTTAGCAGAGGGGGAAAAATCAACAAAAAAGGAGAAAATTATAGAAATACAGACTCAAAAATGCAAAATATGTCAGTAATTTAGTAATGTAAATGGACTATATACTCTTAAAAACAAATATATTCAGAATTGATTTTAAAATTCTAGTTTCATACGGTTTACAAAAAAATAGAGATGAAGCATTAGGTTATAGAAAGTTGCGAATTATAAGAAAGGGAAAAATAGCATTAGATAAAAACAAACTAGTTGAAAATGTGGTGGCTAAATTAATATAAAAATGTAATTTAATTAAAAACTATTTCTGAAAAAATGGGTACAAGCTTCAAATCAACAGGGAGATGTAAACACGGCACATTGTGTACACCTAATAATATAGATATATAGAAAGATAGATATAGATTTATAGGTATGTATTTGGCAGAACTTCAAGGAGAAATTAGGGAAAGACTGTAATACACTTCTCCCATTAACTGACCTAGTAAGAAAATGAAAATAGTAAGGGTAAAGAATTTTTGCACAGAACCATTTGCTAGTTTGATTTCCTGTGCATTTACAGAACCATTCACACAAGAACTGGAAAATATGCACTTTTTTTTCAAGCACACTTGGTATCTTCTGAAAATTGATTATATACTAAGTAATAAAAAAAAATCAAAGAATTAGAATAATACAAAACAGTCTGACCACAATGCTGTAAAGTTGGAAACCAATGTTATAAAGTAACTTTAAAATCCTATATATTTAGAAATTTAAAAACACATTTCCAAGTGACTCAGTTGCCAAAGAATAAATCATAACATAAATTAGAAAATAATTATAAATGAATAATGACTAAAATAAAATACAGAAAACATAGCATGTGGCTAAAAGAGTAGAGGAAAACTTGTAGCTTTAAATGTTTATCTTGGAAAAGAAGAGAGATTAAAATTTGTCAGCTAAGTGCTCAGTTTAAGAAGTCAGAAAAAGAAAAACAGAATAAATATTAATGAAGCAAAGGGTAATAAAAATATAAAGAAATTAATAAAATAGAAAAAAATAATACAGAGGATTAATGACAGTACACCATTGCCCTTTGAGAAGATTAATAATATTACAACGCTTTGGCAGGATTGATCAAGTAACATATAGAAAGGGTTCATATAATATTAAGAATGAAAACAGGAATATTACTACAAATGTTGCAGAAATTTAAAAAGATAATTTAACAGTGTTTTGAATAAATTTGTACCAACAAATTTAAAAGCTTAGTCAAAACACATTTCTAGAAAAATGCAAATTACCAAAACTGAATCAAGAAGTAATAGAAAAATTGAATAATTCTATAAATATTTAAAAAGTTTTAATCTGTGGTTAAGAATCTTCCCATAGAGATTATAACAAACACAGATAGTTTTATGGGAGAAGTCAACAGAAAATCCAAGGAAAAATTAATTTGATAGTGTACAATGTCTTCCAGAGAATAAAGAAGAAGGAGGGAATACTTGACCACTCTATTAATATATATATTTTAGCCTCAATCCCAAACCAGACAAGGATGGTAAGAAAAAGAAGAAAACAGGTTAATTTCATTCACAAAGGTAGATGCCCACGTTCTAGAAAGAAAGAAAGAAAGAAAGGAAGGAAAGAAGGAAGGGAGGAAGGAAGGAAGGAAGAAAGAAAGAAGAGGAAGAAAGGAATGAAGGAAGGAAGGAAGGAAGGAAGGAAGGAAGGAAGGAAGGAAGGAAGGAAGGAAGGAAGGAAGAAAACAAACCAAATAATATTTTTAAAAGATAATCCCATCGTGTACAAATGTACGAGAGATGTGATGTTGGTGCAACATTACAAAATCTATTAATGTAATTCATAACATTAACATTAAAGAAGAAAAACTATTTACATATCTCAATATATGCAGGGAAAAATAATGATAAAATTGCTCACAGACTAGGAATAGAGGGAAACTTCCATAATCCAATGAATCTATGCAGACCTACAGCAAATGTCATACATCAGGGAAATATTAGAAACATTCAAGGGCAGAGAGCAAAGTCAAGATGGCAGCGTAGGCAGACTCTGAACTCACCTCCTCCTGCAGACACAGCCAATTTACAACTACTCTTGGAAAAATTACCCCTGAGAAAGAACTGAAAACTGGATATGAGGACCTCCTGCAACAAATGACAATCCTAATTGAGGTGGAAGAGAGAGAAATTCCCTTCTGGAGAGAAAAAACTCCCCACACCTAATAAAGAGACTGAAGGGCCCACAACAACTACATACAGCTGAGAATTACAACAGCTGGCCAAGGGCATAGCTCAGCTTCCCTGGGCACCTACAGGAAGAACAACACCGCCACAACAGAAGGACACATGTAGCCCACACAGGGGTCATTCCTGGAACATTTGCCATTGGAGAGGAGAGAGGAGCACACTGCCAGGCCTCCTAAGGCATCACTTACATAAGGTCACCTCTCCGAGAGCAGGAGACATAGCCAACCTACCTAAGACACAGACACAAGCACAGGGAAAGAGGCAAAACAAGGAGGCAAAGGAATACATTCCAAGTAAGGGAACAGGACAAAACTCCAGAAAAGGAACTAAGTGAAACAGAAGGAGCAACCTATCTGATAGAGAGTTCAAACAAAAAGTGTTAAGGATGCTTACTGATCTTGGGAGAAGAATGGATGAACTCAGTGAGAACATCAACAAAGAAATGGAAGATATAAAAAAGAACCAATCAGAAATGAAGAATACAATACTGGAAATGAAAAATTCACTAGAGGGACTCAAAAGCAGAGTAGAGGATACAGAAGAATGGATCTGCTAGCTGGAAGCAAGACTAGAAGAAATCACCCAAGCTGAACAGGTAAAAGAAAAAAGAATAAAAAGAATGAGGACAGTCTAAGGGACCTCTGGGACAACATCAAGCACACTAACATCCGTGTTATAGGCATGCCAGAAGGAGAAGAGCGAGACAAAGGGGCAGAGAATCTATTTGAAGAAATAATAGTTGAAAAATTCCCTAACCTAAGGAAGAAAACAGACATCCAGGTACAGGAAGCACAGAGAGCACCAAACAAGATAAACACAAAGAGGCCCACACCAAGACACATCATAATTACAATGTCCAAAATTAAAGATAAAGAGATAATCCTAAAAGCCTGAAGAGAAAGACAAGTTACCTACAAAGGAAACCCCATAAGGCTATCAGGTGACTTCCCAGCAGAAACCTTACAGGCTAGAAGAGAGTGGCATGATATATTTAAAGTGCTAAAAGGAAAAAACCTACAGCCAAGAATACTCTACTCAGCAAGATTATCATTTAACATGGAAGGAAAGATAAAAAGTTTCCAAGGCAAGCAAAAATTAAAGGAGATTGTCACCAAGAAACCAGTCCTACAAGAAATGCTATGGAGACTTATTTAAGGGGAAAAGAGAAGACCACAAATAGGAAAAATTATCTACTTCCATGATAAGAGGGTTATGGATACAAATGCACAGAAAAGAGGTTAGATATATCAAAAACATAAAATGTGGGGGGAGGAGAATTAAAGAGTAGAGCTTTCAGACCGAGGTCAAATTTAAAAGACTATCAACTTAATATAGACTGCTATATACATAGATTACTATATATGAACCCCATAGTAATTACAAACCAGAAACCTATAATAAATACACAAAAAACTAAGAGAAAGGAACCCAAACATAATACTAAAGAAAGCCTTAAAACCACAAGGGAAGAGAGCAAGAGAAGAAGAAAGGAACAGAGAAGAACTACTAAAACACAAAGAAAAAAAGTTAAAAAATGGCAGTAAATACATACTTATCAATAGCTACTTTAAACTTTAATGGACTAAATGCTCCAATTAAAAGGCATAGGGTGGCTGACTGGATAAAAAAACAAAAACCATATATATGCTGCATACAAGAGACACACTTCACACCTAATAACATTCACAAACTGAAAGTAAAGGGATGGAAAAAGATAATCCATGCTAATGGCAATGAAAAGAAAGCTGGAGTAGCAATACTCATATCAGACAAAACAGACTTTAAAACAAAAACTGTAAAAAGATACAAAGAAGGAGGTAACAATCCAACAAGAGAACATAACACTTGTAAATATCTATGCACCCAACATAGGAGTACCTAAATATATAAAGCAATTATTAACAGACATAAAAAGAGAAATAGACACTAACACAATAATAGTAGGGGACTTTAACACTCCACTTACACCAATGGATAGATCATCCAAACAGAAGATCAATAAGGATACATTGACCTTAAATGACACACTAGAAGAGATGGACCTAGTAGATAGATACAGAACATTCCATCCAAAAACTGCAGGATACACATTCTTTTCAAATGCTCATGGAACATTCTCCAGGATTGATCACATATTAGGCGACAAAACAAGTCTCCATAAATTTAAGAAGATTGAAATAATACCAAGCATCTTTTCTGACCACAACGGTATGAAACTAGAAATCATCTATAGGAAGAAAATCAGAAAAGCCACAAATATGTGGAGATTAAACAAAATGCTACTGAGCAACGATTGGGTCAATAAAGAAATCAAATGATAAATCAAAAAATACTTGGAGAGAAATGAAAATGAAAATACGACATGCCAGAATTTATGGGATACAGCAAAAGTGGTTCTAAGAGGGAAGTTTATAGCAATACAGGCCTATCTCAATGAACAAGAAAAATCTCAAATAAACAATCTAACAATGCACCTAAAGGAATTGGAAAAAGAAGAACAAACAGAGCCCAAAATCAGTCGAAGAAGGGAAATAATAAAAATCAGATCAGAAATAAATGAAATAGAGACTAAAAAAAAATTGAAAAAATTAATAAAACCAAGAGCTGGTTCTTTGAAAAGATCAACAAAATTGACAACTTTTAGCTAGACTCACCAAGAAAAAAAGAAAGAAGGCTCAAGTAAAATCAGAAATGAAAGAGGAGAAATTACAATGGACTCCTCAAGAAATACAAAAGATTATAAGAGAATAATATGAAAAGCTATATGCCAACCAATTTGTCAATCTGAAAGAAATGGATAAATTCTTAGAATCATACAACCTTCCAAAACTGGACCAAGAAGACATCGACAATTTGAATAGACCAATCACCAGTAAGGAGATTGAAACTGTAATCAAAAACCTCCCCCAAAGTAAAAGTCTAGGACCAGATGGCTTCCCTGGTGAATTCTACCAAACATTCAAAGAAGACTTAATACCTATCCTTCTCAAACTCTTCCAAAAAATTGAGGAGCGGGGGGAAGATCCCTAACTCATTCTATGAAACTGGCATTATTCTGATACCAAAACCAGACAAGGACACCAAAAAAAAAGAAAATTACAGGCCAATATCACTGATGAACATCAATGCAAAAATCCTCAACAACATACTGGCAAATCACATACAACAATATACTAAAAAGATTATACACCATGATCAAGTGGGATTTATTCCAGGGATGCAGGGATGGTTCAACATTCACAATCAATCAATGTGATACACCACATTAATAAAATGAAGAATAAAAATCACATAATCATCTCAATAGATGCAGAGAAAGCATTAGACAAGATATAGCATCCATTTATGATAAAAACTCTGAATAAAATGGGTATAGAAGGAAAGTACCTCAACATAATAAAGGCCATATATGAGAAACCCACAGCTAATATCATCCTCAATGGTGAAAAACTGAAAGCTATCCCTCTAAGAACAGGAACCAGACAAGGATGCCCACTCTCACCACTCCTATTTAACATAGTACTGGAAGTCCTAGCCAGAGCAATCAGGCAAGAAAAAGAAATAAAAGGGATCCAAATTGGAAAGGAAGAAGTGAAACTGTCACTATTTGCAGATGACATGATTTTATATATAGAAAACCCTAAAGAATCCACCAAAAAACTTTTAGAAGTAATAAACAAATACCATAAAGTTGCAGGATATAAAATCAACATACAAAAATCAGTTGCATTTCTATACACTAACAATAAAATAGCAGAAAGAGAAATTAAGAACACAATCTCATTTACAATTTCAACAAAAAGAGTATACCTAGGAATAAACTTAACCAAAGAGGTGAAAGACCTGTACACTGAAAACTATAAAATATTGCTGAAAGAAATTGAAGAAGACACAAAGAAATGGAAAGATATTCCATGCTCTTGAATTGCAAGAATTAACATAATTAAGATGTCCACACTTCCTAAAGCAATCTATAGATTCAATGCAATCCTTATCAAAGTTTCAACAACATTTTTCACAGGACTACAACAAAGAATCCTAAAATTTATATGGAACAACAAAAGACCCTGAATAGCTAAAGGAATCCTGAGAAAAAAGAACAAAGCTGGAGGTATCACACTCCCTGATTTCAAAATATACTACAAAGCTATAGTAACCAAAACTGCATGGTACTGGCACATAAACAGAAACACAGATCAATGGAATAGAGTAGAAAGCCCGGAAATAAACCCACACATCTATGGACAGCTAATCTTCGACAAAGGAGCCAAGAACATACAAGGGAGAAAGGAAAGTCTCTTCAACAAATGGTGTTGGGAAAACTGGACAGCCACATGCAAAAAAATGAAAATACACCATTACCTTACACCATACTCAAAACTTAACTCAAAATGGATTAAAGACTTGAATGTAAGACCTGAAACTGTGAAACTTCTAGAAGAAAACATAAGCAGTATGCTCTTTGAAATTGGTCTTAGCAACACATTTTCAAGCACCATGTCTGACTGGGCAAGAGAAATGATAGAAAAAATAAACAAATGGGACTACATCAAACTAAAAAGCTTCTGCACAGCAAAGAAACCATCAACAAAACGAAAAGACAGCCTAACAATTGGGAGAAGATATTTGCAAACCATACATCTGATAAGGGGTTAACCTCCAAAATATATAAAGAACACATGCATCTCAACAAGAAAAAAACTAACAACCCAAATAAAAAATGGGCAAAAGACCTGAACAGACATTTCTCCAAAGAAGATATACAGATGGCCAACAGGCACATGAACAGATGTTCAGCATCATTAATTATCATGGAAATGCAAATCAAAACTAAAATGAGATATCACCTCACACCTGTCAGAATGGCTATAATTAACAAGACAGCAAACAACAAGTGTTGGAGAGGATGTGAAGAGAAGGGGACTCGCATACACTGCTGGTGAGAGTACAACTTGTGCAGCCACTATGGAAAACAGTATGGAGATTCCTCAAAAAATTAAGAATAGAACTACCATATGATCCAGCTATTCCACTGCTGGGTATTTATCCAAAGAACTTGAAAACACCAATGAGTAAAGATACATGCACCGCTGTGTTCATTGCAGCGTTATTCACAATAGCCAAGACTTGGAAGCAACCTAAGTGCCCATCAAGTGAAGACTGGATAGAGAAGCTGTGGTATTTATACAAAATGGAATACTACTCCGCCAGAAGAAATGATGAAATCCAGCCATTTGTTACAACATGGATGGACACTGAGGGTATTATGCAAAGTGAAATAAGTCAGAGGTCAAATACCGTATAATCTCACTCATTAAGTAGTAGATAATAACAACAAACAAACACATAGAGACAGGGATTGGATTGCTGGTTACCAGAGGGGAAGGGGGAAGGGAGGAGTGTGAAAGGGATAAGTAGGCACATGTGTGTGGCAATGGATTGTAATTAGTATTTGGATGGTGAACATGAGAGCATGATATAATCCATGCAGAAATAGAAGTATAATAATGTACACCTGAAATTTATACAATGTTATATACCAATGTTACCACAATAAACCAAAAATTAAAGTGGTTAAAAAAAAAAATCAAGAGCAAGACTTGATGGGCACTGTTAATACTTCTATTAAAGATTATTCTGGGCTGTCTAGCCATGGCAGTTAGAAAATAAAAATAAGCAAAAGAAGTAAGGCTTAAAAAAAGAAGAAACAGAACTACTGTTATTGGCAGTTGAAATGACACCTTAGAACAGAGATCAGCAAACAATGACCCACAGGCCAAAACTAGCTTTCCACCTGCTTTTGTAAATGAAGTTTTATTGGAACACAGTCACGCCATGCTTATTCATTTACATACTGTCTGTGGCTGTTTTCATGCTACAATGGCACAGTTGAATAATTGCTAGAGGCCGTATGGCCCTCAGAGTCTAAAATGTTTACTATCTGGCCCTTTAAAAAAGAAAAAAGTTTGCCAACCCCTGGTCTACAGTCTAATATTATTGGAATTAGCAAAACAGCTTAACAGCTTGTCAAAAATACAAACAAAAATTAATTGCATTATTTTACTTTCACAATAAGAGCTTAAAACATCTATATACATATGTTTATATACATATTGTCATAAAATATTTTTTAAAATAGAAATAAAAGTAACAGAATTTCAGAAATCATATTTGGAGGAATATTATTAAAAATTAATCAAAGATTTTGAGGACGATTAAACAAATGGAGACAGAGAGAGAGAGACCATGCTCCTAGGTAGGAAGACCCAGCATTGAAAAGACTCAAGTCTATAATATCCCCAAATTCAATCTGATTCCTATCAAAACTGCAACAGAGTTTCTCATGGAACTTGAATATATAGTTTTGAAAATCTATACAACAAAGGAAAGGATTAAGAGTATTTAACACACTTATGAAGAAGAAGAAAAAAGTTGGGAAATATTATCCTATCCAATGACACATTATAAAGTAACAATATTTAAATCAGAATACTATTGAGGCAGAGAGAGAAAAACATACCAATAGAACAGAAAAGGAAACTCAAATAGATACATATAAATATATAAACTAGACCTATAACAAATGTGGCATTCGAGTTTAGTGAGGAAAAGATATATTAATTAGGAAATGGTAGAAGGGAATTGTTTATCCATTAACATACGCAAACAATTTTAGGTAGATTAAAAAAATCAATTGTGCAAGACAATATCTCAATCTGAGAAGAAAATATTGGACAAATCTTAATGAAACTAAGCTAGGAAATTGTTTCATTAAAAATACACGATGCATAAAACATAAAGAAAAAAGTTGCTACATCTGAGTGCATTAAAATTAAGAATATCTATTTCTCAATGTGCACCAAAAAAACAGTGAAAGCACAAACCGTGGCCATAGAGTGGTCATTTCCCAGACTTAACCAACATTGTGTTACTGTCCCAAATATGTAAAGAATCATCCCCAAATAATAAAAAGACAAAAGAAATTCAAACAGGAAAATAACCCCAACAGAGGAAACAAAAAACACAAATAAACTTGTGGAAAATGTGCTCAAGCCATTAGTTATCATTTAATGAAAATAAGAATGACAAGATGGACCATTTTACATCCATCAGACTGGTAAAATTTTAAAAGATTGAAAATAGCTTAGAAGGTTTATTCCTTTTTGTTGAATATGGATTCACACAACTATTGCAATCCGGTAGTTGAATTCCTGGATTCAACCACCCCCACCCTGAAACTCCCAAGTGCACCAGGAAACAGGCACAAGAATGTTTAAAGCAGCAGTGTGTCTAGCAACAAATTCCAAGAGACGGGATAACTGAATGAATCATCCACCAGAATGCTGAGTAAATGAAGCAAGGCACACAAGAGTATATACAGGACTATTCCACGAATAAAACATGCAAGACTAAACCTAAAACCTATCCAAAAATATACGAGACTAAACCTAATCATGTGTAAGAATACACACACACACACACACACACATATATCTGGTAAAACCATGGGGAAATTCACTGGAATGGGCAGTCTAAAATATAGTTCAGTGTTCACCTCCCGGGCAGAGGTGGGGGATATTGATAGTGTTCTGTTTCTTGTCAGGAATGACTAGAAGTTGCTCATTATTTTTTTATTTTAATCTTTACATATAATGTATCTAGCCATACTCTTTGGTATAAATAATACATTTTTATGATATATAGTTACAAAATATTTTTGAACAAACTAGACAAATGGTAAATAAAGAGCATGTTCCTACAAAAGGTTAAAGTTAAAGGTTTGATCCTCAAATGAATAAAGCTTCATTCCCAATATTACATTCTAATAACTACAGATTCATCTACAGCCCCTCCACCAGAGCTACACCACCCCACTCCCACCCATCACTAACAATTTTTTGATGGTTGGAAGCTTTGATGTGACATTCAACCTCTAGATTTTTACATAGGATAGGCTAAAAAAGAAGAAAAACAAATACCACACAGTATTTTTAATTCTTTGTTTTTCAGAGTCACATTGGAAAATGTGCTGTATCCGTTAACCTTTTTGCAAAGAGCAGAAGGTAAGCTAGTTAACATTTGACAGCTTCGCAGAGTCCGTTGACTTCTAAAGAAAAATATGCTGCTACCTCTATTTTCTGTATACCTGTCAGTTGCAGAGAGTTTGTTACAAGGAGAGCCATTACTATCACTGTGTTTTACTTCCCCAATCCCTCATCTTCTGTCAGTAAATATACATTGAGGGAGACCTTGACTTATTACCATATGCATTTTAATTTTCTCACTCAGTAATCTCATATTGACCAGTTGCTTGCTAATGGTTTAGTCTGTGCCTAATAAAGACATTTTGCACTTCTTGTAAATAGTACACGATAGTGATCCTAGAGGATAGTCCAGAGTTAACTATCTTGCCTTTAAACACTAAGCAAGAAAAGCCTAATGGAAACAACACATTCCTCTCTGGCCTTGGAAATTACCCAGCATGTTCCTGTAATCACAGAATGATTAAAAATGATGATGGTATCATGGAATATTTGTGCAAAGGACAACAAAGATGCAGGTGCAGTAATAATAATATAGTGGCAGAGTCCCAAAAGGAAAAAGGTGAGAACAGTTTCCAGTCTAGAATGTAACCAATCAGTAAGTGGATGTCTCTGGCATATAATTAATAGCCTGGGATTTCACTCAGTAATTGGCTATTACGTAAGCCTTTACCATTTGCTGATAGGTAATTCGGAAGTCCCCAGAGCTCATTGTCAATCCTGTACAAATGCAGGCAATGGAGTGTACACCTTTTCCCAATTCCTTTCTAAGCTGTCCATACATATCTGCATGACTCTTAGCATTTGTATCAGTTAGGATGATTTCAACTTCAGCTAGCAGCCTTAATTAGCTTATATACGTATATGTGTTTCTCTCACATAAAAAGTCTTCAAGTAAGTTTCCAAGGTTAGTTAATTCTACAGCTGAGCAATACCCGTGAGGACTTCAGTTTTCCCTAGGTTTTCACCCTGCCACCCTCAGCCTCTTGACATTTGTTCTCAGGCTTGTCCCCCCCAAGTCACAAGGAACTCACATATTATGGCCTCAAATAATAATTTCCAAACAATTGAAAGGCAGAAAAAGGTGATAGATTCATTCTTTTATTGTTTCCAGCTTTATTGAGATATAAATGATATATAACATTGTGTAAGTTCAAGATATACAGTGTAATGATTTGATATATGTATTTATTTTGAAAACATTACCACAGTAAGTTTAGTTAACATACATCACCTCACATAGTTACTGTATTTTATTTGTGTGATGAGAACTTTTAAGATCTACTCTCTTAGCAACTTTCAAAGACACAATACAGTATTGGTAACTATAGTCACCACACTATACATTATATCCCCAGAACTTATTTATCTTATAACTGGAAGTTTTTACTCTTTGATCACCTCTACCCCTCTCCCTCTCCCTCCCCTGGCAACTGTCAATCTGCTCTTTGTTTCTATGAGCTTGGTAATTTTAGATTCCACATACAAGTGAGATCATTCAGTATTTCCTTTTCTTTGTCTGACCTTTTTCACTTAGCATAACACCTTCAAGATTCCACCCCTGTTGTCACAAATGGCAGTATTTCTTTCTTTTTAACAGCTAAATAATATTCCATTGTATATATGTTGTTTCCACGTCTTGGCTATTGTAGATAATGCTGTAATGAACATGGGAGTGCAGATATCTCTTCCAGATAGCAATTTCATTTCCTCAGATATATACCCAGAATTAGGTTGTGGAATTGTTGGATTATTTGATAGTTCTATTTTTAATTTTTTAGAGAAACTTCATACTGTTTTCCATAGGGGCTGCACCAATATACATTCCTACCAAGCTTGTAGGAACAAGGGTTACCTTTTCTCCACATCCTCTCCAACGCTCGTTTTCTCTGGTATTTTGATGATAGCCATTCTGATATGTGTGCGGCGATATCTCATTATGGTTCTGATTTGCATTTCTCTGATGATTAGTGATGTTTCAACATCTTTGCATGTACCTGCTGGGCGTTTGAATATCTTCTTTGGAAAAATGTCTGTTCAGGTCCTTTGCCCATTTTTTAATTGGATTATTTGTTGTTTATTTGCTACTGCATTGTATGAGTTGCTTATTTATTTTGGATATTAACCCCTTATCAGATATGTGGTTTGCAAATATTTTTTCCCATTTCATAGGTTGCATTTTCATTTTGCTGATCTTTTTTTGGCGATGCAGAAGATTTTTAGTTTGATGTAGTCTCACTTGTTTATTTTTGCTTTTGTTACTTGTGATTTTGGTGTCATAGCCATAAAATCATTGCCAAGACTGATACCAAGGAGATATTTTTCTGTGTTTTGCTTCCAGGAATTTTATGATTTCAGGTCTTACATTTCCATCTTTAATCCATTTTGAGTTAATTTTAGTGAGTAGTATAAATCAGGGGTCCAGTTTCCTTGTTTTGCATGTAAATACCCAGTTTATATACCATTTATTGGAAAGACTGTCTTTTCTTTATTGAGTATTCTCAGTTCCCTTGTCAAATATCAGTTGACTATATACACATGGGTTTATTTCTAGCCTCTCAATTCTGTTCCATTGATCTATCTGTTTGTTTTTACGCCAGTATCATACTGTTTTGATTACTATAGCTTTGTAATATAGTTTGAAATTAGGAAGTGTGGTGCCTCCAGCTTTGCTCTTCTTTCTTAGGATTCCTTTGGCTATTCAGGGACTTTTCTGGTTCCATATGAATTTTGGAATTTGTTTTTATATTTCTGTGAAAAGTGCCATTAAATCTTGATAGGGTTTACATTGAATCCATAGGTGGCTTTGAGTAGTATAGACATTTTAACAATATTAATTATTTCCAATCCATGAACACAGAATATGTTTACATTTATTTGTGCCTTCCTCAAGTCCTTTCATCAAAGTCTTAGAGCTTTCAGTGTACAGGTCTTTCACCTCCTTGGTTAAGTTTATTCCTATATATTTTATTCTTTTTGATGCTATTGTAAATGGTATTGTTTTCTTTATTTCTTTTTTCAGATAATTTATTGTTAGTGTATAGAACACAACTAATTTTTCTATGTTTATTTTGTACCCTGCAAGTTTTCTGAATTTGTTTATTAGTCCTAACAGTTTTTCAGTAGAGTCTTCAGGATTTTCTATACATAAGATCATGTCATCTACAAACAGAAACAATTTTGCTTCTTCCTTTCTGTTTCAGATGCCTTTTATTTCTTTTTCTTGTCTAATTGCTCTGGCTAAGACTTTCAGTACTATGTTGAATATTGGTGGTGAGAGTGGGCATCCTTGTCTCATTCCTGGTCTCAGAGGAAAAGCTTTCAACTTTTCACTGTTGAGTATGATGTCAGCTGTGTTTCCTGACCAGATGTTGCCACTGGCTGGACTCTGTGTTCAGGCTGGGCCACGGGAATGGCTTCACTGTCAGACAAAACCTCAGTCTGTGCTCCATAATCAGGTGGGGATGCAGACTGTGCCCCTAAGTTGGGTGGGACCACAGGCTGGACTTTGCCATCAGGCAGGCTGCTGGCTGCTCTGCTGTTGGATGAGGTCGCTGGTCAGGCTCTTTAGTTGGGAAGGGCCTCTAGCAGTATCCTGCTGTTGAGTAAGGGTAGAGACTGTGCTCTATGGTTGGGTATGGTCCGCGTCTGGGATGCCTCCTTGGGTGGGACTGCAGGCCATGCTTCACAACACAATTGGGCAGGGCCACTGACTGTGCTACTTGCCTGGGCCAGGCCACAGGCTGCATTCAACAACCTGGCAAGGCTGGAGGCTGGGCTTTTTGTCTGGGCAGTACAATAGGCTGGGTTCTGAGGCTGTCCAGGGTCACTGTTCAGGCTTTTGGTTATGCAGGGCCAGAGGCTATACTTAACAGTTTGGCAGTACTGCTGACCTGGCTCCCTGCCCAAGCATGGTTGTAAGATGGGCTCTGCAGCTGCCCAGATTTTCTGATCAGGCTTCCTGGTCAGCAGAACTGGAGACTATACATAACATTTGGGTGGGGCTCTGAATTTGCTTCCCTGCCCAGGCAGGGCCATAGAACAAGCTCTACAGTTGATACATCTTGTTGGTTGGGGACCCAGATCGAGCAGAACTGCCTACTGAGCTCCCTGGTAAGACAAGGCCACCAGCTTGGCTCTGTAGGTGAGCAGAGCTGCTGGCTGGGATCTCTGCTCCAGCACTGCTGCAAGTGTCACTGTAGGGTATGCTCTGCAGCTGCCCGAGTTCCCTTCCTAGGATTCCTGGTCAGGCAGGACTGGAAGAATTATTCAGCATTTTGGAAGGACTTCAGATTTGCTTCCCTGTTCGGGCTCCATGGCCAGTATGGCTTGTCGGTGGGAGAACTGAATCAGGCAGACCTGCCAACTGAGGTCCCTGGCCAGACGGGGCCACCAGCTGGGATCTCCACTCGGGCAGTGCTGTAAGAAGGAATGCAATCTGCCAAGATCTGAGTGCTGGTTGCTGTAAGCCCTGCCCCGTCTCTTCCATCTCTATGTGATCCCCGGTGGTTAAGCCCTGCAGATTCCTCCAGTGATCTCTGAGGCAAGACCTGAGGGACTCCCAGGAAGCATCCTTCAATGCCGGAGGAGCTGGATGTCCACCTTGGGCTCTCTTTTTCCCACTGGAAAAACCACAGGCCCAGGGGGACCTGTCAGTGTGACACTGTCCAACCTGGGGGAGGGGTGATGCAGTCAAAATGTAGCTGCCCCTCTTACCCGTCTAACGTGGTCCTTCTCAGTCTCTGTGGTCCAGGAGGATGTTTCAGCCTCACTTCCAGTTTTTGAGATTTTCTCAATGGTTTTGTCTGTAGATAGTTAATCTTGGTCTTCTTGTGAGGGAGACCAAAGCTGGGAATGACCCCTGCTGCCACCTTGATGATGTCACTCCATCCAGATTCATTTTTTGTGTATCTTTTTTAGAGCAAAACACTTTCCCAAGAATCACTTCTCCCACCCCAACAGAATCTCTCTGATTTCTTGTGATTCAGAATAGGTTCACACCCATTCCTACCCAATTACCAGCAATATAAATGGATTGACTTAGATTGATTAAGATTTACTCCCTGACCTGCTTGCTATCAGCTGGACAGGGATGCAACCTTTGCGGAAAGGCAGGATGATCTGATACAGGAACAAACTCAGCATCCTGTTGGGCAGATGGCTGTTAAGCTAGCAATCAGGAATGTCTGCCACAGAAATGGAAAAGTCTTCCAGAACTTTCTATCCAGTGCCTTTACCTAAATTTATATAAAACTCAAATCATTTCTGCTCACTTGACTATATCTATTCTTTTCTTAATGATCCACAAGAGAAAAATTATTATAATTGTTTTTGATAATATGTCCCTTCAGTAAAATCATTTTTTCTCCTAGTATTTCCTACTTAGATTTAAGCAGAAGAATGTTTTAGTTTATAGATTATTTTCAAAAGATCTAAACAAAAGGAAAAAATCCAATATCCAGACACTTTGTAGTACTTCTCAGGGAAGATATTTAGATTTCTCACTGAAGGGAGAATATAAAGCAGAAGGAAACAACCACAGTTTTTTAAAAAAATTCAGCATTTAGTGCAAGAGGGATCCAACAGGAAATCCAGGAAGAGAGATGGAACAGAAATTTGACTTTTATCTGTTCATTATTCTTATCTCATCATGCTCTTACATGGAAATAGATACTATAATCTTACTGTCGGATTTGAAGATAGAGAAAATGTGTGACATGAACTTGCTAAGTTTCTAGAAAAAATTTTCTGCATTTGCAAGCATTGTTTTAGGATCTTATTGAGACTCTAAGTGGATCAAAATGTGTATAAAAGAGAAGAAATATAGAGAAAGGAAACTAACATATTTGGAGTATCCACTTCATGTCAGGTGCAGGACTAGGAATTTTTATATACCCTTTTTAAATGTTCTCTGAATGACAAACTTGAAAAAATACAAGCGATTACTCATGTTTTATTTGGAGAAGTCATTTTCAGAGAAAATAATGTGATTTGACCTATTGCACACAGGGTGTGTGTGTGCATGTGACAGAGTTGAGAATCAAATGTCTCTTTGATCACACGGCCCATCCCCATCCCAGGACACAGAGGGTCCCAGCCCTCTGCCTTAATCTGTCACATTACCAAAAATGTCTAGGGAAAGAGATGAAACAAACAAAAACACTTTGTAAAACTCTGCTTTGGGTATACAAAAATTGGTTAAGTCTATGCATTACGTAATGGAAATAAGGGTGAGGTGGAAATTTATTTTGTTCCGTCAAAAAGGTCTTTATACGGAGCCCTTGGAATCAAATTTCTATTCTCTTTAGTTGCTGCAAACAAATAGTATGAAGACAAGAAGCAAATATATTTCATTAATATCAAAATTAGATGTAGATATTTTCTGTTCTTTAGAACATATTCTTTTATTTATGTGTCTATAGTTATAAATCGTGCACTCTTGTAATGGAATATACACGTTTTGATGCGTATTTCAAATAAGAAAGCTGAAAATGTAGGAATGCCTAACTTCTAGGCTAGACTGTTGAGAATAGAGTGATGGGGAGAGTTGTCAGGGAAGGGAAGTGATGGTGGTGCTGATGGAGAAACACCTTAGAGGGAGGCTGCCTCAGGCGCTATTCCCACGTTTCACATTGTATTCAGTGTGCGAGTGCCAGCTGCTCACCACACCACAGTGGGAAGTGTGAATACAAGCACCACTAAAGAGGGACTTTTCCCAGTGTCTCACAACTACCACAATACCTACACAGCGAAATGTCTCTTATTCAAAAAATAGTATCTGAATGTGCTCTTAATTCTCAGGTTCACAGAGTTTGTCAGCTTGATATATGTTACACTGTAGGAAAACATACATAAATAATATAAATATTAAAAACAATTTAAAAGATTGTAATATAGATTATTGGAGAGCAATACAAATGCATGAATAAATGTTCGTTCATTTTCTGACACAATTTTATTTTCTTCATTTGCTAATTCCATTAGCCGTGGAAAATATAATGACATAGAATTGATATTTGAAGATATTACATTATCTAAAACAAATTTAAACGTATAGAATTGGAGTCCAAAATACAAATAAAAGTTACCTGGAAAAAGAGAAGGTATTGTAACAAGAGCATATAAAAAAGCACTAGGATATTGGACATTTAGAGTTTTCTTCCACTAATTATAGTTCTAATAGACTAATGTAGACAATAGAGATCATTTCAATTAAATGGGTCAAACTGAAAATGTTCCTACCTGGGAATCTGTTGCCATCATGAAAGACCTTAGGGAGGTGTCCCCCAGGTCCAAGGAAATCTCATCATTAAGAGTCTGTTTTACCTATTTCATCTCTCTTTGTGGTCCTTCCCTTCAAAGTCATCATATGTAGAGAAAGTGTCTTGTAGAAGACGGAGTGGAAGAGTTGTTTCTGGGTTCCACTGTATTTGATCTGAAGGTCTTTCATTAAATTATCTCACCTAGAAAGAGTAAGAACCACCTCTTGTGAGGCAATTCCTCTGTACCATTCCAATGACCTTCAGCACTTTAACCTTGATTTTGTAGACTTATGTGCACATTACTTCTAGAACGTAAATTTTACTGGGGGCAGTTTCCTTGTCTCTTTGGTTCATGGTTTGCGGGTTCGTATCCCAGGCACACATTGATGCACTGCTTGTCAAGCCATGCTGTGGCGGCATCCCATATAAAGTGGAGGAAGATGGGCACGGATGTTAGCTCAGGGCCAACCTTCCTCAGCAAAAAAAAAAAGAAAGAAACAATAATTGAGCATGTGACAAATGTTGTAGGAACAAAAAGATGACTACTGACAGTCTAGTTAAGGAGAAAGATAAGAAAGCCAATAATGATGACCATGCCAGGAGAGAACTGGACAAGAGTAACGTTTCAAACACACAAATTCAGTCATATCAGAAATCTGATGAAGAAATACAGAGCAGATAGCAACTCTGTTCAAGGGTTGGAGAAAATTTCACAGAGGCAATTGTATTTAGGATGAGACTTAAAGATGGGCATCCAAGGGGGAAAAGGTTTTTTGAAATAAACAGAATTGGTGAAAGTACCACATCATGACAACCATGGCATATCTAGAGAACTGGCAGAATTCAGTATGTCCAGAGCAGGATGTGGAATTCTAGAAAGTTTGCACTTTATCCTGAATCCTCTGAAGAATTTTTAGCTGTGACAAAATCAGGTTTTGTGGGTAAGAGGATATGATCACTCCTGTGGTCCTGTGGTCACTATGAACTATGTGAGGTCAATCAGTCTGATTGCAGGTAACAGAAAATGAAACCGAGGCTCATTTATAGCTTAAAGATGATGAATCAGCTCATAACCAGCATTAGGGTGGAATCTCTGCATGGGTTCAGTCAGGGCTTAGGCTCCATTTCTCTCTGAGTCCTCACTGACCTCCTCCATGAGTTGACGTTTTCTTAGCCTGGCTCCTTTCATGGTGAAGATGGCTGCCAACAGTAACTGGCACTACATACTTACTCTTTCAAATTGGAGGAGTGTTTTTTCCCATAATTACTAAACAATGATACTGAGTTTTAATTTTTATTAGGCCAACTTAAACCCTGCAGCATCATGCAGATGAGATGATGCATACTGGTTAATGTCAATCAGTGAGTGCCTAGAGCTAGTAGTCGCATTGATCCTAACCATATTGGGGGGCAGCTGCACAATGGGGGAAACTTGGTTTCCAAAAGGAAATATAAATGTTATTTAAAAAAAAGAGGAGAGAAGGAAGAATGGCTGTTGGGCAGGCAGTCAGCAAATGTACATAAAAGAATATACTCTTATCACTGTCCAGGCAAGAAATAACAAGAACTTGAATTTATATACTGGAAGTAGAAATAGGGAGCAGTGAAAAATTTTGAAAGTGTCAACTGATTAAATTTGACAAGTGTGGAAAAGGGAGAAATAAAGAATGACTCCAAGTTTTGTGGTTTGGATAAATGGAAACTTGGTAGTGGTGTATAACAGAGGTAGAGGAAATAGAGCAAGGATTAAGTGTAGAAAAAGGAGAAGAGGGTAAGATTATGAGTTGTTTGGAATATATTGGGTTTAAGGTGATTGTGTGAGTCCAAACTGACATGCTTAATAAGTAATTTAATGGATGGATGTGGATTTCTACATACAGATCTGGACTGAAGACAGAGACATAGATAAAAGTAGAGCTTAATGGACAAAGGTAGTGAATGAGAGCAAAGAGGTAAATTTGTTGAGCGACAGAGAAAAGGGCCAAATATGGAATTCTGACACCGTTAAAATTAAGAGATTGATTGAACAAGATTAAAAAGTAGCACCAGAGACTGAGACAGAAGCAAGTTTAAAGCAGAACCAGGAGAGTGCATGAGATTTTAATGTAATGGGAGTGAGAATGTCAGGAAGGAGAGAGTCGTCATCTACATACTACATAACTTTATATAGTAGGTATTATTAAAAAGCATGTCTAGGGCAGAAGTGGGCTCTTTTAGATAGCATAATAAAGGAGGGTGAAGAGGTGATATTTGACCTGAGACCTAATTTTAAAAAGTAAGGAGACATTCAAACTTTTGGAGAAAATTTTTCCAGGCAGTCAGAATAGCAAGTGAGGTGAGCTTGAAACAAGTAAAGAATGGAAAGAAGACTAATATGGCTGGAGCATGGCTGGAAATACTTCTAGAAAGATAGGCACAGATCGGAGCAAGGGGCAATTTATAGGCCATGGAATTTAGACAGTAGACTTTACTCCAGGTTAATGGGAGGTTGTTGAAAGGTTTTGAATAGAATGTACCATGATCTGATTTACCTTTTCAAAAGAATTTCTTAGTTCTTACCTGGAAGAAAGTCTACAGGGAGGAGAAGAAAGAAAGATGGAGACCAGTTGGCCATCTATTGCAGGAGTCCAGGTGAGGACAATGGTGGGATGACCTAGGTTGTTTGTGGCGGAGAGGTGAGAAGTGTTTGTATTCAGATTCTATCCTGAAGGTGGCAGTTTCAAGTACTTGCAAATATAGAGTGGAGAGAAAGGGAGGCGTTGAGGTGGCTATAGGTGTTGTCTTAGGTGTGGAACACTGAGACAAGAGCTAGTTGGAAGAGAGGGGGACGGACATTTCTGCTTTGGCCCAGATGAATTGTCTATGTTTCATAAACATTGAAGTAAAGGTGTTGAGTAGACAGTGTGATAATGTAAGTGTGGAGATGAGGGAAGAGATTGGGGCTAGAGATAAAAGGAGACTTGAATGAGGTCATGTGGTTAGAAAAGAAGAGATGCACAGGCTGAGGTGTGAACAATCCATATTTAGAGTTTTGAGAGATAAGAAAGACCCCAAAAAGGAGACTGAGAAGAAGTCATCTTTGTGGTAGGAGGAAAACACTTGTTCTCAGTGTGTTGCCTCTGTGGCCAAGTGAAGGCAGTGATCCAAGTAGTAGGGAGCATCTTCTGTTTTAAATGCTGCCAAGAGCTCAAAAAAGAGGATTGAAAAACAATCATTCAATCTGAAGAATTCAGTGAGAGTATTTGAGTGGGTTGTTGGGGATAAGATGTTGGATGGAAAAGATTATGAAAGAATGAGAGTTAAGGAATTGTAGAAAGCAGATACAGAAGTCTTTTTTGATAACATTTCCTACAAATGACAGCATAAAAATGGGAGATGTAGTTTAAAAAGGCTGTGAGCTCAATGGAGCGTCTTTTTTTAAGTACAAGAGATAGTAGAGCATGTGTATATGCTAATGGAAATTTCCCTGTGGAGAAGGATAAATTGACGATGCAACTTCAAAATCTTTGAGTGGACCAGAAAGATGTCAACCACAAGTGGAGGGGTTGGCTTAGTTGTTGGGATCATTCACCCATTTGTGGAGGAAGGAAAACAACACATGGACATAAATATAAATAGATTGTTAGATTTTTTTTAATGGGAAATGATTACATTATCTTCTAAGTGCTTCTGCTTTTATCAGAGAAGCAAGAATCAAGCCATTATTTGAGAGTAGAGAATTTATTTGGAAGATAACTGATTTGGTTATCAGTTGGAAATAATGGCATTGAAGTTTCTATTGAAGTTTACAACTGGCCAAAATTATTATTAGAGATGCCCTTGGATAAGATGTCAAGACCAGAGTTAGCAATATGACTGAACTAGGACAAATTAAGACTACAATATAGTTAACATCAAGGTTCTAGTTAGTTCTCTTGACAATCACCATGCTCCTTTCTCTTTCTTTATGTTTCCCCATATCTCTATGCCTTTTTGTTTCTTCTTTGAATCATCTTCTCTGGTAGAGCATTAGCAGAAAAATGTAAGAGGCTAAAGGTCAGATCACTTTATTTTCATGAGAAATTTCTAGAGAAATGTTTGTCTGGACAGATGACTCCCAGAGAATATTGTACTCTAGACTTATTTGTGGATACATTTGATCCATGCTAAATTTTTCTTCTTTAAAAATAGATAATCAGATGTTGTTTGCATCCATTTCTAGTTATAGATTTTCAGTAAGGAAAAGGAAACAGTAGTAGGGACTCCCCTGTGATTAAATCATCTAATTGTGAAAAGTCTAGGTGGACTTTATTGTAAGTGCACCTTTGTTCACTACACAATGCCTTCTTGATTAACTCCCTGGGAAATTACAGCTTGAGCAATTGCTCGTGCAGATTCTGTAGATTTGTACTACAACAATTGACTCTTCAAATACTTTACTATTGAAGATGTGGCACTTAGCTCAGTGGAAGAAAAAGTTAAATCTAAGACTTCTGGTGAACATAAGGAAAATGGCAGTCCTCAATGTTGGTACTACACAAGCTGATTGTTTCTCAGCCTTCCAAGTTATATTTGCATGCCCCAAACAATGTCTTGAAAAGGCAGATGATAAATTCTTTATGCGTGTAATTCTTACATTCTAAGAGCGAGGGTATCTGTTAAGGTATTTCCAAGCTTTTTTAATGGATACAAATTTGATGGAAAGGAGTTTACCACTGTCGTTTAGTTTGGCACCAGTAGGTGTATTAAAGCTTATGAGTATTCAGATCCTCCTTGAAGGGCATGAAAAAGGGCTCTTGTATCTCTGCTGAAGGGCTTTTCAATGAGGGGACAACCATGAATAAATACTTACAAGAAGATGTCTCCAATTTTCTACTAATACTAGAATGAACATAATGCCTACAGCATAGTACATTTTCAGTAAAATTTTGAAATATGAAGAATAAATGCATATCCCCTTGTCAGCCAACAGGTTTTTTATATTTATTTTTTCCTTCTACGGTCCTCCAACAGTTAAGCAGTATTTTGTCTTTTGTTTTTAAGGGTATCTTCTGCTGAAGAATTAGTGTTGTGCTTGAATCCTTTAATTTGTTCATACTTGTACTACAAGGGAAACCCAGGATGCACCTACACCCCGATTTTGGCTCCCAAGGAAAAAAAGCCATCCTTTTCTTATCCAGATTTCTTGTTGGAAGATTTCTTTCTTTGTTGTTGGAAGGTTTTCTCCTTGTTGGAAGATTCTTAGAGGACAGAAAGGTAGATAAAACTAAGTCATTCTGCGTTTATGTTCATTTTTCATAAAATAGATAGTAGCATGACAAGTTGAGATTTTCTGAAGGACCATGATAATAATAATATCTCTAATTCCCACAAGCTCTTTTGTTCGTCATCTATTTGCAGGGTTTCCCCAAGATTCATTTTAAAGTAGTAATGAGGGTCTATAAGCCAGATTGCAGCACGTTAGAGTGGATAGGATGTGAAAAAGTAGAGGCAGAGAGTATATACAAATCTTTCAAGGGGCTTATCAGTAAAGAAGACTATGATGAAGCTTGGGGGTAAATGAGGTAGATTTGAGGTCCACATGATTCAGCTACCAGAGTCCTTCCATCTGTGACTCCACCGTCTTTACTACATGGGTAATTTTTTCTAATACCTTACCAGAATTCAAGCCACCTTGTCCCTCTTTTTTAATATGGGAGATACTGGACCACATTTATCTAGGAAGATAACTGATAAAAGGAATAGTATATGACAGAGAGAGAATAATTGAAAGAACAAAATACCTGCAAAGGCAGAAGAGCCCAGAGGGATCCAGGGCCCAGGAAGCAGGGAAAGACTTCTCTTCTACAGGAAGGAAAATGAAAGAAAAAGAAAAACAATGGACCATACTGTGTAAGTTTGTCCATTTTTTAAGGACGTTAAGAACATCCCATCAGATAAGTCTCAGTGTCGTTTGCTGAATAGTAAGCAAGATAATCTGCTGAGAGTGGGTGGGAAAAGGTGGTCTCCAGAGATTTGAAACTATTGCAGAGGTTTGAATAATTGCTTTGGAGAATGTGAAGGTGAGCTGACTAAGGAAACAAAGATTATCAGCAGTGTTTGAATGGCACACATTTGCAGAAAATAATGAGATATTAAGCTACCAGAATAGGAGGCTCAGGAAATGGAATACATGAAATTTATACATTCAGAGATAGAATACTTCTAATAAAGATAAGATCCAGAATATGGCCCTAGTAAGGGGTTACTGAAATGGAATAAAAGTCATTATGGATGAAGAAATAAAGGAATTAACTAATGTTTTTTTGGATGTATCATTCACACCGATTTTGAAATACCATTGGCATAGCTTTTTCAGTGTGTCCAACCAGATTTATGATTTGACTGTGTGGTAAGCAGCCTCCAAGATGGGCCCAGTGATTCCTATTCCTGGGATTCCTGTGGTGTTACTTTGTGTGGTCCCTTCCCACATTGAATATTGTAGATCTGTTTAACCATTACAATATTGTAGAAATGACACAAGTTCTATACAGATCTTTCAAGGAGATTGACAGTAAAGAGGACCGAAAATCTTGCATAGTAAGAGAAGAGAGCTTGAGGTCCAAATTATTCTGGGCATATGATTTATGAGGCTATGCCATAAAGACACTTGGCTCTCATCTTTTTTCTCTTAGATCACTTGTTCTGAAGGAAGCTGCCGTGTTGTTAGGACACTCAGGCAGCCCTATGGAGAGAACTACATGAAAAGTAACTGAGGCCTTCTATCAAAACCAACTCTAATTTTCCAACCATAAGATTGAGCCAACATAGAATTGTATTCTCCAACTCTAGCTGTCAAGCAGAGTACCATGCACAGGTTATCAATCCCAGGGGATGACTCTTAAACACTTCTGCCCATTGCATCTTGGTATTGGAGTCACCAAGGAAAACACAACTCAGTCGAGTACTGGATGGAACAAAGTTTTATTTACATAGAGAAAAGGCAGCAATATCAGCTTCATGCTGCAGTGGAAAGACCCTGTCCTCTCCCCACAGAGGACAGATGTAACAGTGGAGTTTGCCAAGTGTCATATGATGTACACAGTTTAAGCAGAGAAAAAAGAGTACTCATTGATTGTGAAGCAAGGAAAAATATTCCCAAGATGTGGGACCCATCATAGGCTGTGTGGGCTCTGTGGGACCAAGGCCCATTCTTTATATGAGTGAGTGGGGGTCAAAAAAGACTGCATGCACAAGACTTTCTTTCCCCAAAATAGCCAAACCTTCAAATGATTGCAGTCCTGGCTGACATCTTGACTACAATTTCAACAGAGATGTTGAGCCAGAACCACCAAGCTGAGCTACTGCTGGATTCCTGACCCACAGTAACAGTGTGATATAATATGTGTTAATTGTTATTTTAAGGCACTAAATTTTGAGGTAATTTATCATTCAGTGATAGATAACTACAAAAATTTGATTGAATATGGCTGAGAAAGAATATGATGGATCAAGTAGATTTAAAACTCGAAGGATAGGAGCTGGTCCTGTGGCCAAGTGGTTCAAGTTCCACGCCTTCTGCTTCAGTGGCCTGGGTTCTGGGTTTGGATCCCAAGCGCAGAGCTAGTCCACTCATCAAGCCATTCTGTGGGGGCGACCCACATACAAAATAGAGGAAGATTGGCACAGATGTTAGTTCTGGGCTAATCTTCCTCAAGTAAAAAAAGAGGAAGATTGGCAACAGATGTTAGCTCAGAGTGAATCTTCCCCAGCAAAAAAAATAAAAACAAAAAAAATTCTGTGGATAACTGTCATTTTCTAGGATCTATGAAATACTCTCTCTCAGGTGTCAAGATAAAAACGATTCTCATGTCAGGAAGCGTAATTGTTTTATGATTCTATAAATCTGAAACGATGGCCAAAGAAGACATTTGGTACAGTTACTAGAAATATTCTATAGGTTGAAATGATTATGTGGTTATGATCTGTGCTGCAGAATAAGGGACCTATGATCATTCTTTCCTCTATGTGTTAGAGTTGACAAAATTCATTTCTTCAGAGGAAAATCTGAGTTTACTGGATAGGGCAGGTTCAGTTCATCCTAATTAGGAGCAGGAATAATTTTCCATTTGTGTGTCCTTGTGGGATAACATAGATTTATTAAAAAATGTTAGTCTAGTTTTACATCTTGATTATTTAAATGTTGTAAAAAATGCCTTTGTACTTTACCAATCTACCAGCAAGGAAAAATAATGGAATTCAAGTTACTTGTCAGGTATATTAACTTTGAGGTAACTTTTAATCACTTTTTTTTTAAAGTTTATGTAACAGAAAATTTATTTATGAGTGGTCTTCTGAGGATTCATTCAGATTGGTGTGTCTTTGCTGATTTGGGAGTCAGAAATAGCTTTGAAATCTAATGAATACTAACTAATTTTATTGAGAAAATATACAAATACATAGACTTTAGATTACAATTTCAGGTGTCAGGAACATTTGGTGGTCTATTGAAACTTGATTTAAAATTTCTGCTTTTGATAGTTTATATCTAACCTTGTACTGAGCTAATGTTTCCAAACATACCTGAAATATTTGCTAAAAATGGAGCTCCCTGTCCCTACCTCAGACCCAGCATTTCAAAATCTTCAAAAGGTGATCTCGTAAATCTGCATATTTTACTATATTCATGGTGATTCTCAAGATTAGCAAAGTTTTGGAAATACTAGGTGAGCCAGACTATCAGAGTACTCAGATGATGACAATTCAATCTTTGATATAAATTATTTAGGCATTATGATATCAACCTATATCAATAGATATTATAATATAAAATTTTATGAAAAGTGTTTGTTTGTGTCTATGAATGTATTATTGAATATATCATCTGAGTTGTCGTGCCAGTTATGTTTTATAAAAAAACATCCTGGGCTTAGTGGCATAAAATGATGATCACTTTATTATGTTTACTGATTCTATAAGTCAAAAATTTGGATATAAGCACAGTGGAGTTGGCTTGTCCCTGCTCCTTAATATCTCAGACTCTATCTGAGAAGACCTAAATAATTGGGGTAGCTAAAAAAGTTAATAGCTAGAAAGATCTGGAAGGCTTTTCTCTCCTATCTGTGATGCCCAGTTTCATATGACTCAAAGGATGAGCTCAGCTGGTATATTGGCTAGAGTGCCCACATGAAATACGTGGCTTTGTGTTCCTCAAAGCATGGTGGTCTCAGGGTAGTCATGTGTCTTATACAGTGGCTCAGGGCTCTAAGACAGAGCATTCCAGTGGACAAGGAAAAATTTGCATGGCTTCCTCTGACATAGCCTTAGAAAATCATGCATCATTATCTCTGCCATATGCTATTAGCTACAAGTAACTTACTAAAGCCAGTCCATACTCAATGTTAGGGGAATTAGACTCACCTCTTAATGGGAGGAATGCCAAAGAATTTGAAGCCATCTTTAAAAACAACAAAGTGGTATAGTGTGTTAGTCAGAGTTCTCCAGAGAAAGAGAACTAATAATATATACATATCCTATATATGAATGAAAGGAGATTTATTAAGAAGAATTAGTTCACATGATTATGGAGACTGAGAAGTCCCACAGTCTGCTGTCTGCAAGCTGGAGATCCAGGAAAGCTGATGGTGTAATTCAGTCCGAGTCCAAAGGCCTGAGAAATATATGAGCCGATGGTGTAAATCCCCATGTGAGGTCAGGAGAAGATGACATGAGATATCCCACTTCAAACAGCGAGGCAAGAAAAAAGGGGAAAAATGTCCATCCTCCAACTTTTATTCAATTCAGGCACTAGTTGGCTTGGATGATGCCCACCCACATTAGGGAGGGCAATTTATTTTACTGAGTCTACTGATTCAAATGCTAATTTCATCCATAAACAACTCACAGATGAATGAAGAAATAATACTTAATCTGGGCACCCCATGGCCAGTGAAATTGACGCATAAAATTGTTCATCACATACAGTGTCTTCTTTTTTTTTAATTTCAATTATACAGTACAGTGTTATCAACTATAGCTACCATGTTTTACATTAGATCCTCAGACTTGATTCATCTTATAGCCGAAAGTTTGTACCCTTTTACCAACCTCTCCATATTTCCCCTCCCCCCACCTACTACTGGCAACCACTTTTCTATTCTCTGTTTCTATGAGTTTGACTATTTGATTTATTTTTTAGATTCCACATATGAGTGATATCATGTAATATTGGTCTTTCTCTGTCCCTCAAGGATTATCAAGTTCCATCCATGTTATTGCAAATGACAGGATTTCCTTCTTCCTCATAGCTGAATACTTGAGTCTGAATAATATTCCATTGTATATATATATATACCACATCTTCTTTATCCACTCACCTGTTTATGGACACTTAGTTTTCCATATCACAGCTATTGTGAATAATGCTACAATAAACATAAGTGTGCAGATGTCTCTTTGATATCTCGTTTTCGTTTCTAGAAGTGGGATTGCTGGATCACGGTGTAGTTCTTTTTTTAATTTTTTGAGTAACCTCTATACAGTTTTCCATAGTGACTGCACCAATTTACATTCCCACCAACAGTGCACAAGGGTTCCCTTTTCTCCACATCCTCACCAACATATTGTCTCTTGTCTTTTTGATAACAGACATTCTAACAGGTGTGAGGTGATATCTCATTGTGGTTTCGATTTGTATTTCCCTGATGGCTGGTGATGATGAGCACCTTTTCATGTACCTGTTGGTCATTTGCATGTCTTCTTTGGAAAAACGTCTATTCAGTTCCTTTGCCCATTTTTTAATCAGATTGTTTGTTTTTTTGCCATTGAGTTGTATGGGGTCTGTATATATTTTGGATATTAACCCATTACCAGATATATGATTTGCAAATGTTTTTTCCCATTTGGTAAGTTGCCTTTTCATTTTGTTGATTGTATCCTTTGCTGTGCAGAAGCCTTTTAGTTTGAAGTAGTTCCACTTGTTTCTTTTTGCTTTTGTTGCCTTTGCTTTGGGTGTCACATCCAAAAAGTCATTGCCAAGACCACCGTCAAGGACCTTACTTCATATGTTTTCTTCTAGGAGTTTTATGATTTCAGGTCTTATATTCAAGTTTTTAATCCATTTTGAGTTGATTTTTGTGTTTGGTATGAGAGAGGGGTCCAGTTTCATTATTTAGCGTGTGGCTGTCCATTGTTCCCAACACCATTTATTGAAGAGAATATCTTTTCCCCATTGTGTATTCTTTGCTCTGTTGTCTTAAATTAATTGACTACGTATGCATGGGTTTGTTTCTGGGCTATTTTGCTATTATTTTATTATTGACTTCTACTAGAGTTTGCTACCTAGATGAAATGGATCAATTCCTTGAAAAGCACAGTCTGACAAAACTCACACAAGTAGAAATAGGTAATCTAAAGAGACCTGTATCTATTAAAGAAATTGAAGCAATAATTAATAACCTTTCAAAACAGAAAGCACCAGGCTTAAATGGGTTCACTGGTGAATTCTACCAATATTTATGGAAGAAATTATACCAATTCTCTACAATCTAATTCAGAAGTTAGAAGTAGAGGGAATATTTCCTAACTCATTTCCTCGGAGACCAAAGTGGCTACAGTTTTCGAGAGAGAATACAAGAGAAGAAAGTGTGCCACAGAGAGATAATTCTGGAAATCTGAGGAGTTTCATCCCAAAATAGTCAGCAGACTACTGATCAGCATAGAAGGACCCTACCTGAGGCCAGGAAGTTAATTCCAAAAGAATTAGATGGAACAATGCTTAGTAGGAAGAGTTCCTGTTATCAGCCACACTGGAAAATCTCATAATGTGTAGGGCATAGGTTAAAGAAATCAGTGTGGTCTACCTTAGCAGCAGGGGTAAATCAGCCCTGAACAACGCTTGTTTTGGGCCTCACAAGTCTAAAACAGAAGACCCAAAGAGATCAAACCATTTCAAAGCAACTAAACAGTTTTCCAGAATAAAGATCAAGCATATTTGTAGGAACACAAAAATATCAAGCACCCAGTAAGGTAGAAATTACAATGGTTAGCATCCAATAAAAATTACCAAGTATACAAAGAAACAGGAAAATATAAGTCATAGTGAAGAGAAAAATTGACCAGTCAAAACTAACCCAGAACTAATTCAGAGGTTAGAATTAGCAGACAAGGATATTAAATGGCTGTTATAATTATATGCAATTCATTTAAAAATTTAGTAGAGGCATGTAAGACACAAATAAATAAAAACCCAAATTTAACTTATAATTAAAAATTATAATATTGGTGATGAAGCATATACTGGATGGGATTTACAGTGGATCACACATCGTATAAGAAAAGATTAGTGAACTTGAAGATATAGCAAAAGAAACTATACAAAATGAAGCACAAAGGAAAAAGAAATGATAAGTTAAAGATCTATACTACAGACCCTAAAGGAAGCACTAATATAACAAATCATAGAGATATAATTAATAAACCAATAATGGAGATAAAATAGAATCACACATGTACACACACACACACACCAACTCAATGTAAATGAAGGCAGAAGGAGAGGAAAAAAGAATAAATATGAAAAATTTTAAAATAGCAAGACGATTACCTTAACCTAACAGTATCAACAATCACATTAAATGATCTAAACACCCCAGTTAAAAGGCAAAGATTGTTAATTGGATTTAAAAGCAACACCCAACTATATGTTACTTATGAGAAACTCACTTTAAATATAAAGACATAAATAAGCTAAAAGTAAAAGGATCAAAAAGTTATACCATGCTAACATTCATCCAAAGAAATCTGGAGTGGCTATATTAACATCAGCCAAAGTGGATTACAGAGAAAATATTATTACTTGAGATATAGAATGTCATTCCATAGTTGTAAAGGGGTCAATTCATCATGAAGGCAGAATAATCCTAAATGTTTATACACCTAATAAAAGAGTTTCAAAATACATGAAGGGAAAATTGATAGAACTGCAAAGAAGAAGAGACAATTGCATAATTAAAGTCAGAGATTTCAATACTCTCCTCTCAATAATTGATACCTTAAGTAGACAAAAAATCAGGGAGAATGTAAAAGACATGAACAACACTATCAATGAAATTGACCCGACTGACAATTTTAGAATACTGTATCCAAAAACAACAGACTGCATATTGCGTTCAAATATGCGTGGAACATTTAGCAAGATCAACTATAAAAAAAAAGTCTCAATAAATTTAAAGGATTTAAGACATACAGAATATGTTCTCATACCATAATGGAACTAAATTAGATATTAACAACAGAAAGATACCTGGAAAAATCCCCAAATATTTGGAAATTAAACAACATACTTCTAAATAATACTCTGGATGAAAGAGTAAACCAAAAGTGAATTCCAAAAGATTTTAAGCTGAATGAAAATGAAATCACAGTGTATCAGAATTTGTTGAATGCCACTAAAGCAATACATAGGGAGAAGTTTATAGCACTAAATGACTATATTAGAAAATAAGAAAGTCTCAAATAAATGACATCCATCTCTACCTTAAGAAATTAGGGGATAAAAAAGAGCAAATTAGATCTGATGTAGATGAAAGGAAATAATAAAGATCAGAGCGAAAATCAGTGAAGTAGAGAACAAAAAAAAAAAGATAAAAATCAATAAATCCAGGGGCCAGCCCAATGGCATAGTGGTTAGGTGTGCGTCCTCTGCTTTGGTGGCCCAGGGTTCACAGGTTCAGATCCCCAGTGTGCACCAAGACACCGCTTGTCAAGCCATGCTGTGGCGGTGTCCCATATAAAGTAGAGGAAGATGGCATGGATGTTAGCCCAGGGCCAATCTTCCTCAGCAAAAAGAGGAGGATTGGCAATGGATGTTAACTCAGGGCTAATCTTCCTCACACAAAAAAAAAACAAAAACAAAAGCAATAAATACCAAAACTAGACCTTTGAGAAAGTCAATATAACATAGATAACATCTATCCAGAGGGATAAAGCAAAAAAGGAAGAAGAAACAGATTATTAGATAGATATTAAATATTAGATATTAAAAGGATAATAAAGGAATATTAGGAACAATGTTTTTGCCAATAATTCTGATGAAATGGATAAATTCCTTGAAAGACAATAGTAACAAGGCTTTCTCAACAGGAAATAGATAACCTGAATATCCCTTTCATCCATTAAAGACATTGAATTTAGGGTTAAAAGCCTTCCCACAAAGACAACTCCAGGTCTGTATGGTTTTGTTGGTGTATTCTATGAAACATTTAAGGAAGAAATAATATCAAATTTATACAAATTCTTGTAGAAATTGAAAAACAACATCATTAGTCATTAGAGAAGTGACCAATTACAACCAAAATGAGATACTACTTGTTATGGATTGAATGTGTGTGTCTTCCTCAAATTCATATGTTGAAGTCCTAATCCCCAGTGTGATGGTATTTGGAGGTGAGGCCTTAGGGAGGTATTTATGTCATAAGGGTGGAGTCCTCATGATGAGATTCGTGCCCTCATAAGAATAGATGGGAGAGAGATGATCTCTCTCTTAGCTGCGTAAAGATACAGCCAGAAGGTGGCCATCTGCAAACTAGGAAGGGAATTCTCACTAGGAATCAAACCGGTTGGCATCTTGATCTTGGACTTCTTGGCCTCCAACACTGTGAGAAATAAATGTTTGTTGTTTAAGCCACAAGTCTATGGTGTTTGTTTTATAGTGCTAACTGACTAAGACACCACTACACACAAAATAGAATGGCTAAAATCAGAAACACTTACATACCAAGTGTTGATGAGAAAATGGAGCTCTCATACTCTTTTGATTGATATTTAAAATTACAGAACAACTTTGGAAAAGGGTTTGGCAGAGTTTCTTAAAATTTTACTCATACACTTACCATGTGATTCAGACATTCCACTCCTAGGTATTTACCCAAGAGAAATGAAAGCATATATTTATACAAACACTTCTGCACAAATGTTCATAGCAGCTATATTTGTAATAACCCAAAACTGGAAAAAAAATGTTCTTAAACAGGTGAATGTATGAAGAAACTGTGGTATATCCATAAGGAAGAATACCAAACAATATAATTGAAGTAGCTCTCAATATACACAATCCCATTATCATACTATGTCAAAGTAGATAGACAAATAATACATACTATATGATTCCAATTATATAGAATTTTAGAAAATGAAAACTAATCTATAGTTTCAGAGAGCACATCAGTGTTTGTCTGGGAATAGGATAGGACGCATTAAGGGGCAAGGGTGAGAGATTACAAAGGGGCTTGAGGAAATTTCTGGGTGATGGATGTGCTCATTTTGGTTTTGATGAAGGCTTAATATGTATATAAGCTGGTTGCTCTTCTTTTCATGTACAGTGCCAATATTTTGTTCAGAGCTACCACATTATGTAGAGGGTCATGAATGACCTCTTTTTCCCATTTTAGTGACAAAATGACTATATTTAAATTTCTCTAAATGGCAAATGTCTTAGTAGCTAATGTTAAATTTTTTTCTATTCTCACTAATAGAAATTTTTTTTAAATATCATATTTTAATGCTATTTTACACTAACAGTGAATTTTTGACCTATAAAAAATTAATTATGAAATTACAAATCATACATTTGTATTTGAATGGAGCAATTTGAATTTCTTTGGAATGGCTTAAAATTGAGAAAAACATGTTAAATGAGTGAGTCTGAATTGCCTAATGAGAAGGATTGTTTAATAGCTATTCAGTGACAATTGCGTTCAAAATAATACATTAATGGAATACTGGTTCTTATTATAATAATTTAGTATTCATCAGGAATGAAAAATAGAATAATTTGATACTTTGGAATCTATAATAATTCAATAATTATAGCATACTGACTTTCTATAAATATAACATATCAAAAAGTGCCACGGAGTTATTTGTTAAAATGCAAAACCTGATAAAAAGTAATTGGAAATGCTTTTCATTAGAAATATATAGTGAGTTTTATCCATCCTGTGAATGTTTTTATGGTTTTATTTTTTTAGGCACTATAAAAAACATTTATTTGATCATTTTAATTTATTTGATGCGTCAAAATAAGAACATTACATAACTACTTTCAAAATCATGTTTAACACTGACAATGCATTATATGCTTGTGGATGATTCAGCATTTAAAAAATTAAAAGTAATAAGTGTGATCCAAAGGTAAAAGCATCCAATCTTTCTCTGGCTATAAAAGCAAAAAATAATGCTAATTCTTGAATATTGTTAGAATATGATCTATTACTATTTAAATAGGAAATATATGTGATGCAATGTTATGCAAATAATTAAAATTCTATATGAAGAAATATTTCTTAGCAGAAGTCCTTCTGTCTTGAAATCAATTACTAATATATTTTCTGACAAACACAGGGCTACTTTGAGGGTTGATTGTTCATCATTTATCTTAACAAGTCAGTGTTTTAATAACCAAACTCATTATTTTTAAACTGTTTCCATAGCACCTCCTCATTTAAACTCATCTATTTCTGTTAATAATATTAACTTTCTTCCAGAAGCCCAGGCTTCTGCTCCTTTTTGTTCATTCTCTGTCTCCTGTTAGTGGCACCATCTCTGAGCTCCCTGTTTCTCTGACTTTGGGGTCACCCCTTTTCCACCAGTTGTATCAGCCATACTGCATCAGGCCACTGCTGACCATATGACTCCCCAGCTTGAAACCATTTAAATGCATAATCCAATGTCTATGAGACAGTGTCCAAAAATCTCACTGGCATTAAAGCTTTCCTAAATCTCTCTGGAAATCATCAAGACCCTCAAAGCATTCGGGTTAATGGCTAATGGCAGAAAAATCCTCCACTGACAAAATTATCTGTGTCTCTGCTCGTTGCCTCGTCTGCTCTCAGAAGGTGCAGCTTGAAGTAGCTAGTGTCTTTTCTCTTAGCAATTTTGTGAAGGCTTCAAGACATCAATGTATTTGAATATCCTGGTCTTTTGCTAACGTGGCTCCAATCTCAGTGAATGAACGACATGAATCCCAAAGACAATTAGAAGAAGGCTGTGTTGCTGCCAGCTAACCAGGATTGTCAACATCAGGGAGCATTCTAGCATCAGGGAGCATTCTCACAGCTCCTTTCCTCAGTCCAACTCAACTAGTTCCATATTATCAAATCATTCCCAATAATAGTACCTATAAGATCATGTTCACCATAAATATTTATTAGAGCTCACTAGTGTCAGGAACTGTCCTTAGTATTTACATAAAATTATTTTATTTAATCCTCTTAGCCTTTAAGTAAATTTCAATTATTACCTTTAAAAAAAATCATGGTTTAGAAACTTGAAGTAACATTTCCAAGATCACCTATCCAGGTGGTGATGGAGCCAAGATGGAAATCTGTGTGTTGAGCTCCAAAACTCTTCTCCTCCACATTATTCTATATACGTATTTCCATCTTACCATTCCATATTCCAAAATACATCAGGGAATGTGTTGGAAAATATATAACAATATGGCTACTACCATAACAACAACACCAACAAAAACTCTGGCTAATGGTTTGGTATCATCCGTCCCTCCAGAAAATTTATCCAAAACTTACATTTTATTTGACCATATAAGATGACAAAGAATAGGAATGTTCTAATTTTAAGGGTTTCTCACTTTCTCTTATTCTTTCACGATCCCTGTGCCTGTATGAACATGGGTATGGTTGTGCATTTTCCACCAGAGGCCATGAGTCAACTGAATGCTTCAGCACAGATCTGGAATTAAGACTGTTTTCCCTTCATTATTGCAAAAGAAGTTACTTTAGCTGTGAAATGGATATATAAATTCTCCCCAAGCACCAATCAGAAAAAATAGAGTGTAAATCTTCCTTAAGTGAGGGATAATTGTGCTGTCTTTCTTCAACATGGTTCTTAAATCCATTTTCTTTTTATCTTTTCTATGACTACCATCGTAAGTTTAAATTCTTGCTGTCTATTATCTAAATTATTTCGCTACCTCTTAATTGGTCTTCCATCTTTAGTCTTCCTTCAGTATTTTGTATGCATGACACCAACCAAATCTTTTTAAATAGTTTATCACGCCACCCCATTTCCCAAAACTGGCACGAGTCCTTATGGTCTCTCCTGGAGGGTAGAGGGCATTTAACATTTATTTTTCTATCCAGACTGACAAAAGACACGGGAGCATTCTCATGCTTGTCTTGGTACATATATATTTTTAAATGAACACGTGAATAAATAAATGAGTTAATAACATGTCTTATATAGTAGAAATATCACATATCAAGTGCAAGAGGTATTTAATTATCTTTTTACATTTTTCAAATACTGTTATGACTAATACGAGAGAATCAATCCAAATCTCCCTGGTGGATGAAACTTGAATTTGTTATGTATTTTTACGACAGGTGGACACTGTCATACCTGCAATTGGGAGATTCACATACCATAAGCACACTTGTTAAGGTTTTAAACTATGTCCACAAATCTTTAGTAATAATACCTTCCAAAAGTCACACCTAATTCCTCTCCCCTTATGAGTGCATTGGACTTTGTGATTGACATCTCTTCTAATGAATAAAATATGGTGAAAGTGACAGTGGTTGTGGGTGACTTCTAAGAATGGGACGTAAAAGGCATTGTGGTTTCCTCCTTGCTCTCTCTCTTGGTTCACTCACTCCAGGGAAAGCCAGCTGCCATGTTATGCCTACACGCAAGCAGTCCTATGGAAAGGACCATGAGGTGGGAAATTTAGGTCTCCAGGCAACAGCCTGTGAGGAACAGATGCCACCTGACAACATCCATGTGAGTGAGCTTGGAAGCAGATTTTCCAGTCTTGGTCAGGCCTTCATATGACTGCAATCCTGGCCAACACCTTCACTGCAACTTCACAGAAGATCCTAAACTAGAACCATCCAGGCAAGCTGTCCAGTTTTTTCAACCCATGGAAATAATGAGAAAATAAATGTTTATTGCTTTAAGCCATTATGTTTTGGAATGATTTGTTATCTAATAATTGATAACTAATACAGAACCGGGGGCAGATTTTATTTTGGAATGAGTGTGTAGGGAAATATATGGAATATGGTCAGAAAAATTGATCTTTTATCCTTTCTCTCTCTTTATTTTTTTCACATGTAGAAATTAATAGCCATTATATGAGGAACATAGGAACACTTTCCGTGGCATATTTGGGTTGCAAAGTCAGAAAATACAGCTCAGACTTACATCATCATCATTATAATTCTTACCAAATACTATTAAAAGTAAACTATTTCAAATAATACTCTTCTATTCAGTGACTTTTATAAAGCCATTGAATAATATATCCCAGCTCTTAGGGATTCAGAGAATACAGCAATCTCTATGCCACAAGTATTCTCCATGTAATTTTTTACTTCTTTCTTTCTTTTACTTTTATAAGATAAAATCTATATTCTAAATTACTTATTCATTGCAAATTATATTTTCACAATGTGGTATATATTTTGATGGTGCATATGAAGTTGTATAGAGTGGCTGTTCAATCAATATTACAATTGGTTTGCAAAGCGTGTAGTCAAGCTCAAATGCCTTCATTTTTCTCTTTTTTAAAATTGATCTTCAATTAAATATTATATTTTATTTTATATTGTACCAGGTAATGACAAAACAATCTCTTAGAATATGGAAACATTTTTATAATTAGCACAATAAATTTGTAAAGAGTGAGTAATGCCATAAAATAAGATGGACTCTTTATAAAAACAGGCTCTTTAATGTGCTTATTTATAAAAATAACTATCAATTGCCTTTTCATATTCCAAACACTTTTGCCAGAGTAATAAAACAAAATAACTAAGCTTTTTTTAGAAAGGATGCAAATAAAAGGATTTTTATATTCTTTTCTCAAAGCTCGTTAAATAGACCAGTGATTTTTTTCATTCTTATTCTAGACAATTGCATTTATTCACCTCCTCTTACAGTAATGTGAATCTAACCAATAATATTCAAAAGAGAAAACTAATCAGCCTTATGGAGAGAGACAGCTTGTCATTCTCCACTTTCCATATCTACATTAATTTGGTTTTAATTTGATGTGGTTCTTCCATTTATCGAGGAACCGAGGCTTGCAATTTTTCCTTAACTTGTGAGGGAAGTTTGTTTGCATGGCAAATAGAAAAGTTGCAAGTTGTATACAGCAAGAAAATGCTCAACAATGGTGAAACTCCATCCTGTGTGCTGTAGGGTGACCATATACTTGTTTGTTTTATTGTTTTTAATTTGCATATCTTCTGTCTGTCCTTAAATTAGATGCAGGATCTTAATAATTTCACTTGAATCTCAAAGCCCAGATTTTGCTGTGTGAGGAAGTTTCTGAATAAGACATCAAGTTTCTAGCCATCAGAGGATAATTTATTGATACTTGTCAAAAGGAAGTATCAGTCTAACAGAAATCAAGACAAAAGGAATGCCTGATGAATTTTCTTTGAAGTGCCTTTTATGAAAGTCCTTGGTAATACATATTGATGAACTCCAAATTGTCTTGCCTGAAGGGAAAAGAAAGTAGACTGCTTTACACTGTCTTATAAATATTCATCAAAAGAACAAGACTTATGTTTCCAGGCGTGAGGTGAATGATTACGGTTGTATGATTGCCTTGGAATCTGGATAATTAGTAAAACAGCCGTTGACAGTTAGAGAATTTTAAACTTGGTATCTTGCTGTCACTTCATTTGGAGTCAAAGATAAAGCTTCCTATACCAAAGGGAGGCAGTTTTTAGGGGATGATGGATTGATACTATCAAGTTCTAGCCATCAGTTGCTTTCACTGTTGGCTTATTTATTTGTTCAGCTGAAAATTAAAACACAAATGATTGTTTTTGTTTTATTTCATTTTTGTTTTATTTATTACTTGGTAATTCATTTTGGTCTAATGAAACAGTACCACGTTCACTAAGGATGATTTGCTGTATTTGTGTTTTAATTAAAACCCAAACACTGTAGACTGACAGAATGACTCCATCCAAATGTCCAGAAAGAATAGTTTTGTTTCATTATTTTTTTGTGATATTGTTTTCATTTTGCTTCCCAAGGCTCACTTTGGGCTGAGCAATTTACTATGTGTTTCTTTTGCTTATTGAGTCCATAGGATTAAAGATCAAATTTAATGAAATGGATATGGAATATTTGATATTTGGAGGATAAGTGTAGTTCATATCAACAATCAGAAAATATCTACCATTTTCATACTGTTTGTAAATTTCTCCTGTCCCTTGTTTCATAAGCTATCCTCTCACCGGTTTGGAGGAAAATATTCCATTCTCAGGAAATGTTACCCTTTACAGTGGTTAGCACTTAAACGCAGTTAAGCAAATATAATATCTTCTTTGAAGCAAATAGTTGCTCAGTTTAAGTAACTGAAACTAACTATTTCTGTTGAATGAAAGACGTATTCATCAAGTGTTTGAAGAATGCTTTCTTCATCTGGAGCAGAAATAAGCACCCACATTGCCAGTACGTTCAGAGGAACACTCTACACTCTACACCTTCCAGTTGATATCTGCATGTAGACCCAAAGGTAAGAAAATGAAATTTAAATTTGATACGTGTCTAGAAACAGAATAAGGAGAGAACCAAAAAAAAAAAAAAAAAAAAAAAAGATTAAAGGAAAGACAAATTGAGTAAATTATTCTCCTAGAAAATGTTTGGGTATTTTCTCAAAACTGTCTTCTTTTGGTGAGGGAGATTTTACTGCTTCGACGACTTTGGTCAGAAACATACAGAGATTTTGAATTATCCTGCAGTGCTGAGCTATGATAAATGTGGGGTGTGACAATGATGGTGATGAGGGCATCGGTGTTCTTGAAAAGGTAATTGGATAGTTTGGTAAGTAAAGTTAAATTTTTTTCAAAAGAAAAGGAATCATCTTGCACTCACTCTCTTTTTTTTCTTTTTTCCAATCTTGCACTTTGTTTAATATGCTGTATAATTCATCTCATTCAGAATCTATGAAAAATAGTTTGGAAAAAAGACTCTCATAAGGCATATGGTGTCAGCAGTCTGGAACACTTAAATCAATCATACAGAACACCTAGACGAATTCAATATGGAATAAAACAAACCAAGAACAGCCTGTGAACTGAAGTGTCAGTATCTCTGAGGAAATCTATTATTTTTCTTTTATTTCTGAGAAACCACCACTGAGAGACTTACCAAGTATCTATGATATCATTTTTAGACCATTTTTCCAAGTCTCCAAGGACAAATCTCCATTTAAAATATAAATGGAGGATTGCAAGAAAACGAGCAGGGCAGAAAAAGAGAACTGACGGTAAAATATTTAAAACTTTGCTTTATTTGCCACATTAACCTGAAACTATGTAATGTCAAACACTGCCTCACAGTAGGCAACCAGTGGTGCATAAAAGTATTATAGGTGAAATATTTCAAATGTCTAAATGCAGAGAACCACAGGGAATTGCTACTATCTAAAATAATAGCTGCAATTAATATTTGAAAAATATGGGGGAACACAACACTCACTAAACATAACCCTGGTCGGATTTCTGTTAGGGCACTCGCTGTGTCTGCTCAGGGTATAACGTCTTAAGTGAGGCAGAATTTACAGTTGTCACTAGGAGGGCAAAGGATGCAAGGAAAGTAACTAAGGTTATTTAACTTTCCAAAACTTTCCCCGGCAATGACTGAAACGACTTATGTTCTGCTTAGTGGTTCATTGAAGAAAATAATGAGCTTTAACTGTATTTAGTGATGGTAGGGGTGGGAGGGTTCAGATGATGACTGCATTCACAAAAAGAAGAGTAGAGATGGGCACAAAGAACATGCAAAAAATGTTCACCCCTCCCCAGTTTCAAGTTAATTCCAATAAATACAAATGTAAATTCAGTAGGTTGTCATTTGTTTATCAGAAAAGAAAGAAATGGTAGAAACAACAAGCTGGCATGGTAGTAGTGAACAGATATTTGTATTTCATACTTGTTGGAGTGAAACTTGATGTGAATTTTGCAGTAAGTATGAAAATCCCTAAGGGGAAAAAGAGGGCATACTCTTTGCCCAGAGGAATCTACTACTAGACATTTATCAAAAGAAAATTAATAGGAAATTGTGTCAAGGTGTATATGTAAGAATGTTCATACAGTAGTATTTAAATAGAACAATACTAGAAACAACTCAAATGATTAATAGTGAAAAACTGGTTAAACACATTGTGTTAAATCCATATAATAGTATAATAGCCATTAAGAAAATATTTTATAGATTTTTATTTATATCTATAAAGAATCATATATTAAGTGAGAAGAAGATTATACGTGTGTGTTTAGCTCTATCAATCTATCAACTATCTACTAATATAGTTGATTTTATGGGCTGAATTGTGTCCCCAAAATTCATATGTTGAAGTCTTAACCTCAAGTGCCTCAGAATGCAACTGTATTTGAAGATAGATCTTTAAAGAGGTAATTAAGGTAAAATGAGGTCATATGAGTAGGTTCTAATCCAATGTGGCTGGTGTTCTTATAAGAAGAGGAGCTTGGGACACATACAAGTACAGAGGGAAGACCATGTGAAGATATAGAGAGGAGGGCTTTTTGCAAGCCAAGAGGAGAGACCTCAGAAGAAACCAATCCTGCTGACACCTTGATCTTGGACCTCTAGCCTCCAGAACTGTGAGAAAATAAATTGCTGTTGTTTAAGCCACCCAGTCTGTGGTACTTTGTTATGGCAATCCTAGGAAATTAATACAGATAGGTATTAGTCAGAAATTTAAAAATAGTAATCTCTAGATATTTTTTTCTCGTGGTAACCTATATTTTCTATTTTTAACATAAATGTATATCACTTATGTAATTTAAAAGTATATAGAAAATAGGAAAGAAAAGGAAAAATGCCCGACTATCTTAGTTGTGAAACTCTAAATACTTGGGAATCCCTTCCTCTAAGAATTGTATTAAGAATTAAGGATAAAACATTAAATTTATCTGATTGTTCACATGCAATCCTGCCCAGAAGCTAACTTTTGTAAGTCTTTTGTTAACTCTGTCATTTCTTGCTTCAAATGGAATCAAACAACATTGCAATTCAATAGTTTCAATCACCATAACCACATCAGAGCTGACTAGCTGAAAATAAGTGGGACAACACATTTCTTGCAGAGATCCTAAGTTCCTAGTCAGTAGAGGCCTTGTGTTCTGGAACATTCTTTTCCCCATAGCACTCTAGCAGAGTTCTATTTATAAAATAATCCTTCATAAATACTTTCTGACTGACTTATTTTAAAAATGAGAGTGATGAACTGCTTCTCAATAATTTACTTTGCTTCAGCACTTTACTAATTGATGGATATGTCTATTGTGGTGGGACGCACCTAGAAATCTTCAAGTCATTGACTTGAAAAGCTATCCATTGAAACAGAATCAGGGGTATGTCATTTTTCCCTTAAAAAGTGAATAAAACCCAGAGTATATTGAGTCAAAGAATTTGCCCTGGAAATGTCAATATCAAGTGTATGATAGTTAGAGAATAGGACATGGAAGTGACAGCCAAACTGTATTCGGTATAGTCATTTATCAAAAGGTTGGACTTCCTTGTGCAGAGTATATTTTTTATTTTATAAGAGAGTTCAAAGTGATCTCATCTTCTGAATCCAACACTTTCTCTAAAATCCCTATATGCATGTTAAGATTTAAAAGAATGTAGTTTTATCTATAAAGGAAGAATGTTTAAATATGTTTCAAATAAAAATATCACAAATTTTCAGAAAATGTATCATGGAAGTCTTAGGCAAAGTATTTCAGAGGAGGAAAATAATTTTCTTGACATTTGGTTGTTGATTTTAGTATAAGATTTTTGATAACACTATACAATTGTTTAGAATCTATTAGCCTTCTGTCTCAGACAGTGTTTAATTGCTTTAGTTAATTATATATAATATAGTTTAAATTTTATATACATACACATTAAACCCTGTGAAAGATTACCTCTAGAAAAAAAAGTAAGATATATACATATATGTGAATATATATAATTTGGGAGGGTGTCATCTCCATAGGGACCAGATGTTCCAATCTTATTTTTTTTTTCAAAAATTCAATCAAGCCTTAAAGTGTTATTATGAGAAAAGATAAGAATTTGTGCTTTCTCCTGAGAAAATAAGTCTAGAGAAATTTATTTAAAAACACAAATCGCATCACAGGGAAAGTGTATATCAATCAAAACCACATTCTTCTGACATGGCCCAGAGGACTGTCAAGTTCCTGTGTATTTCCTTCTTGTCTTTTGTTTATTAGTGATTTTGTCTGCTCACCTCAGCCAGTTGCCCTGCGCAGAGCATCCTTGCTCCTTCCTCTTTACGTCTCACAGGAACCCACTGTCCCTCATACCCTGCTCACCCTCCTAACATCCATCTCTACCAATTTCGTTCTTCCTCTTTCAGTTCTGACTCAGTTTTAGCCACTCACAAAAACTACACTTTCAGAATTCACAAAAACCTAGAGCTTTGCCATAAATTCTGCAAAAGATGTTACAAATATATGAAATCAAGAAGTATTTCAAGAAAGGCTGCAACATTTTGACTCCGTTAGTAGAGCAGAGGGAAGTTGCCTTGATCATAAACACACTGTTCCAGAAGCCTTAGTAAGGTGCAGCTTTAGGAAGTTCGGATATATAAATGCTAAAACTTATATACAGGTTCACTTGAAAGCCTCATTATTTACATTTAATAAGCACTTATTAGTTTTTACAATTTTAAAGAAATTTTTAATGTTAACTTTTGGTTTTAGTCTAATTGAAGATGACAAACATTAACTAAAGCAAACACTTTAAATGAAAAACTATTTTATTCAAAATTCACAAAATCCAAAAAATAGAATAATTATACCTAAGCAAACTTGCAAATGCTATTTTTAAAATAAATCTGTAGAGCTAAACTTTTGAAGCTGTTAAAGTGAAAAACTTCACTAAGACCTTTGTGATATCTTGGACTTCAAAATTCTTTACTAAAAAATAGATTTCTGTAAAAACCTAAACAAAGAAAAATAGGGATATATTACACCCTGTCCACCTACTGTGTTCCCCTCTCCACCAAAAATCGCTGAAAATTATCTTGCAGGACAGTGTCACTTGTCCTCAGTCACCCAGAGATTGAATACTGAAGAGTTCGAGGGAGCAGCCTCAGGTCATGGAGCTGGTTCATGATGGAAAGTTTCCCTGGACAGCTGTTCCATTTCTTTCTCACTACCTAGAAGGATTAAGTTGATAAGAATTATGGGCTTCATATTTTCATCATGGTGCCTGCATACCTAATATCTCTTAAAGTTGCCCACCACATAACCTTTGCTCTGAACAGCAGCGTCAGGAATTTCTTATGCACAAAACATGGCTCTGGTTTGGACGGCAGTGAGGATCTTGCCACCTTCCCTAAGTGCAATACTGCCCGTAGCCTGCAGAGAGGGCTCTGCTCTGGCCTTTCTCTGCTGCATCACACCCCACAGGGAAGGAGAGCATGTGAAGGGGATCCTGGGGCCAGAGGGACATGCTGTGATATCACGTTTGGTACTCAACCCAGAGTGGGTGACTGATAAATGTTAGTTCACAAACGAAAATGATTGTTCATTTTCCTTAGTAGATTTTTGCATGCACTCCATGATTTATCGTGGTCCTGATCATAAGTTATTTTTTTGACTTTTGTGTTTGAACACTTGTGTGTAGAACACGTTCTATCTATTGTACTTGCTTTGAAAATGCGAAGGTGCTGTGTCTAATTCTCTCAAATATTTCACCCAGTGACCTTTTCCCATGTATTCATAAACCTGTACCTTCCTCCTCATATGCTTATATCATTTCATATGTGAGGTACTCTGACTCCTTTTGTCTATTTTGAGAGAAGAAAAGGAAATAACCCTTACCTTCAGAAAAGAAAAAATTGAACTTGTAAATATTAATAAGAACCTATAAAAGACTTTCTAAAATATGTGTGGGAGCAATGATGGTGAAAGAAATATATAAGACTAAAATGCAATTATATATTAGACTTGAAGAATATACTGGTAGTATGAAGAAAATATTTAGAAAACGTGTTTTGTTAGTCAACATAGAACATATGAGCTTTCCAAAACTGTAACTAGTTATTGAGGAGTCTCAGATTGATTACTTACATAAGTTAGTTTCATTTTTTTTCCCAAATACTGTATTTAACCATGCTATGTAGATTTTCCCTTTTACAATACTTTAGATATATATTTGGAATATTCCAGTACTTTCTAACCGTTTTCCATTACTAAACTTAGTCAAGTCCATATTAAATTGTATCTCATACTTGATGGAAATTTTCCTCCCAGCACAGGCTGGAGGTGTTTGGAATTGAGCAGGGAATGGGATCTACTCTTTCTCTCCTCTTCCCACTTTAGTACCTTGAACAGTGGAGAGACGTCCTCCACGCTCTGAGTCATTTCCTCTCTTGGACCTAACTGTTCAAGAGTTGGGGGCGGAGAGAAAGAAGAGTAGAGGCAGAGATCTCATTTAACCTGGCGTATGTTGGTGTAGGAAGTATCTCTAATCACCACTCCAGTTTGACGCAGTTCAGTCCGGTGCTAGTGGTTTTCACAGAGGAGACTGTGTACAGTCTCCTAGCAGTGCTCACTTCACGTCAGCTTCCCTGTTATAAGAGAAAATTCTCTAAGTTTAGGTACTCTTTGGCCCTTCCTGAAGTCATGCAAAAAAACCTCTGTCTAGTCTTGAGGCTACTTTGCTTGGTTTGGTAGCCCCATGTTTCAGCATTCTGAATCCTACACTAAATTCCATGATCCTTCACTTAGGGGAAAGGGCATTGTCATGGTTCTCTTCTATGTTGTCTAAGGATTATGAAGAAGGTAAAAGGAGATCCATGCATCTTTTACTTCTCAGGCTCCCTACACCATGGTCCTCTCATGCCTTGTCAGCACAGCTTTCTCTAAAAGGCCTCTCACTTTTAGAAATCAATAGGCTAAAAGAAAGTTCCAATCTATGTTTATTACATGTTTAAATTAAGGGGACCTATATAAAATTGCCTTCCTTAAAACTGGTAGATAAATCATTTTCTATTACCCCTTGCCCCATTCAAAACATATCCTGTACATTGCTACCTATTTCAAAAACACAAGTTCCATGCAATCCAGACAATGGACAGACCACCATCTATTTAGCTGTTCCATGATTACTACTTTTTGAGAAAACTAGAGTGTCATTCACTCCTGGCCGAATCAGTACCTTGTTTTGTTCCAAAATACTATCAGAGTAGTGTCTGACATTAGCTGAACAAAAACAACTGATAAGAAAATAAGTAGGGATTGGTAGTAATGAATTACAGACTTGGGGGAGGACTGTGTACCAGGAGAGGATAAAGAAAATGTCCTAGAAGTAGTCAACCTTGGGGATTACTGTTTTGTATATAATGGGAAAGGGAAGGAGAAAATAATGCCCAGCAGTGGAGGGTTTGGGGGGTATTTTTTTTTCATCTATCTTTTTTCAAGATCAGAGAGCCATTTATGCTCATATCAGGCCTACAGAACTCTGATGGATTGAAGTCTGCTAGACTTCTGGAATTGGGTCATAAATTATGTATATAGGTATACCATACAACCCCACATTTGAGAAAGGCAATATTGAAGCTGTGGAGTGGAGGTGAGAGAATTCTACATATTGTAGGATGTGAAATGTCCTGAGAAAATTTGTCTTTTCTTCTTTGGAGAATGGCAAACAGAAAAAAAAACACAAGTTGGAAAATCTCCAAAGTAAATTTAAAAGAAAGAAAAGGAAATCTACTTTGAAGACTTACCTGAAGAGTAAAGCTAAAAATTACTTACTCCAAAAGCCAGAATACAATTTTGGACAGCTGTGAGCCAAACAACACAGTCAAAGAAGATATGGTCTTAACAAAACAGCAACAGAAAGCTGAGAGGAGGACAAGCGTAGATAAAATCCAAGATGAGATGGGGAAGTGAGAATTGTAAGAAATCAAACTGTTTAATAGTCAACATAACTCTTTATTAGAATCACTAAAGAGCATAAATAAAAGAAAAAAATTATGCTACCAATTTGGAAGATAAACCTGAAAAGCTTTATCAGGGAAGTAACAAAATATAGATTGGTTAAAATGGTGACGAGAACTTGAAAGAAAAAGAACAAAAATAAACATCTAAAAATTGTCAGTATTCCTAAGGAAGAAAGTAGGACAATTGGAAAAATGAAAATAAGAGACATAACCCATAATTCATATTTATAAATTTATTGTGTAACTTAGTGAGATTACACAATAGAATTATTCTAAATACATTTTAGGAATGAGTAAATAAAATAGTGCTCTAGCAGAAATATATTCTTGCAAAACTCTGAAATTGAAAAATAAATATAATCGTGGTAGGTTCCCATCAGGAGGGAATAACACAACATACAAAGAAGAAAAAAATAGAAGGAAAGAAGGAAGAAAGGAAAGAAGGGAGGGAACAGGGTAGGAAAGACAGAGAAAGTAGAAAAGAGCAGAAGAGAAGGAAAATGTACCGGAGGAGAAAAGGAGAACTGATCAGAATTTTCTGCAACATCAAATGATTAAAGAAATTGAGAAACCATGTGCAAGGTCTCGATGGAAAAAATTGAGGCCCTGGAATTTTGCAGACAATCTAGTTTACTTTTAAGTGTGAAAGCAAAAATTCATTTTTCAGAAGAGCAAGAATATAAAATAATAATAATGTAACATCCAGTATTACCCTTCTAAAAGAAATCATTTAAAAACGCATTTCAACTGAGTAAAGATGAATCATGACTAGGAAGAAAAGAGTGAAAATATGTCCTATTAAAAAGTAGAATTTAATACTGGACCCTTTGCCATTAAAATCAGAAACAAGATAGAGATGCCACTATAGCCACTATTATTCAATTTTAAGGTTCTGACTAACGTAATACGTGGCCCTGAAAATATTATAAATATTTTAACAGGGGAGACAAAATTACCTTTATATGCAGATAATATAATTGTATAATAAAACACACAAGAAACTTTATGAAAATCTGTTAGAAGTAACTAGAGACTTTGGTAAGGCGACCAAATGCAAGAAAAATATACAAATATCAATAGCTTAAAAAAATTTTATGCCAGTAATCATCATCTTCACTCAGAAACTGAAATTGAAAATTTTCAATACACGATAATGACAACATCTTAAGATACCCAGGAACAAATTTATCTAGAAAGGGATAGGATACATGTAAAAGAAGTTATTGAAGGGATAAAACAAGACCAAAGAGAATAAGGAAGTATATTCTGTTGCTAAACAGAGGGGAAAAAAGTGGAATTTAAGTATTAAAACCAGTTAGGGATAAACATAAGCCTCTAAATTACAATTGCAAACTCAGTTTTGCTAACAAATGGAAGTGAAGTAACTGCTTGAAAGATAATATATGTAATATGAATGTAATATTTTAATAGTTAGCTAGGTCTAAAATCCAAAATTATCTTAGGGAAGGTCTCTATGCTTGGAGGAACCAATGAAAGTATAATAATTCCCTTTCTTTACATAGAAGCTTCTCAAATGTTTCATTTTTCTTCTTGATTGATTTAGAAAATTTTGTTACAGGATTTTTTTTTTGAAACTTAACCATCAGTAGGGTAAAATCAAGGTATATACTATCCAGATGACTGATGAACATATGTGCAAATAGAATGTGGTCCATATAGCCATAATAATTATTGACATAAACTATACAATGATAGGGATAAAACAAAATAAGAGATGATGTTAAACATGATTGGTTTTACCTCCTTTCAAAAATAAATGTGCTCAGGTTCAGTTCAATGTAAATCCAATTAGAAGCTTCTTAGAGAAGATATATCCAAACAGAATAGCACAAAAAGGTTTTTAAAAAACAGAATAAGCAATGATTTATCAGATACTTGTAAACAAGAAAATAATAAAATATCAAAGCTGGAAATGCTATTTGCAGAGGCAAAAGAAAATTAAGTAGGATGAGAGATTAACTGTTATTTTAATTAAAGATGCAGTACACATGAGGACATAATATTAATAAACTCTGTTGATGACCTTGTAAGTTTTGTAGCTGAGAACTTTGAAGAGAATACTTTTGAAGAGTATTAAGTCAATACTACCTTATACTCTACTCTCTCTCCTATTGGCAAGAACATGAACATTCCAGGCACAATAAGGCTAATGCCTTATTCTACATGCTGCACCTCATGCTCTCTCATCTAAACACAGACATTGCTAGAATAATCCTGCTCTTGATTTCTTGCATCATCACTTTTTTCCCATTCTACGTGATCCCCACTCTAGATGATTTCAGCACATAAAACAAAATAACTGAGTTCCATATCTCCCTCCAAATGCTGCCCCATGTCACTCCTCTAACAGCAAAACCCTGGAAAGAATTTTCTATATGTACAATCTCCAATACCCCCTTCCCATCTCCCTTGAACCTATTTGAAAAGGTTTTCACTCACCTCAATATATCAAAAAAATGCTCTTAACCAATGAAATCTCACATTTCTAAATCCAACAGTTAATTCTCAATTCTTATTGAACCATCAGGAACACATGATACAGTTTATCAGTCTTTTCTCCTTGAAACACATTCTTACCTCGGTTTCCAGGACACAATACCCTCCATGTTTACCACTTAGAATTCTGGTTCCATCTTCTTAGTCTTTTCTGCTGGTTTCTTTTCATCTTCATAACCTACAAGTATGGGAGTACCTCAATGCCCTTCTTGTTACTATCTGTACTTATTTCATAGGTGATTTCATCCAGATTGTATTCTGATAACTCCCAAACTTACTTAAAATTCTTCTCTGAATAAAAGACTATATATCAAATGCTCGCTTGACATCTCTACTTAAATGTTTAATAGGAATCACAAACTTAACATATTCAAAACTGATTTCCTATTATTTCTACTCTTTATCTGGATATTCTGAAAATTTCCTCTCTCATTTAATGAAACCCCATTTTCCAGTTGCTCATACTAAAACAGTTGGAATCACCCTTGATTCCTCTTTTTATCTCATCACCACATCCATTCCAGCAGCTAGTCTTATAAGTTTTACCTTCAGTGCATATCTAGATTCTGAGTACTTCTTTCCATTTGCACTGCCACCATCTTTGAACAAGCCATCACCATTTCTTGACTGGTAAATAGCAATAGTGACTCAATTGGTTTCCTTTGTTCTCTACTTGCCTGGCTATAGTTTATTTCCAACACAGAGGATAGAGTGATCATGGCAAAAGGTTAGATTTCATCACACTTTGCTGACAACCCTCTAATGGCTTTCCATCATACTCAGAGTAAAAGTAAAAGCCTTACAATGAAGTTTTAAGTTGAAATGTTGTATGAAGTCCAATCTTTTCTGGCTGCTTTTAGCACTCTGATCATATCTACTATTGATCCTGTTCACTCTGCTCTAGCCATTCTGGATTCCTCAGACACACCAGTGACTCTTTCATATCAGAGACTTTGCATTGAATATTCCCTCTGTATGGAATGTTCTTTCCCCATATATCCACAAGGCTAGCTCTCTCACTTCACTCAAGTCTGACTTATAAGCCGTTTTTTCAGCAAGGCATTCCTTGACCATTCTAGGGATACATTTTTGCTTTTCTCTACATAACTTCTTTGCCTCCTTCACATTTTTCTTCTTAGTACATAATTTGATCTAACATACTATATGTATCATTTATTTATTTACTTGGCTTACTGTCTACCACATGCTCCAAATATAGGTCACCATAGGTTACTTCCACTTGTTGGTGTGCAGGAGCTGTGTCATACAAGCTCACAAGAGCCCGTTGTTAAATTTTCAGGAATTTTAAGAGCCAGTACAGCCAGTACTAAAAAATAAATACTATAAATTTATAGTTAATTCTTTTAAAAAGCAAGGTGTTAAGTACTTAAAACTAATCACTTCCTAGGAATTTTACTACATTTCACTAATTTCTATGACTTTGAAGTTATTTAGGTCTGTTCTATCTATATAGTAGAAATATTATGCAGTCAGATCTCATTATTCACAGTAATTATGTTCTATAAAGTCATTATGAACCCTAAATTAGTGAATATTGAACCATTGCTCCTACTGGAAATATAGGGTTAGGTTCCTATGAGCCTCTGGTCATAACATTTTCATCATCTGATCAACACATAACCTTGTTTTATGCATGTTTCTGTTTAAATACACCTATTTAGCATATCTTATTGATTCATTAACTTTAAACTTACAGCCAACAGCACTATAACTCATGCCTGAACAAAGCTTATCTAACACATACTTTCTCCATAAGATACATCACAGCTTTTTTGCACTAGACACTAGACAGCACTTTACCACTACATTTGGGGGCCATTTTAAACAGCAAAATCAGTAACAAAAAATGCAAAAGAATATGGCGCTAAATAGACCACAAAAAGGACAGTTATTTGCAGTATAAGGGCTGAAATAAGAAGGCAAAGCATCACCTTGTTTGACCTCAGCTGGAAATATGAGCATTGGGTGACTTATATTTTTGCCATTCTTTGCATATTCATGAATTAACATGAAAGGAATGTGAGTATTGATTTGAGGATTACAAATAGGTTTTAGCAAGTAGGCTAATTCACAAATATGGAACTGGCAAATAGTAAGGATCAACTACATATAAGGGTGAGCTACTGAGTCATGTAAAATGTCTCTCAACTCTGCATTCAGTGACATCATATTGGGAGTTTTAAATTATATGTAGTGGAAGTGCATGAACGAGTGAAATTGACAAATGCTATAAATTAAGGCTTTATTTATGCTTTGACTGATTGTATAGACTTAAGAAAGTGATGGAGAAAATATTAATAATGGAGACCAAACTTACAAGTGGGTTATGTTTATTATAGTCATTACACTGTGAATAGCACATTAACCTAAAGAACTATTCTTCCAGTATTCAAAAACTATTATCTTTTTAGCAAAGAAGTCACTCATGTCATTGAGAGTGACCAAAGTTGCAACATACGTCTTTGTTGTTTTACTTTCATTTTACTTATTAAGGTAGACAAAAATATCAACCAACATTCATGTTGGACCTACGTTGATTTATCCTTTGCAACCATAAGGTTGGCTAGGGATTCAAGAGTTCAGCAAAAATCAATGAAAAAAATGTTCTCAGAGAATGTTTGGCTATGTGGAATTTACAACATAGAATATTGTACATTTCATGATCATTTGTAAGCTGTCTCCTATATAACCTTTGTATCAACAAAATGCGTATTAAACTTACGTATGTAGAAGGGGTACATTTTTTATTTTCTTAGAGAGTTAACTGTTATACATTTATTAGACACACACTTCTTACAATTTACTCTCAATTTGGGCAGTCAATGTACTCCACAGTCGACTGAGTTGCCTCACCCTTGCCCTCTTTGAGGAGTCTCTTTTAAAATGAAAACTGGTTAGTTCCCTCCCATGTGGCCCACATATGGGCTGTGAGAAACACAATCTCTGCCCTGCTATCAGTGGAAAGGCAGCTCCTTGCCAATATATTCTTCTCTCTTTGTAGACTGCTTCCCTGCTTATAGACCAGCCACTCAACCTTTAGATTTCCTGGTCATGAGACAGACCTCAGTCTAATATTCTCATATGTCTCTCAAACTCCACAGGGAATATATCATGCTTTTTGAATGGTCCCCTTGAAGTCCCTCTTGAAGTGACTTCAATTGGAGGGAAAGCACTCTCCTCACCCCTCTTACAAGAATCAGAGGGAAAAATTGAATGTATCTAAGTTATAAGATAGCAAATATAGAAAATACTTACTAGATATAAATATTATGCACAATTCTAAGCTAATAAGATATTAAATACTTATGGAACAAATTATTTATTTGAAAATATACAAATACTGAGAATGGCTTAAGAAGGTACAGACAGTTCCAATAGACAAATAATGATACAAAATTCACCTCTGAAAAAGTCTTCAGGGCTAAATGGTTTTACTTGTGAATTACCTAACCCCAAAATAATTACCATGCTAAAAATCTATCCAGAGAATAGAGCATGGTAGCAAGTTAATTACTATTTTATGCAACTAAAAAAACTTTGATATTAAAATCTGAAAACTCGATAAGTAAAATTATAGAATGATAGCACTACTGAACACAGATGTAGCAACTCTAAATAAAATGTAGCAAATAAATTCAATCATTTATTAAAAGAATCTTTCATCAGGATAAAGTAATTTTTAGTCCAGGACACACAATAATGGCAATGATAATTATAATGATGCTGATGTTAGTTAAAATTTATTAAACATTTACAGTGTGCCATGTATTGTGTTAAGCATTTTACATTCATCAAATCATTTAATCCAAACAACAATCCATGGATACTTATGTTATCTCCATTTTACAGATGAGAGAACTGAGTCTTAAAGAGATCAAGTTACTTGCCCAAAGTCACATAGCTAGTAAGTGGCAGAGCTGGGATTTGAACAGGCTCCTGAGTCACTCTTCCATACTGTGTGAATATTAAAACATGAGTAAGAAAAAAGTATATCATCTCAGTAAAAAAGACATTTGGAAATATTTTAACATTAATTAAATGAAAATGCTTTGTAAGTTATAACTCTTAAAAACTAAGACAGGGCTCGCCCAGTGGTGCAGTGGTTAAGTGCACGCACTCCGCTTTGGTGACCCCGGGGTTCGCAGGTCTGCATCCCCGGCATGCACCAATGCACCGCTTGTCAAGCCATGCTGTGGTAGCGTCCCATATAAAGTACAAGAAGATGGGCATGGATGTTATCCCAGGGCCAATCTTCCTCTGTAAAAAAGAGGAGGATCGGCATCAGATGTTAGCTCAGGGTTGATCTTCCTCACACACACAAAAGTAAAACTAGACAAACATAAGCCTCCTTAACATGATTAAAAATATCTTAAAGTAAGAGTAATGTCTTCCTTAACAGGGAAAGATCAGTATGAAATTTAAGATAAAAACGTTTTTTGTCTAATTTTTCAAGTTCCCTGAAAGAAATTTGACATAAAAAGGAAATAAAGAATTACAAATATTTGATATAGAGAAAAAGCTATCATTATTTAAAACCACTGTGGTTATACCTAGAAAATTCAAATTAACTTGCAAAGACAGATGTCTAAAAATAAACATTTTGTATTTATTCACAATAACATTGATGGCAATACTTCAATCACATATAGTAAATTTTAAATATTTAGAAATACCAGTCCCAGATAAAAATATGTGGAACCTATTTGAAGAAAGCTGTGATAATTTTTTGAGTTGAAAGAAAAATAGATTTTCAAGTTTATTTTTAAAATAAACCCTAAGTGCAGATGATCATTTTTTAAAAATAAGAGTAATCAGAATGGAGTTTTTCTTTCTGATAAGAAAACATGCTATATAGCTAAAGCAATTAAAATCAACCTAAACTCAACAGAATATTAGTAGAATAAAATAGATAACCCAGAAACAGATTCCAGGAAAATTATTCTCAGCTTTAGGGACCTCAAGAGTCATCTATCAATGTTGCTTACAATATCCAGATTCTGGGGTCCTCTCCAAAGGTATTCTGACTAAGTCTGCCATTATTTACAAGCACCCAAGGTAACTCTGATGCATATGGTCTACATATTATTGCATCAATTTATTGCATAAATATGCAATAAATGCATATTTATTATTTTGATATGTGACAAAGCAAATATTACACCCAAAGAAAGGAAATATTTTTCAATCATGTTGGTAAGTATTGTTATGAAAAAGAAAAGTTATACTCTTAAATTATTGAAAGAAAATTAAAAATAGATTAAAGAATAATATATAAGGAAGAAAACAAAAGCCAGTGTAAAATCATTTAACCCCATGGTTCCCAAATTTTGCACCAAATTGCCATAGAGCCCTACAGAGGGTCAACTCAGAGAGGCATCATGGGATATTTTGAATTTTCAAGGCAAACAGCAACATTCCATATCTATCAGACATGGCACAAACTACTAACACCAGGTGCATAGTTTCCTCATCAAGTTGAGCTACATTGGTTTCATTGACATCCTATCTTTTTATCAAAACAATCGCTGTGATAGAAGCAAATACAATTCAATGCGTCAGGAAGTAAGGATGGCATTGTTCAATCTGATTCCCAGATTTGAGAAGTTCTATAGTACTCAGCAAGCACACACATTCCATTAGTAATTGTGGCCATATAAGAATAAAATAAAAAATGTTTTCAATTTTTTGCATATTTTTTTCAAACAGCCAAGTTGTTAGTAGGATATAAATACTTCTTAAATTGTTTGAACCTAATTACTTAATAAACATTAGTAGCAGGTATCTCTTTTGATCTACGGGTACCCTGAAAAAATTGCTTAGACATTAAGGGAGCTGTGAACTGAGAATGTCTGTAAAATTTATAAACAGAAAAAAATATGGATTAATTTTTAACGGATCTTTGTATGATAAAGGACTATCTGAGCAATAGAAATAGCAATAATAACATTATAGTAAAACTAATATTCATGTATTGAGTGCTTACTACTTAAGATCCTGTGCTTAAAGATTTATATGAATTATCCAATTTATTTATCCCAACAATCTTTTAAGGTAGGTTTTGTTTTAATCTCAAATGAGATTTAGGGTAATTACCTTTCCCAGGATGGTATAGCTAGCTTGTATATCAACCCAAATATTAAACTATAATACAGGGGGAGAGGAGTCAAGATGGCGGCATAAGCAGACTCTGAACTCACCTCCTCCCGCGGACACAGCCAATTTACAACAACTTGTGGAAAAATTACCCCTTAGAGAGAACTGAAAACTGGATAAGAGGAACTCCTGCAACAAAGGACAATTGTAATTGAGGTGGAGGTGGCAGAAACTCCCTTCCGGAGAGAAAAAATGTTGCCTTCACAAGCTGCTGGCTTCACGGCCACCAGAAGCAGCCCAAAGGTACGCAGCTCTCCCTGGAAGAGCAGAGCCCTGAGCCTGGGAGTGCCCCCACTGGGGGCATTGTGTGGACCCAGCAAAATCGAGATGAGTGGCATAATATCTGACCTTGCCTGTTACTAAAACATTGCGGAGTGCCCCCAGAAAAGCTGGTTCACAAAGAAATTAAAACCAGCTCTTAAAGGGCCCACACATAAACTCACCTGTTTCAGAAGCAATCTAAAATTACCAGAAAGAAAGGTACTCAGTGCTTTGGTGAAAAGAGACTCACCTGATAGGCTCTGGGTCCATCACAGTGAGAGGTGAGAACTTTCAGGGACTGGGACATTGGCGGTGGCCATTGTTGTGGCCTGGTGTGGGCGTGCTGACACAGACACCATTGGAGTTCTCCCTGGGGCCTGCTAGACCAGGGTCTGCCCCACCTGCTAGAGCACCAATTTAATCCAGCTCAGCCAGGGCAGGCAGCCCACCCTAGAGACTGGCCCCACCCAACAACAAGCCCTCAGGCAACTTGTGGGCCTGCATAGATTGGTGACTGGATTCTCTGCAGCCTGGGAACTGAGCCGACTTCAGTGGGGCAGGGCATGCACAAGGATCAGGTGGAGAGTGTGGGGCGGTGGTGGAGTGTGTGGGGCTCCTGCCGTGGAGAGACTGGGTCCACTTCAGGACGTCGGGATGCGCACACAGGGCAGGACTGTATTGACTGTGGGTGGACCCATGGGCGGCAGGGCTTGTCAGCTGCAGAAGACTTGTGCTCCTCAAAGACCCACATAGGGGGTTGGCCCCACCTTCCAAAGCTTGAAACAATTGGGTGCTCCTGTGCCTGAGGCCAGCCCCACCCAGCTGGAATCCTCAGAGAGCTGACAAGAGACCTAAAGGCTGGAGGCTGATAGCATTTGTAAGCCCCTGAACCTAACAGCCTGTCACGCTGGGGGCCTACTCACTTAAAAAAAAATACTGCAACACAAATGTGGTATTAGAACTTGCAACCAACTGTGCTGTGGCTCTCCACACCTGATAAAGAGACTGAAGAGCCCACAACAACTACAAGCAGCTGAGCATTACAACAGCTGGCCAGGAGCATAACTCGGCCTCCCTGGGTGCCTACAGGGAGAGCAAAGAGGCCACAACAGAAGGACACACGTAGCCCACATAGGGGTCACCCCTGGAACATTGAGAACTGAGGGAAGCACACTGGAAGCATCCTAAGGCATCACTTACATAAGGTCATCTATCTAAGAGCAGGAAACGTAGCTGACCTACCTAATACGTAGACACAAGCACAGGGAAAGAGGCAAAATGAGGAGGCAAAAGAATACATTCCAAGTAAGGGAACAGGACAAAACCCCAGAAAAGAAACTACGTGAAACAGAAATGAGCAACCTACCGGACAGAGAGTTCAAACTAAGAGTTAAGGATGCTCACTGATTTGGGGAGAAGAATAGATGAACTCAGTGAGAATGTCAACAAAGAAATGGAAGATATAAAAAAGAACCAATCAGAAATGAAGAATACAAGACTGGAAATGAAAAATTCATTAGAGGGACTCAAAAGCAGAGTAGAGGATACAGAAGAATGGATCTGTGAGCTGGACGAAAGACTAGAAGAAATTACCCAAGCTGAACAGGTAAAAGACAAAAGAATTAAAAAGAGTGAGGACAGTCTAAGGGACCTCTGGGACAACATCAAGCACACTAACATCCGTGTTATAGGTGTCCCAAAAGGAGTAGAGCAAGAAAAGGGGCAGAGAATCTATTTCAAGAAATAATAGATGAAAACTTCCCTAACCTAAGGAAGGAAACAGACATCCAGGTACAGGAAGCACAGAGAGCCCCAAACAAGATAAACCCAAAGAGGCCCACACCAAGACACATCATAATCAAAATGTCCAGAATTAAAGATAAAGAGAGAATCCTAAAAGCCACAAGAGAAAGTCAAGTTACATACAAAGGAAACCCCGTAAGGCTATCAGCTGACTTCTCAGCAGAAACCTTGCAGGCTACAAGAGAATGGCACGATATATTTAAAGTGCTAAAAGGAAAAAACTTACAGCCAAGAATACTCTACCCAGCAAGGTTATCATTCAAAATGGAAGGAGAGATCAAAAATTTCCCAGACAAGCAAAAATTAAAGGAGTTTGTCACCAAGAAACCAGTGCTACAAGAAATGTTAAAGGGACTGATTTAAGGGGACAAGAGAAGACCACAAATAGGAAAAATTATCTATTTCCATGATAAGAACGTAATGGATACAAAAGCACAAAGAAGAGGTTAGATATGATATCAAAAAAATAAAAGGAGGGAGGAGGGGAGTTAAAGAGTACAGCTTTCAGAAAGAGGTCAAACTAAAAGGACCATCAATTCTGTATAAAAGAAGAAAGGAACAGAGAAGGACTACTAAAACACTGAGAAAAAAAAAAGAAGTTAAAAAATGGCAGTAAGTACATACTTATCAATAGCTACTTTAAACGTCAATGGACTAAATGCTCCAATTAAAAGTTATAGGGTGGATGATTGGATAAAAAAACAAGACCCCTATATATGCTGCATACAAGAGACACACTTCAGACCTAAAGACACTCACAAACTGAAAGTAAAGGGATGGAAAAAGATACTCCTCGCAAATGGCAATGAAAAGAAAGCTGGGGTAGCAGTACTCATATCAGACAAAATAGACTTTAAAACAAAAACTGTAAAAAGAGACAAAGAAGGGCATTACATAATGATCAAGGGAACAATCCAACAAGAGGATATAACACTTGTAAATATCTACGCACCCAATGTAGGTGCACCTAAATATATAAAGCAATTATTAACAGACATAAACAGAAATAGACAGGAACACAATAATAGTAGGGGACTTTAACACTCCACTTACACCAACGGATAGATCATCCAAACAGAAGATCAATAAGGAAACATTGGCCTTAAGTGACACACTAGAACAGATGGACCTAGTAGATATATACAGAGCATTCCATCCAAAAACTGAAGAATACACGTTCTTTTCAAATGCACATGGAACATTCTCCATGATTGATCACATATTAGGCCACAAAACATGTCTCCATAAATTTAAGAAGATTGAAATAATACCAAGCATCTTTTCTGACCACAACGGTATGAAACTAGAAATCAACTATAGGAAGAAAATCAGAAAAGCCACAAATATGTGGAGATTAAACAAAATGCTACTGAGCAACGGCTGGGTCAACGAAGAAATCAAAGAAGAAATCAAAAAATATCTGAAGACAAATGAACATGAAAATACGACCTGCCAGAATGTATGGGACACAGCAAAAGCGGTTCTAAGAGGGAAGTTTATAGCAATATAGGCCTATCTCAACAAACAAGAAAAATCTCAAATAAACAATCTAACAATGCACCTAAAGGAACTGGAAAAAGAAGAACAAACAAAGCCCAAAATCAGTAGAAGAAGGGAAATAATAAAAATCCAAGCAGAAATAAATGAAATAGAGACCAAAAAATCAATAGAAAAAATTAATAAAACCAAGAGCCGGTTCTTTGAAAAGGTCAACAAAATTGACATATCTTTAGCTAGACTCACCAAGAAAAAAAGAGAGAAGGCACAAATAAGTCAAATCAGAAATGAAAGAGGAGAGGATACAACAGAGACCTCGGAAATACAAAAGATTATAAGAGAATACTATGAAAAGCTATATGCTAACCAATTCGACAATCTGGAAGAAATGGATAAATTCTTAGAATCATACAACCTTCCAAAACTGGATCAAGAAGAAGTAGAGAATTTGAACAGACCAATCACCAGTAAGGAGATTGAAACAGTAATCACAAATCTCCCCAAAAATAAAAGTCCAGGACCAGACGGGTTCCCTGGTGAATTCTACCAAACATTCAAAGAAGACTTAATACCTATCCTTCTCAAACTCTTCCAAGAAATTGAGTACGGGGGGAAGCTCCCTAACTCATTCTATGAAGCCGACATTACCCTGATAAGAAAACCAGACAAGGACAACACAAAAAAAGAAAATTACAGGCCAATATCACTGATGAACATCGATGCAAAAATCATCAACAAAATACTAGCAAATCACATACAACAATACGTTAAAAAGATTAAACACCATGATCAAGTGGGATTTATTCCAGGTATGCACGGATGGTTTAACATTCACAAATCAATCAACGTGATACACCACATTAATAAAATGAAGAATAAAAATCACATGATCATCTCAATAGATGCATAGAAATCATTTGACAAGATACAGCATCAATTTATGATAAAAACTCTGAATAAAATGGGGATAGAAGGAAAGTACCTCAACATAATAAAGACCATATATGAGAAACCCACAGCTAATATCATCCTCAATGGTGAAAAACTGAAAGCTATCCCTCTAAGAACAGGAACCAGACAAGGATGCCAACTCTCACCACTCCTATTTAACATAGTACTGGAAGTCCTAGCCAGAGCAATCAGGCAAGAGAAAGAAATAAAAGGGATCCAAATTGGAAAGGAAGAAGTGAAACTGTCACTATTTGCAGATGATATGATTTTATATATAGAAAACCCTAAAGAATCCACCAGAAAACTTTTAGAAGTAATAAATGAATATGGTAAAGTTGCAGGATACAAAATCAACATACAAAAATCAGTTGCATTTCTGTACACTAACAATGAAGTAGCAGAAAGAGAAATTAAGAATACCATCCCATTTACAATTGCAAAAAAAGAATAAAATACCTAGGAATAAACTTAACCAAAGAGGTGAAAGATCTGTACACCAAAAACTATAAAACATTGCTGAAAGAAATTGAAGAAGACACAAAGAAATGGAAAGATATTCCGTGCTCTTGGATTGGAAGAATTGACATAGTTAAGGTGTCCATACTTCCTAAAACCATCTATAGATTCAATTCAATCCCTATCAAAGTTCCAACAACATTTTTCACAGAAATAGAACAAAGAATCCTAAAATTTATATGGAACAAGAAAAGACCCCGAATAGCTAAAGGAATCCTGAGAAAAAAGAACAAAGCTGGAGGTATCACACTCCCTGATTTCAAAATATACTACAAAGCTGTAGTAACCAAAACAGCATGGTACTGGCACAAAAACAGAAACACAGATCAATGGAATACAATCGAAAGCCCAGAAATAAAACCACACATCTATGGACAGCTTATCTTTGACAAAGGAGCCAAGAACATACAATGGGGAAAAGAAAGTCTCTTCAACAAATGGTGTTGGGAAAACTGGATAGCCACACGCAAAAAAATGAAAGTTGACCCTTACCTGACACCATGCACAAAAATTAACTCCAAATGGATTAAAGACTTGAATGTAAGACCTGAAACTGTGAAACTACTAGAAGAAAACATAGGCAGTACGCTCTTCAACATCGGTCTTAGCAACATATTTTCAAGCACCATGTCTGACCGGGCAAGAGAAACAATACAAAAAATAAACAAATGGGACTACATCAAACTAAAAAGCTTCTGCACAGCAAAGAAACTATCAACAAAACAAAAAGACAACCTAACAATTGGGAGAAGATATTTGTAAACCATACATCTGATAAGGGCTTAATCTCCAAAATATATAAAGAGCTCATGGATCTCAACCACAAAAAAAAATACCAACCCAATTAAAAAATGGGCAAAAGACCTGAACAGACATTTCTCCAAAGAAGATATACAGATGGCCAACATACACATGAGAAGACGTGCAAAATCACTAACTATCAGGGAAATGCAAATCAAAACTACAATGAGATATCACCTCACGCCCATCAGAATGGCTATAATTAACAAGACAGAAAACAACATGTGTTGGAGAGGATATGGAGAGAAGGAAACTCTCATACACTGCTGTTGGGAGTGCAAACTGGTACAGCCACTATGGAAAACAGTATGGAGATTCCTCAAAAAATCAAGGATAGAACTACCATATGATCCAGCTATTCCACTGCTAGGTATTTATCCAAAGAACTTGAAAACACCAATTTGTAAAGGTACACGCACCCCTGTGTTCATTGCAGCGTTATTCACAATAGCCAAGACTTGGAAGCAACCTAAGTGCCCATCAAGGGACGAATGGATAAAGAAGATGTGGTATATATACACAATGGAATACTACTCAGCCATAAGAAACGATGAAATCCAGGCGTTTGTGACAACATGGATGGACATTGAGGGTATAATGCAAAGTGAAATAAGTCAGAGGGAGAAGGTCAAATACCGCATGATTTCCTTCATTAAGTAGTAGATAATAACAACAATAAACAAACACATAGGGACAGAGATTGGATTGGTGGTTACCAGAGGGGAAGGGGGGAGGGAGGAGGGTGAAAGGGATAATTCGGCACATGTGTGTGGTGATGGGTTGTAATTAGTATTTTGGTGGTGAACATGATGTAATCTATGCAGAAATAGAAGTATAATGATGTACACCTGAAATTTTTACAATGTTATAAACCAATGTTACTGCAATAAACAATAATTTTTAAAAATATATAATAAAATAAAATAAATGAAAGAGGAGAAATAACAACAGACACCTCAGAAATAAAAAAGATTATAAGAGAATACTATGAAATGGTATACGTCAACAAATTCCACAATCTGGAAGAAATGGATAAATTCTTAGAATCATACAACCTTCCAAAACTGGATCAAGAAGAAGTAGAGAATTTGAACAGACCAATCACCAGGAAGGAGATTGAAACAGTAATCACAAATCTCCCCAAAAATAAAAGTCCAGGACCAGACGGGTACCCTGGTGAATTCTACCAAACATTCAAAGAAGACTTAATACCTACCCTTCTCAAACTCTTCCAAGAAATTGAGGAGGGGGCGAAGCTCCCTAACTCATTCTACGAAGCCGACATTACCGTGATACGTAAACCAGACAAGTACAACACAAAAAAAGACAATTACAGGCCAATATCACTGATGAACATCGATGCAAAAATCCTCAACAAATTACTAGCAAATTGTATACAACAATACATTAAAAAGATTACACACCATGATCAAGTGGGATTTATTTCAGGGATACAGGGATGGTTCAACACTCACAAATCAATCAACATAATACACTACATTAATAAAATGAAGAATAAAAATCACATGATCATCTCAATAGATGCATAGAAATCATTTGACAAGATACAGCATCAATTTATGATAAAAACTCTGAATAAAATGGGGATAGAAGGAAAGTACCTCAACATAATAAAGGCCATATATGACAAACCCACATCTGATATCATCCTCAATGGTGAAAAACTGAAAGCTATCCCTAAAGAACAGGAACCAGACAAGGATGCCCACTCTCACCACTCCTATTTAACATAGTATTGGAAGTCCTAGCTAGAGCAATCAGGCAAGAAAAAGAAATAAAAGGGATCCAAATTGGAAAGGAAGAAATGAA